>NC_133543.1:71247603-71876603 GCF_048773025.1 Camelus bactrianus
GATCAGCAGCTAGCATTGAGGGTTAGAAAACATGTCTGTGTTCGCAGACGACTCCACCGTCTCCCTCTCCGAGCTACTTATAGACCTTACCCACCTCTGAATTTTCTCAGGGGCCCACTGATGCATTGATCCTCATGATATGAGATAAAATAAATAGAGGTCTTTGGAATGACTACAGTCTTTTTTTAAATGAAGTATATTTCATTTACAATGTTGTGATAATTGTGATAATTTCTGGTGTACAGCACAGTGATTCAGTTATACATATATTTTTTTCTTTCCATATTCTTTGCCATTATAGGCCATTACAAGGTATTGAATATAGTTCCATGTGCTATACAGCAGGATCTTTTTGTTTATTTTATACATAGTAGGTAGTATCTGCAAATCCCAAACTCCATAGTTATCGCTCCCCACACCCTTTCCCCTCTGGTAACTGTAAGTTTGTTTTCTGTCTGTGAATCTGTCTCTGTTTTGTAAATAAGTTCATTTGCATTTTTTCTTTCTTTTTTTTTAAAGATTCCACATATAAGTGAAAACATATGGTATTTTTCTTTCTCTATCTGGCTTACTCCACTTAGAATGACGATCTCCAGATCCATCCATGTTGCAGTAAATGGCATTATCTTATTCTTTTTTATGGCTGAGTAGTATTCCATTGTGTATATGTGTGTGTGTGTGTGTGTGTACATACACCACATCTTCTTTATCTAGTCATCTCTCAATGGACATTTAGGTTGCGTTCATGTCTGGCTGTTGTTTCTAGTGCTACTATGAATATTGGGGTGTATGTATCTTTTTGAATTAGAATTTCCTTCAGATATATGCCCAGAAGTGGGATTGCTAGATTGTATTGTAACTCTATTTTTAGTTTTTTGAGGAATCTCCATGCTGTTTTCCATAATGGCTGCATCAAACTACATCCCCACTGACAGCGTAGGAGGGTTCCCTTTTCTCCACGCACACTTCAGCATTTATCATTTGTGGACTTTTTAATGATGGCCATTCTGACCACTATGAGGTGATACTTCATTGTAGTTTTGATTTTCATTTCTCTGATAATTAGCGATATTGAGTATTTTTTTCATGTGCCTACTGGCTATTTGTATGTCTTCATTGGAGAATTGCTTGTTTAGGTCTTCTGCCCATTTTTGAATTGGATTTTCTTTTTTTATTTTTGAATTGTGTGAGCTATAAGTGGCATACAATAGCAACTCCCTGATCTATTTTCTGTGTATTTTCCTAATCAAGTGCTTTATTTACCTGCATATTCCTCATTATTAGAGATTCTAAAATTTACATATTTAGCTTACAGGTTGTCAGAGATCAGAAAGTGGTTTACAGACTGTATTCGGGAAAATCCAAGGATTTTCTTTGCCAAGTACGACAGTGGCAGACCTGTGCGACTGTAGCAGAGCCTATCCATAGCTGTCCTTTAAGTCCTAGTTTTGAAATCACAGAACCTTCTGGAACTCTGAGATCTAAGAAGCCCCAGGGGTCAGGACGGGAAGTGAATGGCAATACATGGCCAAGTGGTCTCCATGGCCCACTAAACAAATGGAGAGAACATTGTTCTGCAAATTGGAACACAGAATACCCATGCTTATATTCTTACAGTCATTTGAGGTCTCCATGGCTGTTGTTCTAGACTCTTTCAATGGGAATCACAGAGCTATCACCCAACCTAGGAGCCATGAACCCCTAGGAGCCTCTGTGGGGTAACCAAGGGTCTTCCAATCCAATGCAAAGGAAGCATTGTTAGAAGAATGCATAAATATCATTTGCACACAAATGTACTTTTCAAATGTACACTGACTCTAATAAATACAACAAATCTATTTAAAACATTTCCTGAAAGCGTAATATCTATTGACTGCTACTTTTTTTTTTTTATTATTGACTGATTCTAAAAGTTGAACTGACAGCAAGACAATGAGGGACTATTAAAAAAATGTTTCTAATCAAATGAGTTCCTCTCATTCAAGAGTTCAGAAGCATCTCCAAAGAGAAAACAATGAACTTGGTAAGCCCAGAAATGGGTAGGAAAAAAAGGAAAAATGTTTCAGCTACCAAATATTCAACCCAAAGAAGAGATCTGGATTTACTGAAGCTTACTCCAGGTGCACTAAAACCTGTCCGCCTCCATACAGGACCAGCATTCTGCTGTGAGATACATATTAATGTGGCTCTCGGATTGGCACTTTGGTATTTTTCTCCTATTCTTCCTTTATGTGACAGCAAGATCTAAACACTAAATTTGTCAATCTTCTATCACAGCATAAGTTTTATGAGACTTTCAATAAGTTATTATTCTACCATTTTCTATCTGTAGAGATCTTAGTCATACATGGGTGACTTACGCTGAGAGGCTGCAGTTTTTAAAAAAATATTTATCTTGTGATCAGTGAAACGGTGTACACATTTTAATACCTGAACATATCCTCCAAGTCTAATTCAATTCCCTGAGCAGCATAGAAAGTGCAGTCTAAACATTTCACGAAGGAGTGAATTATTTACTTAGAGAACTAATTCTCGCTAATAGCGTCTAAAACAATTTCTGTTTTACTACCGAGATAGGAGACAGAATGCCTCCCTCCACTGATGACCTTCACATTATAACAGGGGTCATCTACATTTTCCAAAGGCAGATTTTTTTTCATATCATTGTTGGATCGTTACCATCGAGCACAGTAACTGGTACATTGTAGATGTTTGCTAGTTTTTAAATGAATTAATTAGAGTAGATGAGTGAATTACATCAACAGTCTAGTGACTCAATGAGTTCATTTTGGCCTAACATAATTGATTTGGTAGTGGAAACAAGGTGAGTTTGGGACAGAGGGGAGGGAGCTTCAGAATCCATATCTCCATAACCTTCTCCCCAAAGGCATTTCAAACAAGTATGAAATCTAAGCTAAAACAGTCTGCCATATTTCTATGTAAAGTTCAGTTCAAGAAGAGTTAATTGGCACATCCTTCCAAGAAGACTATCTTCAACCCATGCCTGTTTTACAGTGAAATTCTAGAACTGTAGTTCAGTCGATGGCTTAGCCAAATACGTAAGTTTTTCATTTTATTTTTCTCCCAAATATTTTGTTAAAATTTCCAAAATTCTATACAAGTCTGCCACCACATTGTGCTTCTCGATTACTCTGAATCATTAGCATACAAGCTCCACTAGGACAGAGGTCTTTGACTGTTTTGCTCGATATATTTGAAGCACCCAGTACTGTGTCCAGCATATAATAGACACAGAGTAAACATGTGTTGCATTTTTTACTGTTTACCTACCTCACCTGTGGTAAACACACCTTAGCCTTCCATACTTCATGCTACTGTGTAATGCTCAGCCACCCTTTATTCTTTGTTATCTGACTTGATACTTTATTATCCAAATTATTTTTCCTTACTCAAAAACCCATTTTTTAAAGAAAAGAACACTATAATCAATTTAGTCATTAATTGGACTTTTACTTAGACGGCCACTGAGCTGTTTCTTTGGGTGCTCAGCAGTGATCACCACAAGACTCTTCTACTGAGTGGCCGAACAGGAAAATGCTGATGCAAGAGGGTAAATTAATCCTATTTACCCACATTAGCAGTTACACTTTGGAAAGTACTCTTATATATACAACCTTATTTAATGTTCACACCCGTTTTGTAGAGTCAGAATGATCTTATTTTCTCAATAGTTGGAAAAAGAAATTGAGGCTCAGAGAGGCTAAGTTGCCTGAGGTATACATAGCCAAGACATTTGGTCCCTTCCCTACCCATTCTCCTTGGAAATTTGCTTTCTACCCAACCCTGTAGGTCCAAATACATGCATTCCACAGAGTTATAGACATAGGAGGTTATAAACAAACCAACGCATAATAAATAGAGGCAAGGATATGTATCCTGTTTGCCATCTTGGATTGCTGGGCAATAGCTTTAACAAAGCAGTCGAGCAAAATGAAAAACTAAAGAACCAGCCCTCCAGTGGAACAAATCTACATGCAGTAAAAGTTGGAAAACTGAGCAGAAGGCAGAGAAGTATGTAAAGGCACAGGTGGACAACTTTTCAAAGTGAAAGAGATAATTGTAATTCTGCAGGGACGCACACCCTCCAGACCATGTGGCAGCTGCTTTCTAGACCTCTGTCACACTCTGCTCTGTGTGCCCCCGAAGTCAGTGGGGGAAAGAGAGCTTCCTTCCTTCCTCACTAATCATCCTTGACATCCAGTTGGCACACCCATCAGAGACTGTCTATTTGAGGCTTTCTAGGTCAGCCTGGTGCTGTGCGAGGAGAGTGTCAGTATTTATAGGTAGCCTAGGGTTGTAATTAGTGTTACTTTGGATCATTTGGGGGAGCTCTGGGGTACCCATGCCGTCCCTGGAATACAATTTGCAGGTATGTTCCTGTGTCCTTCGAGGGAGGCAGATTCAACCTAAAGTTAAAGCTTGCGCTGCAGGGCCCCTCACTTACACCAGCCCCTTCCAAGGGGGTAGTACCTGCACATAGTCATGTATTTTGTAAAATCCACAAAAACTGCTATATTTTTCTATTCTATCTACTCCTGTATTATATTTCCTCTTGTGTCTGGTGGCATGGATGTAGCTGCTGGTACTTTTTGGAGCTGGCTAAAGGTAGATTAAATTTGATATATGTTAATTTGGGTTGATAAGATAAATTTATATGGTTTACAGTCACTTCCCTGTAGAGTTAAGGTATTAACAAGATCGCCCAGCTAGTGAGTGTAAGAGATGAGAGTCAAATTGACTTTTGTCTGACTCCAATGCTAATGAACTGAATGCTAAACTATATGTCCCTTCATATGTTTACAGATCCACCAATAAGCATTTGATTTCTTCATCTAACGGCAAGACAAAAGAGCCTCAGTTACTTGCCAACATTCATACAGGTCATGTTTATATACCTGGTCCTGACAGGCTTGTCTAGCCTTCCTGTGATTGCTCCCTCCTTTAATAAAATAATAAATAATAATTAATCAAAAACAGTGTGCTGTTTTTCTGGATTTTGTGATTTTTGTAACATTTGGTGGCTTTTCAAAATGTGTACTTTGTTGTGAATTTTTTTTTGTTTCATCCTACACAAATATTGATTTTGTTTTGTAATTCTATATTCTTTTTCTTAAAGAAGACCTCCAAATTTTATAAGCTTCAAGCACCACAAAACCTGGCTTTGTTGGAGGAGGACTTTAAAAGAAAACAGAGATTAATGCTGTGTCTACAGACCTGAGTATAGATGCTCTCACGACAGCACAAGGAGTCTCCCTGGCAATACAGAGAGGATGCAACTCACTTGGAGCTACCGGAATATTAATGAAGTCCTGCCCTGCTTTAGGACTCAGCCAAGGAAGCCCTGGGGAGTCAGGAAAGTGACATTCTGTATGTTCCATGGATTTGTTTCTTTAAGCAATCATAAACAATACAGAGAGAATTTTTAGGAAAGTTGCTCTCAACAGACTTGCATTTCAGTGGTGCTGATGCTGGACAGCTCAGTGGGGAGCCGGTTCTGCATCTTCTCTAGTTGGGGGAAGGATATAGAGGATAGCCTCAGGGAGTTAACAAGATGGACTGCTGAGACCAGGATATCTGAAGCCCTCAGTGTGCAAGTCAGTGGTGGCAAAGAGGCCAAGAAGCGTTCTATTGAAGCTACCTATCCACAGGACGCTCAGTACAGGATAGGACCTACTGCACAGAACAGCAAGTCTCAGTGGGAGCCACAACACAAGTAGAGGGTGTTTTGGAAACCTGAAGATGCATTTTTGGTTGTCACAATGATTGTGGAGCACTGCTGGCTTTAGTGGGCAGGAATCGTGGATGGTCTTCAGTGTGCAGAAAGGTCAAGCCTAATAAAGGACTAGTCAATGCCCTGCATACGTCTCATCTGTTGGCCAGTGACGCAGGATGGGTGATGATCCTATTTATAACTATTTGAGTCTATTCATGTAAACACAAAGTACTTTCATATCGTTTTAATATAAACTGAATTTTATATCATGTAAATGTTGGGAATTTGTTTATAACATCTCCCAGGCTTGTTCATCTTTTCCAAATATAACGGCCCTCCCAGCAAGGCAGCATGTTTCACTTCCATTACTAATACACTGTACCTGAGTTATTCTTTGTCTGCAGCTGTTGCACTTACAGAAATTGTACACCTACATGGAAAGAAATATGCTTACATTTTACTTACTTCACTGTCGAATGTAAGGAAAAGTTTTTTACAAGTCTTAAACCCTGTTCACCATAAGTACTTGCAAGCACCTAGCTATTTCATTCTTTATTCTATTGTGATGGTACCTCAACATGTTTCTAGGGTCAACAAATAATTCAGAGATGTTCAAATCATTATTTTGCCCACTAAAAATTGGTTTCTCAGATATGCAAAAGTCAGCTTGTAGGTTGAATCAAGTAATAAAGGCAAAAACAGAATTTACAAGAGAAGGAGGGAGGCTGCAGTCTGGGAGTGGTGAATCTTGTGTGTACAAATTTGGGGCTAAGCCCTTTGCCTGTAAACTAACATGGAAGCACTTTGACTTTAAATAGGATAACTAGGATATAAAAGAAGACAATTTCAGTTACGCATGGATTCTTTAGAAAGTCTTGAGAGTTTCAGAGGTAGGCACTGGTGACGGGTTATCAGTATTTCATCCCCTTGGTTAGGTCTACACCATATCCTTCATTAGAGTTCTAAAATATTGACATAATATTTTATTTTAAATGGCTTTCCTTTACTTCTCTTGTATATTGCTCTAAAAAGACCATACTGAGGTTTTTGAAGTTAGGCAATAGATGGGTTACATTATCTATGATTTTTACACCAGGAGATTAGAGGAATGTTACAAAAATATTTGCTATAAATAGGTGTGATGAGTCTGATAGAGCTGAAGGTGAGCAGCACTGCACAAAGCAGCCAAAGCAGCTCACACGTAGAGGCTGGGGCTCTCCCCTTGGCCACAGGCAGACAGGGGTCCCTAGCAGAGTGTCTCCCTTATAAGAGGAATTAAATCCATGCTTACCACGTGGATAGATGAGTTAAAAATAAAATTAGGTTTCACAACTCTCACGTGCCTCTGGAAGGAGAGGAAAGGGGTTTTTTTCGCTTTGTTTTTCTTTTTGTTTTAAGTAAATGATCCACTGAATAGAAAGGTGACTTGAGGAGTTTGCTATTTCAGAGAAATTGTAGGTAGAGGAACAAATGAAAGAACACAAAATTTCCCCTCAGAAACCCTTCAGGTTTGACTTCAGGAAGCTCAAGTGAGCAGCTTTTAAAAATCAATGGTTTTTAATTTTACCAGGCATAAAAACAGAGGCAGTTTCATATGTTCCCGTTAATAAAGGTGAGAGTTTTCTCCTAACAACCAAAAACAGCTAGCCCATGTTAATCTTTAGGCAGCCAAAACTACTCATGGCTTTACAAAATAAACAGCCAAATCAATCTGGACACTGCATTATTTCAGAGGTGTTTCACAAATTAGAGGGCACACATATTAGCTTTTCACTCTCTTATAAACAATCACACCATGATATTTCTCAGAATGATGGAGACTGCCATACATATGCATGTGTGCACCTGTGCCTGTGTGTGTGCATGTGCATAAACGCAAACATACACACACTTCCATCCATGGACTCTTGTTCCCCTCCCAGAGTCATAAGTTTGTACTAGAACCACAACGCTGTTACCCTTGAAATACTTCTCAAAAGGCTCTTCATTTTGTTGCATTGGTTAGGATTTCATCTTTCCAAGGCATACAGTAATTAAGCATTTATAACTAAGAGAAAAATTCCTTTCAAACTGAGAATTCTGCTTATTAAAAGCACCATAATGAATGTGCTATAACAAATCACAAGCCAGGAAGAGATATTCACAAAATGTGTAACCAACAAAGCATTTAAATCCCAAATTAAACTAAATTCAAAGTATCAATAATAAAATGACAAAAAATGGGGCGGGGGGAGAGCAAATTCTTGAACAGGCGTGTCATAGATGAACAAATGCAAATGCTCAGTGCTTAAAAAAATCCAAGCTCATATAATTATAGAAATGCAAATGAAAACAAAAGTGCAATTTTTTTTAAAGCCACTAGATTGGCAGAGATTTAAAACTCTAAGAATATCAAGAATTGGCAAATATATAGAGCCATGGGAGCCAGTAAGCATCTAGCAACAAGAAAAAGATCTAATGAGAGGATTTGATAATAAACATAGGCTACAATTAAATAAGCAGGGGTGGTCTGGCCCAGAGAGGGTACCAGCAGAGAGTCACGTTTGGTTCCTGGAAACCGAGAAGCTCCAAGGCAATCTGTGGGGCCACAGCGAGGGAAATGGGTAGCAGCAAGGAGTCTGAGAGTAGATGCCTGGGTCACTGCCGTATCCTAGGGTTCTGATGTCAAACTCAAGAGCTGTACGCTGACAGGAGCAAGGCAGGACGCTGATCTCAGAGAAACTAGCAATGAGAAATCAAAGTAGAGATAAAAGTACAGGAAAAAGAGGCTGGTATCCATTCTCAGAAATAGAGTACAAAATACAAGATGGGCAAGAAGGAAGAGTAAAAGCAGGAACCAGGTTGATGTAGGAAGCAGGTCAGAGGCTGTCAACCACAAAGCGGACTTGATGAGCATACGCTATCCCTGCCTCTGGTCTAGGGCTTTTCAAAATTCTCTTCGCATGAGAACCTCTACACCTAAAGCAGGTCTGAACTTGTAGATGGAAGTACGCCAGCTCGAGGGACTGAAATGATGAAAAAGCCAGGAGTATAAAAGACTCTTGTTTCATTCCAGCAGATTAAGTCCTACATAGCTGAGGTGCAGGCTTGACCTGAGTTGGGCTTCAAAGCTGAACACCGAGGACAGAGAATCAGAACCTCTGTGATCCCAGCTGTTTCCCATCACTCCCGGAGCACAGTCTTTGTATCCAGCAGCACCTAGAACACAATCTGTAACAGTCTTCCCTAAATACCACTGAGTGAATGAATGGACAGACCCAGGTGCACAGGTGGGACTGCTATGCCCCACAAACACATGGTTTCCCAATGGCCACGCCAATATTGCAGAGACATCTCTTGGTGGGAAGCTTGAAATCTGTGGTAAAATCAATCTCTTTCAAAAACCTAACAAGGAGGGTAAGTCAGTCTGAGACTCAGGGGTTTCCAGTCCTCGAGTACATTCAAATTTTAGCTCCAAATCCCCCCAAATGACTCCTGTGGTCTCACAACAAGTTCATTGCAAGTAGCTCCTGTAGCTCATTCCACAAGAAGAGCCTGCTAGAAATACACAAACATCTCGGATTCATCCTTTCTAATTTGCAAAGGTCGACATCAAGCTTAAGTACGGTTTGAACTGCCTCCCTAAGTTGTAAAATGACAGTATTCATATAAGCAGCACATATTTTGTATATAACTGGATAACAAAATAAGCATTAGCAAAGATTTTGGTCCCTTTTCTAGATATAGTTATCAATTTGAATGGTACTCTAGTGGTTAAAATGTTTTCCAGTACAACTCAAGAAATTCTCATTTTTCAAGTTGCCTGTCCATACCAACACCCACTAACACCCTCTCTCAATTACTGAAACAGAATAGGACCCTGCAGGGCCTTCTCAGGGACAGATGTCCCTCTTATGTCCCCTGCCTCTTGTTTGTAGCAAAGCTTTAGCCTCCTAGGCCTTCCCCAAATTCCAAAGAGCAAATTTAATCAGAAGTGAGAAAACGTAGAAAGAAAGGAAAACAGTCAAGCAAGACAAGTAATAATAGTTTAGCCATAAAACAAAGTCAAGGACCTTTAGTTCCTCTTCAAAGGCTACAGACAATCTCCTGCGCCATATTAAGTTGTTTTGCAGATACTAAAACCCCCACCATGTGGAACAAGTTAACTGCATGCTGACCACCAGCACATCAACTCCAGACCAGACCAATTGGAGTCAAAACATTTATCACTGAGGTTCCTAAATATCACCTTGTCACCTCACCATCAATCAATCAGAGAATTGTGCTTGAGCTGATCAGGCACTCTGCAACTCACACTCTTACCCTTGACTTCAAAACCCCTTCCCTGAAAGCCACTGGGGAATCTGAAAATGAGCTGCCTGGTCTCCTTGGTTGGCCTTGCAACAAACGCTGTACTTTCCTTCAGCACAGCCTGGCATCAGTAGGTTAGGTTTACTGAATGTCAGGCTAGTGGACCCGATGTTGATTTGGTAACAATCTTAAACTTCCTACTGCCATTATAAAAGGACCTATTCACAGATAATATCTCATCCTAGTTTTCTCTTGTATCTAAGTTGTACTTCTACTGGAATAAACCTCAAAACCAATTTTCTTTTTCAGAGCCTTTCTTGCCAGTTCTTGGCTTACTTCTTACTGGTGGTCAGCTCCTGTCCATGAAAACCTAGCAATTTCAATGATAGGAATGGGTAGGTAAAAAGACATACCAGAAGTCATTAGATCTCTAGAGATCTCAAGTTTCTCAGCATTATTATATTCAGATATATCCTAGGGCGCCATAATAATTACTTCATCTGTTCATTCACTTACTACTGGATGAGTAGTTAGTTACATCATCCTCCAGACGCTTCGAGTGACATGAAGTCCAATACCATGTCAGCTAGTCTGAGAATGAACACAGTCCCTTCAGGAGGCCAGCTATTTTCTATTACTTGTCAGCCTGCTGCCAAGGTAGCAAAGATGATGTTGTATCTCTGACAAAGTTCTTTTGCTGCACAATGAATTCGCATGAGAACCATCAGTAACTAAGAGCCGCTAAAAATTCTCTTTAGCCTTTTTGGAAGTTAATGAAAACACCTGTGATTTTTAAATTGGGCAATTAAAAAAAAATCTTTTCTAAGTCTCTCCATTAAGATATTGTTAAGCAGAATTCATGACTTAAAATCCTAAACCTCCTTCCTGGAATGCAAACTGGTAGTGGTTATAGCTTGGATCTACAATTACAGGAGACAGCATCCTTGGCACTAAGGTATATGCAAGCGGGGCATCAACAAAATATTCAACCCAGTAAAAAGCAGCATATGATCTCAATGCTGTTTTTCATCCATACATGTTTAAGATTTTTTCCTTTTAGTCTGAACATAGTAACCCTGCTTAGCAATAACCAGGCAGGATGTTACTTGCTACCCAGCAAAGAATTAAAATAAAATAAATAAGCTAAATTGGATTATTTGACTTAAAAGTACTTAGACCACTGATTTTGCCTTCCAGCTGCTGCTGGAAAAATGCAGGGAAAACACCATGCTTCAGTTTAGCTTTACTCTACAGCCTGACTGACTCCAGATGCTAGGATTTTTCTGGAAATGTAATTAGTTTCAATTAACAAACATCTGGCCAAACATAAACATTATATTTGGGATGCAGGTAAAGGAAAGTACATTCCTGCAGAGCGAGCTTGTTTCCTGAACAGTCTGGAAAAGGTTAAGAAATCCTATCTATGTCTTTGAGAAGGAACCGGTTTATTAGACCTTTCTTTTAAAACGTCTTCTTTGAGAATTTCTCCATCTCTAGGTTTCTGGATTAACCTCCAATATAATTGCGTGAACCAAAATCTGTTTACAAAATACCAGGTCAAATCCTCTCCCAGCAAATACTAAGTCAGCTGAAATCTCTGCAAGTCTCAACTCCAGCCAAGAGTTCATCTATTTTAAGGAAAAATTTAAATCTACTTTCAACACGACAAAAGAATCATCCCCTTGGAATTGGCTGTAATAGGATTTGAGTGGCTCTTCCATGGCATAATATGTTTGAAAGAAGAATTTGGCTTTATGATAGTTGTAAGTGATTCTTTACATGGGAGCTGTACCTAACAATTCGGATGATAAATCTCTAAGTTGGTGTGCTGAAAGTAGAGATCAAACCAAACACTGCCAGGCTTAGTGGGAATAAAAGCCACCCTTTATTAAAGAGAGCTTTTTTTCTGTACATGTGCTTATTGAGACATCGGCACAATACACTTCTATTCAAATTTGAGACTTTAAAGAATGTAGACCCACCAATGGGCTGAACGCTGTCCACACAGGCTGGAGATTTCAATCTCCAACTAGAAAATGGTTAATAACTCATGTCCTGTAAGACCAGGTGGGAAAACATTTGGTTCCATATCTGTAATATTCAGATAAAATTATTTTTAATCATCAAAAGAATCAAATCAAAAAGCATGCTCAAATTCAGAAGGTTAAAGATCTGATACTAATATAGCCTCTACAAAAGAAAGGTTTATAAAGTACTTTGGCACTTGACCCTTATGTACCAAGAAAGAGTTAGACTGATGCAGAGATCACGTTTGACTTCCTGAAATATCCTTCTCATTTTACCTGTGCGATATGTGGGAGGAGATTGTCATTGGTGACAAATTTTAATGTAGGTGGATAGGTATAGCTTGGGGTAGAGCACACGCTCAGCACGCACGAGGTCCTGGGTTCAATCCCCAGTAACTTCATTAAAAATAAATAAATAAATAAATAAATAAATAAATAAATAAATAAATAAATAAATAAATAAATAAATAAATAAATAAATAAATAAATAAATTAGAATAGAATAGAATAAATAAATAGAATAAATGACCAGACTTATTTAAAAAATTAATCCAGTTAGTCTGTTAGCAGCACTGCCATATTCCCCCAGCCCAGTTCAGTTACACGAATTATACACATGGAATAAACAACACACAACTAAGGAACATATGTAATAGTGACAAGATATATTCTTAAGCAACTGAAACACAACTTCAGATTTACCCTTCCTACTTTTGCATTCATGCGTACTAAATTTTCCCATTTAGAAATGAAAACTCACTCACACACACACACACACCCCACAGATTTCCTTAATACTATTTACCTCTTTCTAACACATGACCAGAATTCAAGACGGAGTTATTTACATCAACTCTATTTTCTCCTATTTCATCCTTAAACCATGTTGTTTTCATTGCTTCACTGAAAAACAAGAATTTCTCAATGTTTTTCTTATCTTATTATCTTTCTTATATTATTATATATATATTATATATTATATATATTATATATTATATATATATAATATATATATATAATATTATCTGTGTTGAGTGGAACACAATAAACCTTCCCTCTACTTAGAAATATCCTATGATGTTGACTTTTAACATACCAGACTCTTGCTTCTTCTATTCTTAGCTCCCCGCCTATTCCTTTCCTGTCTCCTGGCTCCCCTTCCTCTGCATTCTCTTTAAATGTTGGTGTTGCCTTGGGTGTTCTCCTGCTATGCAGTCTCCAAGGCCAATCCCATTTATTACTTCAACTGCCACCATGATGTTGACAACTAATAAATCTCTGTCTTGAGCCCATATCTTCTTTCCAAGCTCTATGCCTATATTTCAAACTGCCTACTACTTACTCAGCCCTACATGATTGTTCTCAAGATATCTCAAATTCACTTTATCTGAAATGAACCTTGTCAACTCTGCTCTCTATGAACTAGCCTCTCCTACTGAATCCCCAGTGTAATATAATCTACACACCTCCTAAACCAGAAGCTTGAGTATCATCCCAGTTTCTTCTGTCTTCCTGTATTCCTGCTTTAGATTGGGTCCTCATCTTAAGTAAAGCAGCCTCATACCAGCTCCTTGCTTTGAGACATGACCTCCCCTCCTTCAACCCCGGGCCTTGACAGTTCATCTTTCACAGTCTAAATGCAAATCCGATCATGACATTTTCTTGATTACAAGCTGTAAATGGTAATTAAGTGTTTTCAGGATAAAAATCAAATCCTTTCACTTAGGGAATCAGGCCTTTTTTGATCAGATCTGTATCAAGAGTTGTATGCCCCCACCTCCGGTGTGCTCGCTGTTCATCTGTCGGCTTGGTTACAGGGAACTGTTTTCCAGAATCCTGAGTCTCACAAGAACTCTTGACACCCATATGATTGCCCTCATTTTACTGCTAGGAAATTACGGCTCACAGAAGTTAAGTAAATCATACGGGATTGGATATCTAGGGAGACAGTGAAAAGGATTAGATTTCAGGGTTCCCTGACTCCAAAGTCTGTCTTATGTCATTTTACAGGTGTGATGGTTAATTTTCTGTGTCAACCTGACTGGGCTAAAAAGGATGCCCGGATAGCTGATAAAACATTGTCTCTGGGTATGTTTGTAAGGGTGTCTCGAGAAAACATTAACATCTGAGTCAGCAGATTGAGTAAGAAGGTCTCCCTCACAGAATCAGTTGGGAATCATTCAATCCATTGAGAACCTGAAAAGAACAAAAAGTCGGGCAAATGGCTGTGTTGTTTGAGCTGGAATATTCATCTTCTCCTGCCCTCAGACACTGCACTCCTGGTTCTCAGGCCTTTGGACTCAGACTGAAACGTACACCATTGGTTCTGCTAGTTCTTGGGTCTTAGGGTTTGAAGCAGAACTCCACCCCCAGTCTTCCTGGGCCTCTAGCTTGTGGATGGTAGCAGACTGTGGGACTTCTCAGCCTCCATAGTGACAGAAGCCAATCCCCTCCATAATCAATCTCCCTCTACATATTCCATTAGTTCTGTTTCTCTGGAGAACCCTGAATAGTCTAACATATAAATAACATATGTTAATGCATGTGAATGTGACATCAAAGAAAACTGGCCAAGAGAGTGCACTTGCTCTATAAATGTCCCCATAATACTTCAGCCTGCTTACTTTTTTCCAAATATTCCTGGTAACTAAGATTTTAAAATGAAATATTCCTTTCAATGAACAGCAGTCTATTTCTAAGCATATGCCACCTACTCAGTCAATTTAATAAACATTTATTTAGCACCGACTAAATGCAAGTCACTGCAGATAGCCTTAGGGGAGACATAAAGTGAGAAAGGCACGGTCCTTGCCCTTCAGGAGCTCATAAGCTAAAAATATACATTAACAAGTCTGAATGGAGGCAGATGGTGATAAGTGCTGTAATAGAGGCACTTACAACGTGCTAAGGAAGCATAAAGCATGGAGAGATTGATTCCAACCGTGGAGTAATAAAACACCTCGGTAAATGTCTATTTCACTACACACCAAGAAAGCCTTTTATGACCCAAGCCAAAGAATGCATTTCTTTGTAAAATACCAGAGCTTATTCAAGAAACTAATAGACATGGGTTTTGTTAGCAAGAACAGAATTTAACAATAGAAGCAGCCCTACCTGTGTGTGTTTTCCATACCAATTGGAGGAAACCCATGGGTCTATTTCTTTAAAGGGCTCTCAGTCTGTTTGGAAGAGAACTGTACATGGTTCTGCCTACAAATCTATGTCCATTCATAGCATTTCTTTTCAGTTCACTAGCACACTTAAAGTGAAACTCTTACGGTCAGTCTTGACATAGGAAATGTAGATTTCAAAGGCTATAGCTCAGGCGTAATCAATGAAGGATGAAAGCAAATCAGATTTCTTTTCTTTTTTAATTTAAACAAGAAGCAACGACGGCAACTCAGCTAGTTGAAACCTTGATTCAAAGAACTTAAATAACTATGAATGAGGCCAATAATGCTAAATGAATTCCTCCGTGTGCCAAGTTGATTTATTAGGTGCCGACACCACTGTACAAGACTGAAATGGTTAGACTAGAATTAAAAGTGAAAGTACAGACAATTCATATAATTCCATCACCAAAGGATCAACTTATAGAGTTTGTCCCATTTTTTAGAGATTGGCAGTAAACTGTATATACTAAGAAAAGCAAATCATTCATGCTAAACATATTTTAAAATAAGGAAATCCTTACTTATTGTAAAAATAAATGGTATATTTTTCACACAATTTTTAAAGGTTACTTTCCATTTCACAGTTATTACAAAATATGGGTCATATTCCCCATGTTGCATAATACACCTTTGAGCCTGTCTTACACCCAATAGTTTATACCTCCCACTTCACCCCCACTGATTACAACTAGTTTGTTCTCTATATCTGTGAGTCTGCTTCTTTTTTATATATTTACTAGTTGTATTTTTTAGATTCCACACCTAAGTGGTATCAGACAGTATTTGTCTTTCACTGTCTGTTATTTCACTTAGCATAATGCACTCCAAGTCCATCCATGTTGCTGTAAATGGCAAAATTTTTGTTCTTTTTTATGGCTGAGTAGTATTTCACTGTGTATATTGTGTATGTATATATATACACCACAGCTTCTTTATCCATTCATCTGTTAATGGACACTTAGGTTGCTTCCATGATATGTACATTTTATATGTTTATTTTTTGAAAATTAGAAATTTTCCTAAAATTAGAATTCTTCCTTAAAAGGAATATATAAGCTAATATAAGGTCAATGTGTTGTTATTTTTCAAAGCTGTCTCCCTGATAGGATGTTTACATCCTATAGCAGAGAACAAGTGGGATTTGACAAAAGCTGATGGGCCAGTAAAAGGTTTTGTTCCTGTGAAATCGTGAATCTGCTTTAGATAGAAGAGGAAATGATGGGGAAATATCCATGACCATATTGCCTCATTTCTTTGAGCCCTTTCTCCTTCAACTAGTCTATCTCTCCAGCATCTTTAATCTTTCATTTTCCAGTATCAACTTTGCCTATAGCTTCAGAGATGAAAAGGTTCTCCTTCTCTTGGGAGTGAAAAAACCCATCAGTACCTACCTATTACTCTGTTATAGTTGATACAGCTTTCCTTTTCTTTAATTGGAACATGCAGTTTATAGTACCTGCTTCTACTTTTTTTAAATCAGTGTTTTTCTCCTTAATCCATTAAATCTGGCCTTTGTCCCAACTATTGCCATTGTAGTAAAATAGTCTCAATATTTATCAATTACGCCCTCCATGTATAACCTCGTATTTGTCTTTATACAAGTGATCCCTCGCTTGCTCTCTCTTATCCAATACCATTTGTTAGGTGGGAAACACTTCTGAACTCTGGACATCTCCCTCCTACAAAGAGAGTTCAGTTAATGTAACCCTAGGCTTTGAATTGTCCCTTTACTCAAACTAATCTGGGGGAGGTGAAGTAACTTGTCTGACCCATAAATTTGAGAGTGAAAACTAGGCATGTTAAGCTCATTTTCTTCCTGGGAGTGAATCTGCCTGCTGAGATCTTGTATTCTTCTCTGCTTTCCCATGTAAGTCTTACCCGTTCAGGTACCTTCACCATCCAACCCAGATACAGAATTCATTGCGATCAGATCAGTGAGTTGGCATAATTTAAGGATTCTGGTAGAAGATCCATTTGGATCCCATTTGGCTCATCAATAGTAAAGCTGTTATTTTCTTTCCTTACTTGTTCCTTGTTTCATTTATTAATTAGTTCAAAACCTAAGTGTAGAAGAAGACCCCAACAACATTTAGTTTATGGAAACCTCTCCTCCCATGACACCTGGTACATACTTCTGTTTTTCCTCCTACTTCTCTGATGGTTCTTCTTTATTGTTCTTTTATTAGTTTTTAATAATTTTTTATCTTCACAAAGATTTCATATTGAATGTATTGTTTCTCTCTCACACATACACATTTTATAGATACATGTGTGTGTATATGTGTATAATATCTCCTACTAATGTTCATGTTTTACAATTTAAAATAATCATTAAAACAGGTTTTCCACATCAAAAAGCAGAAATTTAGATTGTCAATTACATAATTCACCATCCCCAAGTTTTGCTAAGAACTTATTCTATGCAATTATTAACTTTTAGAGCTTTGTTTATATATTCTCAATTAAATCATTATCAATCAGTTTCCAAGTATACATGGGAAATCCATATGTGCCAGGCACACTATTAGATGAACAAAAGAGCAATGAACAGAACAGACATGGACTCTATCCTCAGGGAGCTTACGTTTGAGAAGAGAAGACAAATATTAAAAGTCCATAATCATAAAATCTGAGAAGTGGTATGGGGAAAAGTTGCTATTATAAAAAATAACAGAAGGAACTGGTTTATATCAGGAGATGAGGAAATGTCTTGCTGGGGAAGCAACATTTGACCTGAAACTTGAAGAATGGCCGAGGTTAGATGAATGTAGGAAGAAGAAATGATAGTCCTAGAATGACATCATAGATGTTTATTTTATTATGTTTCATAAGTGACATACTTGTCAGATGACATACTTGTAAGATGAGCTTTTTCTAGAATTATAGGAGAGAATTTACTACAAGTATATACAATCAAATGAGCTTAACAAATGGCTGGAATTCAATCAGATAAAGGCCCTTGGGATCCAACTTTAAAAAATCTGCATCTTTCCGATCTAAGACATTTTAAGATAGACTTGCATTGTTTGAGACTTGCAAATGTTAGCCACTATATATAAAAATAGATTAAAAAAAAAAATTTCTTCTGTGTAGCACAGACTATTAGATAAATACCATGCTTCTTTTTAAGCTCAGGATACATTTTACAAATTTAGCTTTCTAATGAATATGTGCAATTGTTCACAGTCATGAAATAAACAGTAAACACATTTCTCATATTTGCTGAATTGGCATTTTTATATATTTTAAACTGAATAGCAATTTTGGTTGACATTGTTAAAGGATAAACTGATACATTTATTATAATTTTGAGTCTATTTGAGCCAAAAGTGATTCAAATCGGGCAGTATATAATCTAGTAAATAAAAAGGATTTCCGAGTTGCTGTACAACATGACAGACTTTCAAAGACAGAAGAAAGTGGAAACAAGGAAGTAATACTGGGGGGAAATGTGAGTTGGTTGTTGCAAAATTCTTTCTGTTAGGTGGTAACAGGGGTCTGTCAGGTAGATAACCTAACTAGTGCTGACCAGGCGGTCTCTGACTGACTGGTTTCAGATTCCATTTCTGGGGGAGCTGAAACTAATTAAGTCTTGCTTTGGTGATTTGGAGCTTAATATAAGTAACTCCAATGAGGACCTGTTGTCTTATTTTAACAGCGTTTAGGCGATTTCCAATGTTATGTGCTTAGGAAAAATTTTAGACATTGGAAAGTCCCACCCAGGTGTCCATCTAGATTTCATATCCCTCAGTACTGCCAACTAGAGTTTAGTCCTAAAGGGACTGGTGCTCAGAAAACACGGCTCATTTCCCACAATATAGTTAAGGTTTCAAATACACAGTTAAGAATGAAAAATGAAGGAACAAATTGGACTTGCCAGAGCTCACATCCCCAGTCAGAGAAACAGGGAAGAAGAACAAAGAGAAAAAACAACTGTGGCTTCGTCCCATTCTAGGACAATGCTGAAGCAGGCAGTTTAGAAAAAGCCTCTTTGCCTCCATGTACCCAACATGGAGACTGATGTTGTAGTTTTCACAGTGAAGGAAACACACACTCATGCAAAGAATCCCACAGTGAGTGACTTCCACGCAAACATCGCCTGCCTCACTTTATTTTCCTCTAATACAGGATTGCACAGAGATTGCTGACAATGTCACATGCTATATTCATTTTGTGCTTTGGTGGGCATGATTTGTTCTCCTGACAGAGCCAGAAATTCCCTAGGGACACGAATGAGCCTGTCACACTCATGGCACTTGTGTGCTAAAACAGACAGAAATGCCAAAGGTGGTGGGGTGGGGGTGGCACCGAGAAGTAGTAGACCCCGGACCACTCAGCCTTCCTTTTTTGGCTAAATCATGGGGGCGTGGCTGATGTAGGCATCTTTCCCAGCTCATACTAGGGAAAAATCCTCAACAAAAACCACCAAACACAAAGAAAACCCAGTACAATTCTTTTAAGGTAAGCTTTAAAATATTTTGGGGGACTGCAGGTTGTTATTTTAAACAGTACCATCTCACACTGCAAATGAATATATATTTTGATTCCTCCCCATTTATTCAACACCTCTTCTTAAAATACTCTCTGACTCTTCACCCCGAAGCATCCCCATAACCTCTACCCCAAAGAGCAATTAAACCCTATTACCCTTCAACAGGACCACTCAGGCACAACGGTCACTGACAGCCTGTGAAATTGCCATCAAATAATCACCATCAAGGTGGCTCAGAGCCCCTGTCAAGAGCAGCCAGCGGAATTCAGCCTGGAGCTCTGAAAGCTGCTCTAGCACTCACGGGAACCCTACCTCCTCTCAGGGAATCCTGACTCTAGATTTTTCTTAACAAACAGTTGTTACTGGAACAAAGTCTCCTGGGACTTCCCATAAAGGAAGGCAGCTGCCTGCCTTGTCATTTCTCTGCAGTATTTAACTGCCGCCAGAATGGGAGTTCTGGCTGTGGACGACTTGCAGGAACCCGGAAGGAATGAGTGTTACTGTCATTTACATACCATTAAAGAAAACCCCACGGCAAACTGCAAGACGCTATCCAGTCACCCGATATGTGACAGTCCTGAATGTCCTGTGGCAAATCCCAGCCTTGTCAGTCTTTCTTGTCTGTTGGCACCACCTGGTCTGAGAACCTGGTTTGGAGACTCCCATAGAACACACAGCACATCCTGCTTAGTGCTTTTTCTCTGCCACACTTTGTGGGATGCAAGGGCAGTTTGCCTAAGACACGCCAGTCTATGAAACTTTAAATATTGGCATTTTCCAGTCTTCCCTGTAAATGAATCTTTTAAGAACTAGAAAGAGACAGTCCCCAGTGTGCAGCTCAGCAAGCAGCACTCAAAGCCTTCTGGGCTGGCTCAGAAAGGGCAACTGTCCCACCTTCCCTCTGGACACCTTACAGCAGGCGGCTGACAGAAAAAAACCTATCAGTTTTGTCATTTCTCCTCAGAAACACAGGAGGTAAATCAGTGAGGTGTAATTAACAAATACGCACTGGATGCTTGCATAGAAGAGGGGGAAAAGGGAGTTATGAAGGCCACAGGGTTAGCAGGGCCCAGTCTTGGTGAATGCTCTTTTGTTGCTATCTTCAAATTCTTAATTTTTGAAGAAAAGGATCCATATTTTCTTTTGCCCTGGGCCTCATCATTGCTTGTATAGAAGAGGGGGAAAAGGGAGTTATGAAGGAATCCTTCCTACAAAATTTAAAAGGAAGGAAAAACAACAGAAGCAAAAACGTACTTGTTTGCGTATTTATATTTTGTGACATCTATGGTTTATATAGCAGCAATAAATGAATTTTATGAGCTCATGGTTATAAACTTCTAGAGAGAAAAGGTAATCGTCCAGCTCCTAGACAGAGAGCTGAACTGGACTCTATAGATAATCTGGATTAATCTTCTCCATTTACCAATAAGGGAAACAAGAGTTCTGGGGAGTACGGGGCTGAGAGAGCCAGCACACTGGAGGGGAAACACTGAGTAACCACTTCTCCAACAAGCAAATCAATTGACTGGCTTAAAATTAACCAGAATAGTAACAGACAGAGAATTAAAACATCACTGGATTCCCAAGCCTACATGTTTTCTTTCCCTATTTTTATATTGGTTATTCAGCACACTTAAGCAGATAAAAATGTTAGGGCATCACTATGGTATAAGTAAAAATAGTTATTATATTAAAAAAAATTAAAGAAAGGGAAGCAATAAACAGATTTTGTAAAATCTGAGTTATTCAAAATACAGGGAAGATAGGCAGGGAATAGCCCCATTTGGATGTAAACTTTTTATGTATTTTATATACTTTTAAGTAAAAGCAGAAATATGGCTAATAAAACATTGTTTCATGGAGCTACTTTCAGATCAACATTCCTGAAAACAAGCCTACTTTGCTTTTCATGTGGATGTGCTTTCTAGAAAGATATGTGATAGGTACGATATTTTGAAAATCCTCCAGATATGTCTTCTTTTAAATACAGATTTCCCCTCCTCCTTAAGCCTTGTACCAGTAGGGCTGGGCTAAGAGACTTGTTGCCTAAAAGAGGGAAGAAGGAAGATGCATAGAAAGTGATCCACCTCAAAAGAATGAAAACTAAAAAAAATGAAACCTTCCTTTGGAACCAGTGGCTACATGAGCTTGGGGGGAAGGGATGATGGAGCCTGGAGAGGAAAAGAACAACAGATAGATTGAGGTGTGCGATATAACTGTTTTCAAGGCCTTCTTTAAGCTCAAAGGATGAAGAGAGTGGCTGGTAAAGGACAAAAAGCTAGGGGGTAGATACAGCATAGTAGTTCTGGGGATAGCCACGGACACAGAAACTAAGGCCCCACTGCTCTGCACACAGACCAGGGGAAACTGTCTTAGACAAGCCTTGGTTTGGGCCTACACTGAATCCAACATGGCACAACACACTCTCCATAAACTAGTGGTAGCTGAGCAAGTGCCTGAGCGCAGTCTCCCAAGCCATGGACAACACAGAGGAATAGGTAGATAAGTAGTGAAGGATCCACGTGTGTATATTTGGGGAACAACCATGCACTGGGCTCATAGGTACTGAGACAACCAGTAGGCTAGATAGAGCTGGCCTGGAATAAAAATGGGGCATCAGCAGAGGTCTCTGAAATCCAAGGCTCTTCATAGGCAAATCTTTGTATGTCAGGCTTTCCTCCAACTCTCCCTTTATTGGTTGCTCTAACTAAAACCTGGAGTGGTCATGGTTTTTCCTTCCACACCCTGCACATTACTGTCTTTGGAGGTGGGGGAGGTGCTCCTCTTGCTCCTCCAATCTCCTTAGAAACCTAGGCCGTCTCCTGTACCACCCACTTACACCCCCTCATACAGTAATCCACAGAATCCTAAAGGTGGGGGAGATGAGCCTCGCTCCTTTTTATTTCATGAAACTTAAGACCCTGGTTCACTGACGCTCCCACAAATACAACTTGTATCATAACTGGTATTTTGATTTCCACATAGTTACGTAGAGAAGCTTCCAATATGCTGGCTTTTTAATTCTTTGACTTGTTCCTTGATCTGCTCTTCACTGATAGCATCTTCCAGTTGCTCCTGCAAATACAACTAGAAGTATCTTTGACTGTTTTTCACTCCCACTATCCTGTCAACTTTTTGTGCCAAGCAGCCCATGTGCTTCAGAGGATGCTTCCTGGGGGGAAGAGGCAGGGGAAAATCTCAATTTATTGATCCCAACTTGCTTGTCCCTGACCACAGTGACTGGTTCAGAGGTGAGACATGCTCCACATGACTCAACAAGGATAAGGAGATGTTTGTGGGGAGAGCATCTTCCTTCCTCACCTGAGAGAACTACCTGAAGAAGGTCCTACTCTTTTTCTGGACAACGTGGTATAAAGATTTGCCATCTGGAACTGCCGTAACTAGTTCTGCTATGATGCTATACACGTCTGGATAAACCACACCTGAAGTTAGATGAGCAAATAAATCCTATTCTCTATTATACTGATGTACTCAGCCAAGGAGTGGGCTGGGCAAAGCAAATGCCAGCAGTACTAAAATAAATAACCATAGCTTTGATTGGCTGAGACACACCAGTACATTTTTGGAAGAGGCTTATTTGTTCCTTGAATCCAGGTTGGTAAATTTAGTTAGAAACAGATAAATGACAAGTTTTTCAGCAGCACTCCTTTTGAAAAGCTTACAATTGCTTTAACTGTGTTACCCACTGAGGGGTTTGTTTGTTATACCAGCTGGCACTACCCTAACCAGTATGCCCTTGTAAACTCTGGTAAGAAATTTGAATTCTATTCTTCATACAACAGGGCAAAGCCATAGGAAGGTTTAAAAAAAAAAAAATGATCCAAGCATTTTTCTGACTTTTCTTAGATGCTCTCTAAAAACTTTCAAGTCTCAAAACAGATTTTGATTGAAAACTGGGCCCTGACACACAGACAGATGCTTTTTTAAAGGCTGTGTTCACATAAAACCATCACAGCTCTATGTGAGACTTGCTTACCTACTTCGGGTCTCTCCTACATTGATTTCTTTTAGTTTCTCCCTGATAACCACTTAAGGCAATAATTGATTCAGAAACACAATGAAGGCACCTTTTAGGTAACTTTTATTTTTATAACTTCACTCAAATAATCGTATTTCTCTGGCTTTGTATCTAAAGTAGATGTTTGTGCTGTCTGCCGCTCCCACCTTGGGCCAGCTCTATAAAAACGCAACCTGAGCAGTCACACAGCCCACAGGGTTAGCAGGGCCCAGTCTTGGTGTAATGCTCTTTTGTTGCTATCTTCAAATTCTTAATTTTTGAAGAAAAGGATCCATATTTTCTTTTGCCCTGGGCCTCGTCACCACTGCACACACACACACACACACACACACACACACACACGTGCGTGACAAAGACTTCCCTTCACCAAACTTTAGTCAGGCTCCTCTGAGCCATCTTTCCAAGCAGGCCTTCAGCCCCCCACCCTCCATGTCTTTGGCCTGCCCATCAGCCCAGCCTTAGCAAAGAATCCTGATAGATCAGTTGGGAGAGGATCCTTCATCCTTGATAGCTGATCAGGTTCTCCGTCTCTCACCTTGTTGTCTGAGTCCTTGGCCTGTCTTTAGGAAGAATCCTATTAGGCCAGTTTAGCAAGAATCCCCCAACCCCTGATGTCTCCACATAGTAATATCTCATCCAGTCAACCCCACACTGCTCCTTGGCTGTCATTTCCCAGCATCTTTGCTGTGTTTGCAGTTGAGCCCAATCTCTGTCTCCTATTGCAATGCTCTTATTACAGCAGATTGAATAAAGTCTTTCTTACCATTAACAAGTGTCAGAACATTTTTCCTTTAACAAAAGGCACACACTTTTATCCCACTGCACCCCATCTTGACTAATAGTAACTAAGGTTCAATAAGTTCATTCCTATTATGCATGAGACACTGTACTTAATACTTTATATACATCACTTCATTTCATTTTTATAACAACCCTGTGCAGGAAAGATATTTACTTTTCCTATTTACAGTTGAGGCAGGAAGAGACTAAGTAATATTTTACCCAAATTCTGCCCAACTTTCAAGAGCCTGGCCTAGGATTTGAATTAAGGGACTCTCTTTTAAGTGGTCTGTTACACTATAGAAATTTTTTAAAGTAGAGTTTAGATTCTGTGTTTAAAAAAGAGGGTGGAATATATTCTACCTAGTGCTGCTTTCTGGTTCAAATAAGCATTGTTTTGAATCAGAACTATATCATATCATCTGTATGAGTATTAAAGTCATAGACAACAATGACCTTTCTTGAGTGAAATATATGAATATGTGGCTCCACTAAGAGAAACAAATTTATTTCAAATTATACTCTCCTAATATTCTATAAGGTGGCTACAGAAACTAAAATATATGCACAATATTCCCCTTAATCTCCTTAAATATCAAATTTTGATTCATCCAGTTGTTTAACATTCATAACATAATGTTACAGGAGTTGGGGATGAATTATTAATCAGAATCTGAAAAAAAACTCATAATTACATATTTATAAAAGTAATCCCTATCTTTGGTTTTATACTTACTGAGGAGAAAAGGCAGCTGAATGTCTGCTGGAGGGATCCAGCTGCCATCTCTTTTTCACTGCAGCAAGAGACAATTGCGGATGTAATGTCTTTTAAATATGCTTAAGATGCACATTTAAAAAATACTTTGATATTTCTAAAAAAATAAGTTGGGAGTATTAATACACTGTGGTGTTAGTAATATCGATTCATTAGTAAGAATCAAAGTCCATCTATCCATTTAAAAAAACAACACAGGTTAATATCTGCCAATGTCTCATGCTGATTGCATTTAACATAGGGGGCCTTTTTCTTCTCATTTTGGGCACTTGAGGCAAGACTAATCACTCTGCCAATTAGAGCTGGATGCTCTTTTTCCCCTGTTCTGTCTCCTACTACTTTAGGATGATCTTTTCAAATCACCACTTGACCCATTCCTTACTTTCAGGGGATGAACCATACGTATTCCAGTAACAACTCATTTTGCTTTCCAGCTTAATGATGTAAAAGTTCCATTTTCCTAATACAGTAGCAATGAAAACTGTCACTGCATTTATCTTCAAACTATTGATGCTTCCTTTTCTTATACTCAGAGTTGTCCTGTCTGGGGGTTATTTCTTTTAAATGTTGATTGCATTTTTCCCCTTCATGATAAATCATGTCAAAATTATTTTCAGTTTTCCTGACATATCCCTGTCTCTCAAAACCCTGTGCCTTTAACCTTCCCTTATTTGAATCACATGGCAAATGAATCCCAGCCTTCCAAAATAACTTCAGAAGCATTTTCATAAGAAGTCTTCCTCATGTCCCCGCTTTCCTAACAAACGCAGTGGGGATTAAATGCCTTCCATATGTTTCCCTTTGTTATCACTCTGATTGCATCATGTTACACAGCATTCACATGTTTTCCTGACTAGGTCTTTGGTCTCAGTTCTGTGAGAGGAAAAATTATTTTCCCTCTAGCCTTCTCAGTTCTTGGCTGAGACCCTGTACTACACACAGATTAACAAGAGAAAAACAAACAGAAATTGATCACCATGTATATTTTATGTACACATGGAAGATACCCAGAAAAATAGTAACAATAACCCAATGAGGCAGCTTTAGAACTCAGGCTTAAATACCATCTTCCTAGGGAAAGGAAGAGAGGCTTAATAGGAAAGTGAAGGCCTTTTAAGGAAAAGTAAATGATTTTTAGCAAAAATGAATAGGCCTTAGAAGAACAGATGGGAGAGGTGATAGTTTGTGACAAACTGAATGTGGCGTTGATTTCTAGTCTCTTCTCCTGTAAAAATAATCTTTCCTGGTTGGTGAAACTCTTGACGGGGAGGGGAATTGATAGCAATTGGGTTCCTTTTGGAGGAGCTGCTTTTAGGCAGGTGAAAGGGCTTCAGAGAAAGCCAATTTTCAGGTGCCTACAACTCAAAATAATCCATATCCCAATGCAGCGTATCTTGGGATGGTGTATTCTGCTGTCCTTGGGTTCCACTCAGTATCAATACATACTTGCTTTGAGAGTACTGAAGAAAACAGAAATTTTAGGAAACTGCTGTGGGTCATATTTAGGTTATTATATGAGGGCTCTATCATTTGCACACAGGTCAAATCACTGCATGGTGTTGGTACACGCTGTGTTTGATAAGAAAGTCCTAATGATTACTTGAAGACTCTCACAATAATCAACCAAGAACATTCCCATGCTTGATTTTGGTTGGTTGAAACTTCTACTGTCAGTGTCAGTCAGATGGGGCTGAGACCATCGTGACTCCTGGACAAAGTTTATACTTAGCATATGAGGAAACATCCCTAAAACCTGATTTTCTAAGTCCTCTCTTCATTTTATAAAGAAAACAAACTTATTTATAAAAACAGAAACAGACTCACAGACATAGAAAACAAACTTATGGTTACCAGGGAGGGAAGAGGGAGGGAAGGGATAAATTGGGAGCTCGAGATTTGCAGTTATACTAACTACTATATATAAAATAGATAAACAACAAGTTTATACCATACAGCACAGGGAACTATATTCAATATCTTATAGTAACTTACAGTTAAAAAGAATACAAAAACAAATATATGTATGTTCCTATATGACTGAAGTATTGTACTGTACACCAGAAATTGACAACATTGTAAATTGACTATACTTCAATAAAAATATTTTTTAAAAAAGATACTAGAAAAATTGCCAACAAATGTAGTTTCCAAATGGGTTGGATTTGTTACGTAGTATTTGATTACCCTAAATTTGATTCATATAGGTCTTTCCCTGGAAAAATTTAAGGTAACTTACTGACCATTTACTCATAGCACCAACCATCTAATACAAACACTACCTGATGCAAAATGACAACCTACGGAATGGGAGAAAATTTTTGCAAATGAAACTGACAAAGGCTTGATCTCCAGAATATATAAGCAGCTCATATGACTTAATAAGAAAAAACAAACAACCCAATCCAAAAATGGGTAGAAGACCTACATAAGCAATTCTCCAAGGAAGAAATACAAATGACCAATAGGCACATGAAAAAATGCTCAATATCACTAATCATCAGGGAAATGCAAATCAAAACTACAATGAGGTATCACCTCACACCAGTCAGAATGACCATCATTCAAATGTCCACAAATGACAGATGCTGGAGAGGTTGTGGAGAAAAGAGAACCCTCCTACACTGCTGATGGGAATGCAGTTTGGTGCAGCCACTGTAGAAAACAGTATGGAAATTTCTCAAAAGATGAGGAATAGACTTACCATATGACCTAGGAATCCCGCTCCTGGGCATATATCCAGAAGGAACCCTACTTCAAAATGACACCTGCACCCCAATGTTCATAGCAGCACTATTTATAATAGCCAAGACATGGAAACAGCCTAAATGTCCATCAACAGATGACTGGATAAAGAAGATGTGGTATATTTATACAAAGGAATACTATTCAGCCATAAAAGCCGACAACATAACACCATTTGCAGCAACATGGCTGTTCCTGGAGAATGTCTTTCTAAGTGAAGTAAGCCAGAAAGAGAAAGAAAAATACCATATGAGATCGCTCATATGCAGAATCTAAAAACAAAAACAAAAACAAAAACAAAAAACAAATATAAAACAGAAACAGACTCATAGACAGAATACAAACTGGTGGTTGCCAGAGGGACAGGGGGTGGGAAGGGACAGACTGGGATTTCAAAATGTAGAATAGATAAACAAGATTGTACTGTGTAGCACAGGGAAATATATACAGGATCGTGTGGTGGCTCACAGATAAAGAGAATATGACAATGAATGTATGTATGTTCATATATAACTGAAAAATTGTGCTCTACACTGGAATTTGACACAACATTGTAAAATGACTATAACTCAATTAAAAAAAAGTTAAAAAAAAAAACTACCTGGTGATTCCTTCAGGAAAGAGATTTGTTCCTGAAAGCTAGCAGTTGTCCCTCATCCCTGCAAAACGATCCGTGTAATCACTGCCCATAAACCATCTCTCTGCGACTAAGCATGATGAACCTTTTCTCTTCAGGATATCCCTCATATAATGGCATGTGGGTTATCCTCAAGTTCTAAACTTCATCTGGGTCACTTAGGAATACTGAGTACTTATGGAGTCACTAATAAAAAATTTTAAAGAAAAATTTTAATAATAAATAATTTTATAAATCTCTAACTTTCAGTGCTATATGTCCAATAATATCAGGCTCAAATAGACAGTAAATTCTGAGTTAAGTAATAATACTTGATAAGAAGTATCAATTAAATCTTCATTCTTTGCTCTCATGAAACAACACATTTTCACAACTAAAAAAATGACGCCTAAACTTTTGTGCGTGTGTCAATCCACATCTCCTATAAGCAAATTTGTCTACATTCTTAAAGGATTCTTTGCTCATAGTGATTTTTGTTTTACTTACTAAGTTCTATAAAAAGATAAATTTCTATTGGGCTAATATTATGCAAAAGTGGCCGAACATATTTGCACAGTTTCAGAGTATATGATGTGGCTACAAAGCATGCTCAAAATTCTCTCTGGGAGGCCTGGGAAGGAGGTTTCTCAAAAATAAAAACCAGCTACCTCCAGAAAAGGTGAAACTCAGGTAACATGAGACAATCATGCAGATTTCCAATCAGAAGAATTAAACCATATATATTTAGATTCTAAAAAAGAAAGAAGTGGCTCCAAATATGTCTCCAAACTAAAATTTCAAGGACAGATGTTTTAAATTACAGGTGCTAATTTTCTGTCTGGCTGCTTCTCATATGGGCTGCTGTAGATTCCAAACTGAATATCAACGGGGATTTATTTATTTAACAATAGGTAACTTTAACCTGCGGGATGCCAAGGGAACAGCTAGTGTGGAATTGTAAGTTTGGAGGAATATCTAAACACAAAAGCTAAAGACTCAAGTGAAATATACCACTACTTTGGAAAATACATTCAAACACGCTAAATATTCCATGGCAGGGGGCAGGAGGCGGGCGGACTTCTTTAGTGAAAGAATTATTTCCCTCTCACGTTCATTTACAATTTGGAACATCGTGTGTCTACTGCTAAGTATTCTGAGTGGTGAGATGTGTTGACAAATCAGTACATTTACTTTATTTAGATGACCTAATAATCTGCCGTTTGTATTTTACAAAACGGGAAGAGAATTTAATTTAATGTCTCGCCAGTTTAACCACCGATCTAGATTCTTTTATACGCCAGTAACTTTGATAATATTTGCTCATAGAAAACAAATACAAAGCTTGTCCTTGAAGGATCTATAAACTCATTTATATGACTAATCACCAACAGATTAGGACTGTGAGATAGCTTCACAAATCCCCGGAGTGTAAAACTGAACAGGGAAATTAAATAAATCACAATAGCCCAAATCAAACCAAGCAAATCTCCCTTCTCCCTGAATTTTGCATTAAATTCCACAAGGTCATTTGACCTACCCTGAGGTTGCCAGGATTATCCAACTACTAAATTCCCTGCCTTTTTTTTTTTCTTTTTTTAGCAAAAGTAGGTGCTGATGCTGCTACCCTTGAGACATCCTTTTGACATGGAGTTCGGAGCCCCTTAACAAGAACGCAGAATGATCCCATCTGACAGACCCACTGGTGGAGGAAAGTCAGTCCATTGAGAGTTCCTGCTGGAGGAGTGGCTTGTGTTTCAAATTCATAGTAGCACACAGATGACCTCCAATATTCTTGCCAGACCTCATGTTCTAAGTTTTTGGATATAAAAACAGCATTTTTATAACCCAAAGAATTCCTGTAATACAGTTCAGTTCTGGGTGCCTGGTATAGAAAGAGAGGAATGTGTTTCACACACAACGTGCTGTGGTTCAGTTAGAACTCTGAGCCCTTTGGGGAGTCTCCCGTCATTCACTGTGTGCTGTAGTTAAGGAAGAGGATTAGCCAAGAGTAGTAATTTGCACAGCAAAAGGCCTGCTTCTGAAAGCTTGTTCATCTTCCTCCTCTTACACTGTTCTAACACAAAACAGTTCCTGACAACAAAGCAGAGCCTCTCTTGACTGACACACCGTCACCCCGAAATCAGAATGTATTGCTGCCCTTTCTTATTCAAGTCTCTTGAGAATTTTGTTCAACATGAAATGAATCTTTCAGTTGCTTTTACTTTCTAGCTCATCCACTTTCTGTTTGTGCTTTTAAGGATTACTAATCAGATCAAAAAAGGAGTTGAGACTGACCCAAGGCCTATTTTCTTTGCCAAGATCATTCTCAAACTCTACATTTTAATCTTAAGATTCTTAATCACTTCAAATGTCTTGGTTTTTCCATGAAGTTTATTCACACTGAATTATCTTGTTTGTATATAAAACAATACTTTACAGTAACTATTGTTACCAAATTTCATGAAGTTCCTATTTTACTCAAGGAGTTTCAGCCACAACTAAATAAAGCAGTGTTGAATCGGCCAGTGTACATGCTAAAAGTGAATTTCTCTTGCAGTTCTGAGGCACAGACAAGATCAAGCTCCCAAGAAATAAAAAACATCACTAAAAAAAATTAAAATTTAACAAACCAAACATTTTTACTTAATTTAATCAGAAAAATCCCAATAAGCTCTTTTCATTCATTTAATCATTCACTAATTTATTCACCCAATAGATCTTTCCTAAGCACCTACATTAGGTCATCTTATAGGTTCTGGATACGGATTAAAAAAAAAAAATATTCACAATCTTTGCCTTCCTGGAATTTTTATCTTAGCAGAAAAAGAATCAACTGACCAAATAAAATAAGTAATATGTCAGTTGGTAATCAGCGCCAGGGCAAAAAAAAAAATAAAATAAAATAGGGAAGAGGGGTTCGGAAAGCAGAGTCGAGGAGGGGAAGAGGCTAGAAAGGATAAGGAAGGAAACAAGGGAAGGTCCCACTGAAAGGGAATATGTGAGCAAATACTGAAAAGCAATGAAGGAGGAAGCCATGTGAGTATCCGGGAACATTCCAGGCAGAGACAGCAGATGTGTCTGGAGCCAAATGAGCCAAAACAAGAGGATCAGGAGACGAACATGAAGAAAGAACAGCACAGCCTGGTGCTGGTCGGGGTGGAGGCGTGAGACCGTGCCCAGCACCAGGGCCTGGCCAGCCAGGGAAGGAATTCTGGGTTTACTCTCAGCAGAGTGGGATGACATTGAAGGTTCTGAACAAAGGAATGACATGACCTGGTTTAGGAGTCACTACTGCTACTGTGATGAGAAAAGAGGAAGGACAGTGGACAGTGACAGAGTAAAGAAGCCTTCTTGCTATCCTGGACTGTCAGGCAGAATTTTTCATCCATCTTCTCTAATGAAAATCCTCAGCATCTGTTTCCTCGTGCGGCAAAAACAGAAGTGTACACATCTTGTCTTCCAATGAGAAACTCCTCCACGAATACCAAGGCAACTTTCCGGATGCTAAGAGTCATTTTATCAACACAACCAGGGCTCCCTCTGGGCTTAAACGCTTTGAGAGAGCTTCTTAATTGCATCTAATTAAAGAGCATGTAAACAATCTTAATTTGAGATGTCTATGTGAGGATGGATTTTAATTATTTAATATTAAATTTAAAAACTCTCCCTTCTAAGTGGAATTTTTTTCTCATATGAAAAACTGATGTAGCTACATTCTCTGCACTAGACATATGGTGAAGTAGTCTCATAACCAAGTAAATATGAGCAATTTAAATCTGACACATGCCTAGAATTCTATAATATTGGCATTAAATAAGTTGTACACCTTAAAATTCAGAATTATACAAGAAGAAACTTTAAAACATCTTTGTGTTTCAGTATTAACTTTTTTAATCCAGAAAACAAATTATAGGATTCCATAAAATAGAAAGCTCCCACAGCAAATTATCAATATGTTGATGTCAATGTATGTACAGAAAAGTAGTTATTTAAAAACTTTGACTTCTAACCTGGACTACTAGGGTTCATGACTAAGCTTCCTGGAGTCTGTAAAACCTCAGAAATTATACACAAAGTTATGTTTGTTTGTGGATGTGTATAATACGAGTTTTTCTGAGAAGAGTGGTCACAGACTTCACCAAAGTTTCATAGAGACCCTTTACCCAATAAATATAAGAACTATGGTATAGTCAGTATGAGGAAGTGAGTGTAATCATAAGAAAAGTAAGAGTTTAAACATCTGGTGTAGTATTTGTCCTAAAAGCCTTTTTTCAGGTCTAAGTGCAGATCTCACAGAGTCTCAGGCAAGGTCTAACTCTCCTAAAACCCGTGTTCTTCTTCAAAAGATGAATAAAATCTGTAGAAAACAACTCAGGGGAAAGGCAAGGGCAAAATCTGAGCAAGGGTCAGAAACCCAATCACACTGAATTGAGTAAAAGGGAATTCGTTGTAAGGAGTCAGGAGACTTGCACAGACCCCAGGTGCCAGCCTGCTGCCAGAGGAACTGAGATGTTCATTCTTGCTCTCCCTCCCCGCCCCATACTCTGCAATGTATCTGATCCCCTCTTCTGTCTGCCCACTATCCATCTCTAACAGGCCCCTAATTTTTGTTCCTCTAAACATTGGGTTATGATTTGGCTTTGTGAAGCCAGGATGCTGAGGCTAAATTTACCACTTAACCAAGCTTCTAGGTATCCAAGCTTAACAAAAACTGATTCAGCCTCTGTTTCTCCTTAAGATTATACTATTCTTCAGAGAAAGGGAATCTGATGTTCTCGGCTTAGATTCTGAATCCATCCCTGGACCAACAAGATGCAAAAAGAGGTAGGTGGCATTATCTGATATAAGCCCGGCCACCTGGCACCTCCTTCAATAAGGACAAGTAAGCACATCCAAAAATGGTTACACAGAATAGCCAGCCAAACCCAGCCGCCTGCCTCAGTGGTTTATGACCAAGTGCCCAAACCAGTCAGTGATGAGCTTCATCTTCAACTTATAAAGCACCTAGGATGTACTTGGGATTCATTTAATACTAGTGCTTTGACCAAATGTTCCCTCCATCAGTCTCACACACACACTCAAAACATACAACTACTTGCAAGGCATCTCTTTGCACTGGACCACTAAGAGGATAAACGGAAGCCTCCCTTCTGTCCTCAGGGACCTTAAGATCTACTGCAACGTAAAACTGTCTGTGATAAATACCAAGTGGGTGAATCATACAATAGATAATTCATACAATTATCTAGGATAATTGACACTCAAGGCAGATCATTTTTCAACACACCCCTCCTCTTTATGACAAAATTCATTTTGGTAATAAGCTTCAAATTAGCTGTTTCATATTAACAAATCCTTTAATAAACAACACATTTTACGTAGATATTCATTTGAAAAACTCCTGGTGTAGTTGTAATGGGTCATTAGTGTTCAAGTTTGCATTGGGCATAGTTCTTATTTTCAACCCACATGGTACCACATATTTCTCCATCTAAGCAGTAGATTTGAAATAAACTAGAAAGCACAGTGATTGTAATGTACAAACAAAAACAAAAACAAAAACAAAAACAAAAACAAAAAAGGGGGGGAGAATTTGAGTTACCTCAACTCTCCCATTTTGTTATTCTGAAGTTTTTGTGTTTCACACTAGAACAGTAAAATAGAGTGGCTAGAGTCAATGTTTAAAAACCAGGCCCAGCTGAATCTGAGTCAACTGAAAACCTCTTTATTCTTGAAATGAATGTGTGTATCTGAGTTTATACGTCTTAAGCCAACTGTAGTTACATATATACTATTATAACTCAAAAGTAACTGGAACAATTCTTTAAAACTTGGACTGTCAAAAAATTGGGGAAAGGTGTAATTTATCACTGACGTTGTTTAGAATTGCCTACCCATGGTGACAATGAAAAGCAGATGGAGCTTTAGTTTGTGTTGTTACTGTTTTTATATTCTCAACAGACAACACTCCCAGGGTAGACTGATCCTCCCGATCCTAATGCCCCGCCTTGGTATGGAATTCCAAAGAGCAAGTGCCCTAGCAGAGGAGTGAAAAAAGACACTATGTCCTAAATAATACTGACATTAAATACCACTAACCAAGTTTTAAGAAAATTTATTGGCTTCATGTCCTAACACATCACTGGGGCTCCTGAGAACGGTGCTGTCCTGAAAGGCTGGGAGGTATGGTCAAGACCTTCTCGTGTTCTGTCTCACAGTTGTGTCTCTTCCTCAGCGGTGTCCATTCTCAGGCAGGCTCACCTCAGCAGGTACAGTCGTGACTGCCAGAAGCCCTCAGCCCTCCTCGCATCCTCTCAGCAGGCCCAGCAAAAAGAATATGTTTCTTTTCTGTCACTAACTCTGGCTGGGCCGCATGCCCACCCTAAGCCCATCACTGAGGCCAGGGACATGCCATGACTGGGCAAGAATGGTGACCATGTCCACCCTCAGAGCCAAGAGTCAATTAATTGCAGTCCAACAACTAGAGTGAGAGTGAGAGATAGTGTTTTGCTTACTGGAGGGGGCAAAAAAAAAAAGAAGTTTCTGGGGAAAATATAATGTATTAACTGCATTACCTTAGGCATATCTGGCAGTTTGTATAATGGTTATAACCACCCTGCACCAATCTCTGTTCTTATTTGTAAAATAGGAGCAGTAATACACACTCCACAGTGTGTGGTAAGTATTCAATGAGAAAATGTATATAAAAAAACAACACCGTACTTAGCATGTATTAAGTAATTACTAGTAGTAACTTTTGATGAGTGTTTACTATGGGATAAACCAAGACTTTACATAGAGTATATCATGTTCACGTTATCTTTACAATAATGCCGAGATGGTTAAATCTATGTGTCAATTTGACTACATTATGGTGATATTTGTTAAACACCAGTCCAGAATTTGCTCTGAAAGTATTCTGTTTATGTTATTAATATTTAAATCAATAGACTTCGGGTAAAGCAGATTACACTTCATAATGTGGGTGAGCCTCATCCAATCAGGCGAAGGTCTTAAAAGACTGAGGTCCACCAAAGAGGAAGGAATTGTGCCCCCAGACTACTTCTGAATTCAAGACTGCAATCTCAACCCTTGCCAAAACTTCCAGCCTACTAGCCTGTCCTGTGAATGTTAGACTTAACAGCCCCCACAATTATGTGAGCCAAATCCTTAAAATCTCTCTATAGATAGATGCATAGATGATAAGTTGATAGATGACTGTGATAAATTGATACACATACATTCTCTGTTGGTTCCGTTTCTCTTGAGGACACTGACTAATACATATTTTGGTAGGGAAAGTAGCTCTAAAGAAACAGAATCTTAAGTAGTAGTTTTCTGAATTGGTTCTGGGATTTCTGGATTTGTTCTCTAATCAGATTAGATTTATAGGCACTAATGACTCTATTTCCGGTAGCAAAGCAAGTACTGATAGTCCATAATGAGAAGTGGCAATAGAGGTACGGAAAATACCACCACTGGATATTCCTAATTAAATACTTACAAGAGACAAGGTTCTGGGTGACCATGTATTTGATACCTTAGAACATTTTTGCCAAACTAATGAGTATGAAATTGGCTGATTGGCCCTAACTGTGCAGGACAAATTGAGGATGAAAAAAGGATGAGCTCAGGGATTCAAATTCCCAACCCAAGCACTGTGTAAATGACCTGCATGTTTCTGGGTCTATCTTTATCCTCAGTATAGATGCTGGACTGAGGTTGTTGAAAACTAAAGCCAATCTCATTCTGCAAATGGCTGAATTACAACACAAAGATTCTGAAAATTAGAATGGGGACACACAAGAGGATTCTGATGGAGCGGGACATTGAACACCAAAACTCTTTAGAAGCTTCTATGCCAGAAACCATTTAAGCCCCATCTAAGGTGATTAACCCCGATTTGCCAGAGAAAACTGAAATGGCCTCCCCTGAAGAACTGCCTTGAAATATTTCAAATTCACTTTAGGAACCACCCTCTACCACTCCTCTTTGCTTCTGGACCTAAACTAGACTCAAGTCCCAACAGAGCCAAAAAAGGTTATACACAAATTGTGACCCATGAAGAGATAAGCTACAATTCAAAGCACTACATAATTTTTCAATGCATCCAGACAGAAATTTAGGGAATGATTGGAATAGCTATCAATGATGTAAGATATTAGTAGAAGGAACATAAAAGTTGAATCAGGCCAAAGTTATTGATACGAGTCAACTAAGCAGACATTCTGAATTCAACGTTGCATCGGAGAAAGGGCTCTGACACTTTGGCTGGTGGTAACATGGACAAAAGGTGGCCTGCACTAAATAAAATGAAATGACAGAATTGTCTTAGTACACTCTAGAGGAACAATGCCAAAGACTGAGGGAGATTTGAATGTTAGAGCAGATTTATCATTTAAGACCCATTTACCTGTCCTGGAAGGGACCAGAGAACATACTTTTCACCATGCTTATGAGAAATAAACTTGTGAAAGGAGTTCCAGTGTTTTTGAAGAGCTCTGTGGTTATTCTTTTCCGTAGGTCAGAAATTACAGTGCAGGTTGTGCTACTGAATCAGAAACCTAAATACAATAGGAGTCACTGGCTCCTGTGGGGACAGGGGTTGGCAGCACGTGATTGCCAAAGGCAAGGTGGGTATTGTTACCATGAGGGACAGCAGAGTCAAAGCAGGAATCACAAGTCTGGCTCACAGAGACCTATGGCTTGGCTAGTTCATCTTGGTCTTCCTAGAAGTAAAATAGATGGCAGCCAACTGAATTCTTACGTCATCTGTGTAAGTGGAGGAGTTCTAGGTCAAGTGAGCAAGAAGCTAACTTGAATCATAAAAGCAGAGAGTCACAGCTTCTCAGTTCTCTAGAGAATTCTGGCTACTGGAAGGTTTTCTTGTTGTGAGGCAGTTTATACTTACCCTTATTGTACGAATAAAGATACTGAGGCTCAGAAAATTTAAGTAACCTGTCTAAGTTTATACATTAAGGAATTCGACCGCCCTGGGACTTTAACCGTGATCTAGAAACAAATCTAGATTCATAATCATTTAACTCCAGCTCCAAGCAGAATGCTTCATTTAAGAGCTGCACAATAAATTTGTTGGAAAAATGTCCAGGAAGAATCCAAAAATCCTGCTTAAAACATATATTAGACTTCCATTAACATTATAATTATAAAATAATATTACTGATAATATTCTAATAAACAGAGACGAATGAAATCGTTGTCTTTAAAGATGCTAATAAAACTGATTTGGCAAAGAGTTAAAGCAGAAGGAGGCAGAGGAATGTTACATGATCACCACAGAAGAATTTTAAGGTTAATGTCTATGTGACGGTTAATGTGCAAAGTGAGAGATAAGGCTTACCTTTTGCTCTTCTTAATATAACAAAGGAAAATAGAAAAAATAAATCACAATTTTTTTAAAAAAAGATCAGCTTCTTGTGGTGTCATTTTTCTCCCAACTGACTGTTCTCACTTTTGATCTACATGTTATGTTTTGAGGAAGAATAAATAAGTTTCTTGCTTGAAAGTTTAAGATCATAAATCTCCTATCCTTGCTCCACTTATAAATTTGGGGGGAAAAAACCCACCGTGGACTCTCAACTCTGTTTTAATCTCTGTAAAACCAAGGTGTAGGCAGTACCTTTTGTTGATCAGAATTACATCAAGATATTACATCACTAAATTCTGTTACAACAATGATGATGAAAAATAATTGGGACATGTTAAGTTACTGGTGAGATCTTTAACTCTAACAAGCAAAGATGAAACAGGTATGTAATCTATATTTTCCTGACTACAAAAGTAATTATACACTGGCAAACACATAATTGTCAGTTTATAAGATACAGAGGTAAACTACAATGTACCATAATATGCAAACAACATTTATTTAAATTCAAGATTAAAAAAATGAGTGTGATTGATTTCCAGTCATTCTGAAATTTTATTTCTTTAGTATTTACTAAATATATATATCTCAAACGAAGACTCTTTCCCATGTAGTAAAGAGTAATTTTCACAACAGTGAATAGATATAGATGCATGCTTTTTGGGGTCTCTTTTCTTCACTGCTTTCTTTTTTTTTTTTTTTCCCCTTTTTTCTTCATTGCTTTTTAGTATTCTCCAGATATGAACACACATGGCCACTCCTAAGGTCTTGCTAAAACATCCAAACAATTACTTAAAATTCTACTTGATCTGGATGGAATATTATTTTATGTTATCACTATTACTTATAAATCTGTTGGAAAATGTTCTATACTTGAAAATTTATTGTATATGTGTTTTATAAAATAAAAGAGTTTTAAGTTTGGCAATTTTGAGAATATTTGAAATGTGGATTTTAGTATGCTTTAATTTAAGCCCAAATGCTTAAAGTGATCAGGTAGTGAAGTAGACAAGTATAAAGAAATACAGAAGGCAGACTGTTAAATTGGAAATGTGGTCCATGTGAAAGGGGGTGAAAACTCTGCATTCTCATTGAGACTTGCCACATGGAACTTAGGCTCAGCATTGCTGACATCTTGAATTTTCAAGATAGCTGGAAATCCAAATTTCATACTATTTTTAAATGTTGATAATGAAATTTTTAACATTCAAAACTATGTGGGATGGCAAAATGGGTTAAGTGATGGGAACCTGGATATGCCCCATCTTCAGGCTTCTGCCCATTAGCTTGTGATTTGGGGTTCAAATGAGACTTAAAATGCTTAAAATAAAGTTTATATCATATAGCCTTCCTAAACTAATGGGGACAGAATCCTATATATTTCAGATGCTCAGACATAAAATTGTGGGCTACGATTCACAAAACTAATTCAGAAAGTAAGTCTGATTCCTGTTGTAAAATTATACAAACTAATTGAGCAGTTACCTTACACGTGCAGTTGGATTGGGGCAGGCTGATTTCAATTAGGCAAACACACAGTGCTCTGACAGGCAGAACATATTTGAAGAAGAGAACTACCAGGAAAAATCCCATATAAGCAATTTTGTTATGATCACAAACTGTTTCGAATCAACATCATCAATCTGTTTTAAATAAGCAATAAACAGCTAATTAAATCCAAGATCATAACAGATTCAACAGTTAAAATTCTTGCTGCCAAAACCAGCTATTTTTTATCTAGAAATAAATCTTGAGTTGACACACACATAAGTTATAGCTTCTAGGTTTCTATTACATAAACGCCTCCTTCTTAAAAAGGCAGAGATAACATCAATTAATTATTTCACAAGTACAGCAATTAGAGGACGCAATCCAGTCAAAAGTCCTGTGAGCTTCCTACCTTGAAAACCCTCAGAAGCTTGGGTAGTGCAGTTAGCTTTCCTGTCCCCATTGCTGGTATCCCGCTTGGAGAGGTCCCTCATATTCATCGTTTTACTCTGGAAATGAAATCTACTCTCATAGTCAGGCTGGCATGACTGTTAACTGTATTTAAACAAAAGCATCATTTTACAAAGGAATTGACGTTTTCCCCCAAGGGCAACATTTTCCAAGGCTTCTGAAAATGACTCCCTGCTTGTTAAACTCCAGATAACCCCTAACACCTACCCTTCTTACATAGCCCTTTGTATCTTTCTTGCCCATGCCTCAAATGTAGCATTGCTGTAGCTCTTATCACAAGTCTTGCCTTGTTTTGAAGTAACTTGTGTATGTGTTTTTCTCCACTGATTTGTACCAGGTACCCAGAAAGTGGTGATTTGGTGTTATTTGTCTTGTATCATTTATCCATAGAACACCAACCCATCAGAGAGCTTTACATAGAGTAGATACTCAGTAGATATGCACAAACTAATTAAAATACGAAAACCTGGAAGGATTTGGTGATATGAATGTAAACCATCCTTTCCATGATAGTTTTTGGTACCAGTCAAAAAACAAAAAGTGACTGCAGCTCCACCCATTAATTTTATAAGATCTGTATCATCTTACTGTTGAATTATATAGAAGAGCTTTTGAGTTTCCCATTTCCCAGCAGAAGATCTCTCTTAAGAATATGAGGATGAGACATATACATACATTCACCCTTTAAATATACATTCACCCTCTAGAGTGTGAAAAATGTTGAGAGCAATTACCATGTTACATGAAAATGACCGTTTATCTCTTCACTAGAATACAAATCCTTTAGAGTATTGATCATGCCAGTCTCTGCGTACTTCTAACACTAAACATAACACAGTTTGACACTTAAGATATACTCAATAAATACTAAATAAATATCAACTCTCTATTAATATCAGTCATAAATCAATTTGAATGAAAATGATGCCATCACCTTCACAATCATTTCCAATAAAATATATAGTAAAAGGACTCCCAGGTATCCAAGATAATGGTGGCTTCCTAAGTCCATATCTCTTCATGCACCCACCAAAAATTATACAGACCAATAATAAGAACAACAACAACAGAAAAAACCTCACACAAATTCCATGTTTTCAGCAAAACTATAAGACAGAAAACATAGTAAACTTCCGGTTACCTAAAAGTAGAAAAATAAATACCAATTTCCATCAGAATTATTTCTTGGGCTTCTCCCGCCACCTTTTTAGAGAGTTAGTGACATTTGGAAAGACAGTTCAAAAGAGAGAAGAGGGAATTGAGATAAAATGTACTCCCACAAAGAAGGAAAAATCAAAGCAAAACCAAAAAGAGTCCCACTACATCAGAGCAATGACTTAAAAAAAATCATAGAGCGACGGTAAAATGGCAAAGTAGGCAGCTCCAACGGCCGATCCATCCACAAAATTAGTGAAAAATTAAGCATAACTGTAAGAACCAACTTTGTAAGAATTCTGGAAATGGTCAAAGATTTTCAGAAACCAAGTGAACTCTTCATCAAGAAAAATATAAGAAAACCTTAAAAATGGTAGGAAAACTTCACAACGTTCTAATTTATCTTGCCCTACTTACCTCCACAGCTCAGTTGCAGTCCTGAGGCTCAGTCCATGTTCACCGTGGAGGACCTCGTTCCCGGGTTCTGCAAGAAACAAAGCAGATCTTATTCTGAAAGAATTGTGTTCATTTGTCCTAACCTACCTGAGGGGCTGGTCCAAGGCATTTGTTTTTGTTTTGCCTCATTCAGAATGCACTCAGGGAAGAAAAGTAGCTAGGCAAAAGGCATTCCTAGAAAACACTGCAAGGCAAATGAATAACTGAGGCAAACAACAGACATGTGGAAAGCCTGGAAGGAAAAGCTGGGGAGAGAGTTCTAGGGAGAGTTCCTTTTGGAAATTCGAGCATTCAAAAACACACGCATATATGGAGAAATTTAGAAAGCCATGTACATGTGCAAGGCAAGAAGTATGCTCAGAATGACCTGAGACGACCCTAAGCTCTCACCTGTAGCTAGCTATCCTGGGGGCTGACGGTGAGCAGCAAGTTCAGGTTAAGCCAGAGTCATAAAATGATCTCGCTAAGCACTGAAGGAGAGCCAGTTTGCAAAGACTGGGAGAGTGTTATTTTCCTTTTTTTTTTCTTTTTTCTCCTGGCTTTCAAGGAAATCTCTATCAAAACACTAGCTGAACGCATGTCAAAATAACAGAAAAACAGACTTTAGAGCTAGCATATGACAAAGAATACAGACTTTACAAAAGCAGTTTAGAAAAGTCACTAAACAAGGAAACATGTACAGCCCACAGCAAGCAACAAAAACCATGAAAAGTGGGAGGAAACTGATTTCTGGAGTTACATATGATTATATCCCAAAATATCCAGTTTTTAACAGGAAAATTAGGAAACATGCAAAGAAACAAGAAAGTATGGTCCATTCAGAGAAGAAACTAACAGAAATAGTCTTTGAGAAAGCAGACTGTGAAGGAAGAAACAAATCTATTTGCAGAGGATATGACAGTCTATGTAGAAAGTCCAAAAGAATTGACAAAAACACCCCTGAAATTAATAAGCAATTATGGCAAGGTTGTAGGATACAAAGTTAATACAGAAAAGTCATCACTTTTCAGTAATGAACAAGTAGAATTTGAAATAAAAAATTCAATACTATTTACATGAGCACCAAAAAATGAAATGCATAAGTATAAATATAACAAAATATGTACAAGATCTATATGAATAAAATTACAAAACCCTGATGAATGAAATCAAAGAACTAAATAAATGGAGAGATATTCCACTGCTGATTTGCAATCTAGGGAGTACCCCAGGTGAAATCTGAAACTGGCCCCCAATATGCAGGGCAAGGAGAGACCAAAGAAAGAGGCAGACCACTCCAGATTGATAGGCAGCACGTTTAATAAGCAAGGGAACTTACAGATAGCACATGTCTAGGGCAGCTGTAATTTAAGCAGATCTTCACACATTTCTGCCAGAATCTTAAGTTTATATAGAGGCCTTAATGGGGTTCAGATACATGTACAGTCCAGATGGTAACACATTATTCTTTCACAGTTGTATCCTTGAGAGTATGGGAGTGGTGGGCAAAATGTCCATTTCAAGGACAGGGGTGAGGTAAGGAGCCTCTGATTGCCTGGGTCTGGGTCACAGATCAACCGGAGGTCACTTTCTCTCCGTGACCTCCTTCAACATCCATATTCCTGGATAGAAAGATTCGATATTGGCAAGATGTTAGTTTTTCCCAACTTGATATATAGATTCAACATAATCCCAATTAAAAAAAAAAAAAAACCAGCAAGTTGTTTTGTGGATATTAACAAGCTGAGTTTACAGTTTCTATGGAATGGCAAAATTCCCAAACAGACAACATAATCTTAGAGAAAAAGAATAAAGAGAGAACTTTAAGACTCCATAGTAAAAAGCTACGGTATTGGTGAAAGAATATATAAATAGGTCAGTGAAACATAATAGAAAGTGAATCCACATAAATGAACTGATCTTTGACAAAGGACCAAGGCAATACAGTGAAGCAAAGATAGTCTTTTCAACAAATGATGTTGAAACAATCAAACATTCACATGTAAAAAAAAAACTAATTTAGACACAGACCTTACATGCTTAACAAAGATTAACTCAAAATGGGATCACAGGTCTAAATATAAAATGCAGAACTATAGAACCCCTAGAAGATAACACAGGAGAAAACCTAGATGATTATAGTGAAGACTTTTTAGATATAACATCAAAGGCACAATTCATGAAAGAAATCATTGATAAGCTAGACATCATTAAAATTAAAAAGTTCTGCTTTATATAAGACAACATCAAGAGAATGAGAAGACAAGAACGGACTGGGAGGAAACATTTACAAAACACATTATCTGAGAAAGAACTGTTATCCAGACTATACAAAGAACTCTGAAAACTCAAGACTGAGAAAATGAATAACCCAAATAAAAAATGATCAAAAGACCTGAACACACATCACTAAAAAAAAGACAAATAACAAATAAGCACATGAAAAGATGCACTACATAATATGTCATTAGAGAACTGCAAATTAAAATCAACAATGAAATACCATTATAAACCTATTAGAATGATCAAAACTCAAAACACTGACAACGCTAAATGTTAGCAAGCGTGTGGAGCAACCAGGACTGATTCAATACTAGTGAGTGTGCACAATAATACAGTCATTTTGGAAGACAGTTTGGCAGTACAAAACTAAGCATGCTCATACCACATGATCCAGCCATTATTTGTATTTACCAGTATAAATCAAAAACTTAGGTCCACACAAAATCTGCATACAGAGGTCTATAGCAACTTTATTCATGATTACCAAAGTTTGGAAGCAACCAAGATGCCCTTCAGTAAGTGAATGGATAAATAAACTGGGTACATCCAGACAATGGAATATTATTCGGCACAAAGAAAATATGAGTCATCAAGCCATAAAAAGACCTGGAGAAAACTTAAATGCATATTAATATGTAAAAGAAGACAATTTTAGAAGTCTTCACACTGTAGGATCTCAACAACATGACATTCTACAAAAGGCAAAACTATAGAAACAGTCAAAAGATCAGTAGTTGCCAGAGCTTAGTGAGAAAGGAGGGATGAACAGCAGGTACACAGAGGATTTTTCAGGCAGTGACCACTCTTCATGGTATCATCACGAAGGATACATATCATTATACATCTGTCAAAATCCATAGGATGAAAACCCCAAGAGTGAACCCTAACATAAACTATGGACTTGGGGTGACAATGATGGGTCAACAGAGATGCACTGATTGCAACAAAGGCACCACCCTCATGCGCTGGGCTAATGGTAGGGGAGGCTGTGCACACGTAGGGTCAGAGGTAAATGGGACCTCTCTGTACCTGCTACTCAATTTTGCTGTGAACTTATAACTCTACTAGAAATAAAGTCTACTTTTTCAAGTGTGGGGATGAGAACGGAAGGATAATATGTAAGTTTTATGTTCTGAAGAGTAGAAATAATGCAACTAAAAGTCTGCCGAGCAAGCAGACATAAAATGGAAACTATAATAGGCCAATCATTGTTATATAGGCAATAAATAGATGTCAAAATATATTTTTGAAAACAGACCAAAGAAGACACTAAAAGGTTAAATTAAAAAGCAGAGAAATAGGGCATAAAGACATATAACTATAAAGGTAGCCACTAGGGAAAAAGTATAACCTTCTTATATATAAAAATTTGTTTCAAAAAGAGAGATTAAAATCTTATCAGATGAAGTACAACCCAAGATAAAAAGTAAATATAATAAAGAACAATTTATAATCTAAAAGTCACAATTCACAATAAAGTTGAAACAGTTGTGACAATTTATGCAACAAATAACATAGTAAGCACTGTTAAAAAGTAGAAAATACAGAAAACACAAGGAGACATATACGAATAATAGAAGATTTTAACATATTACTTTCAAAAGGAGAACAAAGTGCACAAAAAATCAGCATGGATATAGAAAACCTAAACAACATAATAATGTAGATTGCATGTGTGCATGTGTGTATACCTAAACTTTATACTTTAAGCTTATACAGCAGAGAAAAATTCTTCTCAAGAATTGAGGAAATATTCACAAAATTTTATTACATATTCTGTCATAAAGAAAGCACCAATGATTTCCATAAAAATATTCCATAGAAATATTACAAACAATCCTTGTTCAAAACAAAAACTAGAAATTAATAACAAATTTTTCAAGGGCCTTCCTACATAGAAATTATAAAAAAAACATATTAAGCAACTCTTGTGTGAAAGACAAAATACAAATCAAAATGATAAAAATTTTTATCATCACTACTTTTGAGAAGTTCTTATCATAACCTCTGGGCCACATTGAAGGCAGTCATCAGATGGCAATTTACAGATGGAAACTTACTATCAGTTAAAATAGAAAAATGACCTAGGTGAATTGATTCTCCAATTAAAACAGCAAAGTAAACCAAAGGAAACCACAAGGAAGAAAACAAAAAGCAAAAATTAATGAGTAAAGTAGTACAGATCAGAGAACTTTCAAGTGTCTATGCATATAAAATACAATTTAAAAATAAATTAGAGAAAATTACTGATATACGTAAGTGACAAGGATGAATGTCAAAAATTTGAAAGAAATCAGACACAATAAAAGGGAATTCTAATCTGTGGATGTAGATAACAGATCAGTGTTTGCACAGAAGACGTGAATTGTATGGTAACCTTTGGAATTAAAAGTGTCTGGGGATGGGGTTATACATTTTTTCTAACATATGTTAAAATGATTTAATACACATATACAGAAATCTCAATGGGAATCACACATGCAATAAATAGTCAAAAAGAGAGATATTTTTTAAAATGTAGTTTACTTAGAAAGTTTTTCTCCTAAACAAGTCATCTAACATAATGTGAAATCAATATACTATTTTTAAAAAGTACTGAAAACTGAGGATAAAATGTTTTCCCAAATGGTTTTCAATGGTGTAGCATAGGCCCATAGTCCCTTAACTAAAACTCTCAGGCCACATTTCAGAATTCAGAAGCATTCAGATCTTAGAAAAATAATACACAGCAAAACCTGCATATTTGATACCTCCAGTGAGGGCTGAGGCAGTACCGCATAATCAAACACATTAATATTCTGTGCTGAAATGTATGAATATTCAAATTGAGCAGAGCTCTAAAAAAATTATAAATCACCTCAGCTCAGTTGAGGTCAGATTTTACAGCCAAATGACTTCAAAGTAAGCTTTTAGTGTTCTGAGACGTGGAATTTCTGAATGATGGAGTAAGGAAGCATGGGTCTTTATTTGCATAGCTACTAACAGAGCTGGGCATACAGACAACTTTTTATGTACCTGTTAACTGGATGTGATTGCCCGATAGGAGAAATATTTCATCAAAACATTCTTGTCCTTTTCAAAGAGTCAAACGTGTGCTTCACCTACATAAAGTTCAGCAAGTCAGCTGTACCATGTGCACTTTTCAAGACGAAAAGATCTGGTAAGACTAAGAAATGGGGCTATTACCCAGTAGGTTGCCTCATTAGATGATCTGTAATAGTTTCTATGTCTGGATTGGATTCCTGTTAGGATATTCAGTAGCTTTGCTTCAGTTCTTCCCAGATTCTCAAAATACAAAGAAACAGAAATAAAAAGGATTTCATTAAAAAGAAGGAGGAAAGTGAGGAGAAGGAGAAAAAAGAAAAAAGCTGTCATCTACCCAGTTTCACTGGAACTTTTTCAATTCACAGTTCACTCCTATAATAACAAACATTTTATAAAAACTTTGTCTTAATTGTTTTCTATAATTCTTGTTAATGCTATTAATATAATCTGAAGACTGTAATAAACTTATGTCCAAAAATTTTTCTATATATTATTTGTTTGAAGAGTCTTCAGAAAATGATTTTTTTAATCAAAAAGACAATAAATATCCCTACTTTGTGTTGTTGCTTTCTTTCTCTGTAAACCTCTGAATTTATGATAATTACTCAACTTTCCATGTATTTGATTAATTGGAGAAATGAGTACAATGCTTTAATTGTCTAGGTGAACGGTTTTATAATTATGCTGAAATTATTAATAATTTCAACAGTGATTCGTTACAAATGAATTTTGCATGTGTTAAAATCAATAAGGAAAACCAAATACTCAGCCTGTAAAACACTTATAATCAATTGTAATTTCTTTCTCAGCACATTTATTTTTCGTAGTTGGCATACATACATCAAGAGCTATGGCTACTTGAAGCCCAGAAGCCCAGAAATAAAGTGAAATAATCCAATAGGCATTTTTAAAATGAGAAGAATTTCTATCTGTAAGTGGAAATCTCATCGCTATCTCAAACTCCATGTTTTATTTGGCCAAAGTCATTTTTAGGAGGGTAATCAACAGAGGGAGATAAAAAGTAAGAAGACTTATTTTCTAAATATTAAGGAATTTTCCAGTATCAAATGTCACATAGCCCTACTGATCCATCTTTATAGGATTTTTACTATCACCTCCCAGGGTACAGAAATTAATACTTAATATAAGAGCCAAGGAAGACTAGTAAATTTTGAACTTGACTATTGTTTGTCTGATTGAGTCTTAAGAATCATGAGATGAATTCAATTACTTAAAAAAAAAAAAAGCAGCAGGTTTTTTTTGTTTGTTTTTCTTTTTGTTTTTTTAACAAAGCCTCACACTTTACCCATTATGTCTGATAAGGGTGATGACTAGGAACTGAGTTCCGTTCCTTTAAATAGGTCCCTCCAGAGTGAAGTTTCCACCTCAGTGAGAGAACACACTACCAACACGCTAACTGGCCAGGCTGGGAAGCACTTGTTTATCACACGCAAAGCTGAGAAACAAAGCTTATCTTTTCCCAAACCAAAATAAATCACTCAATGTCCAGTTCAACACTAACTACTAAAGAAATCAAGGGCCTCTCTGGGTTTGCTGAAGGAAAGGAGGGGGCACCTAGTTCTTGTGAGTGTCAGTTGCAAATGATTAATGAATCAGCAGAAACTAACAGGAAAGGGAGTAAATCAACACTGGGTTGAGTGGTCCAGATGCCAAAAGGCCGGGCAAATAGGCAATTTGTCGTGATGTTTAGGGAGGATTTTCCCAGGGACGGTCACAAAGTTCTGTGACTGCAAATATGAGGTATGTATGGAAACTCTTCCATGGCCCGACAGGGAGGGAACTGTCTGCAAACTGACTGGACGCACAGAAAAACACCTGCCATCACGTGCTTGCTCAGAGGAAGGGAGGCAGTATCTTGAGAATGTCTTCTCTCTACTCTGGTTTATTGGAGGTGAACAGATCTGAGACTGCACTAAATGAATCTTTAGGTAAAGATGAGGGAAGGGCGAGTGGGAGGAATCCTAGAAGCGGAAACAGACAAAGCAGAGTATAAACCACCACAGAGTAAAGGGGAGAATAAGAAAATCTACATCTCTGTTTATTAAAGATTCAAAATTCAAAAATTCAAAAAGTCACACATACTCTCTACTGACTGTAGAGAGAGATTCCCTAGGCTCCAGCAGGCAAGAATCTCTGCTTTATACACATAGGTGAAACCGTTTTGAGGAAAAGAAAGAAGATTATATTCACATCAGCCACTATTAACCACAGGTATTGGTCCTGATAACCATGATTAGCAGTAAAGACTGTTCTGCGAGACAGAGCAAAGAGTGCGTTTCACACCTACCCAGCACACAAACTGTGTGTTCTTCTCTTTCAGGAGAGTGAACAATAATGCCAAAAGAAACTTGAATTGGCACTTTAATGCAAAGGTACTTAATCTACCTTCCACAACCACTATTCAGGAAGTCCAGAAATCTCGTCCCTGGCTCCCTGCCACACACATAGTATACCGATGACTCTATGTACATTGCTCCGAGCATCTGATAGCTTCCATCAAATTCTCAAGTGGTTCTTAAAGGGTTAATAACAACCGATTTAATTCCCTACCCATAAGGCCGGTAGGAGGTAGAACAGTACTAAAAGGAAGAGAAAGCAGTGACCATCCATTTAGTCAGCTAACCCAAGAAGAGGGCTTGTTGCATGGAACTTGTGTGTATGTGTGTATGAGTGTGTGTGTTGGAGAAAAGAAAGACTGAGGCAGAGCCCAATGTCCTGGTATTTATTGTTAGCATTAATAATCACACAATTCTTATCAATTTTATAACAGAGCAAAGAATTTTAGCAAGTGACAGGAAGAATGTCAAAGAGACCTGGGGAGAACATGTTAGGTAGGCTATCTGCCAACTTATCACAATGGCTTTAAATTTAAATTTGAAGGAATGAGAGAAAAATATTTTTATAAGTCTATAAGCAGATACCAGACATGGCATTGGAAGAGAAATTAAAAGACAGAACTGTGGTGGCACAGAGTTGAGCAAATGTCCCTCTAATTCCATTGGTTTATATATTTAAAAAAACACACATACAAGAAGTTAAACAATTTAGTAACTAAGGAGTACATATTTTGCATATTTTGCTCCCTTTTCATTTGAGTAGTGTACCATGAGCTAAATTACTCAAAATCAAGGTTTCTTTGTGAAATATTCATGTGAGATTCTTCTGTATGATATGTGCATAATAACTCTTGCATTGAAAAGCTTCCCGGGTTTTAAAACTTCTTATGAAAATAGTATAATATTCCTATGAGAGAGAAAGTAAGCTTATCAAAATTCTTAATTCTATTGTGCTTTTACCTTTTAAAAATAAAAATAATTTTCAAAATGGGGAAAGTAGGAATAAACCTTATTAGGTGATAACTAAAATCAAATATAATACAGGTAAGAAGATAATCAGCTTTCTTTGGGAAAAATTAAATACCAAGAGATAGAAAGAACTTGTAGATGGGCTTAACTATTTTTTGAATCTTCAAATTATGAAAACTTTTATTTTCTTTTTTGGGTGGGGGGTAATTATGTTTGTTTATTTTTAGAGGAGGTACTGCGGATTGAACCCAGGACCTTGTGCATGCTAAGCATGTGCTCTACCACTGAGCTATACCCCCCCCTCAAATTATGAAAACTTTTAAAAGCAGTATTATAACACTAAACACTGTCAAATATCTGGATTTACAGATTATTAAATTCTGTTCAGCCCAATGGTTTACATCAGCATTGTTCCCTGACTAAAGTTTAGAACAGGTTATTAAACAAATGGATTATGAGTACATAGAAAAGAAAGCAAAGTTACTAACGACCATCAGGGGTTCACTGGGAAAAGTTATGCCCAGTGAACAGTTTTCCTTGTGACAAAGCTTCTAGGGCCAACGTGGAGGCTGAGTTTTAAATCTTCAAGCAGATTCTGAAGTTCCATATTTCTTATCAATAAATTTTAGTGAAGGCCTAAAAGTTTAAGAAGAAAAAATGTCTATGTTGGAAGCAGTAAGCACAGTTATGATTGTTGAAAGATTCAAAGCAAAGAGACTAAAACTGGGAAAACTTGGAAGAAACATAAAAAAGATAAAATTGTTGCAAGCTCAAAATGATCCCCACAGGGTCGGTGGCTGTCAATTGCTTCTGGACATTAAGAAGGAGAGCACTCCTCTGAGCAGCACGGTGGCAGGGATACCCTCATCGACGTGGGACTGCCATGTCCTGGTTGGCTGGTGAGCCTTGGTATTTGAAGGGCCCATGAAGACAGGATAAGATGTCTGGGAAAGACCCCAAGACAAATAACTCTAAAATGAAAACAAAAGCTTTCATTTGTTGACTTGCTCTTTGACTTACCTTTTATGCCAAGGACCTTATTGCTTATAATAAATCAGAAAGAAAAGATTATCATGAATGATCTTACCCAATATGTAGAGAGATACAGTCTAAATAAACTTGTCAAAATTTACTCCTTTGACGTATGCTTTAAAATGTTATTATATACTTTCTTAGTGCCAGTGTGCATCCTGAAGTCCGCAGATCCTTCTAAGATTTCCAAGGAGGGCAAGATACTGTCTAAGGCATGGGGGAAGGATAAAATGTATAGGCTTTCAAGTCAACAGCATCATTCAGGGATAAAACTAAACCAACAACACACCAGGATAGAAGTTCAGGTCAGAAAGTGGGTAGGGGGGAAGCCAAGTCAAAGTATCTGGCTGGACTTAACTAAACTATCTTTTATTTCAAGAAAGGTGAGGGTGTGGTCGATGCCCAACAACATTTAATTCTCACTGTCTTTAGTGAGACTCTTAGTTTCCATGAGGATAAAGATCATAGATTTATACTTCTTTTAAAGACCCTCCTCCAACCTTCTTGCAGTGCTGAGCTTCCATAGTCCTCACACAAAAATTATTTGTTGATGAATATATTTCAGCTCAGAAATATCCAATACTGAATATTTCTTGTGTCATAATAACCAAAGAATTTTTTACTTTTTTCTACTTTTCAGTGATTTGTGTAGTAGAGACGCATCCAATAGAAATTTGATATTTATAATTGTAAAATCTACATGAAAATGAGAAAAAATAGAAATAAAAGCACTAACTAATTAAATTTAATTCGATTAGGTGAAATAGACCAACCATCTCGTTTCATGTACTAAATTATTTGAGCCTGAGGAAATGGTAACTCATTAAACATTTCTCATCATGTGTCTATAATGCTAACAGATACTATTCCCTCCAAATCAAGATTAAAACAGAAAGAAAAAAAAAAAAACTAAGATAGAACTAACGGTGACACTCCAAGCAAAATTTTATGGAGATTAAGAGACCAAATGTCACTTACAGATAATCACAATGAACTTGGAGTGGCACATCCTTCCCTTATTTAGCATCTAGAGAATTTTACAGTTAGCAGTAGGAAAAGGTTATAGTAGAAGAGACTAAGATATGGCTTTTTTTCCTCAGGCTAGATTTATAAATTCAGCACAGAAGTTCTCTGGAGTTAGGTAGAGAGGTCAAACATAGCAATATAATCCAATAGTTTCCACCGCTGTGTATATATCATTGTTTGAGTGCAAGCAACAAAATTCGACACTGGCTACGTTAAGAAAAATGTGGAAACAGAAGTATATCAGAAGACTTCAGAAATCAAATAAAAAGCTAGAAAAAATCAGGCTTAGAAATGGGCAGGAACCAGAGATGTTCAGCAGTCTTGGGACCAGGCAGTTCTCTAGTCTCTTGTCAAAAGAATGAGCTCCAAATATTTTTCGTCTTTGTCACTCAACTCAAAAGTGCAGGGAGAAGAGTCTCATGAACCTAACTAAGTCCCATGGTTAGAAGGGTCAAGACAGCTTGGGTAATGATTGTGCCAAATTATATACAGTGAGACAGCAAGTAATTCCTCCCCCCAAACTTGGGATTCTATTACTAAGTGAACAAATAAATATCAGGTCATTGTAAAATGACAAACATGCACTGCAAACACTATAAAGTCTGAACCAGGTTTTAGACAATCAGAACAATGTTAATTTTACCACTCCTCTTATTTAATAAATACCAAATTTTGTTTTTCATCATTGTTGAACATTAAAAAACCTGTTAATCATTCATCAAAACAAAGAAAAATTCATGTACCTTTACATGTAGATAAGTTAATGATTGTACTAAAACATTAGGGTCCAAAATAGTTAGATCTGCTTTGGAAAGGTAAGTTACTAGTTCAATAAATGAGATCATCTTACACCACCATTTTAACTTTAAGTTTCTTACTATCAGTAGACACAAGTCTCATTTTTAGACCTTTACTATGTAGACCAATGTGGGTTAGGTGGTAAGTGCATAGATTTTGTAATAGAAAGGTGACGAAATTCACTATGAGCCTATAAAATGAGAGGTTACTAATATGACAAACCATTGAGGGAACTTTTCTAGCTTTCTTTAAGCCTTTACTGGCATGTTTATTTTTAGTAGGTAGCTGTTATCTTCCCAGGAAATGGTAGAATTAGCAATCATAGGAAGCTATAGTAGCAGAGATGTTAATTGCCTTCCAAGATGATTTTCTTTACCTCCATAATAATACAGAAAAATAATAACCAACTAGAATAAATACTATGATTCTCAATCTTCTTTTTTACACTTAAATAGTGTAAAGGTCATGTGTCTAAGTTGTGGCAGATGAGATAAAGCTTCATAAAGCATCTTCTAGAATCCTCTTGAAAGACTTGTGGCAAATGCTTTTAATCTTTTTTTTTTCTATGACCCTTCTTTCCTGCTAGATGGAATAAGAATTTGAAGATCAGAGCTGGAACAGCAACCCTGGATTATGAGGTGATCTTGAGAATGGAGACGTCACATCATAACAACAAGAGAAAATAAAACTTGAGTGCCTAAAAATTCTACAGAGCTGAAGTGTTCCTGGACTTCTATCTTGTTTAAGCCACTGTTGTATTTAGGACTACCTGTGAGTAACAGAGGTCCTAATGATACAATCACCAAACCCATATTCACATGTGACCCTGTGACCCAGACTGACCCATGACAGTGCTCCCTTCCGCCACACTGGTGGCTGGCCTAGCAACAAACACAGACTCTAAGCTGGATAAATCCAGGGCCTTCCCAGAGATTTCATGCATCTAAGCCTCCTTCCTTTGAGTCTGTTAGTCTGGATGGTGTAAGTATAGCAATGGTTATAATCTAGTCATTTTTTCTGCCACACGAAGAGACTTTCTACAGTAAAAGAAGATGTGGAGTGAAATGATGGGAGAAGTTTGAGCAAAAAATGGATGTGATAAAATTTGTGTTTTATAAGATCCCTCTGGGTGCTGTGAAGACCACGGAGGGGTAAGGACTGAAGCCAAGCAATCAGTTAGGAGGATATTTCTGGAGCCTGAGGTATAAACAATGTTGTCTGGATAAGAGTGAATTCGATTAGAAGTATCTTGAAAAAGAAGGTAACAGGATTGATTAATGGACTAGAAAGGGAAAGGAGAAGAAACTAGAATGGCACCAACATGTTTGGCCTCAGCAACTGAGGAAATGGAAGTACAATATATTAGGATGGAAAAGACTGGGAGGGCAACAGTTTCTAGAAGAAAAGGACATTATATGTGACCATGGTATAAAAGAGGTAGAAATCAGACATTCAAGCAGAAGTCTGGACTAAGAGGAGTGCTCGGGATTGAAGATATAAATGTAGACTGCATTAGCACATATAACTTATTTCAAGATACAAGGCTGTGTAAATGACTCAGGGAATGAGTATAAATGGAAAAGACATCTGAAGAAAAGAGATCTGAAGACTCCAAGGCATTTCAACATTCAGAGGTTGGAGAGGAGGATCAGCAACGGAAAGAGAAAGTTGCCAGTGAAATCCCAGAAGTATCAGAAAGGACCACGTGAGAATGTGTCTAGGAGGAAGGAGTAATCAAATGTTGCTGAGCACTTTATTTTCAAATTTAGGGCCAAAAAAATGTTTTTGGCAATACCATTCGATTATTGCTCTGTGTCCCCGGCCATAGGCCTTAGTCTGTCTGCAGTGTGGTCCTGCCACCTGAGAACCACCAGTCCTCTCCCAGAAACCAGGAAAGTAGCCCTTTTAAGTCTTAACATCTCTTCCCAAAGATAGGGTCACTAAATCATATTTAATATGTATCGGGGGCAATGGTTTAATAGTGCACAAGACAGCAGAAGCAAAGAAAAACAGACTCAAAAAGCAATTAACTTAGAAATTGTTTATATCAGGTGAAAAATTTTGCAATCCTTTATGCTTTCCTAACTTTCCTGCCTCTCCAACTCACTGCGGCAGCATTACCTACAGCTCAGGGATTACCCCAATTTGGGAGCTTCAATTCTTCCCATTTTGAAAGTGATTCTGATTGATAGCATTAATATTATAATATGGCATCAGAAAAGCTATCAAATATTCATTTTTAAGTATCCATAACACCAATTTTCATTACACAGAGTAACAATAGATGTTGCCTAGGACAATACTGGCAATTTCCCAAACAAATTCTAAGACTGAGCTAAAGTTCTGTTGATTAAACTTTGAAAGCAGAGATCAGCTCACCCCATCAGTTAAAGAAGTGGTTCTTAAAGTATGATCTCTGGACCGGAAGCAGCGGTGCCACCTGGGAAATTGTTAAAGATGCAAATTCTCAGGCCCCAATGCCGACCTACTGAATCACAGTCTGAGGGCAGAGGCCAGCAACTGGTGTATCAACAAGCACCGCCCCCCCCCCCACCAGGTGATTACAGAGTACAGAAAAGTTTGATAAGCACTGAGTTCAGGGATGGGAAGGGAGAAGGGAAGGAATACAGAAGAGGAGGACCAGGAAGAAAGGGGTGTGGGAGTGAGAGAAAGAAAGGACAGAAGGAAGAGAAAGGGAGGAGAGAGATTAGGGCATAAGGATGGGGCTGAGATCAGGAAAGTGAGGGATAGACTGAGAAGAAGAAAGAAGAATGGCCAGGAATGGGAGGGAGAGAGAGAGAGGCACCTAGGCACCCTTTGATGGGTATGTGTGGGCAACTACGTGGATATATAAAAAGCAATTAGGTGTCTATTAATTGAAAGTGGATAATAATCAGCTTGCAGTATTGTTGTTTTAAGACTTAAGAAAATTAAAATAACACTTCTCCGAGGGCCCTGGTGCCTAATATTGGTAATATCTGTATAAAATCACTGGCCCCAAAACAGCTTAATATGAAATTAGCTCAATGCAGCCCCTTTCTAATCCTTATTTTCCTCTTAATTATTAACAATTCTCTTCATTTATTTTCTCCAAGGCCAACACCTCTTAGGAGGTCTGTTCTCCGTCTGACTCACCTCTTGGCTTACTTTAGTTCTGCTTTCATTCTAGATTTTTCACTCTTCCTTGAAACCCTCTTCACTGTCTCTATTCCAACTCATCCAGCTGACTTCTAACTAATAAAGTGGAAAAAGACATTAGTTGGGGGAGTGGTGAGACTGAGACTGCCCTGTAAGGTCCACCAAACCACCACAATTCTGACCAAGAACAAGAGATAAGATTAATGTTTGTTCAAACTGAGACTGGAAGGCTTTCCATTTAAAAGAGAACCGAAGAGAAGCAGAGTCAAATTGTTTTTTAGTATCGTTTGACTTCCTTATGGAGACCTCAGGTTTCCTGGAGTTTTATGACCAACAGAAAGCACCTGAGAGGTCAACTAATTCCAGAGATTCAGCTCTTCTTCGTTGTTTAATAAAAACCGTAAAATCCACCTGGCTAGGAAATTTGAAGATAAAGAAACAACTAATTAAACTTAATTAGGTCAGTCTGGGCTGGCTTATTACCCTGTTTGATTGGCCTCAGGAGAAGCTGATCGTGGATTCACCAAGTGCAACTTGACAAAGGAAAGCCTGAAATCAGGGCAGGTGCTATATTTCTGTCTGACTGAAGATGTAAGTTTTAGTGAGAAATACACAAAAGAGGTTAAAGAGGAAAACGTACTCTCTATGGGGATGGCACAGTCAACCACAAGCAAGTCATTTCAGGCCCATGCTCATTTCTCAGAGTGGAGCAGAGGCAATTATTATAAAAATAAGACAACAGGCTAATTTTATAGGTGGTTCTGGATTTCCTTCACCTAAATTAGCCAAATGTATTTCATCTTTTTTTTTTTTTTTTCTGCAAGTTCTTTCTTACTTGCAACCCAGAAGAACTAAAGAGAGCTATATAAACTGATGACATTGATGATGGCCAAGTTTGTCTGAAGGACCCAAACCACACTCTACCACTGATAGGAGCTCTGATTCCTAGAATGTGAGGACAATCTTATCCAAACAGCATATGTGCTTATGATGATCATTCATCCTGCGATCCTTCATTTTGAATGTAGTTAATTGGGTTAATTCATATTGGTTTTTGATTGCATCAAGATAAGATTGGTTTGGCACATAGAAATGACTTTTAAACCTAGAAAACCAATTTAGAATTTCAATCTTACATCTTACCATATAAAAAAACTCAAAGGATTAAATGAGTTTTCTTTAAGGATATGTAGGTCCACGCTTCTCAAGATGACCTGTGAACACCTGCACTTAACCTATTAGAATTATGGGTTAAAAATACAAATTTCTAAGCCCCAACCCAGGCTACTAAATCAGAATCTTCCATATTAGGTCCAGGGAAATGTTATTTATTTTTTTTAATGCTGCCAGGTGGCTATGATTCACTCTAAACCCTGAGAAAGTTACTTCCTGAGTATGAAACAAGAACTGTCTTTGTTTGCTGAGGATCAAAGTGGTCAGGGTTTGAATGTCAGCTCCATCACACCATATGGTGGAATGATTTACCTTAAGCAAGTCATTTTACCTTTGTACCTTGTTCCTAAAATGAGGATATTAAGAGTCCTTATCCCCAAATATTATGGCAAAGATTAATAGATGGGTAGTGTTTAGGACAGCATCTGGCTACATAAATCTTGGCTCTTGCTGTTATTAACACTAAGATTACCTAGATAAAAGTAGTAAGCCAATCAAAAAATTGTTTTTCTCAATGCATCCATGTGGTGATCTGGGTTTACTACTGTATTTTAAGAATCTTCTGGGTGCCCCAAAATACCAGCAGTTGAGGACACAGCAGTGACATGCCCTCAGGGAGCTTTTGGTCTAGCAGGGAAGATGGAAAATATATCCTGAGCAGCATTATAAGTGTTGTGGACCACAGCAGATATAAGTTCTAAGAGCATATTTCAGGGAGACTAATTTTACTATGCGGATGGGGAGAGGCCTCCTCAAGGAAGGGGCAGGCAACCTGAGAGATGAACAACGAGTAGGGTCAATCAGGGAAAGGGAAAGAAAGAGTATTGGTAGTGGAGGGAGCGGCATGTATGAAAAAATCCAAGCAAGAATGAGTCAGATGCTTTGAAGGAAATAATATCCAGCAAGACTGGAGCAGCAGAGGCAATAGCTGAAAAGAGGCCAAGGAAGAAATAACAGGAAATCTTGCAGGTCATGTAAGGTTTGGGGCATTCATTCTGAAAATCCAAAATAATAAAACTGAAGAACAAAAATTCAACAAAGAGAATAAGCAGTTGAAAGGTAATGTTAGGTAGTTAGATAAGTGGGGGCATTTGGCAGATAGGTGGAGGGGAAGGAGGTTGGCCCAGAAGATGGAGGTATGCCTGCCTTCAGCATAAAGGGGCTTTACTTCCTCTAAATGAGTGCCAGCGAGAAATCAGTTAGAACATGACAGACAAAACTGCGAGGTAGCAACAAGGACTTAACCGGGCATGACACAATGCTCATTGTGATATAATTAGCACTGTGGTTTGGCCACCCCTCCATGGGTTTTTCTATGTGCATCATGGATAAGGACATGCACAAAAAAGACAAGCATGACTAAGCACTCCAGGGGCAAGAGAGGTCAATCACGAGACCACCCCTGAGCGAGGGTATAAGAGAAGGGGACAAAGACTGCTCCTATCTGCCCTTGGATCAGCCCACCTCCCATTCTTGGAGGTGCACTTTCCCTTTGATGATAAATCTTTTAAAATCTTTAGCTTCACAACACTCTGTCTTCCATCTGAATTCTTATCTTCCAGGTTATGACAAGAACTTGGGTCTTTTCCCTTCCCCTTTTGGGGCAACAGTATGAGCAGACTTTCTGACTTATAAGCCTCTTGCACATCAGTGACTGGCATAGACATATTAGAAGCCTGGCTAGACTTAGCAGTTGTCAGCCTCTGTTCAACATGTTTTTGAGCATTAGATCCATGGCTCTCTTAATACTACACTCTTGCCAAATCAACGGATGTACCACAAATACAATAAAAATACTATAAATACCCTGAAATTCCTACTCAGCTGTAACTCCAAGCACCACCTCCTCTCCTGATCTCAAGATGTACATCATCTGTTCCCCTCTTGGCTTACTGTCTGCAGCTGTGTAATAACAACACCCCAAGCACCCATTAGAGTCAATTTTATTGGTAACTTCTGCTTACTTGGGAAGACCATCATTAATCAGCTTCTGGAAATCAAAGCTAACCGCAGCCTCTAGGCTGACAAATACTTGCAGTCCACCAAATACTAGGACCATGTGGAAAGAGAAGTAGAACGATTAAAAAGACAAAAAATCTGTACAGAGAAATAACCTTTTCATGTCACATTGGTAAGTCACCGGCTGCCTTAACACTTTTTAGCTGGAGTCACTGCTGACTATAGAATGAAACTCATTATGTTAATCTTAGGTAATGCCTTAGCCTTGAATGTTCCTCCCACCTTCTAAACTTTTATTTTTATATGTTTCATTAACTGATTAGCTGAAGATTGAAAAATAAGTGTGTGAGTAAACAACTGCGTTTACTCCACTTTGGATTTGCTACTAAACTATAATCAAGATGATGAAGTCTACCCTTTGGTTCCCTTGCCCTTCCTGTTCTTCATCTCATGTATACATTTGTCTCTTAAAATCTTCTCCTTGGCTAACCCAGTCCTTCCTCCTCACATCTTTCTTCTCCCTAAGTTCCTACGTTTTAAAGATTGAGTTTGGAACTAACCGTTTGCCAGGATGTACCCTACTCCTTGGAGGCTGAAGCTGCAGAATGTAAAGTAGAAATGGAAAATAAATAATGTATATCGATAATCTGATGTTGCGATTCCCACCAGAGCCTCCAGAGCAAAGACACAAAGGTCAGGGCACTGCCCTGGGAGAAGAGATGCTGCATCGGGGAGGTTTCCAAGGATGGTGTTCAGACTCTTCTCTGTGAACTGAGTGTTCAACTAGTAACCCACCACTGACTACTCTGAAATTAAATAAAACTTTGTATGCTGGAATGTATTAAATGTTCTTTTTAAAAGTTCCTCATTTAGAAAGATTTGGTGGACTCACATTAAGATGACCCCCAACGAGCCACACCCTTGTATAACTGCCTCCCCTTGAGTGCAAATGGAACCTGCCAGTGCTTCTAAATGATATATCATGGCAAAAATGATAAGATGTCAAGCCTTTGATTAAGTTACTTTATATAGCAGAGGTGATGCAATGTGACTCCTATGAATGTGTTACATTATATAAGACTCTGACTTAGAAGGCCAGAGAGAGAAATTCTCCCACTGGCCTTGATGTAGGCCGCCATGTTGAGAGGCGGCCTTTGAGGAAGCGCACATAGTAAGGAACTGGGGATGGGGGAAGGGGTTCCTAGTAGCTGAGAGCAGCCCCAGCCAACAGTGAGCAATAAAACGGCAACCTCAGTTTATAGCACCAAGGCAATGAGTTGTCAACAACTGGAAGGAACTTAGACACAGAACCTCCCCGAGGCACGGCTCTGATGACAATGCAGCTTGGCTAGTACCTAGACTGCAGACGGTGAGACCCTGAGCAGAAACTCCAGCTAAGCTGTGCCTGTAGTCCTGCCCCACAGGAACTGTGAGATCATAAATACTTAAATAGCTGGTTTATTTCTTTATCTTTTCCTTCAATACTTTAGTAATATTCCATTATCTCCTTGCAACAAACTTTCTGTTCCAAAAAGTGTGATGTAAAACTGATTTTAGGTCCTTTGGAGGCAACATGCCCTTGTTCACTTGTAGTTATTAGAATTTCCTTTGTGCCTTAACCAAGTTGGCATTTATACAGATTGCACATGCTGGCAGGGCCAGCTCTGGAATGGCAACATAAGGAGCTCAGCTGACCCTATCGCTGGTGAAAACACCATGACCAGTGAAAATTAATGAAAGAAAAAAATTAAAGTCTGGATATGGTCCTAAGGGCATACAGCAAGTGGAGAAACACTTCAGAAAATCTATGCAATCTTGATAAGAACAGAGACAGTCTGTGGCATTTTGAGCCTTTACTTTCCCTTCCCCCAGCTCACCGTGACCAGAGTTCCACTCCAGGCAGGTGCAGCCAGGAACACAGGCATCTCTTCCCCTGGGGTTTCACCGGCTCCCCTGGCAGGGTGGGTGCCGGGACCTCTCATCCTCCAGCTAAGCATTGCAGAAGCTTTGTTCCAGACAAGCGCGCTCCAACGCTGGGAGCCTTCCTCCAGGCGCCGCCCGCCAAGCACACTTGTTCCTCGTTACCTCATCTCCACTCGCCTGTGGGTGGGGCAAAGTTTCTACACCTGAGGCAGCAAGCCAAGACCAGAAGCCAATGCTCCGCACAATGGCCCACTTGTGAAGAAGGGATGTTATCTCTTGAGAAATGGGTTACTGTCCGTGCCGCCCACCCCACCCCTGCCAGAGCAGTGGTACAGACATTTTGGTGGGAAGCAATTAAAAGGGGGCTCATAGCTCTATGAGAACAACAAGCCAAACCATAGACCAGGTAGAAGTTTAACCGAGAGTACCAGGGAAAGAGGCAGCTAAGAAGATCCCTTCTGAGGTCAGAAAACAAACGTCAAAGGCAAGCTTCAAAGACTAGCCCTGCAGAGAATGGAGTTTAATTAGATTGGCTTGTGGAGCAGTTTATGCCCCAGGACATTGTTGAAAACAATAGAACAATCAGCCAGCAATTAAAGGAGGCTGGCAGCCTGGGTGTGATACCATCAGAGGCTGACAGTTTAACAGAGATCAGGGAAAAAGACAGCCAGAGAGAGTTCTGCTGAAGCCACTGTCATCCCAACGTGACTGTGTGCGCTGCCGAAGGCTGGGTCCTTGGAGGCAGCATGCTGTGAGGAAACAGATTCCACTGGAATATCCAGCCAAGCAACTAAAAATATAAACAAGCAAACATCAACAACTACAGTGAGCCCTGGAGGTGCGTCTCAGTACCCAGAGTTGGAAAGCACATGGAAAACTGGTGGAAATACAAAACGGTGTAGCCACTTGGTGAAACAGTCTGGCGGTTCCTCAAATGATTAAACAGACAGCTGTCCTATAACCTAGCGACTCTATTCCTAGGTCTATACGCCTCCCCTACAAAAGAAAACATATGGAGACTGAAATAAACACACACCACATGAGAGCTGTGAGTTTCAGTTTTATTCAGTGACTTTCTGAGGACCATTGCCCAGGAGACAGCCTCTGTGACAGTTCTGAGAAACAGCTCTGAAGAGGACTGGGAGGGGGAGGCCAGTGTATATGTGATTTTGGCCAAGCGGGTACATGCAATCAAACACCTCAGTAGAAGTCCCGAGAAACAGATAGCTCAGTATGGGAAGATACAAGAATCCGAGTTCATGAAATCTTCTCTTGAAAAACCTCTAACTATCTGGGCCTCTGCTGTGCCAGTTTCCCCAGAGCACAGAGTGCCTCATCTCTGACCTGCACCCTCAGTTCCTTTCAGGGTGTAGTGCAGGTCAATGACTGCAGTGGCTAGTAAGACTAACCCTTGTAGAACCAGGTAGCAAGCAACATTCCTTAGATGGCACATGTGTGGCCAGGCCATTCAGGATGGCTGTTCTCTTATTGTCTGTACACCCCCTGCTCAACCAGTCCCTGTTTCACTCCATGACTGTCCAATCCTCTTAATTATAGGGCTTAATTAGTAACCACCTACGTGGTTGGCCCCTGCCCCAGCTGCTGGTTTCCCTGGTAACTGATGAGCCAACATCAATTCTCCATATAAATGGGAGCCTCCTTCTCCCCCAAGTAGCAAAGATCTCTGCTGTGTCCTGCCTGCTGTCTGCCATCCCTGGTGGGGTGAGTCTCCAGGCCCTTTGGTTCAGACATGGAAAACTCCCTGCCCAATGAACTGTTTTTGTCTCTTTCACTGTCTCTGGGTTCTTTCTTTGCTCTCGAGCCTGGGCAAAAAGGCCTGCAGGTCTGCTGAATACAGCCAGTAGTAGCATATTACCGCCACAGAAAAACATGCACAGGAGTTCACAGCATTATTCACAATAACCAGAGAAGTAGAAACAACTCAAATGTCCATCACTGGTAAATTTATAAATGAAATGTGGTCCATGTATTCATATAAATAAAAGATTATTTGGCAGTAAGAAAGGAATGAAATCCTGATACATGTTCTAACATGAATAAACCTTGAAAAACATTATGCTAATGAAATAAGCTTCTCACAAAAGACCACATGTTTGTCCAGAGAGGCAGAAAGTCAGTGAGTGGCTGCCTTAAGCTGAGGTTTTGGGGTTAAAAAAATGGAAAGGGATCGCTAATAGCTATGGAGTTGCTTTGGGGGGATCATTAAAATTTTCTAATATTGATGGTGGTGATGGTTGCACTCTGAATTTACTAAATACAACTGAATTGTACACTTTAAATGGGTGAGTTGTATGGTAGGTAAATTATATTTCCACATAGCTGTTTTTTAAAAAACTGGCAATATAATCAGTGACCTTCCTTAGTGAACTAATATTCTATTTTCATATTAGGGTTTTATCTAAAATTTTGTGCTTCTGCCCGAAAATTTTTAGAGCATTCCTTTAGTTGTGTGGTGGAGAGGGAAATTTTTTTTAATTATGTAACCTCTTTGCAGATTTTTTTTTCAATAATAAAGTATATGTTGTTACAAATGAACATATATAAATGAACAGCCAGGAATTGAGAGACTCAGTATTGCTCAGTGATATGGGGTTTGCTTCAAAAGTTAGGAAATAAAATCCACATTGTCCCTTCTGTTCCTAAATCAGTGGTTGGCTTAATTCATTACTAGTGATTCTATTCAGGCTTACAATGTGCTTCTATGCTGTGTTTTTAGTTTAGGAAAGCCAGTCTTTAAAATTAGGCTTATTTACCACTCAAAGACACTGGACCTGCAATTTTTGTTCACACAATGTATCTTTCGGCACTGAAACGTAACCTTTTATTAAAGCCAGTAAATATAAGGAATATTAGCCAATGAAACATCATTCTTTTACAGAACGATTTTTTTCAGAAATAAAGACCTGGGATGTATTTCTCAATAATTAAAGGAAATTTTTTTTTAAAAAGACCTTAGACATTTCTCTTTTAACACATGTTATACATCTCAGCTTGTGCTTAAAAATCTCTCCAGAAGTTTATTCTCAACCATCCTCAGCACCTGAGTGTCCAAGAGTCTTGACTTCTCTGTCACAGTTGCGGACTATTAATCAGAGTGTCCACGTTAATTAGGAAAAAAAAATCAGTTTACATTTGTAACCTACTCGTGTGTGGAACTTCTATATCCTTCCCTACATGGAGCAGAAAAGAGAAACTTCTACACCCTCCCTTACACCTCCCACTTGGTCATGGTCACTTGGTGAGCCCGCTTCCACCGAAGAGGCGGGGACAGCATGGTCCTGTCTTTTGCATTAGCCTTTTTAACTCCTCCCCCGACCCTGGCAGTCATTTGTCATTTGACTCCTAACCTAATGCCAGATGTCACTTAATCGCTGGATAGCTGTTTACATTTGAAAATAACCTAAGGAAGCCCCCATCAAAAAAAAAAAAAAGTAGAAGTTTTCTAAAGCACTGAGATTCCATAAATGAGCATAATGTTGTGAAAACAACTTAAACAAGACTTTTAAATAGAACTAGTCCTGGTCAAGAATGGCAAAAATGATGAACCTTATTGGGCATCAGTAAGAGGCCTGTGTTCAGCCAACCACATCTGATTCAGCTATCAGGTCCTCTCCTAGCTCGTGGCAGCAGCAAGAAATTGATGGCAAGGATGGATCATTAAATTCTGGTAATTAGTGGGATATTATTCCTTCTATCAAATTTGAAGTGTAATTGATTAATCCCTTAACTTTGAGCTATGTGACATCAATTTATTTTGCTTGTCTCGATAGCAATCTTTCCATGTTCTTAACACAGTTATTCCAAAATTATAGATCAAGCAATCAATACAGATTTACAAGTGACAAGAAGATGTGAGTTATTATGCTGGATTTTGTGGGAAATACGAGGTTAGATAAAATCTCTTTTGTCACCAAGTTACTTAACTATTAGATAGATAATTGAACTGGCAGGGAGTAGGAAACTTCCTCCTGAAGTCCTCTTGGGTTCTTGTGGCTGGACTAATCATAAAGTTGATACAAAACAGATTAACGGAAGAAGAAACACATTTTAATTCATGCACTGGGGAGGTCTCAAAGAAATAAGACCCAAGAAGTGGCCAGAGCAGGCAGCTTTTATACCTTTTAGACAAAGAAACAATGAATGTATGACAAATTGACAGAACAAAGAAATTTAGGTTTTGGGGTGCTCCATTAGTGAAGAATCTAAACAGAATCTGGGCTTGGGCAGTAAATTAAAGGTTTCTTTATACAAGAGTCTTGGCCTGAATTCTCTACCTCTAGCATTAAGGACATCCTTCTATCTCCAGATGCAGGAAATGTACCTTTCACATAAGAGATTTATTTCCTGCTTTCAAGCAGATAGAAGGAAGGATCAGTGTCTCTCCTGCACTGGCTGTTTCTTAAGTAACTTTAATTCAAAATAATCACTATGCCATTGTGGCATATTTTGGGGTGAATTGCCTTGAGCCCCAACAGAATTAAATACATGAAAAAAATTAAGCAAGAGAGAAAGAGAGAGAGAATAAGCTGTAATAAGTATGCCGAATGAGTGGTTTGAAACTCTTTAAAGCAATGGCCACCATATTGGTCTTCAGAGTATCATACACGGAGTTTATCACTCACAGTGCTCACGTTGGGTGTCCAAAGCTTCATTGTACTTGGTGGTAGAAATAAGAATATTTTCACTTCCTTCAAAAATGTGAACTACAAAATAGCCCAATTTCCAGTGATGCGGGCATTTTTGTTTTTACTTGGCACTATAAAATATTGACCTTTAAATTATTCATGGAAATATTTCTTAGGGCATTTTGATGATCAATTATTACTTTCTACATTAGGCTCCCATTTTTATTAGTGAATATTCGAACAACTATGGTATAGACACATTTTTTTTTAATTTAATGTGCTAAACCAACTAACCCACAAATTGCAGAGTTGTCTTCACTTCACACACTGGGAAAGCACAACAGTGACAATTTGGAGGAGTTTTAAAATATATATTTTAGGCAAAGCATCATGTATGCTCATGATTCAGTTACTTTCATTTCCATTGCTCTTTTTAAAATGGGGAATTTTTCAGAGCAGATTAATTAATGATGGATGTGTGAACCTGTGTACAATTTGATCCCCCCGTGACCCCTGGCTACACAAATAATTTATATCAAGAAGACTGCTCATCTACAGGAAAGAGAAGCACTGACCTGGAGCTCCTTTATCAGCTTCATCTCTAGTAGGTGTCATTTCATAATTCCTTCTTCCATTTCCTTTTAAATTTGATTAAACAAAGAGCAAATATGTTACTGCTGTGTAAGGATGACACCTTCATTAATCACAATACAATTTACAATTATGAGCTACATTTGTTTTTTATACTAAAATAATAGCTACCATGTGAGTAACTAATCTGACAATAATATTCTATTAAGAACATTTGACACTGCAGTATAAATCAAAACCACACGGAGAATCTAGAGTGATGGGAGAGTTATTTTGTTCCAAAAGAGAAGGTGTCACGAGCCAACTATTGTCATGAGATGGTCAAGAGAAAAGACCTAAGGCTCAGGCTCCGTTGTGAAGATACCTATAAGCAAACACAGAGAAGAAATATTTCCTTTTATCCGTGCAGCATCTTAACTTCAGTTATAAAAGTTGTTATTTAAAGAGTACGTGAAGGCTTGGGCTTATTAAAGCCATACATTTTATGATATGTGCACACAGATAAAAGTAACTGCAAGTGTCTGACTTCTAACTCATGCTGATAGTTAGGAATTTTCCCTTTCTCACAAATTTGTGTTTCTTGCAGATAACAAGCGGCCCTGGGGAAAAGGGCCCTGGAGAGAGACGGGGAGTAGCTATGACCGGGAGTTTACAAAGTGCTGCACTCTATTAACATTTCTTCTTCCCTGAGGACCTGTTTCTGACAGCTCCCCAAGCTCAGCACTAAGGCCTGTTTCTGTGGCCTTACACCGGCACGGTTGCATTCTGGAAATAATACACATTTGAAATCAGGCGGATCTGGGTTCGAATTTTGACTCTGCCACTTGTGAACTCGGTCACCCAGGACAGATAACCTCCTGAGTGTCAAATGCCTCATATGTAAAATAAATAGAGAATTCTCTGCCATCAGGATAACATGATATAATGCATACGGATCTCTGGTAAACTAAGTATTTGGTTAATTAAGTTAGTATTTGTTTGAAATACTTAAGGTCTATCATGGGGCAGGTACTATACAGTGCTGGGAGATAGTGGTGAATAAGACAGACAGAGTGACTTAGTGTCAACAACTATCCTAATTTGTCCAGGATTTTCCTGGTTTTAGTAACAAAAGTCCCACATCCCAGAAGCGCTTCAGCCACAGGCAAACAAGGACAGTTTGGTCATCCTACCAGAGCGCTTAACCTAACAGACTACATCTAGATGCCAGCAAGCATCTGTATGACTATATGACCAGAGCATGGAACTGCAGTTTCAGAGAGTGGTCAAAAAGAGAAGCAAAAATTAGCATCCCGCTTCCTGAATGGAAGTGAGCATGAGAATTAGAGGATTCTAAAGAGGCTGGTGGGAGAATAAAAAATTGGATTACAAACAGGGGGTATTAAGGAAATCAGATGAGTAAACAGGTGACAGAGCCAAACAAGAGTTATTAAATCTGATTTTCTGTCTTTGAGGAAATATTCTAACATCTGTGACCTACCTGTAGACGTTCAATGCAGAAAGAAGGTATAGAGGAAGCCAAGCATGTAGGTAACCATACCACTTGAGGAGGAACCAAAATATAGAATATTTTATTAGAAAGGAACAGACAAAGCCTGACTGCATCCCAGACATGAAGCATCACAGAGTCTTGGATAGTATCTCCCGGTGCCTCCATCTCGTACTGATAGAAACTAAAGCTCCAGACATTACTCTCAGCCTCGTGTCCCTGAGCCATTGCTCCAAATGTAAGCTCCTCTGTTTTCCTTCCTTGCCTGGACTTTTATTCCCATACTGCTCCAAGCTTTCCACCTCCAGTGCTTCCTCCCATTCCTGTCCTCTCAACCAAACCTTCTGTAGCCTCTGGAACCCACTCTTTTTATTGGGAATGCCCATCAGATTCTATCTACAACATCAACATTCCTCTTGTTTATCCTCTCCTCTCCATTCCGTTGCTGCTGGTTTACTTCACACCTGCACTGCTGTTCTGAAACGCCACAACAGTCTCTCATCTCTCTGCCCCATTCCACTCTTTTCCAAGGTAGCCTCCAAAGCCGGCAAAGTTGGCAGCATGCAAAACTTCCAGAGAGAGCTCTAAAGTGAACCCCTGCGCATTTCTGTTCCCTGCTTTAAGATCATTCAACTCAGGTCTTATCACATACACACACACACACACGCATGCATGCACATGAACACACACAAATGTTATTAGAGAGTAGGAGGAACCTTTTGTAGGTGTTGGATAGGTTTATGGCATAGATTGTGGTGATAGTTTCATGAATGTATACTTATCTCCAAACTCATCAAGTTGTAAATATTAATTATGTACAATTTTTCAAGTGTCAAAAAGTAAATTAAAAAAAAATTTAAGAACCAAATTTTGAGAAATTTATTATCACTCTAAAGGAAAACTTAAAAGAAGTATTTTATATCAAAGGAATATAATTTTACATACAAAGACTGATATACAAAAAACAATGATAACTGGTTGGGGAGGGTAATAGCTCAGTGGTAGAGCACATGCTTAGCACATTTGAGGTCCTGGGTTCAATCCCCAGTACCTCCTTTAACAACCAAAAAAGCTAAAAAAAAAAAAAAATGATAACTAAAGGTATTGGTAAATTTGCTGGGTTAATGTCAAAATAAGCATTCAACTGTCTCTCAATGTGTTCAGAATGAAGTCTAAATTTCTTTGCTTGGCTTACAAGTCAAAGTATCACGGCCTTTTCTCCCATTCTAGATTCATGTTTCCCAAAGTGTACACCATGGAGTACAATTCTGTGCACTGAAAGCCTTGTATTAAAATAAGAAGTTCTTTGGTACAATAAGTTTGTTATTAAATGAAGTTTAACACTACAGGATTTCTTAAAATGATAATATAATCATATTGTTCTAGATCTCCAGAAGGATATAATTTATTTGTTTCCCTAAATCAGCTGAGCCCGGAAACTTTTTTTTTTTTTTTTTTTTTTTTTTGGCAATGCTTCTAGCAACCCTAATATTCCTCAAAAAGAATTTTGGTAAGTGTTATTCTAGCCTCACCTCCTACCACCCCTGCCTGCAGTGGCCTTTACCCAGTGCATGTGGAACTCCTGGACCCATCACACTCTTGACACCTTCTTATCTTTGCATGTGCTCTTTCTCGTCCTGAACTGTTCTGCTTTTGTTCTCTCTCCTAGCTCATTTACACTGCACTTTTAAGACTCAGTTCAAATGCACTTTCTTAGGCCCCTCCATCTGGTTTATATTCCATTCCTCCCTTCTACTTCCAGGGTACTCAGTTCATTCCACTCAGCCCTCTGTTTCCCGAGGAGAGAGGTCCCCTTATTTACCTTCATTACTTCAGGAATTAGTCCAGTATCTGACATACTAGATGTTTGCTAAGGGTTGAGTAAATAAGGTGTTGAAGACAACAGAGAAGAAACCCCTGAACCCAAATTTAAGGGGGAAATCGGACGAGCAGCATAGCAACTGCCTCTCTGCGAAATTACTAAGAAGAAATAAAGTTGTCTTTCTGGAGAGCTCTAAGTACAGGAAAATGAACTGCATGACCTCTGGGGTCTTCCCCTTGCCTTTGGTGTCTGTAAAGTTCTGGGAGAATAATACATATCTCTATGAGTTTGATCTAGCCCTTTCAAATGGATTTATTATTCTTTATTTAAATAATGTATGACTTATCTTTCCAGCTGAATATCAATAGGAAAAACAAATCTGACCTTAGGTTTCCTAATGTGTCCAACTTAGAATTGCATTCAAATTCAATGAGATTAAAAGACTTGAGATAAAAATTATTAGGGATTTCTCCTTACTCTTTTAACTGTCACTTGCATGGTCTTTTTCACGTCTGTTTTGACTTTCTAAATCCTCTTGTAGAGATCTTAAATTAGCCTTCTTAGACTTGTTTAGTGAAAACATTTGAATCTACAGAGAAAGTGGGCTGCATTTATAACCATCTTTTTTCTCCCTATCAGATTTTCTTTCTAGTTCTTCTATGACTTCATTCCCCACCGCCTCCCGCCTCCCCCCTCATCCACTCTGCCAGGGATTTTGACAGGCAAAATATGTGATTAGTGCCGTTTTATATCTCAATGTATGGACTTAAATTTAGTCACCATGGTTCTAGTTGGAGTTTTGATTTGTCAAAATATTTTAGTCTTAAATGACAGCTAACCACATACGCCTTTCACAAAAACAATTCTTGCACAAAAAGACTTACAGTGTCTCTCTTTCTTAGTAATTCTGAATAGGTGACCTAAAGCTAAAAATGACAGGTTTCATTTCACTGTCTGTATGTTGGGTTTAGATATACACAGTAAAATTTTTCATGCATACCGTTACTTAAGATTCAATAAAAGAGAACTTCCTTGCCCCTTGGAAGGCATTGTCTGCTATCTTTTCTATCTCCTCCACTCACTCTTCAACACACTCAAGTATGGCTTATAACCCACCACCTCATGAGAATGTTATTTTAAATTTTTTTAAAGTTTTTTTTTTTAACATTCCTCAACACTGTGTGAGAAGTAGAGGGGAGTGGAGTAATTTAAATTCAGATACAGGTAAGGAAAAAGAGAATTTTGGAAAATTAAACTTAGTCTCTAATTTTTAAAAAATCCATATAATAACCCCTTTAACTGTGTTCTATAAAGGCAGTTGGTTACTCATTTTAAGGAAAAATGTTATCGGAATACCAGCAAAGCCAGAAATTTCTAAGTCAAATGTGTAATAGAAACAGTATATTATAAAACATATTGCTCCATAAATAATTTGGTTTTAGTCTAAACACAGATTTACATATGTAAATTTAATTTCTAAAAAGTTAACACATTTTAATGATGGGAATATTAAGAAGATTGTCTCTTAAAACTAAACTCAGAACATCATGAATTCCTTGAAGCATAGTCTATGTTCCACGTTACCTAATCTATTTACCTGTCCCGCAGCAACATACATGTTAGTATTTAAAAAGCACTCTGAATTGAACTTAAAGTGGGGAATTGAGGCCAATGACTGAATAATCCGTTAAAAGGCAGGTTTTAATTTCTTACTTCAAAATCCACCTCTTGGCCTTACCAATCACTGCTCCAAGGGGAGATTTTATTTAAGAGAACAGAATGACCTTATCTGGCACAGCCACTACAAGAATGTCCTCAATTAAGCAACAAAGGGAGTTTCTTCTCTGGAGATCAGACTAGCCTCTCTGGGGTCTGGTAATAAGTTCACTGGAGAGCGACAGCACAGACACTTTTACCCAGCTATCTGTTTGAGATGCAGGGGTCATACCTTTAATCTTTCTTTCTCAGATAGCTCCAAACTGCAGGAGAAAAATAACACAGTGGGGCACATTTACAGTTTTCCAGCTCATCAAGGCCCTTAAGGCTGCCTGGCTTGCTTTCCCACTTGCTCCACAGTGATTACCTCAAGCCTTCTGCTAGCTCCTTAAATTTTGACCCTTCTCTATCCCCTGGAAATTCAAGAGATGATCCTTTCTCTGATTTTGCTAATAAATTAGAAACATCATAAGGAAATGTTCACACCTCTCAATACCAACACACGGTCCTACTCACACAGGCACCCAGATTCACCTCTTTCTCTACTTTGAAAATGGGAGAAATGTTCCTCCTCCTAAAGGGGGCCTTACCTGCCACCTTCTCATAACTTTGTGGCTAGAGGTTACCTTCCTTGACCTCTAAGCTGGTACCTGGAGCCCATTAGAGCCTGCCCTTTAGTGCTTAAACATGCCTTAATCACTCCCTTAAAAAATAAGAAAGATAAACAGTGCTTGGACCCCATGTTCTCCTAACCTATACTCCCATCTCTTTTCTCCCCTTAGTGCTTATGAAGAGTTCTCTACCTTTACTGTCTCTTCTTTCTCTTGACTCTTCAGTTCACCCCAGCATGGCTTCTGCTACACCGCTAATGATAACATTTCAATAAAGCCAATGATCTTTATGACTCAAAGAAAGCTTTGATTCTTCATGTTATAGGGCTTCCTAACAGCATGTCACCTAACTGGCCTCTCTTTCCTTTCTAAAATACTTTCTTCTTTGGGGTCTGTGACCACAGACTCTCCAGGGTTTCCTTCTACCTTGCTCTGGCCAACCATCTCAGTTTCCTCTCACAGTTCATTCTCCTCTATGCAACCTTTAGATGCAGTGCTGAGGGTTCTCTAGGGCACTTTTCACTTTGCACTCTATTCCCAGCCAATCTCATTCACTCTGATAGCTTCAATTACCTTCTATAGATAATAACACCCCAAATTATTTCTCTAATTCAAATGTCCCTTCAAAGCTGCAGATGGTCTATCCCAGAGCTCTGCTGAAGTCTCCCCCTGGCTATCTCACAGGTAAACTAAGCTTATGCTTAAACTGAGCTTATGAGTTTTACTCCCAAACCTGTTCTTCATCAAGTATTTTGTGTGTAAACTGAGCACTATGTCCTTTATCTTACACGGAGAAAGTAGGACGCTTAGAGACAGGAAATATTCTTACTGAAAAATTAACTGCTCCCCACTGATAAGATGCATATATCTGCTGTTGATGGGGAAGAGGACAGTTCTGATGTGTGGCCTACCCTTTTCCAGAGACTTTCAAATACAAACACACACACACACACACACACACACACACACACACACACACACACACAGAAAACTCAAAATACATGCATACAAACATAGAGTTGCCAAATTCCAAATATGTTTCTCACTTCAGGCTCAAGTAAGGATGGAGGAATATTATATCTCATGCATCTGCCCAAGCATTGTGTAGGACACCACGTGCATACTCTTAGCAGTGACCAGCAAGGCCTCTTCCCTTCATCTGCATAAGAACATATTTCCTCCCCTCTCTCAGAGGCATCAGCCCTTTTTAAGCTCTACTTGCTCCTAAAGTCCCAATACCCTCCTGGCCTCGTAGTCTAGCATGGTTGTGCCATTCCCTGTTTCACCCATTTTCATGGCCAAATGAGGAAAGAAAGGGGATTTGGGGTCACAAAGCAGGAAGATGTGGGGGAGGATTCCATCAACTTGTTTATACTCTGAGGGGAAAACATACAAAGTTTTCAGACATGTTCTACTGCTAAGATTATCATCTTATTGACTTAGATATTTATCAAACAAAAAAGTCTCTATTTTAAATGATAAAAATTACTTTCTATTTTCTCAAATGTGAAGAGCATGAGACTCAAGAGAGAAAGAGGGTAAAGACAAATTCATTATTGTGGAGCCACTTTCTTAGCAAATGGAATCAACATTCATACTGGTGCTCAGGCCAGAAATGTGGGAAACTCCCATATCCCTTTCTACTTCACTCACAATGTCCAGTTAATCAACCAAGTCCTGCTAAACCTGCTAAAATTTTTTTGGAATTCATGCACTTCTTACCATTTCTACAATTACCACCCAAATACAAGTCATCATTATTTGCGACCTGAAATACTGCAACAGCCTCCTAAAGGGCATCTTCATATCCAGTCTTGTGTCCTTGTGAACCATTGACAAACTGCAGCCAGAGTGATAAGTTAAAATCATCTTTTTCCCTTAATCCTCTTGGAAATCACCCAATACAACACAAAATAATACCCCCAAATGTATCTTTAATGAAATTTGCAGACATCTGCAAAACAAAACATGAGAAAAATTGTCAAAGACAATAAATGTAAAACAAGAGGGCAAGAATACACCAAGACAGGAAATATGTGGTTCTTTATCCCAAAGTTCACATGTTATGTCTAAATATCCCGCTAATCTAAAATAGATGACAAACCCTAAAATTCAAAACTCAAATTACTTGTAAGCTGATAATTGTCTACTTGCTCTTTCAGATCCATTCTGCACCCATTCTGATCTACTCTCTCCTACAATCAGTTGACTTTTATGGACTGAATTAACCAGGTGCCTTTGCCTTCAGCTCCCCATTGGATACAGCCAATGGGAAACACTCAGGAGATGGCAGGATGGAAAGAAAGAATGGTGGGTTATTTATTCTCTTAGTTCCCTCCGTACTTAGCCACAGGTCAGCAGTGGTGTATTCCATTCCCAAAGGACACAGATCCTGTTGGCAAGCCAACTCTTACAACTACAGTTTTTCTCTCTCCCCTTTCTACCTCTCCGTATGTGTTTCCATAATCACTCTATCATGTATAGCTTCCTGCTTTTGGAGATTTTGGATCCCTATTATTGTTAGCCTTAAAAAACTTCATCATCTTTTAGTGGTTTTACTTGACTATGACTACATCCCTGTAAGCAAACTCTTTAGTAAATTCTCCTCAAATATTCCATGTAAATGGGCACCTAATTCCTGTTGGAATACTGACTGCTCTACATTGTTTAGAATAATAGGAACAAAGTAAATGGAATAGAGATTGGACTTTCCAAGAACAAATTTTATACTCCAGAAGGAGATAACACAAACATGCCATCTTTACAGACAGTATTCTGCAGGTGAGTCTAAAGAGAGCATTAATTCCAGCCATTTTGGGCAGCTGAAAAGCCAGTAGATTATATGGGAGGTCAGGAGGGAGGAGGGCAAATAAAGCCTAAACAAACCACATACAAATTAATCTCTGCCAGTCACAATATTGCCCACACGCATCCCTACATGGGCTTTGGGCAAATAGCTGACTCATATGTGACCTGTCACCTCAATCAAGAATGAACTATAATAATCTTTAAAAGTATACAGCACAGAAAGAATCATTTAAAAATAGTTCAAGAAGAAAGAAACAGGAAAAGAAAATGGCAGACCACAAACAATAACTAGAAAAAATATTGCCACCAAGCAGATAAAAATCTGGGCCAAGCAGATTGCCATGAATTCAAAATAACCAAGTGAATTAATCAAGGAGTTCAAAGAAGAATTACAAAAACTCAGAAAAAAATGTACTGAAACAACAGAGGGAGATGAAACATAATCTTCCAGAGCTCAAATAAAGAAGTAAAAAGAATCACAAAAAATGAAATCCATCAGAGAAGTAACAAAAATAAAACATGCCTTCAGAAATACACTAAGAGTTACAGAGAAAAGGTTTAGGGAGAAGAATTAAAATGAATTGGAAATAATAGAAACGATAATTGGAAAAGAAGGAGAAAAATGTGTAAGACTGAGTCTCTCAAATTTTATATACAGAATATATATACTTAAACAGCAAATTGAATAAGCAGTATAAGTTTATTTAAAGGAGGTAAACAGTAGGTAACCTAAGAAAAATAATTAATGCATAAAAATCACTAGATAGAGAGAAGGGGCTAAAAAGATAGAAATATATGCTAACTTTATTACTGTTCATTCTGAGGAGTAAAATGGTATAGGTCATTAGATCATGAACTCAGAGAAGAGATAAATGTAGATAAAATAAAATATTTTGGTTTTTGGGAGAGGGATTCAAGATGGCAGCATGAGAAGGTACTGAACTCACCTCCACCCATGGACACGACAACTACACAGCGACATATGGAATAATTTTCCTCTGAAAAGGACCTGAGAACTAGATGAATGGCACCAGTACAACAAAAGATAAAAAGATGCATTGAGACAGGTAGCAGAAGCAGAGATACAGTCTCGCTCCAGATGATACCCTAGGAGTAGGGACCTACAATTGAGAGAGATACTAAAAACAGAAAACATTCCCTCAAGGAGTAAAGGATTGAGCCCCACCTCAGGCACCCTGACGCGTGGGTTCAGGACTGGAAAGACTAGCCCCCAAAATATCTGGTTTTGAAAAGTCAATGGGTATTGAGTCCAGGAGAACAATAGAACTGTAGGGAATGGAGAATCCACTCTAGAAGGGCTTGTGCATAATCCCACTTGTACCGAGATCCAGCACAAAAGCTACAGTTTGAAAAATGCCTGGAACATAAGCAAGGGAGATCTACTTACTGATCTTACAGCTGCTGCTGGAGAGGAAGGAACCTGCTAGGACTTTCCCCAGGGATGGAGGCACTGGTGGGTGCCATTTTTGCAATCTCATCTAACTTGCTGAAGACAGAACTGGTAGGTGCCATTTTTGGTGTTAGGGTAATCAAAACTGTATGGTACTGGCAGGAAAAGAGACACAGAGATCAATGGGACAGAATTGAGAACCCAGAAATAAACCTACACTTACATGAACAAATATTTTACAACAAAGAAGCAAAGAACATACAGCAGAGAAATGATAGTCTCTTCAATAGACAGTGTTGGGAGAAGTGACCAGCTACATGCAGAAGAATGAAATTAGACCACTGTGTCACCATACACAAAAATTAACTCAAAATGAATTATTAAAGCCAAAAATGTAAGACCTGAAACCATAAAATTCCTAGAAGAAAACATAGGCAGTAACCTCACTGACACAGGTCTTAGTGATGTTTTTTGTGACTCTTGACTCCAAAGGCAAAAAAAAAAAAGAATGGACACATAAATTGGCTCACAAAACCAAACCTAACTATAGATTGCATGAAATGAATGCATGTGCATTTAAATAAATGTGACTGAAATACTGAAAATAAAATGATGAACAAAGACTTACCTGGTACATGCAAATTTAAAAGCAATAAATAAATAAAGGTAAGAAAATCAGGATTTGGTCACAAACATAATAGCTAACCAAGCTGAATATGGAGACAAAAGTAATGAAAAAAGGTAGGACTTTTTAATGATAACGGGTATAATATGCCAAATACAATATGCTATAAATTTCTTATCACCCTGGATGTTTTTTTTGTACTAACTAGACTGTTGAAATTCAAAGCATAAAGTCTACAAGGAAAACAAGAGCTAGACACAAAAATAAATAAATTTCCCTGTCTCTGGCCATGATATATCAAGTGAACAAAATAAATAAATAGCAAGCACTATATACGCCTTGTTTGTACATGTTTTTGGAAATTCAATTATATTCACCGTATGTAAAGTCACAAAAAAATTCCATTAAAAGTTAAAAAGTACAAATATCTCAAACAATGTGATTTCTTTGGGATGCAATAAGCCTAGAAATTAATAACAAAACTCAAAAACAGTTAAAATTCCAATACTTGGAAATCTAGGGCTGTTTATTAAAGAATCATTGGATTAAAACTCAGATTCCACTTTAGTTAGGAAATAACTGAAGTTAAAACAATGATGATAAGAATCTATGGGATTCAGAGAAAATACGTCTTAGAATACTATTCTTAGCATTGAAGACATTAATTATAAAGAAAGAATACAAATAAATTAATAGATCAATCAACAAATGATGTTATGAATAAAACAACAAAATAACCTAAGAAAACTGAAGGAAGTGATTAGTCAAGGAAATAGCAGAAATTAATGACAGGGGAAAAAAAGAACATTTAGAACTGTAGATAAATCTGGGCAGGTGAGTAATGAAGGGGAGGAGGAAAAAAAGATGGAATACATAAATTATTAGTTAATCTACTGAAGAATTAAAAGATGGGAGAAAGCACAAATACCCAAAAGAAGAATAGTAACAGGGGTTCAACTAATGTATATTTTAAAACATGGAAGCACATTGCTTAACTCTAAGCAAACTGATTCTAAAGCATAAATTAAATGAATTAACTTTTCTAGAAAAAAATATAAAGTTTCCAAAATAACCCAAAAAGAGATAGAAAACCTAAATAGAACAATTATTTTAGATTAAATGATTTTCAGAAGTCAACTCTTCCTCCACAAGAAGTGCCAGTCTTGGACAACTTCACACTGGATTGATACCATGTCTTGCATTTGTAAAGGGTTAGTATATCAAAGATATTAAACCAGAATAAGATACAACAGAAAGGAACACTACAGTCTAATCTCCTTTATTAATATGGATATAAAAATTCTAAATACAATAAGAGAAAATGGATATTTTTTCTAACATGACTAAGCTTAATGGAAAAAGCCTAGAAGCCTCCCCTTAAGGTCAGAAACACAACAGAGACATCAGCTATCACCACTATTATTTATAATTCTCTTGGGGAGATAATGAGAAGAAAGAGGAGTGAAAAAGAGAAGTGAAAAGTGAACAGAAAGAGGAGAAATCATTATTTGCAGATGAAATTTCAAAACACTCAAGAGAAGAAACTGAAAATAACTATAAATAAAAAAAGACTTCAGTTAAGATGGCTGGATTCAAAATCAATATATGAAAATAATAGCCTCAATATGTACAAATAAAAGTCTATTAGAGGGTATAATGGAAGAAAACGTGTTCTTTATGGAGGTGGTTTTGAGAAAACAACATAATTAGGAATAAGCTTAAGAAAAGTAAATGATTATTTTGTAGTGTTGCTTCAGGGTTTGGGAAAGACCCAAAGAAGACTAGATAAATGGAAAAGCAACCCCTGTTCTTGAATGTCAAATCCTCATGAATTAATCTACAAATGTAAGATGACCCCCTTAAAAAAAAAAACAAGAATTACAGTGGAGAAAGGATAGTTTTTTTTCAATAAGCAAGTCTGGGAAAGCAGTAAATCCTACCTCCTACTTCATACCCTATACAAAAATAAATTCTAGATGGGTTGTAAACGTAAATGTGAAAGAGAGAAATATAAAGCTCCTAGATTAAAGACACAGGCAAACACATCATGACATTTAGTTAGAAAAATATTTCTGAAACGGTATACAAAATGTCCTGATCAGAAAGTAAAACATTGTTACATTTAATAGTTTGAACTTAAGAAGCTTTATCAAAATGGATCACTAAATTCTGAAAAAAAAAAGCAAACCACAGAATGAGGGAAATTTCTAATATACACACAAACACACACACACACATTCAACTATAGTCAACAGAGAGCTCAAATCTAGAATATATAAAGCACTTCCATAAATCAGTCAGAAAAAGGAAGATGACATACACAAGAGTTGAACAAGCAGCTACAATAAAGGGTATCCTAATGACCCAACACGGAAAGCAGTTCGGCTTCATTAGTCATCAAAGAATTGCAGGTGGAAACCGTATTTTGATACCATCACACATGAATCAGGAGAGCTGAAAAAACTAACGGACTTAATAAGTAAATAATATTAAAAGCAAAAAAGTTTTGATGAGGGGGTGGAGCAAATAAAACATTTGCTTTTAGCAGCAGTGTAACCATTTCAACAACTTTGAAAAATTGTTTGGCAGTACCTCCTGGAGCTGATGCACTCAGCTGTTCTCTGACTCAGCAGCTCTCCTTTTACGTAAATGCCCAACATAACTAAACTCACTTTCTCCAAAATACACGTACAAGGAAGTTCACAGCAGCAATGTTCAGAACAGCCAGTAAGACAGCTATTCAACAACCCAAACACCCACTAGCAGTAGAATGAATAAAGAAGAAACAGTATATTCACACAACAGACTATGATTTACCAGTGAAAATGAACAATCTATAGCAAAATAATGTGGATGAATATTTTCACCATATTTTTAGCCAAAGAAGTCAGACACAAAAGAATATATGTGTACAATTCTGTTTCTATAAAGTCAAAAGGAAGCACAGTGAATCTGTGTTGTTAGGAACTGGGCAATGGCTACCCAAGTGAGGAAGTAGAGACTGGAAGTGGCGTCTGGGGAGCTGGTTATGTTCTGGCTCTTGGTTTGGGTGACCATCATGTGGGTACGCTCACTTTGTGAAAATTCGTCAAGCTGTATATTTACGAAATGTGCACTTCTCTGTATTTACGTTATATTTCAAAAACAAACTTACTAAAGCAAACTCTTAGAACAAAGATACAGTCAATTTTATATAGAAAAACTAACATTAAGCATTTGCTGGGAGACTATAAAAAGCTAAAGTATAATGAGAAGGGACAAGCCTCTTGTTAAATCATATCATAAAGTTACAATAATTAAAAGCATAATAGTGTAAACTAGTCATCGTCTGTTTTCTCCTCCAGATCCATTCTTGCCTTTGTCTACCCGGCTCCAGAGAAGAGCACTGACTCTCCTGGGGGACAGCTATGGGAGGATGACACACTTTGTCATCATCTGTACCAAGTACAAAAGTTTCTTATCCTAAAAGTAAGTCAGTCACAGTATTTTGTTTAAACAGTATCTTCCCATTGCTCTTGGGACATAATCGAAAGTTCTGTTGTTGCCCAGCCTGGTCTTCCCCTCAGCTGGCTTGGTGAGGCTGTCAACAGCTTGAGAATAATTATCTAGCTCTTAGTTCCGAAGCAGCGCTCTCTATCAAGAAGGCCCAAGGACCCAGGTTCTAGAAAGCAGCATTGCCTACTGGCTGACTTGATTGGTGAGAAACATCAGACTTCTCCCTACCCCAAGAGAAGACCCGAAGTCTGGGGTGGAGGGGCTGAACATGTGTGTTATTGTCATCGGCTAAGAGTGGCCTCAGTGGATAGATAACTGATTCTGTCACCTAATCCTTGACAGGAAGTATGGCTTAGTAACCCCTACTCAAGGCTTTAATAGTCATATTTTGCCTGACTTCCAAAGCTTACTTGGCTTATAGTTCACAACTTTATATCATAGGTGAATTCATTGAGTTACCTAGGGGTATGTTTTTCTAACCAGTTTATCTTGGAGATATACCAAGAAATGTCCTTGATTAATATTAGGCATTCTGTTGTTGCCTTATTGATACTTTTTATGGCCACTGTGAACAATTGGAAACACCTGAGTTGACTTTTTTTCAGAATAAAATGGTTATGACCAGGTTATATGGTTATCTGGCATAGAATTCAGGGAACTTGAATGCCCCTATTCATTTGTTGGAACAGACCTGACACTAAAGATACTTTGGGATCATATTCTACCAAATTCAGGTAACGATCAGAGTGAGGAACAGCCCTGACCTTAATGGAATTTCTGATTTCCAGGGTTTTCCAGAGAAGATATTTTCAATTCATCTTCTGGTCAAGTTTTTAATTGTTTGACAAGAAATGAAACTCAAAGAGGATTTCAACTACCTGCTAGACATTCCAGATCCTATAACCTGTTTCCCATTGCCCTTAGGATAAAATTCACATCTTACCATAAGTTACTATGCTTACTTCTAGTCCCATCTCAGCTCCATTCACTCTGGTCCAGCCACATCGGCTTTTCTGTTGTCTCTCTAACTCACTAAAACTGCTTTGACCCCGCTCTGGAATCTTGCAATAATCGTTCTCTAATATATTTCTTCCTAATATTGTCTCATTGCTTCCTTCTCATCATTTAAATGCACCTCAGTTATCATTTTTCAGAGAAGGTTTCCTTATTCTCCTAGTTATTTGTCATCACATAATCCTGTTGTATCATTTTCACAATACTTAGCACTATTTGAAGTGAGTTTAGTAATTTGTTTGTTTATTGTCTGTTTTCCAAAAAGTAGGTCATCTCTGAGAACTTATCTGACTCATTTATCTATCTCCAGTGTCTAGGACACAGTTCAGCACATAGCAAATGCTCAACAAATATTTTAAATATTTCCTATTTGAATGAGTGAATGAATAAATGAATGAATAAATAAGCTAGGCTATCAGAGTAGTGCCCTACACTGGGGGACAAGGAGCCATGAAATCTAACTTCTCTATCATATAAAAAAATGAAGATTTAATCCGCTATATCCCACAGAATTCCTCTAAAAAATTTATAGGAGATATTTATCTTGTACATTTATATATACAAGAGCAACTAGCAACTTGTTTGTTCTTATCTGGAATCATATATCTCTTGTACCCTATCTTGTTTCTATCCCTTGCTGCCAAGAAACACAGGATCATATCTGAGACCATCTCCAAAAGCCAGACAGAAACGTATGGTGCACATTTGGAGTGCTGAGCTCATCCCTGGAGTCATTGCATAGTATCGTTTTATCCATCTCTATATTTTGTTTTATTTTATGTTGTCCTGTATGCATTTCTGTAAGTTGTCTCAAATTCTATTTGGAAACAGAAAATTTGAAAAAAAAAAAAAAGAACTATATAAAATATGCACATCCATCCAGTGTCTGTAGCAGCCTCGCTCAGGACCCCCTCCTCTGTAAATTCTTCAAGTGCTTACCCTTCATAGAATTAAATTTGCTCTTGTCCATCAGTTACAATCAAGTCCATTGGTTACAATTCAGCATTTAATCAAATACTCTCTTATAGTATGTCCTAGTTGTTTCACAATATAGATTCCATAAAATTTTAAGTCCTGGTGTATCTGCTTATGTTCTCCATAGCACCTAGAATGGTACCTGCCACATAATAGGTAATCAGTAGACCTCTAGTAAATTAATGAATGAACAAATGGCTTCATATGTCACATGGCACAATAAAGGGATAAAATTGCTTTTTAAAACCCCTAAAAAAAAAAGCAAAGTCAGTTCAATATTTCTATTATTCTGGAATCAAACCAATCAAAACAACAGGAAGTTAGGGAGTTTTTGTCTAATAGGTTTCCTACAAGAACAAAGAAAATATTGATGGTGTTCAACTATATAAATATTAAGAGACAGTCTATGCCATGCTTTCAGGACACAGAATTTTGCTAGACGTGGATTCGTGAACTATGCAATGCTTTTGTATTGATTCTAAAGCACTTTTTGGATGAACTTTGAAAGCCGTTTGCTGAATATGGGATTTTGTATGCTTGGGGTTGTCAATAAATGTGTTTTGCTGTAATTAATAACTATATGTTCTTGCACCTGTGGGAAGACGAAGCATCTTGCTAATTTCACATCCAGCGATAAACATGAGCCACTGTCTGCATGAGCCCTCTTTTGATTCCAGCTGTCAACTGCTTGGAATGCTTTGAGTCCAGCTAACTCTACATTTCCTCATTAGCTGGTGTCCGCATTTATTTTTCTGCCTAAATGGGTAGGAAAGTCATTTTGTTTAGCTCATTCGAATCTGTTGAGAAAGATACCAGCAAATCAACACCTGTCACTTTTCTGTAAACCCTGAGAGGAACCAGAGCTTTGTAGCAGATTTGCCTTGGCAGGAAACAAAATGCTGAAGGATGGCAGTAAATGACTGAATTCTGTGAAACTGCCATCTCCTCCCTTAAAGTGGGGAATGAGCATCAGTCTATTAGGGACATAATTCATACAAATCACATATAAAACAATAAAAGTTAATTATGTATTCTTAAAAACTAAGACCCCGCCAATTGTTGCTAATAGGCTTTTTCTTGATCGTAGCTAGTGAGTTAAATTTGTTGAGGTTATTTTTCCAACAGTTAATTTTTTTAAAATACCATGTTATTTTCAGTTAAGTAGCTTTGGTCTAACATTGCTTTTAGTGGTAGATCAAATACATCTATTAACTTCAGTTTAGTTTCTGTATTTTGTAAAACAGTTAAGAACTAAATTCCTGGATGTGTCTTTATGTAACTGTCATTCTCTGTACCTTAGCGACTTTCTGCCTTTGTTATCTATTAAGAGAAGTATTTTCTTCTCATCTCTGAACAGCTGAATAGCTGTCTCTACTTTGATTTTTAGGTACCTCTGTGCTTGAGAACACAAACGTGGCAAAACATCTCAAAATTCATTTCGATTTGATCAGATCCTATTGTGAGTAAACTGTTGAGAGTGAGTGAGCTCATCTCTTAAAAATACATTGACAAGGACATTGTGGGTTTAATGAACTTTCTATGCACAAAAGGTTAAGCTGATCCCAGGAATCAGCAGCTTATTCTTAAAAAACTAATTATAAGAACTAACCATTTATTACATTTTTCCTATGCACCAGGTATTTTCTATTGCAATCTCCATGGATTATCTTATTTTGCTGAACTACAATTCTATAAACCAGGTACTACTACTGGCCCTCTTTGCCAATGAGGAAATTGAAGCACAAAGAGTTTAGATAGCTTGTCTAAAGTTACCCATCAATCAGTGATGGAGACAGAGTTTAAGCCCAAGAAATCCAGATTTGAATCATCATACTCCAGTACCTGCACTCGATTAGAGGGTAGAAGAGTGTGCACACATACACATACATTCATGAGTGCCCTAAAGCCTATCATGTGCTTACTGTTGCAAAGCACTGTGACCGACACCATGAAATCCCATGTGTGTGTGTACTGTGTGGAGGTGCCTTTTGGGTAGATCATGTCCAAAGAAATAGCTATTGCCAGGCTGACAAGTTGGCTCCTAGTTGCAGCTACACAACTGTTTCAGAACTTTCTCCCTGTCTCTTTTCTAAATCTAATCCAAATAGATCTTTCTGGCAGTGATTCAGTTTCCCTTTTGAGTCATTCAAAATTACTATTATTACAGATCTTGACCTCGGTTGACTTTAAAGTACCATGTAGCCTTCAACTGCAAAATATTACTTTGTGCTGTGGGAGACCCAGGTATGTCTTCAGGTAAGAAAATGCTATCCATACACTGATGATAAGATTTGCACTGTGAATAGTCTTTACAACCAGGATGGTAACAATGCACAGACGTCTTCAGACTCATGAATCAATTGAAATTATTTACAAGTTATCTAATTGGAGTTAGGGGTGTGTAATTAATTAAATACAACTGTAAATTCTTTGCTATTTCTCCCAGTGAAAGGAGTTTAATTCCTTTTTCCTTGAATCTGAGTTGGCCTTACTGGTGTTTTTGACCAATTTCAATGCAGAGAAAGTGTCATTCTTGGAATTCCAAGGATAAGTCATAAGACTTGAAGCTTCTAACTAGGTCTTTCAAATGCTTATGCTGGGGGAAGCTGCCATGTAAGACATCCAACTGCCCTAAGATCACCATGTTGGAGAGACCAAATGTAGGCACTCTGGTTGACAGTATCAGCTGGATTCATGCTTCCATTCATTCTTTCTAAGGCACTGTGTATGTGAGTGAAGTCCTCTTGGAGCTTCAAAGCCAGCCCAACTACCAGAGGAGTACACAAAGTGACCTCAACCAATGCCACAAAAGCAGACAAATCATACAACGAAGTCTAGTCCAAATATCTAACCTACATAACTAGAAGATATAATAAAACAGTTGTTTTAAGCCACTGAGTTTTGGGGTAGTTTTTTATGCAGCCAGCAATGGGTAACCATAACAGAAAATGTTATATGTTTCGGCCACAAAGGAATCAAACCTGACATTCTAATTCTATCATCACATAACCTCAAAATCCCCAGGCTTTAAAGAAATTTCATTTTGATAAGTAAATTTCACTTCCATATTGGGATCCAGTAAAATAAAAATGGACCTTTCACCCTCCCCTGTTACTGGCCCCTCAGAGAACTTCTCCAACATATTCAGAAATGAGTCCATGCAAGCTGGCTACTTTCCTGGCAGAATTCTTTATTCCCTGGGTCCACTGAGAGACCTTCAGTTCCCACAGCCTCTGACTGTAATTCACATTTTCATTAACATCTTCACTTGGACCCCAAAATAAGTTCAAATGACCAAGTAAGTATTTGGGCAGCATCTGACTCTTCCTTTGTCTGTTTGTCCATTCCTCCTGCCCTCCTCTCTCAACTCCTTTGACTTCCCCCTTGCTCTTGTTTATACTTTACCTGCATCTCCTTCCCAGACCTACCACTCTTCTCTGCCTTCTCCCTTCACCTCTGTGTGACCTCAGGCAGTCACTTTACCTCTCTTCATGTCTGTAGATTAGGGATGCAATGAACATTAAAATTAGATCACATATTGGATAAAGAAGTTGTACATTTATACAATGGAATACTACTCAGCCATAAAAAAGAATAAAACATGCCATTTGCAGCAACATGGATGGACCTGGAGATCATCATACTAAGTGAAGTAAGCCAGGAAGAGAAAGACAAATACCATATGATATCAGTTTTATGTGGAATCTAAAAAAAAAAAAAGACATAAATGAACTTATTCATGAAACAGAGACAGACACACAGACATAGAAAACAAACTTTTGGTTACCAGGGGGAAGGGAGTGGGATAGGATAAATTGGGAGTTTGAGATTTGCAGATACTCACTACTATATATAAACTAGATAAACAACAAGGTTCTACTATATAGCACAGGGAACTATATTCAATACCTTATAATGGCCTATAGTGAAAAAGAATATGTAAAGGAATATATATGTATAACTGAATCACTATGCTGTACACTAGAAATTAACACAATATTGTAAACCAACTATACTTCAATAAATTAAATAAATAATAAAATAAAGACTAGTTAAAAAAAATTAGGTCACGTAATGTAAATGTCAGCATAGACAGGATACAGAGTAAGTGCTCAAAAGACGTTCACCTTTATTAATATCATGACTATTATCCTTCAGCCTAAAGCAGCAGTGGCCCTGACACTCAGCTGATGCCCATAAACCCTTGTGTGGCTTGTCTGACACCAACTACTACAACATGCCATCGCTCCTGCCCATAAAAATCCAGATTCCATTTGGGCTCATTCAGGATGAATTCTACCATAATCAAAACCTTCTAAAGTAACCTCACTTCCCAGCAAATTATAGTCACAAGTCACAGGCAGTCCATGTCACAGTGTGAGTGAGTATAACGTCCGACCCCAGCGTACAGAGGAAGTGTCTGCCCAGCTGTCACTTAGGTCCCAGAAATCCAGATTCCTGCACCTAAACTACTCTTTGTAGTTTCATGGTTTTGTTCAATATGATTATATTATTTCTGATGGATATATCAAAGTTATTTTAAATTGGGTTAATCTGATTAGCAGAATATTAAAACTTTTCATCTTAGTTTGAACAGTATAATATGACACTGAAATACATTTTCTCATCAATCAAGAAAAATATCAATTTGCAATATTGTCTTCCTAGAGTACATTTTTATTCAGAGGTCTCTAAACATTTTAACATTGCATGAATTTCACTTTTGTATCACAAAGAGCTCAGTGATGGCTATTAGAACGTCCCCTTTTTAAGGCTCTTTTCCCCCCCAGAATATAATAGATATTTAACAAGGTATGTACCTACTTATAACCGCTCTCTATCCAATCTTAGAACTCAGTATACAATTGCCTGCTAGACATCTCCATTTAGATGTTCCATAACAAAACAACAACAATAATAATAATGGCTACCACTTAGCATAGCAATTACTCTATACCCAGCAGTATTTGAAGTACCTAATTTACATTTTCTCAATTTTACCATCACAATAATTCTAGGAATAGGTATTATTGTTCCCATTTTACATGAAAAACTGAAATATGAAAAATTTAAATAATCTGCTCAGGATCACAGAGCTACTGAGTGTCCAAGCCTGGATTCAAAGCTCCAAAGTTTGGCTTTTAACCACTGACTATACACCATTTCCATTCTGCCTCTCATGGACACTTGAAACTTCTGTGTCTAAAACAGAACTTGTCATTTTCAAATATAAAACTGCTCTAACTCCTAGGTTCACTGGTGCAAAAGATATCACATGACCTCGCACCTATTTGTGCAGGCAAAGGAGGAATTCTGGATCTGAGCAACACTTTCACTCATCCAAACACACCATGACAGTTTTTCCTCCCAAAGACATCATTCTTCAGATTGCTTTCTCTTTACTATTCTAGTCCAAGTGATTCTTCTTTCTCTCTCTCTCCCTCTCTCTATATCCTGGATCAGATCATTGCATTAGCCTCTTAACTTGTCTCTGATGCCAAGCCTGATTCATTCAATCCATTCTCCATTCTGCAGTCAGAGTGAGTTTTTCCAGAATACTAGAGTAATCACGTCACCTTCTAACTTAAAACTTCAACAGCTTCCCGTTATCCTTAGCAAAGTGTTCAAATTCCTTAACATGGCTTACAGGGCACTTTGGGTTTAGTCTGTGCTGTTTCCCTAGACATCAACCGTGCATGTGCGATGCTCCAGTCACACTCAGCTTCCTTCAATTCTTCAAAAGCAGTATGCTTTCCTTGCCTCGGGGTCTCCATGCACATTATTTTCACTGTGCAGACACAGTGTAGAACACACCACGCTTCTTCACCTGGCAAATTCTTACTTATCCCTTGGGTTCCAGCTTAGCTGTTACTCCTTTCTGGAAGCCTGCCCTGATCTGCCCCAGGCATGTGTTCGTAAAGCCCCTAAACTTCCCTTACTATGGCATTCACCAAACCCTGTTATAATTTTTTTTAAACTCTCTGCATTCACCAGTATACTGTAAGCTTCATAAGTCCAAATCTACTCTATTTTATTTATAGATACTCAATAAATGCTGTGAAATTAATGAATAAATGTAAGACACAAAGGGCTAAAGAAAAGTGATACAGAGATCTTATATACAAAAAACTACACACTCCTAAATTGTCTATTTTCTACCAAAAATAGATTTGTATGAACATTCCTTGTGAAATATTCTATAATAGGCAATTAAAAAGATGAAAAAGGAATGGTAAGTGGTCATGAACAAACTACAATGGAAAAAGAATAAAAGAAGGTATAGATGAAATACAGCTCTTGGGGGTTGGTAAATACATGCTTATTTAATACCATGGCTGTGGAGAGATACACAAGTTTACTGAAACAATTACTAAGGTCAAAGAGAATTTTATTGATCTGTGATGTTTTTGAGTAAAATGTTGATTGAAGATTTTGGCAAATTAATGTTTATAGGATTTTCTTTACAAATTCTCCAGCCTCCTGAATATATGAAGAGTGAAAAAAAAGACTGGAGGCCCAGTGTAAACTGGATCAAGTCCCTTGTAGCTGAGGGAGGAGATGGGAACCTGTAACTCAAAGGGAGGATGGGAATGTGATCATTCTGGTCAAACACTTCTTACCACAATCATTTTTAGAATCAAAATTCTATGGATTCAATAGTTATTTTTTTTAAAATAGCTATTGAACTTTATTTCTTTTTATTTCTGTTTTTTTGTGGGGCTATTTTGTCGGGGAGTGGGTGTAATCAGGTTGGTTTATGTATTTATTTATTTGTTTATTTATTTAATGGAGGTACTGGGAATTGAGCCTAGTACCTCATGCATGCTAAGCATGCACTCCACCACTGAGCTATACCCTCCCTCCAGATTCAATAGTTTTGAACATCTATTATAATTTAGATACCACAGATGTAACAGTCAATAAGACAAACATGTCCCTACCTTCCATAGACCTGTATAAGTATCAGAGACTTGCGATTGGCTCATCTCTAGGTTTCAGGTTGAAGAAAACGGGTACTGAGATGATCTGCAGTTATTTACAGTGGAGTAACCTCATTGGATCAAAGAAAACCATCATTGATTAAAAGCATCTTTGTCATATGGACATTAGTACAAATATGGAAGCCAAAGAACTGTCCTTCATGTCCTTCTGAAAATAGGTTTCCAGAGAGATGAGCATAGCAACACTCAAATAGGGTAAGCCAGGCACCTGATGACTCAGTCTACAAAGTACCAGGTGTTTACACTCATAAATTCCGAGGGCCCCAGAGATGCACAGATTACAAGAGAACTGGACACTAGCATGAATGAGATACTTCTGTGGAAAACAGCACTTCACATAGTACCCCAAGGCAGGTAATGATAAATTTAGCACAAGGTAATTTTTTTGCTCTGGAGGCCCCTTCACTGTTGAGAAAGTCAATTCAGGATTGCTTTATCTTATTTTGAAATAACAAATAAAGCATGAGCCTCGTTTACATCAAATACTTGTGCCTTGTGGTTTAAAAAAAAAATCCTAAACCTCCTACTCTCTCACATCTTAACTGCAACAATACCATTTTTCCCCTGTAGCTCCCTATATATTTTAATTATGAGTGGAAAGAAAGTATATCAAACCTGGCAAATAATATGACATTACGTCTTCAATTTAATTAGAAAACGTTCTTTAAAAAGGATCCATATGTAAATTTTCTTGAACAGAGAGATTAAAATAAATGTTACAGTCTAATTAAATTCTTCCATATAAATTTGATTTGCAACATTTTATGTGGAAATTTGTGAAGGGTTATGGAAAACACTTAGCAGAATATTTCTGTTATGCTAATGACCTCAAAGCCCTGCCATATTTCATCTTTAGGATCGTGCATAGGCAGGTAGATGAGAGACTCAAGGCGATTACTGAATGCTCTTGAATTTCAGAAGGGAAAATATAGTTATCTAGACACTGGATATGAGAATGTATTTTTATTAATAAAATACATACATTTTCAAATTATTTCGCTTTTCTAATAACATGTTTTGTGCTTTTGGACTCTCTTTTCTGCATGTTGATATCTTGTCTGTCTTCCTTGTGGCTGCCAATAGCACTAAGCTTTGTGTGGGAAATTGTCATTTGGGAACATAGCATCTTTGACTTTTTTTTTTTTTTTTTTGAGACTGCTGGTATTGCTTCCTTTGATGAACAAAGACTTCTCTGGGGTTTGTGTATTTCTTCTAGGAAACACCTTAAAGAAATAATTAGCTAGGCTGGTAGTTTCAAGAAAGAGAAAGCGAACCTTTACCAGAAAAGCCTGTTTTTTGTTTTGGTCAACAATTAATAGTTTTCTTTGTGAATACAAGTCCTTTATAAAACGAAAGTTGTAAAGACTCAAAAAATGATCTTTTAGCAACAAGGAACACTCACAAATGGTGCTAATTTTGGCTTGCTGAAGGTTTTTTTTTTTTTTCCCATTACTGAATTGATCTCAACAGCTGTAGGTACTTAAAGTCTCTTTCTGGAACCCATGAACCCTACATTATGCACAAGAGAAAAAGTAGTGACAATTATTGCCAATTTTTCACAGAGCCCAGGGAGCCACTCTGGAGAAGGATAGACATTCTTCCTCCTGCCACATTCCCCTCATGCTCACCAATTGCAACAGCATCTCATAAAATAGCAGCACAGTAATATTCATTAGGAAAAACAGAAGTTTCATATATAAGAACAAAGGAAAATAAGAAGCAGTAAGAGAAAGAAGGGAAAGGAATAAAGTTACGCTAGTCTTTTTCAAGCTAAGGGTGTCTCAAATGATAGGTAATGAAAGGTCCTTGTGGATCTGATTGGTGTATGTGAGCACCTGTGCCAGCGGGGGGGCCACCCCAGCAGCCAAATGGTAATGCTGGTGTGTAATTACAGAGCACTCAGCCACGTTCAGCCCTGGTTTGCTTCTCTGATAATTTCCACTTTCATTGTTGAGGAGGCTGTGGACACTGTAGACGCTTAGGTTCAAGTACCTGCAGCTGTTGAGATAAATGAATGGAGTAGCTGTTTTTAAAAGTTTCCCGTAGGAAGGCTGTTTAAGAGGAAAGTTTGACAGAAGTACAGTTAAAATATTCTACTAACCTTTCCAAAGCCATAAAATCCTAAATTTCTAACCGGATCATTCTTTAGCCCTTTTTTCTTCTTCATTTCACAAGCTGCCTGAGCTCCTTTCCACCCCACCCAGCAGGGCTGGTCCTCCTCGCATGCTATTGTGTCCTCAGCATGGAAAAAGCTACTTCGATTTCTAATCAGTTCTACGGACATAACCCCTATGTTGTCTTCACCTGTGATATATAACAGATTCAGACATTTTAAAATGTGTTAAACTGTTTACAGAAAAGAATAAAAATGTTCCAAAAGGACAAAGACTTGCCAAATCTGAACACAAATTTACTTTCATTTTCTTGCATTTCCCTCCTCCAATCAAACTTGAATGCGTTATTTACTTATGTTTAATTCTTCTTAAAGTTTGGAACATTAGTAAACACAAAGGTAACAAAAACAAAAATTAATGTAATTTCACTTTCAGCACCATGGAGAGAGTGTATAGTGTCTTCTGTTTTCCAAAGATCTTTTATTTCAGGAACAAAAATATAGGGATTATTTAGAAACAATGCTGCTTGATTAATTATTATTACTTTTATCATTTTACTCTATTTTACAAATATCCTGTTCAAATTAATATAAATATTGAGCGCCTTTATTAAATTTCCACAATACAAAACTTAACTATTGCTTTAAACTTTTGGCACCCTCAGCAAGCAGTTCTATTTTTTTCAAATTATGAGTTACATTTCTAAATTGGTCACTAGCAGTGTACTTTTGATCAAAGTGTAATTTTTCTCTTCCTTTGAGTGTTTATATGTGTGTGTTTAGACAGAGAGATAGGTGATAGATTGATTGATAGAGGACAGATTGAGCAATAATAAATCAAATTGGATAAAATATTACCAATAGGTAAATCTGGGTAAAGGTTGTACTATTTTTATTTTTACAATTTTTTAAGTCCACAATTATTTCCAAATTAAAAGTTTTAAAACTTCTATGGGGTTTAAACATGCACAACTAAGAAGTCAGGCTCAACCTCTGCCCTTAGCCCTTTCTCTCTGACTGTAACACACTGTGCAAGACAACACCTGAGGCCAGCTCCCCAGAAAAGCCTCTCCCTGATCTTCACAAGCAAGTGAAGTACTCTCTTCACTGTAAGAAATGACTTTTTTACATGTCTGTCTTCATTAGAATACAAGATTTTAAAAAATGAAACTGCATTTTGTGTTAACCTGGGCATATTGCTTAACTTCTGTATGCTTCAGGTTCTTTCTTTATAATCTGGAGATGACAGTACCTCGTCCTAGGGATATTTTGAGGGTTAAATGAGTTAAGTCATCTAAGTGACTTACAACTGCTTGAGGAATAGCAGGTATTCCATAATGTTGGCTATTTCTTATAATGGTGCTGGTGGTACGGTGGTGCTGTAATATAGTAAAGTAATGTAATATCAGAAAAGTACTAGAATAATACGGGTAGGAGGGGTCATAGTATATTCTACACCAAAAATTACAGAAACTCATTAAATATGCTCAGGTGAACCAATGGATGATCCGAGAACACATTAATATAATATTGTGGGGAAGAAGAAATAAAGGTCTCAACCACAGTGATAACAAGGGGGAAAGAAGGAGGAAATGAATCTGAAAAGCCTTCATGTAGATCCATATCAAGAGGAGGGATAAAAAAGCTATTATGTCCTCATTATCTTAGAAACTTCACAAAGCCACGTTTTAGGTGGTATTTCTGGGACATGGTGTCACCACGGCCATCAGCACTGTCAGAAAACATGGGTCAGCCTCTGACTGGGTTTAAGTACTTTTCTCTGTGGTATGCAGGACACTTTTTAGAAGGTTAATTTATTATATATGTTTGGCAATCTTTGGTAAGGGTGTGATTGTAACTATGTATTTGAAAAGATCCAGATCAAAGGTAACATACAACTATATAACAAGATAGTAATTTTTTAAATGAGATTTACAAGTAAGGGGCAGGAGGAGGAAAAAAATGTAACAATTTAAACTTCATTATTTTTAATTTGCTCATACCTTATATGACTTCGTATAGAAAAAGAAAAAAAAAAAGATACAATACTAGCCTCAAACCCCTTTGCATCAGAGAATAGAACAGATTTTATGTATCAATGCAAAAATAAATGAGTAAAGAAATGCAAGAATACAGGTGTCTTGCCTCTTAGTATTTTATTTAAAAGTTCACAATTAGAGCACTTATATCACAAAAAGTTTAAAAGCGACAAAGGCTGCCCTGTAGGAAGGACTTTTCTGTATGTAGAAGGAATGAGTGCCTTGTGCTTAAAATGCGGAAAAGTCACATTGCAGTGTGGGACTCAGTAGATCAACAGAAACTATAATCTGAAGGGATGAACATAACTTCCAAGTTATTCCACAGTTGGCAGGAAGGGGGAGCAGGCAGCAGAGATGGCATAAATCTGAAGAGTTCACTTGGCTCAGGTTAAAAATCCAAAGAAAAACAAGAATAAAACCATCTCAGCGGTATCCACCATCTGCTGACATACTGCAAAACACAAAACTGCAAACCAGTGTCCTTTAAAAAAATCCATACTTTAGAGACCTCTGTCACACTTCTCAAATTCAGCCCTGTGGGAGGGGATAATGATATTCCTGGATGAGCCAGATAGAATGATTATTAAAAAGAAGCAATACACAAACATCACGATGAAGGAGTTCATAAATTAAATCCGTACTGCACTTTAACAATTTTTGTAGTATTCTGCCTTGTTAAAGTGTCCTGAGCATGGCAGATGCTGCTTAAAAACAATGACAGTAGTGTCTGTAAAATATATATAGAAAGAGTTCAGAAGACCGAGCGGCGACTTTTTCTACCTTGATCATCATTAATCAGCACCATGAAACATTAGCTGCAAAGACGCACTTGGGAAGCTTAGCCCACCAAAAACAAGGCATTAGTAAATAAAGGAATTCTCGTGAAGAACGAGTTTCTCAGGAAGGACTCTCTAAGTGAGGTTTCCAAAAAGTGACTGACCATTTAATTGTGAGAGAAAAGAATCTGGAGGCATAACTAAGTAAACTGCAATAAAGTCTGATGTCAGTATTCATCTCTGGGAAAGAGAGTGGGCAGTCAGTTCATTGAGAGAAAAAGGGGCTTGGGTTGATTTGAGGATGGAGAAGGGGCATGTGTTTCCCTAGACCGTTTTTCCAGCACTGTGCTGCCGGTAGTGGAAGAGACTCTTGGCGTCCACACTGCGAGATTTCTTCACAGCTTCTGCAAAAAGTTTGGTCACCTGAAAACATAAGGGTAGGAATCTTAGCAACGCATACGATATGAAGGTGAATGTTTAATGCAGCCAGAATGAAAAGTCAAGTTTCTGTTCCCAGTTTTCAAAGGGGCATGGGATGAAAGACCCAAACATTTTTACTTAATGGGGACTTTCTCCTGCATCTCAGACCTCAACATGAATAAGTTTATTTTCCCCTACCCCCTGCACGGGGATTAAAACTGACTCAGGCAGAGGGGTAAAATAGGATGGGCGGAAAGGGAATGAGTCTTGGCAAATGGTTCTTCTCCTTGTGATAAATTTGGTGGGTCAAGTCCAGGTAGAACTGAATGTACCTCCTGCAATCACTGCCTACGAATTGGACACGTGCTTGCACTGTATCTGGATCTTCAATGATCATTAACCTGTTGCTTTTACACAGTGGCCTTCATTTAGGAACAATGGAATAAAATTGTATCTTTATTCCATGCCACACACCTTTTATTTAAAGGATAATCGTAGGGGTAATGAGAGAACCATGGCTTTCCACAGCGTATGATTATCTCAACTGCTCGGTCACCAGCTGTCTCAACTGGGCCATGACCTACCATAATAGACCATTATTTTAGATTCGATTTAGAAAATCGTCCCCACTCCCAAAGTTACAAGAAGGGGAGAACAGAGAGGCACGTGGAGAGAGAGCCACTCTTAAGGGAGGCACAGAAATTAAAACCCTCACATGGGCTACCGTGGAGGAAAAGAGCACACCTGGAAATTTGTGAGGAGGGCAATTCCACTGTCAACAGCTGTCCTGCGGATCACGTAATTGTCGTGGACAAATTTAGTGTTGTTATTCGGGAGGTTAATTACCAGGTCAATGCTGCCATCCCTAATCAATCTAGAAGAATAAACAAAATAAACACAAGCTTATAGGGGACTATATATATTTTACAATTAGTTTTAAAACACTGACGTAAATTACTCAGCCATCTAAGACAATGCCATACTGAGCTGACTGACACCTGCCCTCCTCTGTTCCTAAGTAAATGTACAAATTGCACACATTTAGGGGTTATAATTTTGTATTGTGTTTTTCAACGAATTCTGATGAATGTCTAACTAATCAGAAAGAAACATTTGTTTTCTCTTTAAAATGCTATCTGTCCATAGCGAGCGTTGGGGATTTGATAATTATTTTACAAGGAGGTGATTCCTCCAGCACTGAAGGCCAGTCCACCCTCACACTCCCTCTCCCAGATTAACTCCTTCACTGCCTGCTTCCCAGGGCTTCAGCCGATGGTTTGAAAATACAAGTCGTCTGGTTTAGAATTCAGCCATTTCACGTTCTGTTGCTGGGCTGCTACACACACTAGGAGACGCTGAAATGTCGGAGGCAGGTAGCAGGCTAATTATTGTTTTACAAAGCCCTAAACAAGGGCTCATAGCATCATTGGAAGTCTACTAAGTTCTGAACAATTTGGCCTTTTTTTTAAATCACTTTAATAAGGATTTATAGGTTACTTTCTTAAGAGCCCTAAGAGACAGTATATCACATAGAATTTGGTATGACTTAGCCATTCAGCAGGCTGTTAAATCCTGGAGCAAATGAGAATGATCTCCTAGGTACCTATGCCACATAGTTCTATAAGTATTGATGTAATGGTGTTCCTGAGGCTTACATGGTGCTGAAATAATGTTTTACAAAACCCAATGATGATGTAGACTAAGGCTTAATAACCAATCTGATTAAAGAATAGGAATTAGGTAATTCTACAGATGACGTTATTATAGCACTCCCCACAGTGTCCTGCATATAGCAAGTCCTCCATAAATTGATTCATTGATGCACAACCGCAGGGAAATGCAGCTGGTCAATCTTACACTTGCTATACACATATATGGACAACAGAAGGTTGGCGCAAAATACAAAGTGCTGCATTGCACTCTTCATGCCCGTAATTCTCATCCTGAGAACTCGGTGCCAGTCAAGGAAAGGATCCTTACCAGGAAGTATTTTGAAAGATGCTACATGTCACCATGTACACATATGGCATAGTGTTTTATAGTAATAGTGAAGTTCATGAGAATAAAGCTTTACTATCATTCACAAATTTACTCTTTTTAAGTTGGTTGACTAAGAGAACTTTTGGAAGACTTGATCTATCATACTAATTCCCAAAGTTAATCCTCCATTTATTTTGTTATCTCAGGAAACTCTGCCTAGTTCTTACTTTCTGATGGAAGACAGGCTGGGATTCTGTCCTTCTTGAGATGGCCACGCCACTGGGGTGGCAGGGACGTTGTTGGCATTGAGCCAGTCTGACGTGGCTTCCGTGGCAAAGAGCTGCGTTTAAAATGGAAAAGTCGGTTATTGCATCATGGGGAATGTTTTCATGGATCGAAGAAGCCTACTGGAACACACTGTCATTTAAAACACAGAGCAGAAGAAAACTGGTGAATAGGAGATGCCATTCACATCGCATCTCGTGAACAGAGATTTGGACTCAGTATCTGGAGTCGTGGGCATGTTAAATAATTTTTAAATATTTGAAGTAAGAAAACACTTAATAACCTCAACTGTAACTGCTTTTGTAGAGGAGAAAAATAAAGAATTATTGATGGCTGAGAATTCATTGTTATCATGCCAACAAAGCCTCATGAGCACAGACCCACCCGGAGCCTTGGGAATCATTCTGTTTTACAGAACCAGGCTTTGTGTGGAGATATTTATGGCAAAGAAGTTTTGCCTGTAACTGTAACAGCTGGAAACTATGACTTCATATGGAAGCATGAAAAGGAAAAAGGGAAAAATATATGGAATGCATTAAAACTTTCTCCCAATTCTGTACACGCCAAACTCCCTAAGGTTTTAGTTGGCAGATTCTTTTGAGTTTGTAGTAATTTTGTTAAAACTTAAAACTAGTCTTTCTAATGATTTTATTCCATTGAAATCTTGAAACTATCAAGGTAGTTATACCTTTCAGGTGGAAGGATCCTATTTTGGACTATTTCAGTCCCTAAGATTCTTTTTGGGGGATAGAATGCTGACAGAGAACTTAAAAAAATAATATCACATACCTTGAAACCTTCATTGTGTAACTGTTCAGCCACACCAAGGAATCTTGGACGGAATGATTGCTGAAATTAAAGGGATTTAACAAAATTCACTTTCCAAATACACATCTTAGTCATTTAGTCTCATGACATGGTATTTCTCATGTCATAGAAGGTAATGCCATGTGTTGCCAGGTGTTTTCTATTCAAAGATGACAATTTTTTTTTATCATTTTGTCTTCCTATAGTGAGTATAAGCTGTTATTTCCCAATATAGATGAAATTCCATTCACATTATCTTGCTTTCTACTGTCTTACTTTTTACTCCTTAAATTTCTTCACTTTCTATTTAATCCACTTTGCCTGTAGCATCAGCTCCACCCCACTTCCGGACAGACTCTTTTCCTGGTCAGGGAGACTTTAAAGTCACCTGGATTAGGAGCCCAACACCAAGCTGGCCTTGCTGGATGTGTGCCTGTCCAACCTGTTCTAATTACTGAATTCTAACTTCGGACTGCACTTCAGTAATGAGGCCCTGTCCTCTTCATTCATTTACAGCTCCCTACAATAAGTCAGTCATATGAGATTCATTTACTCTGAGGCAAAGAGTGAAAGAAAGGGTTCTGGGGTCACTAAGCTGCATTTCAAATCCTGGCTTTCCCATTCATTCCTATGAAAACTTAGTATCTTTGGGCCTCCATTTCTTCATTTATAAAACAGCCATTAAGGATAATGGTGCACCTACTTCTTGGTGCTCCATGATAACCTGTGTGACCTCGAGCAACTTACTTGACCCCTCTGTGATGTACTTTCTTCATCTGTTAAATGGGAATAGTAATAGTGTCCACATCATAGGGTTGCTGTGAGTATTCGATGAGTAAGTCCTACCTAGGTCTTAGTCCAGTACCTTAGCACAACTACTCGTCTATTAATAGTTCTTATTAAATATTAATTATTATTATTAAGATAGTTGTTTTTTTCAGCCTCCCAGAGATTAGATTCCTGCCCCTGCACCCTAGCTTCCAAGCCTGGGTTCCTCTACTGGCTATCACACTCAACAATACAAACCAACTTCCTCCTCACATACATTTTACTTCCGGACAGGCTTCCTTAACGTCCAATCTCACTGTTCAGATGTTTTCTTAGAGTTCATTGCTGTGCGCTTCAGAGAACCCCAGCTGGACCCATCTAGTTTCTGGGTCCTGCCTTCCCTGGACTGTCTGTTGACATCAGGGTTCCCCAGTTCTGAACATACGTCCCTCCTGAGACCAAAAGCCAGTATTTGCAAGACAGCGGTCAGGGTGAAGGAAAACAAAGCTCAGCGGTCTACCCAATGATCAGTCTCTGACCTTGACCTCATTAACATGAGTGTCTGAGTAACCTAACTAAACAGAGGGTACAAAATTATGCAAAGTTAAAAACATAGCCATTCTTCCCCAAATAAGCATTTTTTGGCTATTTTCCTCTGCAAAAAGTTTGTAAACAGATGACATAATTTGTTACTTTGACATAATTTGGTTACTTTTAGTAATTGTTTTGTAATCTATTAGAAACCATATTAGAAATGGTTGAAAAAAATCATGGATATGAGAAAGGGGAGGGCATAGCTCACGTGGTAAAGTGCATGCTTAGCATATACAAGGTCCTGGGTTTAATCCCCAGTACCTCCTCTAAAAATAAATAAGTAAACCTAATTTCCTTCCCCCCAAAATAAATAAATAATAATAAATAAAAAGATTAAAGGGAGATGTTGTAATGCACTGTAATGGAAAAGAATCTGAAAAATATATATATATTTTATTTCATGAATATAATCTTATTGCAGAATTTCAGACAAACTGAGAATTGTGATAAAACATACCAAGAACCTTACACAATTTTGATCACGTTCAGCCCACAAAACCTCCTAATGTTTACTTGCAGAGGCTTTTTGAGAAAAACTCTATATCTCAGGAAAAGACCCCAAGACTATGTTCAAATATAAAATTCTTTCAGATTCTGGCCCTCTCAATCCCAGAACTGCTGTTTTATGAGAGGAAACCTGTGACAAATAGAAAAGATAAATGAAGCGGGATGAATCCAAACTAAGGCAGACGAGGGGTTATTTGCGACAGTCTTCTAGAACACAAACTAACCAGGCCCAAGATAACAGCTTTTTATCCCCACTTAGGACCCAACAAGAAGACATGGGCCTGGATGCAAGAAGCTCATGACTAGACATAAAAAAATAAATAAGTATAAAGTCAGAGAGTTCCTCAGTGACAGTAGGGCAGTTTAATGAGGTATGCGGCAGCCTCCTTAAGAACAGGTTAGGCAGAGGAAGAGGACGATCGTTTATTCAAGTTTGATTCTGGCTGGAAAGCCAGGGACTGAATGAGATGGCATTTTAGGTTTTCTTCATGTTTTAAGAGTCCTTGAAACACAGCAAATACGTATGAAATATTCTAAATGAGCTTCTGAATTTTGTCAACCTCCCCACCTAATATGGAACATCACATCGTGACCTTCTGCTAAATACAGAGCAGACTTTAGGAAAAGCCAAGCATGTTAGGAGGCTCAACATAAAGCCGACCAACGAACACATATTGACCAACTGATACGCTAATCATGTGCTGAATGAACTATTCTCGATCTCTTACATTTGCCCCTAGCAAAAAAAAAAAAAATCACTAATAAGGTATGGTCATGTGATAACATAACTTTGAACCAGTTTTCTAACATACTACTTCACCAGCATGGTAGTTCTCAAAATGTAGTCCGTAGAGAATCAGCAGCACCTGGGAGTTTGTTTAAATTATGAAAATTTGGGCCCCACCCCAGATCTATGGAATCAGGGACTCCGGGTGGGGTCTCAGTAATCTGCATTTTAACAAACCCTCCAGGTGATTCTGAAGCACACTTCAGTTTATGAACAGGAGGGAAGAGGGGACAGGAGGACCATCCTTCATTCATTTTGTAATTCAAGGTGAAGATGCATTAACCTTGGCCAAAGTCACTATGAAAAAAAAAGTTTGAGAGAGGAGTACTAGAATGTAATTTTTTTTCTTTGCCATTTTAAAGTAAAATAAGTCAGCAAGTCCTCTAAAGACCTGCAGACACCAGTCAGAACCTCATTATGGAGCTGTTTCAATGCTGTCCCCCAAGTGGAAAAGATAAATATCTGACATGACAATATTGGCAGTTCCCAGCCAGGGAACTGCTCTGCCTTCTGGTCTGGGGTGTTGGCTTTCACAGTCACATTATAAACTTCTATCAAACATGTATTGAACACTTGTGACACATAAAATAGCCTCTCTACAAAAAGAAATTACAGCTGTCAGCTTGGATCTGAGTAGCCCCAGATTTAATAGCTGACTGAAAATACCTGGGTAAGAAACCATTTGTTATTAAGGTGAAAAGTACAAGCTGATTTATTTCCTGGAAAATGTTTATATGAAAGAAAGTCTTTATATACATATATGATAATTCGAGGAAATATACATATATATATATATATATATATGTATATTTCCTCCAATTATCATTTTCACATTAATCCAACTTCTGGCTACAGAACCGAAAGCCAAGTTAAGACTGTGTGATGTCTGTGGACTCTACAGAGATGTCTGGGTTGACAACTCTATGGTTGTTTCTAATGATTCTGTGTTGAAGATGAAAGGTTATTCATGTCACTTGGAGTCGTCTTTCTTCAAATAAAATGCTTGCTTTGTGTTTCTGAGCAACACTGAAGCACAGATGTCAGGATGGTTCTCTCCACTCCACAAGCATCACTGAATAGCCCAATCAGAGGGGAAAAAACAGCGAGGGCTCTCGATCTGCTCTAGAGTGAGTCATTTATTGTTAAAGGGTGTTCCAGAAAATTTCACAACAAGGCAGATTGCCTACTCAGAGCAACTAAAAATAACTCCTGATGGGGCGAAAAGAGGCTTGAAATATTTCAGGAAAATCAAAGATGATTTTGTTGGCACATAAATGTGAATTACCCCTTCCTTATTTTAGGGTCTCTACCTATGCAAAAGCTCTTGATAGAGACACAGTGCATACAATAAAATTAAGGATCCTTTGACAAAAATCTAAATCTTGATTTTTTTTCCTAAATCCTAGTTATACAAGATTAATGTTACGAATATTTCTGACTTTCCCGGTAATTTGACTATAGGATTGACTTTGAGAGGGCAGAAACAGGGTGTGTGTGTGTGTGTGTGAAGGAGTAGGGTGGGAAGAAGAGAAATAAAAATTAGGAAAACTGACATAAAACCAATGAGCCTGTATGCATGCATGTGTGCACACACACAAACACACCCATACGATCTACTAAATGTTGAGAAGTGGTGGATACTTGCTAGTACTAAATTACTATTTAAAATATGTGTTAACCCACCAATAATAAGAAAAAATGTTTCCTGGCTCTGAGTCATTTTTGCCTTTACTCCATATTTCTCTCCCCCACCTCCCAATTTTCTCTTGCAACTTGTTGTGAAAAATTAGAGTTAAGGTTTCTTCAAGTAAATCCTTCTACTCATAGCAGGCAGCTGGATCAGGGTGGGGCAATAAAGAGAAAAGAAAACCTTCACTTCAAATAAATGGGACCGACCATCCTCTCCACTTATATGTGAAGGGATAATAAAGCAAATTACTGCACCAGTGCTGGCTACCAGTGCTCTCCACAGCACCACATGAAATGAATGATTATTTTAAGAAATCAAAATGCAGTTGTGGACTTGCTTTCTTAGTACGTCATTACATAACTAAATGCCTTCTCTTGTATTTACTGGCCCTAATCCACATTTATATATTAGCAATACTATTTTAGGTCCCCTCCAGTTCTGACTCTATATATTTGAACAAGTTTATATGACTTCTTCTGGCCCAGTGGAAACAAGTTAAATAAAATGATTCTTTTAAAGGACAATGTATGCTGAAATATGGAATTCTAATTTATCCACAGTTGCTATGAAGCCTAGGTAAAAAGTTGAGACTAGATTTGGTCCCATTCTAACTAAAAAAGATGCCCAGTGAGTTATATAACTATTAACTTTCTGGTTAGTATATTGTGTCATAGTGTTCAGCTAAATTTATGACTACACATTTTTTTAAAAATCACTGTAAATGAAAATCCTCCACATAGTAATGAAGAGATTATACATTAACTGTTGGAGACATCAGCTTTTCTTTGCTTCCCATATAAAGTAGGTCAGAAAATGATTCTTGCCTATTTCTAGAGGCTTAGAGTATTGATGATCAGTTTTACTACAGGTGCAAATATTTTATCAAATATAATTTTATTAAATATTTCTTTAAATGCACTTTTTAAAATTTTGTAATTAAAATACATATCTATTTAAATTCTAACATTATGTACTCATGCACAGGGAGAAAGCTCTGTGCAAAAATTCAGGAAGCTGCTAGAACATTGATTTATTTAAAAAAGAATACACTGAAAGGTAGAAGTTCAATGAACAGAACCTCATGGCTTTAAGAAGACTCTTTTTTCCCCCTATAAAACCCCTTTTTCCCTACAAAGCAAAAATCCCGTTCACTGATGCCAAAATCACACAAGTGCTTCATAGGGATCAAATTAATTTTTGCTTTACATTTCCCCGCAGCACTGGAACCAAACAAGGCACGATTTTATACATCACTGCCTTCCTAAACTGGTATTTCTAAATGTTAGCACTGTTATGATTAGTTGTGAGGATGGAGACTAAGGGCATGGTCTCCTCTGAATGCCCCCAGGTCTCACATTAAACTTTAAGCCATAACTGAAAGTTGGGCAAATACTCTCAGACTTGTGACTTAATAATACTTAATACCCATTTATAATGTGATGAGTCTCTCATATGGTGCAGTATGTCTCTAAACTACCATTAAGTTTCACAACTTCAAGTCATCTTGTTAGCCTCTGCTCTAACTGTTCACCATCGCCCTTCTGGCACCTTTATGAAGCAAAATCCCAAGTTACTCTCTGCAGAAACTTCTTCAAAGCCACTATCAGCCAGTCTCCAGAGTCTAATTTGCTGATATTAAGGCACCCTAGTGAGACGCATCTATGATAACCACCCATTGACTTGAAAATACCTGGTACTACTCTAATTATATTTTTATTGATTTGTATGTAACCATGCAGGGTTTGAACTTATTAAAAGTATGGCAGGGGTGACATACAACATCATCTATTGTTTTTATAGTCTCCAAGAATTACTAGTCTCAAATGAAAGTGAATGATCAGTTGGGAAACATCTAGTATTTTTTAGGAAATGCATAAACAAACAGTTTGTACATTCTCACAATAAGTATTCCAAACAGTATTAAGAGTTTCCGGGTTCCCCTTTTGCCCTAAGATTTACATTTGACTTGCAATAATAAGGCAATAATGCCCTTTTCATTGGATGAAGATATCCACTTATGATTATTTCACCCTGAATTAACTTAGAAGACTTTACTAAGTAGTAATATTTCAAGTATACTGTGGGATGTGCTGACTTTCTCAAGCCCATTAAGTCACTGCCTTTTAAGAACTCTCAATTAGTGTTGGTGTATCAGACTGAGACAATTTCTCAAATAATGTCTATATCTTCTTCAGCTTTGAATCACTGACATTTAGTAGAAATTGAAATGTGAATGAATGACTATAAGGAAGGGAGGAATAGAGGTCAGGAGGGGATAATATGACTTCAGTTTGGGGTGTGTTGAATTTAAAACATCCAGATAGAGTTACCCAGCAGATTGTTAGAAATATGGAATGGCTGAGGATAAAGATTTAAAGTTGATAGTTTCAGACAGGAGAGTGGATACCATAGACATGACTGATCTGTCAAAGGGGAAAATCAAGAGATAGAGACAGAGACAGAAAGAAAGAAGAGGTAAGGCTCAAATTTACGGAAAGCCTGTGTTCAGAAGCTAAAGAGGAAGAACTGAAAGCAAAAATAAATAAAAAAAGATGTAACCAAGAAATAGAAGAGATCCCCTTCAGGAAAAATATCCCTTCCCTAAAGACTTTCTCTTTCTGTTTTTCATTTGTTTGTTTATTCACTTACTTGTATTAGCTGCTGCAGTAGAAAAAAAGCAAAAATCAGAGAACATACAGAAAACAAATGCCCATTCTTTGTAGAGGTTGTTGTTCTCTGCAGTGGAACTTTAAACAAATCTCCCCTCTTCTGTACCACAATTAAGGTGCTTTCCCCCAGCCACTGTCAGCATGTGCCCACAGGCATGCACACAGCCACACACCACTTACCTGGATTCCAATCAGGATGCCTTTCTGGGGTATCTTAAACCCTGTGGAAAGCATCGCCTTTAGGAAAGCTGTATGAATACCTTCACCAAAGCAAGCCACCTGTTTAGGATAAATGAAAAAAATTAAGTAAAAGGAAGCAAATGACAGTCAACCACCCTTACGAAAAAAAGACACAAATGGAAAGCCACAGACTCCCTATGCTAGGTTTTATTGATTCAGCTGCCCAAAGACCATGCAATCTGAATCCAGGGATTAAAAGTCGGACCAAAGTAGATGTATCTTATGTTTTTAATTAAGCATAATGAATAAATAAGCAATGCTTTCTCTATCCAACAACACTCCATGGAGCAACATAACTGAATTCTACTGTGAGATATTTGGATACAAATCACAGCTTCTAGCCCATAATGAGGTGGGTTACCAAATGTTAATTTCACTTAATGTTTAAATAACAGTATATGCCGTGTATGCTATGCAACAGTGCGTGAGTTCACGGGTCAGGAGCACAAATGCGTAACTGCTGATCAATTGGCTAGGAGTCATTTCAGACAGCTAAGGAGAAAGCCTTCTGAGAAATTCAATATATCTATGACAATCTCAAAGAAGCTTGTTTTATTATTATTATTATTTTCATAAAAATGAACAAAAAATACCTTGCTACTAGTCCTGAATACTATAGCCATATGTAAAAAAAAAATCCAAATTAATACGTAATGTTAGGATATACAGGGGCTTCTTCTAGGGTAACTGTGCTGCAAGTCAAATGACCACCGTAACTACAGAACAAGTGCTCTATGTAAGCCTGATGGGGGTAGATTCTGCCATGCACATCATCATTTGGCACAGGTACAGAACCACCATTACAGTAAATAGCACTGATGGCTAAATTTATTCTTGAAGCAAATGACTCCCTTACTGTCAAAAGAAAGTTCTCATGACTGTGATTTTCAGTTGACCACCAGTACATGCTGCTTTTCACTCCACAGAGAATATTTTCTTTGGACAAGTACTGACCAACCAACTTAAGCAATATCAACCTAAGTTAACAGGAGCCAAATTCTACTGAAAGAACCTGGGCAATCCCATAGTAAGTGCATATGCAACAATACTTCAGAAGTTTCAGCAGTTTTCTACAAAAAACAGAGGAAGTAACTAAATATGTAAGCAAAGATCAGGACTACCACCTCACCTCACCACTAGGAATGCTGAAGGCTTATTTAATCCCACAACAAGCCTTTTAAACATTGCAAATGTCGCTGAAGCATAACTAAGATTTCACCGAGCTAGAATTATTCTGATTTTTGGTTATACAGCAGACCTTGTAACGTAACACCTGGAAATATGACTCTAATAATGGAAGGAGAATTCTCTGTCTATACCTCTGAAACAGAGACAAGAAAGGGGGAGCTGGATTTCTAATTCTCTCACATGTTCGTATTTCAACCACTCCAGTAATGTATGTTTGGAAACAGAATGGACTTAAGTGCTGAAAATAGATTTGCCACACTAGAGAAAACAGCATGAAGGAAACAGATCTCTCCCTGATCTGAACCCTGAGCCAACTGAAAACAGCCCCGCTGCTGAGTGACCATGGGATCAAGACGGACCTGAAAGACTGTCTCCTCAAACAGCAGAGAAATGTAACGTAGGTCCCTCGTTTTCAACTTAGGTTTTCTCACCTATTAAATTAACAGAAGCAGCAAAGCTGCTAAGAGAAGGCAATCATCAGTCCAAATTCAAACGAGATAGCCATTTATTCCTCCCTGCCTCCCTTCTGGTCTCACTTGGCTTCTCACCACACATCTTGCCTGTAACCAGGCAACCATATAAAACATCACGTATTTGTTACAATTAAGTATTTTCCCCTTCCAGGTTTTCCTCAATACCAAGAGGAAACAATGGTGCTTCCCAGTCTGATGCTGCCACTCCCGGGTGCACTGATGAGAATCTGAAGGTTGTATCGAGTAAGTCTGTCAAGGGCTAGGTGATTTATAAAATGTCCTGACACTGACATGTAGGGAACTCTCTGGAATCTGACAGATCTCTACAAGAAACACATTTCACATTCTTAAAGAAACCTTCAGCTGACAGAGTCCCCAACACAAGTGAAGAGGGACATCCAGTGGCCAGTCCCATTATAGTCTTTAGATAATCCCTGGGAGGTTAAAGTTGCTTTGAAAGTGGCCCTGGGATTCTGCATGTATCTGCAGATTCCACAATGTTTCAGCCCCCGTTATCTTTCTCATGCTGTACATTCACTCTCCATATTGCTAGTAAAAACTCCACGGTCTAATTTCCCTGTAGCAAGGCAAGTTAGGGGAGTGGAGAGCCGTGCTGTTACAGAAAGACTGGAGAAACTTAAAATAAAAAGAAAGAACCAGAAGATATTTACTTAGATGTCAAGAGAAATATTTGAAAGACATTCTCAATGTGTGATGTGGAAATGAATGACAAACACACGTATTATGGTCACATGTTGAAATACAAGTGAAAATTTAGACTCTGGTCTGCAAAAGCAAAAGATTTTTCCTCAGTTCAAACTTCTTAAGCCCTTTCAGACTTACTCTGATAGCAAAAGAAGTGTCTTCCTTACTACTTACTAACTTACTCACTATATTCAGATCATAAAACCATAGATTTCAAAGTCGAAAGTGTCCATGGATCATGAACTAGTTACCTCTCCGGTGGAAGCCATCTCACAGCGCAGGATGGGGTCAGCGTCCCTCAACCGGGGCCAGGAGAACATTGGAGCCTGTCAAAAATAACAGGTGGGAGAAGTATGTGAGAAAAAGGTATAAAAGGAATAAGGGAGGATAAATACATTTAGTGAATCATCTCGCATAGGATTCATTTAGGCTCTGGTAGACACGTAAAAAGTTTCTTTGGTCTAAGCATCTGACTTGAAAAATAGCTTTAAACTCCTGTTCCAGAAATTTCTTGAGCTCTTGGCCAAAAACTTGGATTAAATAATCACAAATTATTTCTGTAAATAGGACCCCAGTGACCAGACTAGGCCAGTGTTTCTAATCTGGCCTACACATATTCTTACTGGAGTGATTTCAATCGAAGTCTGCTGGGCATGGATCTCCCAAACAGAGTTCAAACACATTTTTTTTTCTTGGTAGGCTTTTGAAACATTACTCTTCTTGTTCTGATCATTTGGACTTGAAACAAGCCACCTTGCCAGAAATGTCTGTCTGCAAGCTGACTTCTGAGACATTAAACTGTTGTTGACGCCTCTTAAAAAGCCTTGAAAAACATTCTGCTTGGAAACACTTTTGCCCAGAACTTTCATACAAACTAGAACACAGATAAGAGTGCTTCCTTTTCTTTATTTTATCAGTGCAGTTCACTAAGAACCAAATTCTCATTTCTTCTGTATATCCATTTATCCAGTCTAGACTATTCCTCCTCTGATTCTGGCACTCCTCCATGTCATCATGGGAATTCTTGCTTGAGGTTATTCAACGGGGTCATCTTAGTCAAGTTATTATATATTCCTGCTCTCTCTGCACATCACCTGTTGATATCCACCCACCTCACTAGGACCATTTTAAGACTGACTGTGAACAAGTTACTTGACAAAAAAAATCAAGATTCCTGTACAATGATCAGTAGAAAAGAAGTAAACTGGAAAACGCAGTGCATTTTGAAAAATTTCATATCTATCAGTACTGTTATTAGTTGGAAATTGTTTCATACCCATATGTGTGTACCCATGTGTGTGTGTATAACCCTGTGTCTAAGAATAAAGACATGTGACTTTGAAACTCATATATAGATGAACCAATGGAAAAATATTTGGGGGGGCCTTCTACTTGCTGGTCTCAAACAAACAAACAAAAATCCTATGTATATATATTTTCCCACTGAGAGCTCTAATAGTTTATGTTGTATCACAGCCTCCAGGAATAAAATGCCACCCTCCCCCAACATAAGAAGTGGCATTCCATCTCAATGGACCATAAAATCCAGGGCATCCTAAGTTATTAACATAACAGGACTATTAAGTACTTTTTATTTATAGCTTCAACTTAAAACTTCTACTATAAAAGTCATGGTCTCAGCTGTAACACAAGTATGGTTGAGGTAACTAATACATACAGAAATGGAAACCTTCTGAAGATGTACAAAATGTGTAAATGTCACAGAAACATATACAATATAAATTGCATTGTGTACTTTATCTAAACAATTCAAATATACTGATATATTTTACTAATCCTCATACTGTCCAGTGAGGTAGTTAAGGGTCATAATTATAAATACTGTGTCCATGGGCATACTGAGGCACCTAGAAAAGCACAATGGACTTATTATTAAGTTCTTACTAGCAATATCCATATATACAGGCATCTCTCATTTTATTATGCTTTACTTTATTGCACTTCACAGCTAATGCATTTTTTACAAATTGAAGCTTTGTGGCAGCCCTGCACCAAGCAAGTGTACTGGCTCCATTCTTTCAACAGCATTTACTCACTTCATGTCTCTGTGTCACATTTTGGTCATTCTCACAATATTTCAAACTTTTTCATTATGATTATATTTGTTATGATGATCTGTGACCAGTGATCGTTCATGTTACTACTGTAAAAAGATTATGACTTGCTGAAGTCTCAGATGATGATGGGTATTTTTAGCAATAAAGTAGTTTTTAATTAAGCTATGTACATTGTTTCTTTAGTCATAATGTTATTGCACACTTAACAGACTACAGTATAATGTAAATATAACTTATATGCACTGGGAACTAAGCAAAGTAGCCAAGGCAGTAAAAATTTAACCACCACTGTAGGGTAACACTTTTACAAGATTCATGCATTCCTGAAGTCCTGGCACAATTCAAGCCTTATCCTAAGAAAATATATCCAGAATCTCTGTTTACCAACTAAACTGGCACCGTTATGCATCAGCTGCATAAATGTAGTTTATATTTTACTCAGCTAGTTGGTTTTGAAGTTATTACATTCTAAATACTTTTAAAATTTTTTGAAATGCACAATAGTACACATAAAGCTGCCTGTAGAGCAACTACATTGTATTATTCAAAGTAAACATCATAAGCCTCTAGTCTAGCACTTCAGTTAGAAGGTTCATAAAATATCAAGATTATTTTTGATGAAAATCTTTCTTTTAATTTCTTGGGAACTTGAACAATGACTAATAGATTTTTGAAAATGTTACCTTAATTGCAACATAGTCAGCAGGAATTATGGGGTGCTCCAGTGTTGGAAGGGGTTTCTCATCAACGTTCTCTCCAATCATCACCTTGGTGGCCACATCAATGAAGTCTACCCCAAGTGTCTTGGAAACAAAGGGGAAGGATCGAGAAGCTCTCAGGTTACACTCAATCACCTGGAGAGGTAACAAAATTCAACAGAGGAGAAAGGACGGTGAGAGCCAGCGACGACATTAATATGCTCCCTGCCCCTTGGGTTCCTGCTGTTATTGGCTGGGTCCCAGCGCTTGTGTCACCAGCCTCTTCTTTTCCTTCCCGCTGCTTGACACCTGCTAACTTGGTTTCCTTTCAGTCAGTATCTTTGAATTCTAACTTTTCTCCCATCCCCTATTCACAATTCCATCCCCACACGTTGCTGACAGACTTACTTCAACACAGAATTCAGATAAAGCCGCATCGTTACTGCAAAGCCTCCAGCAGATTTCTACTAGACATCAGACGAAAGTCTAGTTCTTGAAAGCCTTCCCTCCTCTTGCCTCGGTGAACCCCTCTGTGTTCTCTTGTACTACCTTCCTGATCCCAGTCTTTCTTTCTTTCACCTTCCATGATTTCCCTAGAAAGATGGCCTTGCTGAACTGAACAAGTCACTACCTCTTAAAATGTGCCAAATTTTCTCACAGACGTTGTAATGTGTACTGTCCTCTCTATCTTCCCGTCTTATCGAAATCCTAGCTATCCTTTAAGATACAGCTAAAATTTCAGAGTCTTCTTTGAAGTCTTTTATGATGCACCCCAAACCCGGCATATGACACTCAAATACATGCTCATGAACACACCTGCGCACAGACACACACACACACACGCTAGCAAACAAGCTCTCTGTAGCCCATGACTCCAACACCACTTTATCTGTCCATCCCTTCTAGCAGCTATTTGACTTGTGTTATAGTTATCTACAAACTCGTCTTCTCCCTAGTCCTCACTAAGCTGAGAGTCTTGAGCAGAGACTGTGTTCTGTACACCTTTTAGCCAACTTATGACTTTGCCTAGTAGGTGATGAATCAGCATTGGTTACTAATTGGTTACATTAAGTAGACTAAATTAATTAAGACTAACTTCATTGACTTAACATTTTTTTTTGTAAATGTATCCAAACAGCTTTCTTTTCAGAGAAAGGAGTGAAGCAAAACTTCAGTGCATATAATTTATGACTGTTCTACATGCTCAGATTACTTAATCACAGTCACTGCATCCATCCATACTATACTGTAGGTGGCAGACAGTGATCTTCCGTGCAGTGGATCAGAGCGCTTTACAAAGCTGAGACCGACATGTCAGTGCCACCAAGAGCCTGTGCTTCAAACGAGGCAGGTGTTGTATGCTGCACAGCACCCCATTCTCAGACACAGTCACCTGCAGGGCTCTCAGATGCTCTGCCACTGTGTTCACACAGATTACCGAAGGGACACAAACCAGCACCACCTAACACAGCAGTGGTGTCTTCTCAAACATTGTGGCATTTCTTACCAAGACGTTGTTTCCTTTGACAAGAAACTGGACATTGAATGGGCCAGAGATGGCAAAAGCCTTTGCGATTTTTCGGGTAGCATCCTTCACCTAGATTAAAAGGACAATGATACAGAGCTAAAGAACATTCGTTAGTTTAAAAACAAAGTGCAGCACCTTAATTAGATGTCTTTAATTTCTCTTTACAGAGAGCTACATCTCCACTAATCATAATAATACTAATAGTAATAGTAATAGTAATAATAATAGAATCCATTCTTCTGTTAACAAAATAAGCTATTAACAAAGTAATATTTGTACTATATGCACTAAATATTTACAACAGGATAGCAGAGAAAAGAACAAATAATCTTACAGGATTATCTTTCTGCCAAATGTAGCTATCTACCTACAATTATAGACACTGGTTTTACTTCGAGGGCTAAATAGAATCCTTTCAGTCTATTGTTTCGGAACCAAAAGCTGTAGTCCAAACTCTATCTAACGACGCCCCTGCTGAGGAGTGCAGGCCCTGAAATTACATGGTGCTGCAAAGAGACCAGAGAGATTTCTTTTATGTGCTTTGCTTTTGCCCTGGACTCTACAAGGGTAGGTATTATGGTCAGAAGGAAACATATATCCTTGTGGGGAGGCTCTGCGTGTCACACAGAGGAATTCCTGCCTCCAACCAGGGCCGGAAGGTACTCATGCAAAGAGAGGGCACTGACTTCTAGAATCAGGAGGTTTTCACAATACTCTCACAAAAGTGGTTCAGTAACTTAATCAGTTATAAAAGGAAGTAGAGTCCATGGGCACGCAGCTCTGAGAGACCTGGAGAAATCTGAGTTCTCAAGGTCATTTACCCTGATATGAAGCACTGAAGCACATTTGAAATTCTGGGATGTTGTTCTTCTATGCTGCTGGTGCTACAAACCAGATTACTGCTTCACATTCTAAAACTTCAGAATCCAGCCCACTGCACAGCTAGTCAGACAGGCCTGCCTAGATTCCAATGGCAGGATTACTGCGAAGTCTCACCGAAAAAGCTAAGCCTAACCTCATATACCTGCACACTAAAGGAACATCCCCAAGAGTTATTTAAGATAATTGTCTCTAAGATGACACCGAGCAGTGCATACTGAGTACTGAAGCAGAGTCATCATTCCTGGAAAAGCCTCTAAGGCAGTGGTTCCAAAAGAGGGATTGAAAGAAGCATAAAGTGCTGTTTGAGGTGAGGGTAAGGGCAGACAGTGAAAGCGTCGGTTCCAGAAGGTTCTCATGGGACTGCTGCACACCTGCTTCTAACTGAGAAGCATGGCTTTAGATGCTGTTCACCTGTAATTGGCTCTCAAACACTAGAATCATCTGCCGCAGCAGATATCCAGATGTGGTCCCCAGATGGGCGGCAACAGGATCACATGAGGACTTGTTAAAAAGGCAAATTCTGTGGCTCCACTTAGAACGACAGAATCAGAAACTGGGGATGGAGTCTGAAACCTGTGTTTTAACAAGTTCCTCGGATGGTTATGACGCACACTGAAGTTAGAGAGCCACCGCGCTAGTAGGCAACCAAATGGGCTCTAAAGATTAGTGAAGGAAATTGTTACTTTTAAAATACCCAGCAGACTCAGAGCAAGGAAGTTCCCCTCATAATTAAATTTCACCTAGCGCATGTCCTACACTGCTACCTAGTTAAATTATTTTTTTAATTTCTGTCTTTCCCCTTTCACTTTTATTTATAAATGATGACCTTTTCAATAGCTCCTTGGCTGATGGTTTGTGTGGGCAGCATCAGAGTAGCATCTCCCGAGTGGACGCCTGCATCTTCCACGTGTTCAGAGATGGCATGGGAGATAACCTGGTCAAAAGAAGATTTCAGAAAGAGTTGTCAGTGTGAACGAAAAATACTGCAAGCCATATCAGTAAACAAAGAATGCTGAAACCATCAAGTCATCAGCGGCTGCCACCACCCCCCATTGAAGACTAGCCTGCAGCCCAGCCTCTGTGGCCACTCACAATGGTGCACCCTGAGGGGACTCAGAATAATAAAGGACAATATAGCCCTAGATAGCTAGATGCTTGTCAAAGGAATGAATTCAATGAGCCCAAATGTTTGCTCCCTCCCATACACAGAAAAGCACTAAATTCTTTAACTTGAGATGCCTGGTTTTCTTTAGATAACAAGTAATCTTTTATTGTTCCAACTACCTGGTCCTTGTTGTAAAGCTCCTATATATCCTAGCTCCTGCCCCACCTCTTGGGAGAAGTCCCTCAGAGCATCTGAGAGGCTGTCATCCAGGCTCGAGTCCTCCCGCCAAATAAAACATAACTCTCAACTTCTAGGTTGCCCATTTATTTCAGTCGACATCAGGGGCTTACTTCAGTGAAGCTACTGCCTCGCGCACTCCCTTGATTCTAACAGATGCCTCCAGCATTGATTAGTTTCTCTGCTAAGTCCCTGATGAGAGGACTAGAAAGAGCTGCCATGGAGCCTCACCAAGCCCTGTGCAGTGACAGATCACCTCAAGGGGCAGCTGAGAGTGTCTTGAGAGCTTACCTCCCTCTTGCATTGATTAGAATAGGTATAAATAACAGGACAAGAAGACAACTAAGTCAACTCATATTGACTTTTGAGAATGAAGAGGAAACTAAAGCATTGGGGAAGCACTGAAGATACCTTTATCTTTCCTTTCTAGGTTAAGTTTTAGGCTCTGGAAAAGAAAAGATGGAGAGGTGAATATTTAGCTAGATAAATGTTATAACTGAGGTGGATCAGAAAGAGAACTGAAGCTCAAAAGATCAAGAGATCTTTAAATTGAAATTTGAGACAAGAGGGAAGCAAGAGGAAGATATTCTTGTCCTCTTTTAGAGATAAGAAAACCAAGGCAATATAGAAATAAATAACCCAAGTACATGTGACTACTATGTGACCAGGTCAGGATTTTGAACTCTTACCTGTCAGATTGCAAAGTTTATGGCCTCAATCACTATAACCAGAATGTTAATAGTATGTGTGTCTTTGGGAAATGATAAAGCTGAGATGGGGGAGAATAATTGGGTGACTGTAAAAGACTTAAATAAATTACAGAGAAGATTGTTTATCAGATTTATGGATGACTTAAAGCATAGTGACATGTGAGTCTCAGTACACCAGCCACTTAAGAGTTCTGTGGCCTGGGCAAGGTACTTCATCTGCTCAGCCTTGGTTTCTGATAGGATAGAAACAACAATAGTATCTGCCTCAAAGAATGTCTGTAAAGATGAAAGAGAACACATATACAGTGCCCGGCACGGTATTTAGTGCAGAGTAAGCACTCAGACTTTTTCATACTGTCTGGAAATGGGGAGACAACGGTCCCACTGAGCTCTGAAAAAGTTATACGTCTGAAGTACTATGTCCATTTCTGAGTGTGACTGTTTGAAAATTCTGTGAATAACCTGGAACACTTCCAAGAGAAGGGGTCCAGGATGGTAAACAGTGGTTGATGCCTAAGAGATGCTTAGGGCAAGAGCACGTCCTAGCAAGCTGGAGCCAGATCAGGCCAATAGACCAGCATTACTTCACCAGCACAGTATTTGAAAACACACAAATGTGTGTGGGCCAGCCTTACATCAATTCCACATTGGTATGATCACATTCCTTTTATTTTGTATCTCAGTCTCAAATACACAAAATGTTAAAAAAAAAAAAAAAAAAAAGAGGAAAAGATTAAGCATATGCTCTATAACTCTGGAGGCCAGGAGGTCAGGGATGAAAATTCTAGGGAAGCAGACCTTAGTTCAAGAGAAGGAATATGTGAGATGTCCAAGAAGTAAAGGCAAGGAACAAAAATAAACAAATATATATGTAATCCTACAACTGTCTCTGTTCTGTATAACCAAAAGGGTTAAACAGAGAGCAAGTGACCGCTTTCCAGGGATGCTGAAGAAAATCCTCATCCTTGGGGTGTATGGGGTTGAAATAAACAATTTCTAGGGGTGCTTAAACTCTAGAGTATATGATTCTGTGGTAAGAAGTTGTCATTATTATATACATATACACAGATGTATATATACATATATATTTTAAAAAACTCTACTTTAAATTGTTAATCTAGAAGATAAAAACATAAATAAATAAATACAGAATAAAACAAACAAAAAATTATTTAACATTTTCAATAGAGTATGAAGTAGAAAAGGAAGGCCAACTTTTGATTTTACCTTAAAGCAAACAAAATGATGCAGACTCCCTAAAATACAACTTCCTGTCATTCAAGATAAATCATAAATGCCTTGTTAGCACAATGTGAAAACTAAAGGAAAGCATTCTTCATGTTTTCATTTCTCCCTGAAGGCGGAGGTGTTCTTTGTATTAGCAATACAAGATATGGTGTGGTAAGCCAGTTGTATGTTATTATTACCCTTATCCACCCTCCTCTGTTTAATTTTACCTTTATTAACCAATAATAAATAAAAAGGGGGAGGACGAAAAATCAAGAGAGAAGAAAAAGTAGGGATTCATTTAGGAACTTCAGAAAGAAAAGTATTGGGTGTTTTTATAATATCCATTGAAACATAAAAGGAAACCCACAGACAAAAGAAAATGAGAGCGAAAATCTATTCAAAAAGAATGAGCACAGGATGATAATTAATTTTGAATATCATCAAAGAGAAATTCTAGCAGTATGAAACACAGAAGATATGATACCCATGACACATCAACGGAATTGTCAGTGAATCTGAACATTTTTTTTGGACTGAGCAGCTTGTCCCCACTATTATTAGAGACCTGTTTTGTAGAAATCATGAACATTGACCTGCATTATGTTTCAAAATTGCCAGGAAAAAAAAAAATTCTGATGGGAAGGCAGGGACGGGGGAGGTGGAGGATAAGGCACTTACTCTTCCGTCTTTGCCAACAGCGTCCATTTCCACTTCCCGAGCCCCCTCAATAAATTTCGTCAGCACCACTGGGTGTTCCTGTCACCAAGGAAGACAGAGGGGCAGAACCTTTAGCTGAAATCACATGTATAGTGTCAAATAAATCGTGTATCTTAAGTAAATACCAGGGCAATACTTGGGGGGGAAAAACTTAATGCTAAACAAACTACACATACTCATTAGCCAATTTGTTTCATAAGAGCAAGGTCATTCTTTGCTTACGGTGAGGAAGAGGGTCTTTCTCCAAATTTGAGTACTCAGTGAACTGAACATGAGTGTTGAAATTTTAAATACAGACTTCTAGGTGAGTTAGAGAAAGGGGGAGGCTAAGGAGAGGGCAGAATGAGGGTCCTTTTCTGGCCAGAATGATAAACCTCTGTTTTATTTATAATTATAGATTAGTATTAGCTCAAGCTTTTTCTCTCTTCCTATTTTTATCTTTCTCAAGCCTTTCAATCAGTCTCTATTTGAGATTGTGGAAGAACTTAGGAGAGCAGCATCTTGTTTCAGTTTTCTTAGGCAAAGATGGAATCCTTTACCTGGAACCGACGTGCCTTAAACTTCTGAAGTATGACTTTTGCAACTGCAAAATCACTTCTCTTTATTCATCTTAAAATGTCTTCTTTTCTCAGCTATTTCAGACCCCTTATCATTCTTTAATTTCTTCCCGCACTCAGTTCCTTCATGACACGCTGCAATGCCCTCCACAACCCGACCACTGCTTGCTTTTTCCAGACTAAATGGAGAGGCTGAACGAAGACCTCCAGGATTGAGGCATCTCTCCTCCTCTGTGCCCCAGGGACCGGCAACCTGCACCACTGCTGTTCTCTTACCAAACGCTGCCTCTCCCTGTCTCCATGTCTCTCCTTCCCAAATGCACTCCACCTCTCTCCTCACCCTCATCGTTTACATTTCAACCCATCCTTCAAGGCCTAGCTCCAATGCCACCTCCTCCCTGAAGCCTTCTCTGAACATCTCTTTTTCTTCTAAACACCAGCCCCTTTTCACCACTATCAGGGAGCTCATCATTCTCTGCCTATGTATTCAATGTATATATCTCATCTCCTTTAACAGAATGCTTTAAATAGAACTGAATTTTGTGAAAAATTCAAAATAACCAGTTTTATGCCACAAACAGGCTGCTCTCTTCCTAAAATTTATTACCAAATGAGGAAAATCTCCCCACTTCCTTTTCTTCAAAAACCTATTTGATAGGCAAAAAAAAAAGTTTTTTCATCTCTGTTCCCTCTTTTAAAAATATTGGATATTTACTATTGGCAGGCCTCGTAGAGCTGTGTTAAGACCTATGTAGGAATTTTTCTCTGTATTATGATGATAAGGATATAACTTGAAAAAAAAAAAGATAAAATTTATCAGCTGTCTTAGTCAATTTCTCTAGCCAAGCCTAAGGGATTTTTGTTCAAGTGATTTATCGAGGGAGTGAGAGAAGCAAGACTGGGCAGCTGGAACGGGTTACTACATTCGTGGTCTCAGTGGGGACTGGATTCAGCCTAACCCTACAGGGAGCTCTGGAGCATGAGTTGCAGCACAGAGAAAGTCCCATCTTGAGGCAAAGGTCAGTCACTGTCCAGGGTTTTGAGGGTGGTGATGAGGTGAGGGATCTTGCCTCGTGGTTGAGGCTCCCCTTTGACTGAGAACAGTTATCCTGAGCAGAAGTGCAGCTGGGGGGTGTTACCAGCTACCACAGCAGGTGGGGGATGGGCAATCCCACAGGTAAAGGGATCTGAATGGGGCGAGGACCGCATCTGCCATCCTGGTCAATTGAACAAATTTATGAAATCATCCTGACAATGTGGAGGAAGAAAATTTCTTACTAAAGTTCCCTCTTTCAGCAACGTTATCCATGGTTAGCCTTTTTAAAGTATTTTCTTCCTTTGGCCCATGAACCACATTTTCATGCCTCTTTCTAGGCGCCTTCATGGCTCTTTCTTCTCTACTCAGCCCTTAATGCTAGGCTTCCTCTCATCTCTGTCTTAACTCTTCACCTTGCCTCTACGCCCTCTTCCTGGTGATTACTTCCATTCTCAAAGCTTCAATTAAAATGATAAGCTATTGATTTCCAAATCTATATTTATATCTCTATCTTTAGCCATGATCTGGATCTTCAATTCTAAATCTATATAATCCTTTACTTTCAAAGAATCTTTACTTGAACTCTTCACAAGCACCTCATATTTGAAAGGTCAAAAATTAAATAATATATAATTTCCCCTTTAAAACTTCCCCTTCAGTGTGCCTTGTTTCAATAAATGGTATCACTGTCCATCTAGTTGAAGGCAGAAATGCAGGAATCATCCTTTATCCTCTTTCACCCTCTGTCTCCATCCATTCACATCCTCAGTGCATGTTCTCGGTATTTCTAGAATCCATGGTTACTATCATTACTCTGATTCAAGGCACTGTCATCTCTACCTTGAGCTACCTGACAGCCCCGTAACCTCTTTCCATGAATTCAGTCTTGTCCCAGATGTCACTCTCTGTATTATAGCAGAGCAAGCTTTTCCCTTTTTTTTTTACTTCTAATTGCTCTTTTTTTTAATTTGAAGTATAGTTGATTTACAATACTGTGTTAGTTTCAGGTGTACAGCATAGTGATTCAGTATTCAGAAAATATGACTGAAATCCAAACTTAGTACAATGACTGACAAAGAAAGACTTTATTTCTACTCCACCATCATTATAATCAACACTCCCCCTGTAGCCATGTTAAGTGGGTGCTTTATCAGTTTCTAGAAACCCCATGGTCTTTCTCAGTTTCCGGCCTTCACGTATGCTGCTCTTTCTTCCTACTCACACTCAGGATATAAACCTTTTAACTCTGAACCAACCATTTTGAATCAATTTAAAAGTCCCTTCTTCAGGAACTGGATTCCAAACCTTTTACACTCTCCCTCAACTTCATGTATTTTCTCAATTGCAATGCTCATCATATTATAATTATTTGATGTCTGATGGTCCTAGTAAAGGGTCCTCTGTCAGAGCAGAAACTGTCTTTTCGTGAGACTGACCCCTGATCCTGAGAAAAATGCCATTATACAGCAGGTGCTAAATATGAATGAACACATAAATAGATGATTGATGGGGACTGGTTTTACTCTAGGTTCACTGAATTGAGAAGCCCAGATTCTGTTGCAGTTTGATGGAGAGACTTGAATCAGAAGTACTCAATCAGAACATCTCTGTTACAAACCTTTGGCCCTGTAAAGGTTTTGTCCATATGATAGCAGAAAAAATATTTAAAGTAGAGGCTCGGTGAGAACCAGGGTTGCAAACAGGATGGAGAGAACACCTGCCTCAGCCCTCACGTGAGACCAGCTATGTCCAGCTGCTGGTTTCTCGGGAGGAGAGTGGGCAGGACACCCGGCAGCAAATAAAACAGAGAAGAGGACAGTCGGTGTCTCACTCCAGAGCACATTAATGAAAACTAGTCCATTGGACAGATTCCTTCCTCCATTTTCTGACTTGTACACAAAAGTGAGTTCAAACTCCACTTGGCTTCTTTTTTTATACTTCCTGTCTCTTCTCGGAGTTTATTCTCATCCACTTTCTTCACTGACCAAATTTCCTTGGGGGACAACTACCACACAGAAAGGAGGTCCAGCGTTATATGTGCAGGGACAGTCCATACCCTTCATTCCTCTTTGAAATGCCTCTGATTTCACTCCTCGGCTCCCTCCGAATTCCACTTGCCTAACATCAAACTCTTCTATACGAGATGTGCTTTCTCTTTCTCTCTCCTTCTTTTTTAAGCCCCAACTAGCTTTTGAATGCTTTAAAAAGAAAACATTACTTTCATCCTCTACAGCTCAAGGTTTGCAGATCAATAACCCCACTGGGTGAATCTTAAATGGATCACACTGAGGTAATGCCGAAGGAGAAAGTAAAAGCTGGGGGCAGCGGAGGAAGGTGGTTGAGAGACCACAATATTATAAACATTTTTATTAACTTACAAATAGAATGTACTAAAATGAAAAAAAAAATCAATAGGTGAGTGAAGGGATTTACTATTAAAGTTGTGGAGTTGACCAAGGCTAAGAAAGTCTCTCCAGGTGTGAGAATTCAAAGTCAGGGGAGCCTTCACCGTTTCATGATGAGAATGGGAGGCTAGGAATCTCAGGGACAACTTGACCAGCATCTAACTCATGAACAGATAAGGACGCTTAGCCAGCCTTGCCCCTGAAGAAGAAAATCATATACATCTCTGTTCTGACCAAATATGCACTGGTCTTCCTCTTCTTCCACTAACCCTAAGGATCTAAATATAATTAAATGCATTTGTGTTTTCTCATTCCCATATGTAGGAGAATAGTGGGTAGAAGAAAAAAGAAAAATTGTCTTAACAACATCTTGTACAAAGAAATACAGCATATAAAATAAGGTAGCAATTAACAGAAGAGGTAAAAATAATCCAAAGGAAATTGGACACTACCTGTGAGACTCTAGTGGCCTCCTCTAGGAATTTTTTCATCTCATCCTCGGAGAAAACCACATTCATGGCAGACCCACTGGGTAAGGAAGAGGGAAAAAAAGAGGTCAGTTTCTTTTACCACTTCAGAAGTAAAGCATGCTAGATATTATTGTTTCTCAGAAGAATTCCAGGCAACCTCTAATTCCAGTCCGGGCTAAGAAAGGAGGTGCCTTTTTCTAAACTGAGACTTTATGTAATCAATGGGATAATCAACCAAAGTAAAAAAAAAATAATCCCCCAAGATGGGGATGAGGAAGGTATGAGACCTGTGACAATGCCTAAGAAGAATCATGGTAGCTCTTAGAGATGGCACGTCCCCAAGATTCACCCTTTCTGATTTACTGTTTTAACTCTCTACTGGTTCCAGGTAACACTCCAACCTTAAAAGGATTTATTCTAGAACCTAGTTTCTCTAAACTTATTTCTTCAGTGATTATTACCAATAGCTGATCTTAACCCACAGGTATACTGTCAAAGCAGGTCATTCTATTACCTCAGCTGGGTTACAAAAGAATCATTTTTTTTTAAGTAATACTTGTGAATATAATGTACAGTATCTGACTGAAATGTATTCAAGTATGTCCCTTCAAATTCTTGAGAAAGAATGTTATCTGAAATCAATTTACTCTGAATTTTGGCATTTTCAGAATGGGATGGATGGGGAGAAAAGAAGGAAGAGAAGAAATAAAGAAAAATATTACTTTCCACTTCCTTTTAAAAAGTAGCATTTTCCCTTCTTTTTCTACTCTATTACAAATTTTCTGCATAAGGAGCTTTCAATTTCTTCCTTTATTTAAGACAGGAAGGCTACAGCATAATAACGTTGATAATTCACATCACAGGAAACTAAAACAAAGACATGGATTGCAGTCATGAGAGGAAGCATGGTAGTCAGAGCTGCTTTCTGCGACTCTCCCTTAAACGTCTGTATGCTGTTTAACTTAACTTACATTAACACCTCAAAGAAGTAGTATTATTAGACTGTGGTTTACACAAAATGTCATTTAAATAAAAAGGAAAGTTTTCCACCTCATTTGAAATTTTTCATTATTTTAAAAGATCCTATCTCAAATTCCATTTACACTTTCAAATTGTGCACAGCAAACGATGTTTCTCTCATTATCCCCTGTTCAGTGAAGTAGTTCCTTACATGTGGTAACATCTGAAGAGACTAGGTGACAAGTCACAACTTCTCCTTTGATAACAGAACTTAGTTTCAAAGTTTATTACAAAAGAACCTCACTGTCCATGTCCTTCAACATCACAATTCTTTTATTAAAAAATCTGATTTCAAAAACTTAAACACTCAAACCAGAGGCACCATCAGAAGGTGCTAACAACAGTCGAAGATAAGCTGTCATTTCTGGGTATTAGAAAACGGATGGTGGCGAAAGATAACCCAAATTTGTTTTGTTTTCGCTTTTTTTGTTTTTCAAATGGTCCTTTTCTCCAGTGTAAAACTACCCTCCCTCCGTTTGGCAAGGAAATACTCTAACCCCTCCTTCTAAGATGCAGGATGGATTGTAGACGCTTTGTACTGTTACTCCCTGAAGGAAAAGCATTAAGCTGAAGAACTGTGCACAGGTCCTCAGTCTGGCTGTGTTGGTGTGGGGATTGTTGATGGATTTACAAATTACTACACAACAAAGCCTCATGCCATTAGCATACAGAATGCAGTTCTATATCTCTGGATTTTTAAATCATTGTTTTAGAAAACAATATATTACCTCAAAACATAAGAAGGTCTCAACAAGCAAGGGTAGCCCACAGACTTCGCAAATTCCAATGCCTCATTCTAATTAACAGAAACAACAACAAAAAAGTATGAATAGTTTTAAAATATTCAATAAAAATGCAGAATGGTACTGTTAGAACAAGTAGTAAGCCAACTCCTTTTATTCTTCCTCTCAAAAGACACCATTAAAATGTAAATTGGACATCGAAATACATAAAATTTCTAGTTTCTAATTCTAAATATCAAATCTAGTTCAAAAATAGTTTGAAGTTCTTTTCATTGTCTGAATCTTAATGAGAATACTCCTATCAATTTATAACCGGCATTTAACTGCAATCATGGAAATACAGCGACTTGAAAGTATATTCACCAAGCATAGTGCATTCTATCTGCCCTGTAGTTAACATCTGCAGTAGTGAACATTCAGGTTATGGCTCTTCAAAAGGGAGCATTAAAAACAGACAGGTGTCTCTCTCCTTACCAAAGTGTTAACGGCTTTCCAGGGCGCCTGAGCCACTTTCAGCTCATCCAAGACAGCTGAGAAGATGGAGCGGTCCTCAGCCCTGTCGATCTGCAGAGGGCTCGTGCCCATGATCTTGACACCGTTCTTGTAGAGGGGGACTGCCAGGTTGTTTGGAATCTGGCCCCCAACAGATATGATGCAACCACCACAGGCCTGAAAAATATGTCCTCAATATCAGCCACTGGATGATGTACAACTGTGCTAATACTGCCTCCATCTCCTTCCTGAAAATGCTGAATGTGATGGTGACATTTCCATCACTCCCATCAGTGGGTAACATGAAGCTATGCCACAGAGATAAACAGCAAGTTCTGACTGTCCAGGCACTTACCTGCTAAAATCTTTGTAAGACTCCCATATGACTATACATGATTACCATGTACGACTTCCATACAACTGAACATAAATGTGTGGCATCTACGTGTGTGGCAATTAGAAAAAGAAAATCAAGCCAATGAATATTTCCATCCCGCACTTTACATAATAACCAATTCTTGAACTACTGTTGTAATTTCCGAAATGGATGCAGATATCTCCTTGTCACATTCACCTCTCCTGCTCCTTTCCACCCCTGGACTTCACATTCAGACCAATCACCTGTAAGATCGCTTCACCAAGTTACTCCTATACTCAGAGTTCTCCAGAGGTTGCCTTTGCCTGAAGGATAAAGTGTTAACTCAGTACCACCAGGGCCACTAAGACTTTCAGATCTTATCCATGATCACTCTACTCAGCCCCAGGACACTACCTACTCACTGTCCCCACTTACATGCATTCCCACCAGCAAGCTTTCTCATCACTCAGCCTCTCCTTGCCTTGTATCCTTTCTCCCTTCTCCTTTCACTTTTCTAAACTCTAACTATACCTAAAGTCCCGTTTAAATCCTACCTCTCATTTTGACATTCTCTCTCCTTCATTGCTGCCTTGGCAGTTGTCTTCTATACCCATCACTGATTTTAGTTCCTGTTTCCTTACTATTTGCCTTACAAGCAGTCCCTGAATCTTTAACCTTAACCTTCTATGAGCAATCAAAACACCAAGATTTTTTTTTTTAAAGCCCACCAAATCTCAAATTTTCTCAAGACTAGTGTTATAGAGGTGGGGGTGAGCCAATGCAGGATGGTGGAGAATTGGATTTGGAGTTGTAAGTCCCTTCTTGGTCACCTCCGTGAAACTCTCCCTGAGATTCAATCTCATTGTCTGCAAAATTAGGATAATAACACCTGCCTACTTCATAAGGTTCCTATGTGTGTAGATCAAATAAGATAATAAACATTAAAGGTGTTATGTAAGTGTATAAGTAAGACATTATTATTAATATCAAAATATTATAATACCTGATAGGCCATTGATCTTGGCATAATTTGTTTGCCTTAATGACCTACTAATGAATACTAAAATTGCCAAAATAAAAGACATGTGCCAAATGTATTTTGTGATTATTTGAAATTATTCTGAAATATTTCTAAAAGGGATGAAACTAATTTCTCTGATGAGAGAAATTGTGTACTGCCTAAGCAAATACCCTGCAATTGAGTACTTAAGTACGTTGTAAACAGAATGGAAAATAATTATCCACATTTCTGCATATTTATAGGTACACTTAAGCTACTTTTATTACCATTATTTATGTTCAGTATCCATTTTCTGCAAACCTTTTCCTAAGAATTATTCTCTTAACTATAATAATATGTTATTTGCATATTTTCTTTAGTTTATTAGCAGTGTTAAGATTTTAGAGGCAAAAAACCCCCTAATTCCTGAATTAAATATATACAAAAAATCTCTTATGTGAAAGACTTCAAAATAAATTCTAAAACTGAGGGGGAAGTAGCCACCTAGGAGCAAATATGAGTCAATTGGACTAAAGAGGAGCTTAAAGTTTAATAAAAATCCTTTAATTAATAAATATATCAGTATGTTCTAAAATAACCCTATGGAATTGAATTTTATTTTTCAATAAATTAGCAACTCAAAAAAATAATAATATAAGCTGCTACTATGTATTAAGTACCTTCTCCACACTCTGGACTATGTTTTGACCTTCATGGTATCACTCTGAGGCAGTCGTCACTGTCCCCACTTTGCAGCTAAAGAAACTGAGGCTTGGTGAAGGTGAAAGGATTTGCCCATTTTTCTTATCTAGCAAACAGAGTTACTTGAAGTCAATTCTACATATTGTAAAGCAGCTATGCTTAACTAATATACCAAATCTTTAAAGCTGATTTCCTGGCTGGTTTCAAAGGTGGTGAAGGTTAAGAGGATAGAAGAGCTATTTCTAAAACATTCTTTTGGGAAAGCGGTAGATAGAAAAACTTTCCCTGCAAAGCCTTATATTCATCATTGACCTCCAGAAATAAAGACCATCGCTTGGAAGACAAATCACGTCCATAGGAATGTTTTAGAGTAATGGTGTTATGGTTTAGTGCAGGTTTTGCCCATACAGCAAAGGGAATTCAGTAGAATAGAACATATTTGTCGGATAAAGTTAATAGAGGAGAGTTTTGTGGAAGAATCATATCTTAAATTGGCCCCAACTCCAAGCACAGAACTTGCAGGGACTTAGGGAAAAGAACCTGGTATCTCATTCAGATAAATTACTTTCATTTCATAATCATTTACACTTAAACAGTTTCAAGTGACTTACTGAAATAAAGAATTCTAAAATTCAGATTTGTTTCACAGATTTCTAAATACTTTAGGCCTAAAATAATTCCACTGGGGTCCCAAAGTACCACCGATCTTCCCTAGATTTGCTTGTAGCATTTTTACCCAACTTAGTTTCCTAGTTTTTGAACTTGGTATCACAGAGCTATCACCACACAAAAAGTTGTCTGAAATAATCTTTAAGCTGAAATCACAACACAAATTTGTTTTTAGGAGTGAAGAACGAAAAGAAAATATTTCAAATTTATTTGAGAACATCTCGATTTCTCTTAGACACGAATCACTTTGGTCAGCCCTTATTTTTATAGACAAACTAACTGCTGTATTATAGACAGAATTTAATGTAAGAAAATGTGTCTTACTAACAGAAATATCATTTACCTCATCAAAAAGTAGCTCCTGGCCTTTGTAATTTCATGTATTATCTCTAACTTAGAAACGTCCACTGTTTACACATCTGCCAGTGAGGTTGCATCATGCATTATATTTTAGTAATTCACATTTTAGCAAAACATTTTTAACATTTCAGGCAGAATCTTGAGAATATATTTAATTACAATTAAACTAAATGTGAGGAATGAGCCCTAATTCTAGTTTAGAGTCATGCATTCCGTGACAGGTTTTGCATATCACCAGTTAATGTCTGTCACTCCTTCATTCACTTAACTCAAGTTGTGGTACAGAGGTACTATTGTCTACATATACAGTACTAGGTGTTAAAAGTAGAATTAAATCACTAGTCAGAGTACATCTTTATGGGTATGATCTAGTAAATTAAGTCACTGTAAAAGCAAGAAAAATTACATAATCAGACTCAAATCAGACAGGGACATCATAAAGTGTCAAATATGTTGCCTGGTATCTTTAGATTCAATTTGCTTTTTAATAAACACATACTAAAAGAAATAAGAAATAGTTCTGAAAAAGGGCTTGGAAGTAAATGGAAATTAATGTTGTTTGTTTATGTAACTTTTCAAACCATGAATCTCCAAAGAAAGAAAGGGAAAATGTGAAGTTAATACAGGGTCTGTGGGTGATTCTTATTCATTGTTGTAACTATAGAGATTATTGCATAATTATGCCCAGGAAGCAGAACTAACAATAGGTCTAATAAAAGGGAAGCACAGTGTTGGAACTTCTATAAACAACATAATAATTTTCAACTCATGTACCTCAAAATAATTTGAGAACATCTCTTTCCTTGTAAGGAGTGTCCTAAGAAAATTGTGAACTAGCAAAATACCATCCATGAAAGCCTTGTAGATGGCAGACACCAACATCTCACTTTCTTGACTCTTTTCCACACTCATACACACAAAAAATAAAATAAAAATTCAAATGTCTTCTCAGGGAGCAGAACTCATGAACACACTCATAAGGAATAAATGACTTCAGTTTAAGGGATTGCTTTTTATAAAGTATAAAAAATAAGTCAGCAGCCAAAGAGGTACATTCCTGTAACACTCTCTATTTAGAACAAAATAACAAGTGGGAAGGAGACTTCAGCATTTCTAGCGTCCTCTCTCACTCAGCCTCTGATCAAGACCTCCCTCCAAAGCAGCCTGCTTTTACTCACAGGCCATGTCACTTTTCTGATTTCCCCTTACTGTTTTCTTTAGCAGTGCTTCTTTGATGCCATAGAAACAGCCTTGGTCCTGAACTAGACCAAGAGACCCGGACCAAGGGACCCATCATACTTTCTATCATCCCATGTAGCTATGTATCTTTCGGGGAGCCTTTTGCCCTTCTAAGTAACTCAAATGTGTGCTTTTAAATAAGTTTAGATGTGCTTCCAATTTTCTGCAAATTTACTACTGAATGCCTCAGTGCCTTCAGCATCACCAGGGGCATCCAAGGTCGGATAACGGCAGCCTCCTGAAGGTCGTGGGACACCAGTTATGAAAGACAATGCCTGTAGAGTCCGCTGAGAGAAGACACATAACAACCTTATACAAGGAAACACACATGTGTATGTACGTGTGTATGATCTGTGCATATGGTATATAACATTTCCTGTGGGATAGCCTAAAGAATGTGTCAACAGCATATTGTTCTTATGCTCTCCAACGTAACATTTAAAATTATATTATTATGTATAGTAGCACTATAAATGCCAATTAGCTTCAAAAAGGACCAGTTGATTTCTTTCTATCACACTGAATTCAGTCATAGTAAAAGAACCTCAGTAACATCCATGTATAACTGCATCCATAGGCAGTCAAGGGAGTTCTTCATCTTTCCTTAAACCATTTCATGGGGAAATGATTAATTACGTGTAAAATACCTGCTGCTCTTGCTTGTAAAGCTTGTTAATATTTTTAAAACAATTATGTAATTTTTCACATATTACAACATGGGTCCCGGTTTTAATGTCTTAAAGGCAGAGATCTGGTTTTATAGCTCTTTACTCTGCTGAATCTGATTTTTTAAATGTGCTCAAGAAATATTTGCAGAATGGACTCGTTTTGATCCCCACCTATGTATTTAAAAGGAATAAAGAAATCATTAGAAAAACCATGTCACAGAGAGAACTAAAAATTGTGTATATTCTACCTAATGGTTTAGTTTCATTATATTGACAGATTCGTAGTCCAGGCCTAAATAGAAAAAAATAACGATACATCAGTCCTAAATTTGTCTATTTTTCTTCACAATAATAAAAGCAACACATTGTTCTGGCACTGTCCTTTTACACTTGGCAATGTGATCTCAGCCACAAATCTCATATTACCTTCAGAGTACCTGCAGTGTAGCACATTTTCACACTCATATGATTCGCCAACAACAACGAAAGATGAAGCACAGAAAACACAAGTAACTAGTATGAGTCAATAAACTTTCAAGTCAAGAATTTTAGTCTTGTGGCTCCAAGTCAGTATTTTTTTTTACTTAAGTGACCATATTTTGCACAGAAAGATGATTTTCTGTAGTAGGAAACTAAGTATAATGACATCAAAAGGCACAACCACTGAACAACACTCTGTAAACATTTCAAGTAGTTATTTTTCAATGGTGACATAACCTGCTCCACAGACACTGTAACCTCCGATCACGTGAGTGGAGACAGTCAATAGTGCTGGAATGCAGGTGGAAGGGCAACCGCGAGAGTCATTCACAATGAACTCATCGATCTGGAGTTGAAGACTAATGGTCTCATCTGATGGCACAAAGAATTAACTGGTCCTTTGTGAAGGACTGACTTGTCTCCTCCGGGAACTGGTCATCATTAAGCCGCAACGGCACCTGCACTAGAGAGAGGCTGCTTATCGTTACGTCAAGATGACCAATTAAATCGCTTTGCAAAATACTTACTGGGGCTTCCTTGTGTGAGTTAATATGTGTCTGGTACATTTTTACCAAGAAGAATTTTCAGTGGGAACGCTTAGAAAGAAAAAGTGAATTTTATATGAAAAATAATCTCTCTGTGCCAGGGCCTCAAGAATCTCAGGCTGGGGTGATTTTTTTTTTTAAGAGTTTCACCACTAAATTAGACAATGCAGCTCTTTCTCCTAAGGGGAACTGTAATATAAATCTACATACATGAATGCATGTATATAAAGTGCGCACTGCATATATTTTTTCTTCTTTATTCTTTTCTTTTTTTTACCTCTTGATGGTAGATGTCTAGGATTCTCTCCAAAGACAACTCTTCAAAGTATAGTTTGTCACACTCATCAAAGTCTGTGCTCACGGTCTCAGGGTTGCAATTCACCACCACTGTCTTCTTGCCAAGTTGACGCAGTGTGCGGATACTGGAGACAGCACACCAATCAAATTCCACACTGCTGCCTGCGGAGACAATGAGATTGGGGGAACGGGGAAGAGAAGCATAAAGTTACAACACAAAGAGAAGCAGAAATATATTGCCAGTCAGTCCAGGCTAAGGGAGCTAACACCCTTTAGCCTTTCAGTTCAACTGTTAAAACTCCAAAATATAAATGTCAGCTCTGTGATGCACACTGTATTATTAGTAGGAAAAACAGGGAGTAATTAAACAACAATGCCAGGTTGGCTTGTTTTATATGCTAAATTCTGCAAGACGTAATCTTCATATTTGAAGCATTCAGAACCTCAAAGTTAATGGGAGACAATGGTAATGATTAAAAAAAAAATCTCATTTACTGAAAAGGAACTCGAAGTGAACATATTGACCTCCAGTGCACAAAAGTAGTTAAGTTAGTGATCAGAATACTTGAGTTCTTGTTTCAGTCCTCCCACTTACCCTGCTGTCTGAGGGCCAAACCCAATGATCCCTGAGGTGCCTTGCAGCTCTGACATATCTTGATTGATTGGAAAGTCCTGGCCTTTCCAAGCATATCCTTTTAAGCTTGGCAAGGCCACCCCATGCAGAGTAAGTGACCTTCTAGGAAGTAATCTGAAGTATAATAATAGCCTAACTGCCTCAAAATATCACCTCTACTGGGATGCCATAGAACTGAAAGTTCCAGGATTTGTACTAATCCTTTGCATTAGGATTTTGTCTCCTAAAAATTCTTGTCAGAATAATAACTTATCCAAATATAGTAACATGTTAAATCTCACTATCAATTAAGTACACACTTGATTATTAGCTCTGCTAATCTTTTCCAGGCCCTAAAGTAATGCAGAACTGTTGTATAAATCAGGTAAAATTTGAAGTGGAAGGAAGAAAGGTCTAGAGAAGAGAAGGGTAGATCCTGGTGAAGGTGTCTAGGTCACTTAGCCATAAGATAACTAAAGTGGCAAAGGTATAAACACTTCTGGCCTACTTCAAGATTTGACCAAAAGTTGGTAGGCTACCATATCCCGAAGCACTTAATTGTAAAAACTAAAATAAGCTATGATAAAGAAACAAAATAAAACTATATACATTTCAATCATATGCCATCATTTCCGTATTAGAAAACTTTGCAGAGACTAAATACATGTGTAGAAAAATATCATTGTCTATTTAAACATATACTTTGTAAGAGTAATAGACCTTGATTCATTATTGAATATCTAACTTCAAGTGACTGGAGAAGAAATATAACAATTTCCGGCGAGAACACTTTAAATTACATAATACTCTGCCTGTGCACCAATGAGAATTGCTCTTTGCATCTGATGTCAACAGAAGTCATATGGGAGGCCAGAGATCAGATCTACAAATACAATTTCTGGCTAATGTATAAAGTTCTTGAGCAAATATAGATGAAAATGTTACAGGGGTGGCATGGTGAAATGAAAGGGGATGGAATGTGTAGCTGAGACCCACACTTGAGTCCCACTTCTACCACTTAATAGTTGCATAAATGTGGGCTTCATCTCTCTGAACCTCTGTTTCCTGATTTGTAAAATATTTATTACGACAACATTTATTTTACATAGTTCTTAGAATAATGGAATTAACATGTGTGAAAGGTAGTATATAAACTGTAAAGTCCTGTGTAAACACAAGTTATCACTTTACCTATGTGATAAGGACCACAGCCCAGCACCATCATTCCATGTTCATCAAAATTGATATCATGCTCCTAAGGGGAAGAAAAGTGAAAGATGTGGAAATTGTGGCGTTATTCTTCCCTCTAATTAAACTATGTGTCCTGTCTTTGAGTATGTCTTTCCCATTCTTCCTCTTATTGATATGCTTCCTCTGTCAGTCTCTGGGAACCCAGAAGTATAAAGTCTTACACAAGCACTACTTATAAAAATATTATTCAGTGTTTCTAATTAAATCGTCATAAGAACACAGCATAATTATATGTTCATGTAACCATTATCTTTATTTTTTTACTTGTTTGAGTTTATTATCTTAAGGCAGTTCTTAAAAGACTGAGTTCAGAAACACACCATTACATCCAACCCACATGATGTCATTTTTATTATCAAGGTCACTAGATAAACAAAGACACAAAAATATACATATTCCTCCATCTAAAGCTAAATCTAGAGCTTTCTGCATACAGAAATTTGGCCATTCCTACCTGACCATTGTAGGTAACATAGAGGTAGTTTGTTATGGAGGGGTACTCTGCAGCCAGTGTATCAATCTGCAACAGAAAATAAATAGATAGATAGTAGATGATAGATAGATAGATAGATAGATAGATAGATAGATAGGGATTTTTACTCCCTTTGTTATAATTGTTTTTCAAGAATGCTTGTGGATTTCTTTTTGTTCTGCATCATATTCCTTTATGTCTCTTACTGTCAAGTGTAAAAACAAGAAAAAGGTATGTACAATCCCATTGCTTTCTAATTCTGACAGTGAGAGGGAAGAAGAAGACAATGAAACAATCTTGTTGTCACTTGAGCAGTGAATAACAATACACATTCCAGAGCATCACTGGATCATTGCAATAGTACCTCTCATGAACATAACAAAGTAGTCCTAGTCAACTGGCTACCAGGAAAACTTACAAAGCCAGCTGTCTAAAGCAGTTGCAAATAACATCTAAAAATCACGACAAAATGACCTATATGTAAGGATGTCTTTGGTTTGCAAATTAATGCATAGGATTTAAGTTACCTATGGCACTGAGCAATAGGATGACATAAATATCGCAAAGCATGGGGAAGAAGGGTAGGGGACGAGATCTCATTGAACATATTTGGAAAAAGTGAATCAATTCAGTTCTCAAGGGCCAGGAGCTCAGCTTAGTGAGCAAGAATTTGGGCAACAGGGCAAGCTAATGTAAGACAAGTGAGGAGGGAGAAAGATAATAATTGCTGAATACAAAATATTCAGCATCAAGCCTGAGACCAAAGGGTGTGCATGTGCCCCCTGAGCTCACAGGGAAAAGTCAATGATTTTAAAGGACAAAAACCAGCTGGTGGTACTTTAAGCCAAGACATCTCTTCTACTAAAGGCCAAAAAAAAAAAAAAAAAAAAAAATCACAATGGTGCACCTATGCAAGTTCTTGCGTGATTGTCATGAATACTAGATGAGCTCATTATGCCCAACCTTATCACAATGAATACTAAATGAACCATAATGATGGGGCACTTAAAATAAAGTATTATCCTGTAAAGTGTTAGTGCCAAAAAGAGATAACTGTGCTTTTCAAGAGGGTCAGCCACTACACCAGGGCTCTTCAAGTCCTTCTGTTACACTAAGGATTTCTCTTACTACTGATATTTTTGCACATGGGTCAAAAACTAGAGGAGAGGTCATTTTGATTTTTGTTTTCATTTAGGCCAAGAAAACCAAGTTCTCAGTCTTCCTTTTATTTCTCAGTGCCCCTTCATCCTTTTCCCTTTCAGCATACACCAATCCTGTGCTGAATGAAAGAGGTCACACCATAGGTGTCAGTCGGACAAGTAGAGTCACTTTCGAATTCCACCCCAATTTTTATTGAAAATGGTTCTATGAGTTGGTGCCTACATTTCACACAAGAAATCCTAAGAAGAAAGAAAAACTCCTTTACCTGTTTAACCCAAGGATGAATGTTTTTCTTTAACCTCAGCTCTCTTGTCTGGGCCTCTGTCAGCCCAAGGCATTTTGAAATTTGCTTGTCTGAGAACCCAATCTCCTTTGCATTTTTCAGTGTTTCTTCTGCAATGGACTCACTAGGATTTAATGAAAAAGAGTGATTCGCACTGAGACCAAACACGATAAGCAGTGAACTATTCAACTTCAGAGTCACACAAGGCTCCTTACTTTCCATCTTCAACATGTTTAGATCTCCTATCTTTTAAAAAAACACAAATAACCCACTACATTTCTAGCCTCTATGAAGTCTATTATCTGCAATGCTCACTTTCTCAAATGTGTAGTTGTCTACTTTCACACCATATGCACCCTCTCTCTTCTTATTTCCTGAAAAGTAGTTTCTGAACCTACTGTCTTAATGAATTTGCTCTTTCAAAAATAATCAGGGACCTCCCTCTTACTAAATTCAGGAGCCCATTCTTAATTTTATCTCCTCAACCTGTCAGTATATGATCATTCTGATGTTCCATTCTTTAAAAAGATGTTTTCCTCTGGCTTCTAGTAAGTTGTTTCTCACCCTACTTTATTACTCACAACACCCACTTACTGTTTTTTTCTCCAAAGCTCTATCTTGTGCTACCTTCTTTCATCTGGCTGCTTTCTCTCCTTCCTAAATTTAGTCAAGGTCATCAACTCAAGTAGGATAACTAGTTGAAGACCTCCAAATCCATAGACTCTTCTTCAATATCTGACCTATGCTCCAGGTCCTTATGAGCTTTGAGAATTTCTTCACCTGGGTATCCCAATATTGCGTCAGAATGGGTATCCCCTCCATAAACTGCCTCTATTTACTAGTATCACATATCTGTCTATGTTGGAAGATAGTTTTGTAGTTTAATGATTATATTTTCTACTCTAGCTAGATTTATCTCCTCACTCTCTTCATGATCATTTCCATAGTGTAGACTTTATTCATGTTACTTCCCTCACTTGGAATGCCTTTGGTATTCCTGTTACCTACCCAGGTTCTCTCCAACTCCCAGCCATGCTTCATGGGTCAGCTAAAGCCAAGTTTCATCCACGAAGCTTTCTCAGTCTGCCCTAACCCACACAGGTCTTCCTGGGCTCTTAACTGACTCTTTTGTTTAGAACTAAGGGCATGACTGGAACCACACTGTGTAGCATATCATCATCTCCTGGTATTTGTAATGTTTCTTAGCTTTTATTCAACAGTTTTTTTTTTTCTTCTAGAATCAAGTTCATGAGGGCAAAGAATACATTTGGCTCATTTGCCAGATCTTTTCCAAAGCCTAGCACACTGTCTGGTCCACAAGCAGCACTTAATAAATATTTACCACATGAATGAAGAAAACTGTAACTCTAGAGCTTTTTTATTTTATAGAAAAGACAAAGAAGTTATTGAAACCAGTTTATAACTAGAATTCAAAATGTACACAAAATAATTTGCCAAAAGCCAAAGCACAGAAGAACTAAATACTATTGTAAAAAATCTCTAATGAAATAATTGTGGCCAAGCTATTGCAAGCAATAAAATTCAATTATAACAGTTTGATAGTCAATACAATGAAGTTAAAATGTAACAGTGTGTTAGAAGATCTAATAATACATAAAATATTATCATTGAAATTCTGCTAATAGAATGTAGTTAAGACTACTGCAGTTTGTTAATTCTATCCTCCAATCTCTTAATTTAATTAATTCATATTCTGAGTTTTCAGATGACAGAATCAAGCTGGTGTATTTAATAGCTACTTCTCTGGCTTTCTGATATCAGTGTTAGTTTGAATTTTTGAAGCTACAGCTCTTCCCAGTCAATTTGCTTTTTCTATGGTGCTTAAATTCCCTTCTGTCTCTCAAATCCATTATTCCTCCTGATGAATTTAACTTCGTTTTTTCTATTCCCATTTGATTTTTTAATCTTCCCAAGGATTTGATAAGCATTCTCCCTGAGCAACACATCTTCCTGTCAAATTCTTGAACACAATCTTATTGTTAGGCATTATTAGTCACTTACTGTGTGTCAAGCACTGTGCGGCACGCTCTAGAACTATGCTGTTCAATATGGTAACCACACACGTGACTATTTAAATTTAGATGTTTATTAATTTTAAACACTTTAAATTATTTGGAGCCACATTTTCACTAGTCACATTTCTAGCACTTAATAGCCACATACGGGATGGTGCAGATTATAGAATATTTTATCATCACAGAAATTTCTACTAGACAATGCTGTTCAAGAAGACACAAAACAATGTTTGAGACAATGCAGTGGTAAAGAGTGATTCCAAACATTTTATGGAGAGCTAAGCTACATGGTACAATGTGAGGTCAGAGAAAAGAGATAATCATGTGAGTGGTTGTACTTGAGACATATTGGAACAGAAGAGGGGTGAGAACAGAGCCACAAAGCAAGTGCACGTTTATACAGAAAAGGGGCTGACAGGTGTACTGTAGGCAGGAACAACCGTATTTGCAGTAATTTGAGGCAGCAATGGGCATGGCAGGTACAGGCAACATACTGAGGATTTGTTGTCTGAAAGAGTTAGTGGGAAATTGCAGATGGTGAAGGTGGGGCCACACTCACCGTTTTTCCTACATCAGTGCTTTAACACTTAGTGGATAAGCTCTGTGTGTCAGAGCACTGTCCTACATACTTTAATGATGGAGAGAGAAAATATCAAATCTCTCCATTTAAGCAGGTCAGAGTATATCAGAAGGCAAACAAAAGCCATTTCTCTGCTAGCACAGTGAGAGGTGCTATGAGAGAAATGTGTATGAGAGGAGATTGGCTCAGAGGAAGGTTTAAGTTCCACTAGGGAAGTCTAGAAAGGCTTTACCCAGCGGGTGACTGTTGAGCTCCTGAGGGCCCTTGAAACACCCAAATTTATGGTGTTTGCCTTTAGTTTTGCAAAAAAAAAAAAAAAAAAATGGAGACAAAAGCAGAGGAAGGATTTTTTGTTGTTGTTATTTGATTTTAGAAATGTACATTTCCACCTTCCTTGCCAAGACTATGTTCCTGAACCAATTGCTTATTTGATTATGGGCAAGCGTGCATTCACCCTCAGAGTGGAAGTGTTTGACAAATAAGCTATTTTCCTAAATTAAAATTCTGGATAATGTTCTTTTTACATGAGTATCTGTAATCATGAGTTTCATAAAAGGTTTCAAATCATAGTGATGTCTACCTGTGTGTGGAAAGGCTACACGTTTTCTCTGTGAACTTCGATTTTATTAAAAACATAGGTATAAAGCTTGAGTTGGGTGGGGAAATACTGCACATATAACATTGAGCCAATTCTTACCCAAAGGTTTTTCTAGCTACCTGCTAGATTATTTTTCCCATCATTGTGTGATAGTCGTAAAAGAAAAAAAAAAAAGCAATAAATAAATAGATCTTCAATAAAACATTTCTTTATTATTCCAAAAAACTATCTGCGGAAAAAAATCTGTTATGTTACTGTGTCCACAGCTCACACTAACTAAAATGATTAAACTCTAACTCTGAACAACAATGGGCCAGACACACTTAGGAAACATGCGTTGAAAAGAACCATCACACCTATAACTATGACTAAGGACTAGCATACATGCAAGTTCTCCAAGTCCAAAGACAACCAGAAGTAATGTACTTATCTTTGGCTCTCTTGTCATTTTTTTTTTTTTTTTTTTTGCTTTGAATGATTTTTATTTCTTCCTATATGGGTGATCAGTCAATTCTTCAAAGGCTGCCATATTGCTTTAAATAAAACTACAAATAATGCTACTAAACAAACAAAAAAGAAACCATTTAGATTCCTCACATTTCTATTAGGGATGCAGGAAATTTGCATTTGTTTTGTCCACATTCAGCAATATAATCTTTTCTATTGCTGAAATATGCGTAATTCCTCTTATTCTTTCCCAGCAAAAGAGTCCAATAGAGCATACAAAGACATCTCCAGCAAATACACAACGTCTTCCTCCTCCACCCAACAGATAAAATTGGACTCTTAGCAACAAACAAATTTAAAAAAAGAAAAGAAAAAGGAAGGCTGATTGATAGAATTGGCCTTGTGCATACAAAAGTAAAGTGAACTAATTTTGTGTTCAGCTCTGGTAGCAAAAATATCTCTGTCACTAAGACTAACTCAATCATTACCACTCCCCATAGCATCTGCACCTCAGAAAGGTTTCATTATTTAAAGGGGACGCCTGAGAAAAGCAACAGTAACACAAAATAATGACTAATGAATGATACAATTTCAGAATGGGGGTGAAAACTATTTCTCATAGGTACCACCTCAAATCATACCAGGTGGGAGTTCTACAATAGATGCTACAGGGAGACCTGCAGAGTCCATGTTTTAAGCTGATTCTCAGAATATTTTCTTGGTGAGCCAAAAACTGCTTTAACTTTTGTTCAGTATTTAAATAACTAGATCAATAGCATGATATGATATTTTAAACATCTTAAAAATAAGGTGTATTAAATTGGAATGACATATAACTATATTCATATTCATCTATCTCAACTTGAATGCAAATATTGGGTAGGTGTGTTCCTATGAGGTTCAAAAGGATAGATCTTCTATAGTCTTTCATTCTTGGCCTCTTGGTTATTAATTTCAACTCTTCAGACATAATCATGAAATAGTGCAAAGCATTTTGCAATCCTCCTCACTTAGAAAACAGGTGTTGATTCTGACCCACCATGGCAATTACAGACATAAGTTAGAATCCTTCTTCCCACATTCAGTGCTGTCATAATTCTGCAGGGTACCCTTAAGTCCAAGACAGGATGCACGTGGCCTGTCTCTACATTTCCCTCGATCCCTGTCTCCACTGCTTCTGCATAACACAAGATTGGCTGGCATGTCACTACATACAGAAGAAAATTCACTTTATTCCCTACTTGTTCTGATACAAAATTTTATTTTAAGTCCCATTATAATAAAATAAAAGAAGAGATAGTTTGAAGACACGATTCATTAGCTTTGGGCCAGTGATTTAGATAAGGTTAAACCTCTACAGAGTCAAATACAAGATGAATAATCTTAAGTGGACATAAAGCTCATTTAACAATGTGGAGATTTAGATACATGCTCCTCATCTTTATCTGCCCATATCGGGCTGCCTTCCACTTTGTCTGCTAAAAAGGACTTCCATCAGAGGGAGATTTTTTTTTTTTAAATCAAACTAGGTAAAAGCTTATGTTAGGGACACGGCTATAATATGTCTGTTGTTTCAAAGGAAAATGAAAACCTTAATATGGAACCAACTCAAAACAGAATAACCACCAAAAGAAAGATAAACGCTGAATTTGTAATTCAAAACTGCTTTTTGAAGCCTCAGTAGGGACTGCTGTATTTATATTATATTGTAAATCAAGGGAGCATTACACCAAGCGAGAAATGTGCTCAGCTGAAAGCAGCATACTGCACTAAAGCACACAGTTTCACAATATGTATAATAAATACCTTATCCTTCCATTATTTGATATGTAGTTGTGTGTACTAGTATGTCTGTGTTTCTTTACTCCTTTGAACACACATTAAATTCATATTTCAGAACTGTGTCCTCTAAAATATGCTACATATACAACTTTTCCTTCCTCTACCAGCTTTCCTTGCTTTCAGAGTTCAAGGGCAGACTCTTCAAAGGTTACACTTGCATCACCGCATAATAGACTCTAAACAATAAAACAAAGAAAAGCCAAATAGCTGTGAGGCTGGCCTTTTCATAATGTTCAGTTTCTCTCTACTTAGCAGCACAAAATGACAGTCTGAAATTTTAGAGGAGGCAAAAACGTCTTAAAATCAGACAATCAGACGTTCACACGCTCTGCCATCATCTATCTTTTAACAGTTAGACAGCATGGCTCAGCTTCTACAGCGAGAAGTCTCCCGTCAGTTCTCTGGTTTTATAAACAATACAAGCCTCTCTCCTCTTTCTCTTCAACTTCTGATGCAGATTTTGTTGTTGTTGTTTAAAATTCTACCCTGTCATCTCTGAAACTTCCTCCACTCACACTTAGTCCTCAATAATAAATGATAAAAGGAAATGGAATAAATTCCCCTTAATAAGGAAATTTTCACCTGGCGTAGAGGAGCTGGGGAAATCTATTAGCCGACCAGAGGCACGCCTGCAGCATCGCAATTACCAGGGGAGCCCGCGCACTTCGCAGTCCTCTCTTCCACTTGACTGGCTTTTATCTGATCCACCAACTCACAAGTCATGCTAAACAAATTTCCCTCCAGACTGCACAAGCTCTAATGTGAAAATGAGCACTCCACTTGGCCTACAATTACGGGATGAGCTTGCCATTTTATTATTATCTTCTTTTAAAAACTCCCCCAGAAGGCAGAAGCTGAGAAAAACACTAGGCCTGATGCTTGGTAATGACACCTGCTTTAATAAGGAAAGAGAACCGTGTAAGATGTAGGTTCTCTGTCCTGAGACCCCTCACTGGCATTTCCCCTGAGTTTTGCGGGGCTTCACTGATTACTTTTGGCATTTCACAGGTTCAAGACCATCCCACAATCACAATAATGCAATCAAGTGGAGGAGTTATTTGTCTTCACATCTTTTTTTTCAAGGAGACAGGTTATTACCTTGAGAGAAATGCAAGACAATTTTCAAAAGCAGCAGCAGCGTTCAGAAAAGCAAAGGATAAAACCCAAGCAATTGGGTAAATACTACTATTTTCTCTTAAGTTTTGAGAGCACCATGCCTTATGTCTGTACAGAAATGAGGTCTCTGGAGGAATTAAAGAAAACCTCGGTCTCTCTCTCATGTCCAGGACAAACAATACCTAGATCTGATGTCTGAGTGAAACCACGCCAGCGTGAAAAGACTCTGTTAGGATGTGGGTCCACCTGGCACTACCACAATAATGCTATAAAGCCGCCAAGTGTTGATTTTCAAGGGATGACACACTTAAGATTATACTTCACCTTAAAGGCTATTAACAGCAACAAAATCAAAATGAAGAAGAAAACTTTATGAGAAATTAACACTGTAGCTATTGTTAAGTAGGCAATTTTTAACTTCCTGAATCCTATGTTCATTTCTTACCAATCTTGAGTAATCCCAAAAATCCAGAAATACTGTTGTATAACTTTAAAAATGGTAAGGCCATTTATATACTATTGATTATAACAGCATAATTATATTCTATAAATAACCAAGTAATAAAACTGGGGAAAATAACCTAATAGAGGTTCGGTTAATCATAATTTTTGATCCTTAATAAATCACATTTTGCATCTCAGTATTCTCAGTTGAGAATGCTGTGACTTTCTCTGCACTTGATTCGGTAACAATGAAAAACAAACGCAAACCACTTAATCACAGTAGCAAGTCCTGTCTATTAGTGTATAAGAAAGTGTTCTGTTACATTCAAAAGAGCATGCTTCTACTAACTGAATAGCATTTACCTGACCAGATTGAGCTAAAAGGCAAAGTCTATACTATAGAATATTGCTTCTGTTATTTCTACTCAGCAAATTTATTTATAATTTTAAATACATTCTCTGCATTCTTTTCCAAAAATTAAGAGGATGATTCAGTAAGCAAAATCCTGGGTTTTCTCATGAAGATAGGTTTGTTATATGCCTGGAATTTAAATCCAGCAGATTAAAAAATATATATATATATATATATATGCATATACATATGTGTGTGTACATGTGTGTGTGTGTGTGTGTGTGTGTGTGTGTGTGTATAGATATAGATCATGAGGCCTCAGTAGACAACTGAGATCGAATGAGCATTCTTTGATGTTTTAAAATTTCTTATTTCACAAATAAGTGTATTTAGAAGTCCTATATTTTAAAATTTCTCCATCATCTTTGTTTAAAGCAAGTCATGTTTCCACAGAGTAGTTTTCCAAATATCACATATGTTGTCCAAGCAATAAATGTATAACTTTCAATATATAACTTTCTTTGACTTCTAGAAACTATTACTTAGCATATTATTAAAATGAGTTTCTTAACCGAAGCCTATCTACTGATAACTACTGCATAGAATTTTTTTTCTTGCTAAAAGTAACATATATAGGAATAATTTTTGACCAAATTTTTCTAGTTCTTGAATGAGAAAATTGAAGCCTTTTCTGGAAAGGGGAAAAATAAGAAGCCACCTCTATGAGGATGTGGAAAAATTCTAGAATTAAATTCCTGCTCACATGTCACACTAGATCTATGTTAATCTGAGACATATGAATATATTTTGCACATTAATATCCATGATAGCAAAAATTCTTGTCTATTTCATACTATTGACTATATACTCGAGAACTAATTGAGTAGCTCACTCTTCAAGCTACCTAGAGCAAGGGATGGTCAATTAAGTCGGTCTGTTGGCTTAAGATAAGTGGTAGGCAGGGAAGGAGGCAGTAAGTGCAACGTCACACAGCCATGTGATGGCCATTACATTATCGTAACATGCCTACACAGGCAAATAGTGCCTGTCTATTTCCACCTTAGATAGGCCGATACCACGGCCAAATCTACAGTCAGGCTCCAACTACCCCCAGAAAAAAAAAATTTCATCAGTCGGGTAAAGATAAACGTGGCAAGTGGTTAGCACAGTGGAAGTAGGTAACGAGTGCTTCATAAACACAAACGCCAGAGGATGAGGGAAAAGGGAGGGAGCACGCACAAGCAAGGAGAAAGCGAAGAGGAGGAGGAGAAGCAGCAAGGAGTTAAGCAGAACAAAACCAGCAAGCTGCCCAAATTTGGCCCCCGCAGCCCAGCTCTTCTAAGTCTCTTCCCTCTCTCTGCAGCAATTCTGTTTCCAGGCCTTGAGGTGGTGAGGACCACCATACTTTGTACTCCCTGCAAATCGCAAACGATCTCCTGGAGACAGTGGTCACTCAGGCATTTACTCTGCTATCAGAAGGCAGAGCCACTGCCTCCCACTCCCAGGGAAAGGCATCACCCACTTCATCTTCCAGGGGACTCGTGGACTTCTCCCCCAAGGAAGGTACCTAAGGTATGAACGAGCAGGTGAAAATATTCTGGGGTCAGTGAGTGATTACCTAGCTTTTGTAATAATAGTTCAGGTCGACTATTCCGCCTAAATTTAATTTCCATTGTACACTTCAGGAATTTTTAACTCACTCCTGCATTAACCTGAGAGATGGAGGCATCTGCATTTTATCTAAATAAAAAATAAATGTATATGTATGTATATATGTATATATATTTATAATATACTGTCTTATAAATACAGAAAAACCTAAAAAGAGAATTCTTATTATCCTAGCTCTCTATGCCCTTGAAAATTCTATTTGCGTCTTTTAAAGGTGACTCGCCAAAGCTTTCTCCCTGCCAGGCTCCCATGTTTTCCCCACAAGAGTTCTAGAAAAGGGCACATCTCTTACAACGCTTCTGCTCTAAGTGGGGTCAACAATTCAGGCAGGAAAACACGCAGCTCACAACTTGACAGCTAAGGAGGAACTGATCTCCAGCTGTCTGATTTAAAAGTCATATCTCTACAAAGACGCTTTTGAAAAGGGTTAGTGACTAGAATTGAAGGCAGAAGCCCTGGGCTAGATTTCTTGCTTTCCTCTGACTGGTATGACATAAAGTATGACACACACCTCTGTGTGACTCAGTTTCACCATCTACAAAAATAGAATAGTGATTATTTTCCACCTGTATTATAATAGAAATGCACTTTAAGGTCACTAGAGAAATATAAATCTCTGTATTATAAATATAATTCTATATTTTTTACCTTAATCTTCTTTGCTGTTTAAGTAAATCAGAGCCTTCTCTACACTTGTACATATTTATTAATATTTTTCATAAAAACGTTTTTAAAAATTTGCAGTTTTGAAAACTTGGATAATTGTGTTAATCGCAAATTTTGGCTTTTTGTCCTCAACAAGCAATAGAGATTTCATAATGTCCATGTAACTATTATAATGTCCCCAGTGTATATAATCTCTGACAATAAAAATTAGATAAATCCCCTTCTATTAGAAAACAGTTTATTCAGAGCCTTACCAGCTAATTAGTAAATATATAGTCACTTAAATAATGAAAACCTAGAGATTCTGATTTACAATGTCTTCCAACACAGAGTTTATATTTTAGACTACGCATTTCAATTAACAGCTCTGTGGTCCCTTTAACTAACCAGGAATTGTAATACATCTTCCTCCATTCCAATTTTTCCCTTCTTTGGCATCACTGAGAAATTCTGATTTTCACTTTCTACCAAGAATATTTTTCATTTATTTAATGGGCACATTATCAAACAAATATTATTGGATTTTTACTATATGCATGGCCAATTCCCCCAAAAAATAGGGTAAATAAGAATTGAAAGCCATCTTTATCTTTTTCAGAACTGATGCTACACTTTAGAATGGTGAATACATTCTACTCTTTACTCATACAAATCAGCAAAAGCTCTTAAGAAACTCTTATAATAAAAGCATATTAAGACATTACGCTATTTAAAATTTCCCCTAACAGAATTTACAGTGTAATTGGAGGATGTTATTAGCATACATGTAATAATCACAAAATGAGTGAAACTGTGTGGCTTCAACTATTATATACACTGAGCAAATAGGTAGATAATATTCACATTAATTTCTATTCACAGAATTAATTTCCATATAGTAAGAGTCTCATTTTTATGAAATACAAGAGAAGTATAACAAAATAAGAGCAAACACAATTTGTCACTTCCTAAGTAGAATTCCTCTATTTACCTATTTTCTCTTTGTCATTGCACATTTGGTCCTTATAGTCTAGCTCCTACTCTTACCTCCCCATCATCAAATTTGGTGGACTTGCTGCTCAGTTCACTCCCTCTCTGCTCTCCCTAAACCTAAATATTGCTGAAAGTGTCTTCTTATTTTATTTATTTTTAATTGTCTCTTCCTTTGGCTCCCATGACATTGGGATGTATTGAAGCAAAGATGCTGTCCTTGGATTCTGAATATCCCGAACTCAAATCCTGGCTTCAGTGTGCACTACCCCTGAAATCTTGAAAAATGTACTTAAACACTGTGAGTCACTGTTTTGTTTATAAAATATGCAGGAGGGATGCATACCTTCTAAGAACTCTCAAGTTGAGACTTACGTGAGGTAACACACACAAAGGTCTCAGAGCTTTTGTTTTTAACCTCCATTGAACTTTTCTGGCTTTGTGTTTCTGCCTCTCATTGTTCATTAAAAGCATCCTGTCTTCTGTATATCTATGTGTATACAGATCTTCAAGAACACAAGTCTTCAAATACAAGTTTGAAGACAAGTCTTTCAAAATAGATTACAAATCCAATGAAGGCAAGTTAATAGCTAACAATTTGGTCTAATTATAGCTTCTAAGAGAATTATCATCAAATAAATATATAACCCATAATGCTGAAATCACAGATACTGACATAGGGTAATCTATTAAATCCTGACTATCACTAGATGCATACATACAAATCGTGAGTGTTATGTTATTTTAAATCAACTTAAGATTTTTGGAACTTTCAAATTTATAAGAATATGCAGAAAATATATAATATAATATTTATTTTATGAATGATCTAAATATCACCTCGAAAACATTTTAAGTAAAACACGTATCTTGCCCATGCTGGACTCAAGTACTCTCTCACACTTTCAAAATGCACAATTATTTGTCAAAATTATAAAAACACTGTTTAATATAGTTCCCTGTGCTATACAGTAGGACTTTGTTATCTACTGTATATATAGTAGTTAGTATCTGCAAATCCTGAACTCCCAACTTATAATAGCCTATAATGAAAAAGAATATGAAAAGGAATATACATATGTATAACTGAATCACTATGCTGTACACCAGAAACTAATACAACACTGTAACATTGTAAATTGACTATACTTCAATTAAAAAAAACAGTTTAAATAATGAATTCAATGAGGGTTCTCAAAACATTAAATATTTGATGTAAAATATTATTTAAGATATATATGATACAAGAAATTATTACTTAAAAATTAATAGACGCCTGTCAAATCTGTGACATCACCTAAAATATCTCATCTTATCACATGGAACATAAAACAAATTAAAAATAAAATGTATTTTTGGCATTAGTTCATAGGTATGGAAATTCTCACAGTAATGCTCCTCTTTACAGAGAAAAATAAACTTTTTTATGTAAGGTCCAATATTTGGTATTCTGAAAGAGGTTTATCAGATAAATGATTTAGGGTATGAAGACTAAAACCATAAGATAGTAATATGTAGTAACTGATAAAATTGTTTTCCTTTAAAGTCAATTACTTTACACATAATATATTATATATTCATCTTAGCAGCATGACTGCCTAGTAAAATAAAAGAGTACTTTTTTTAAACTACAGTGAAACTGAGATTTAGTGAACTATAATGTGAGTTGATAGCGAATACAGGGGACATAACCCATTTTCTGCAAGTCAAATCAATGAGTTCCATTAAAGTATCCAAACATCTCTATTTTCATTCTGCATTCAAAATAATAAATACCCACATACTTAGTATATATACTTAAATGTCCACAGACTGGAGTGGAGGAAACAACAAATGGTATCACAAACATATCACAGTAAAGGAGCATAAAAAGTATAGCATGTGCTCATATGTTACATACAATGAAATATATCTATTTCTTTCTCTAAATTGCTTCTATATTTAATACACTTCAAGGCTAATTGTTTATTGTTATATATATTTTTTCTACCAGAAAGTATAAGTTATCATTAGAAAGTTAAGTACTGACCCTTCTCTGTCTTATGCCTAAGGGTTAACAACTTTTAGGGGGCACTTTCCCCCTGGAAAACTTCAATCAAATATAAGCACAAAACATTCTTGTCCAGTTTTGCCATGCCTTGTGAGCAAGTTAAATAAAAAGTCAATAGAAACTAACATGTGGAGGAGAGGACATTCAAAGGGAGTGTTCCAGCTAAGGTGACACCTGCATTATTACATCTGCCAGAAGTTTGTGGCTGCAGGGAAATGACCAAATTTACTGAGCTCAATTTAGCACTTGAATGCCCAAGTGGAACTCACCAGGCTTGCCCTAGATTGTTTTCCTAAGTTACAGGCACACCTATGACTTTCCAGCACTCATCAACGGACGTAGTTTATCACACTGAACTTAGTGATGTTCATATGAAAATTGGGTCCTTCTCTTTTTTACTACATTGATTGTAGCAGTAAGTGGCAGTGAGGGGGGAAGAGAATATTAATATCAGAATTAAAATAGTAAAAAAAAAACCCTATAATATATTGGACAAAAGCATTTCCTGAATAATTTGCACATTAATCCATAGAAAATTAAGTTTATATCAACAATTAGTAGAGAAATAAATCCAAATTTTAGCCTCATATACTTATATGGCATGAACTGTATCACAATGGCCATATCCCCTACTTTTGAATCTCTAAGATGGATGAAAACAGATTCCTTTTAAATAGTTAAGCATGATGTTGCCAACATAAGTAGCAGCATTGTGCAAAACAACAACAACAAAAAAACAAGAAGCAAAATGGACCATTCTAGGAAAATTGCCCAAATTGAATGAAATGCAGTTATCATAAATGGTGGAACCCTTCCCTTTGGAGATCTAACATGGTACAGCACAAGCCCTGGCTGGCTGTCTTCTTTAATCCAATCACTTGAAGGAAAGATTCAAAATTTAATTCAACTTAGTTTTAGCCAGTAAAAGAGCAAAATTATAGAACTTAAGTGGGTACAATAAAATTCTTGAGCTAGACAGTCAGTCAGAAATAGCTGAAGAATCCAAAAATTAAAATTAGGAAATGAAAAAATTTAAAAAGAGTTCTAAGCAGAGGATAGGCAGATGCTCAAAGCTGGTAATTAGCACTCAGTGTTTCTCCTGCCTGCTCACATTGTTGTTCTTTTTTTAAGTAACATGATTGTCTTTCACCTAAAATTGATAATCCAATTTAATATTATAAATAAAAATGTTTGAGGAGTAATGTCCTGAAATAGTTCTTGTCCACAAACCAGCTTTACTATAGCTGACTTCCTTACTTACTTACAGTAAAAGGGGTTCAGCCGAGCTATTTTTGTACCTGTGCTCATCTATTAATTACTAATATAGTTGAACTCTTTATCAGATGTGCTACTTCTACATTGATGGGACTATTCTCTCTTTATTAACTACGTAACTATACTGGAAGTGTCTCCTATACGTAATCTTATTTTCTCCAGACATTATATAATTCACTTCTCCATATCCTTAAACATATACACACACACACACATCTATATATGTACGTGTATATATACATAGACACATATACATATGTATCTATGCATATATACATACACATATGTGTTGCTGTACATATGTATATGTGTTCACACACATACACACTTATATATAGCACAGTGGTTAAATATCAAACATCCTTGGTTCTAGAGTCCTGCTCAGATTTGGTCTTAATTCTGTCATTTACTAGCATGTGATACCAAAAAATTGCTAAATAGCTCAGTGCCTCAGTTTCGTATCTCTAAAGTCAGGATAATTACTGACTTCTTAGGTTATGGGAATGATTAAATGAAACAATGTATTAGAGCAGTGTCTGATACGTAGTCAACAAATTTGGTGATTATTACCTTGCACTTGGAAGGTGTTTGACTGAATCAAAATTCAAGTCTCTGTTCTAAACCCATTCTTTGTACTTTATTGAACAATTCTTACCAAAAGACTCTAGTTGATAAAAACATTTGACATATTTATCTGCTTGACTTATGGTACCTGCACTTCTGCCCTCCAATTCGGATTTATTTGCATGACCAAAATTGAATGTCTAAGCACTAATGGAGGAAAGGATTACAGGTGAGATTTTTGTAATTTTTAATAGATCAAAATAAGCATATTTTTCTTCTAGTGAAAATGCTATATGGGAGAAGCATTATGTGTGAAGGAATCAGTGTTGGTAAGATAAGTGAGTGTGGGGAAAATATACTAAAGTCAGGGTAGCTTGGCAGTGAAGGCCAATGGATAAGCTCATGCAAATGTTACAGCTACACTGAAACTTCTGACAGGCTCGAATTTTTTACACTCCTTGCAAAGTGGTCTTGTAACGTGAAGTTCAAACATCTAGATCCCAATGCATATGCATAACACATTGGAATCCTCCATGATACAACTCACATCACACTGAGTAAAGAGAAACTTTTAAAAACCTAAAGAAATCCACTGTGAAATATGTTATCACTCCAGGTCGATTAATGCCACTACACCAGCTTATAAATTTGGGGAACTGCCTAGAACAGTCAACTTTCCTAGCAGGCCCTTGGGCAGCAATAAACAATTTAAGAATAAAAGGAGAAAGTCAGTGAACTCAAGTAGAGAAGAGGAATTTTTCTTGCTGAAGCTGTCTGAATAGTGATTAATACCTAAGTTGGTAAGAATGGATTTTGCTCTGGAAGTTTCCAGAGGGTTGCCCTTGCTGGGCCCATGTATTGAAGATGGCAAACTGAGTTCTGATGGAAGCAAGCACTCAGAGCTGAGATGCTGAGGGATGCTGAGCTGATCACTCTACCACCTGGCTAACTTGTCCCCTCACCCGGGAGAAGACTGGGCTTTCATACTTCATCCTCAGCGTGATACGTGTTTCTCTCCACTCTTCAAGGAAGTAAGAAAATTATAATTTCCACTTTCTCACAGACATGAAAAACTGATCAGCTACTTCCACAGTGCCAACCTTGTTAACATCATTGTTTTGTTTCTCTACTCCAGTATGAGACATTCACATATATGCCTACATTGGGTATATTCCATTTGGAAGTCAAATTCTGGACCTCATTTCAGACGACTATATGTAAATATAAGTCATAGACTGCCATCAGTGTAAGTGCTCGTCTCATCTTCTGCTAGTTAATGTGTTTATTGGATTTTAGAAGAATTTTAGCATGATTAACAACTGTAGAGTGGGGATTTTTGCCCATTAGCATAATGGACTGGTATTGATCTTTTGATAAGAATGACACTTGTATCACTAGCTATCATTGCTTCCTCATAACAAAAATAGGGCTGGTATTAAAATCAGTGCCAATGCATCATAAAGAAAATTAAGAAATGATACATTGCAAAATATATAAGCAAGTGTAAATTGTGACTCTGAAAATGGGTCTTAAAATGCGTAATATCTAAAATCACAAAATACTCTTCATTATAACAAGTAGCATTTCCATCTTCAGGGAGAATGAGAGAAAACTTTCTTGGGCACTTATGCGCCAGAGGTCCTTTACGCATATATCATTTAAGCTCCATAACAAAATTATAGTAGACATTAGCTGGAAGAATGTGAGGTTGGAGAAGTGAGGGAGGTCACGTGCCCGTGATTCCGTGGTGCACACCCATCTATCTGACTGGCCCCATGGCCTGTGCTCTTTCCAATCCACAAGGAAGGAACCAGGTGAAATTTTACCCACATTTAGCATTCTATACTTTATCCTCTCTTTAAGCTTCTCCTTTTCTCCTAATTAAGATTCCCACTGTCTATTTCCCATGGACCTATAAGAAAATTTCAAAGGGACTTGAGCACGTTGGTACCAGAAATATATTCAGGCAAGAGAATTTAGGGATCGTCCCAAATCACACCAAAGAAATAGCTACCTCCTAAGCCTGCATCTAAAGCCAGCCTTTCCAACATGGGACCAGCTGAGATTTTGAAACAAAGTTAACTATAGGTAAATACAAATGAAGAAGAGCAGCTGATCTTAACCTTTTCCCAACTGGCAATACATAATTCAGCCATACAATGCCAACTGTTACTAGAGAACTCCTATTACTGTTGTAGCAGTATCTTCCTTGATGTCTGAGCATCCCTGGGTAATTAGAGGCTGAGAAAAAGCAGAAGATGTCATAATCCAGGCTAATGGTGAGGATAATCAAAATAGGGCAAGAAAAAGGCAAGTCCTACACCATTAGTTGCAATATTCTTTCAACCTCAGACCCCAGTGTAACACAGAACAATTAAGAAAGGTAGCTTCAGTGGCCATCTATTCTTATTTTATTTATCCAGCGCTTCTAAATAACAATCACTATCGAATTGCTATGTGTGCATCTATGACACTCAAAAAAATTAATTAAACAGTAAAGTGGCCCTCAGATAATAATCAGTTCAGGATTTAGTTAACACCCTAACATCATCGATCATCTGTTGAGTTCTTGAAACAAGAGATAATTGTAAGCATTCTGTTTTAGAATCTTTTAAATTATTAAAAGCTTTATACAAAAAAATTTTAGTGTAGATCATTATGAACAATATAAAAATCTACATTTACAAATATAGATTTATGCCAGAAAATGGAGACTTTAGTTTAAAATGTCAAATTATCAGCAACAAATACAACAGAATGTGAAAGTCAGAAAGATATTATAAGTGATCTGTAACAGTGAGCCGTTCTAATAATCCTCCAAGCACCTATTTTACTATCAACGTACACTCATTTCTGCTTAGTTAGAATTTCAACTTACCTTCTGGTTGTAACAGAAGCTATTCAATTAAAACATCTAATTTGTCCAAAAATCAGAATGTATATCAAGTGGAAATTTAAATCACAATAACATCTGTTGTTTTTCACCCCAGGTCTCTTCCATGGCTACAATTAGCATACTGTAAGTTTCTAGCACCCTCCTGTGGTTTAATTGGAGTGGTTTCAGAGGCATTTGAAATCAGTTGTCTGAAACTGAAAACACTGGAACAAGACTATAATTCAACATAGAAATTCTGCTGGCATCATAAACCAAGAAAGGAAACCTCAAGTCAGCAAAATTCTAAGATGAATGTACAGGCTCAATTCTTAACTTATCTGCTATCTACTGTTCATTTTATGTGATCACCACGAAGGATGACTTACAAGCAACTAAGCTAGTTTCACATTTGGCAGATTGGAATCCCCGATTTTCAAAACTAAGCATCGCTGCAGGTAATTGTTGAATGGATGAAAAAGAACCTCATTTTACTTAAAAAGAAAAGCAAGTGTTTTTATTGCCCAGTTTGTGTGCATCTTGATTAGGTAAACACAGTAACCCAATTATATGATGCAGTAGTTTGAGTTGAGAAATCCAGGCTTTGAGAGCATCCACCGTCTTCAGCCACATTTTAAGTGATTAACTTTTCTACATTTACTAAAATCACTTGAGAATAATTTATGCAAACAAAATTTTTCCCTCTAAACACACGCCTAGGCTTGCAGGTGAGAGTTCTTCCCAGTACTATTTCAAAGCCCTCTTGAAGGGGAGAAGCTAAAGAGGATTTTACTGTCTTTCTGAAATTGGTAATGCTCCTATTACCAAAGATCCATGCTTAAAACCTATCTGTGACTGCATGTGTCTCGAGGAACGACCTTCTCATGAAATTAAAAAAAAAAGTAGATTTTAAAGCACTGATATTATCAGAATATTCTGAACATGAAATAAACTTTTTAAAAATAATTGGCCATGAAGGAGATAAAAATGCAAATTAGCACGAGGTAAAGAGTCTATGAACAGAAATTTGAATGTAGCTTATTTGCATGCTAAACTGAATGTCCCAATGTTAAAAATATCAGTAGAATGCAAGAGGCATATGTTTGCTCATCCATACGCAGCAACATGTAGGTTAATATTAAAAGCAAAATATAGACTTCAGAACTTGGAACATTTACAGAAAACAGAAATATTATTCATTTCATTATTGATTAATAAAATCTAAATCTAAGTAATGCTTGGTAATTAAATAGCACATGAATTCATAAATGTACACTAATTTTCATAAATTCAAAAGACCTAATAAAAATATCACCATGTTTGATGGCAAGGGTAGGGGTAGGAGAAAACTAAAAATATTAATAGATGACTTTAAAAGGTAAACATCTAAAAACTGCCATTTCTCCCAGCTATGGCTACTGCTTTTCAACATTGGCACCATTTACTTCACTGAAGCAGAATTTGGGCCAAACATGGAAGGGTAAGAGGAAGACAAACTTGCACAGAGGATACCTGGAGTCAATCAGAGCACTACGGCCTTACCTGTTGAGCCCTTTTAGTGTCTTTTCCATGTTTAAAATGTCACGCATCTTATACAAAAACCACTTGTCAATGGATGTGAGCTGCATAATCTCGTCAAGGGACATGTTGTCTTCCAACGCCTGCCAAAAGGAGAAGAGCTGTTGTCTTTGGCAAACACTTTATAAATGTCTTATTTGGTTGAAAACATGGCAGCCTTTCCTCTCCATGTTATTCAGAGAGCCTGAGGCTGTAGACTGAGAATGAAACTGATACCATATCACTGATGTTCCTCCCAATAAACCGACAGACATCGCCAACTATATCCACAAACGGCATGCAAAGGAGGCGCCCCGAGTTAGTCAGAGTGGTGTGTGCTCAGAAAAATCCCCTGAACAGGCTCTTTATATGACTGCTTTTTATATGACTGTGTGACCAATTAGATTCTAAATCTGAGACATCTTTTTGGAATTAGAGAGAATCTCTTGAAACTATAGTTACGCCAAATCGGTAAGAAAATGTAGAATCAATATAATGATCTTTTAACTTGTATTTTGGATAATTACCCTTTAGCATATTTCGCGTATTTTTATCACTTCACTCCACATTCACACAAACCAGTCAGTGAGAATTTATGGATCATATCTCTGGCTTGGTGTTATTTCTCTAGAATATTTCCCCACAGAGGACTTCAGAAAATTATTCTGGATCAGTTACTGTGACTTTTGTGCTAAGACGGGCATTTTACAAAATCCTAAAATATTCTAAAACAATGTAGTAATAACTGCTGTTCTGACAGGCAGCTCGGCTTTTTCCTCAAGCTTACTTTAACAATTTCTCAAAAGTAAAATTACAACTGTGGGTCATAAAGCTGAGTACAAAAGGCAGCTGAAAGAAGAGAGAAACTCTCAAAACCAAAACCTTCATATTCAAAAGGTGCCTACTCTTAGTCTTTACTATTTTTAGATATCTATAGTCGATGAAAAAAATGTTAATCAATTAATATTTCAAAACAATGTATTTTAGAATGGAATGCTGCATTTTTAAATCCCACTAAGAAATATGTGTAACTAATGACTGCTGTTATATTTCTTAATTTTCTTAAAACTTTTACTTATTTCATAGGAGGGAGAAGATGGCGGAGTAGAAGGACGCTCGCAGGTCACCCTCTCCCACAAATACACCAAGACCCACATCTACAGACCCACTCAGCCAACCAGAGCACCTGTGGAACTCCGACAGAACATCGCCCTCTTCAAAAGATAAAGACGCCAAAAATCTGGTAGGAGAAAAGGAAAAAAGAAAGAACAAAAGGCAAAGCAGAGCGGGACGGGTCCCGCGGGGAGGGAGCGGCAAAGGAGGACTGGCGCTCGCTCGCTGGGTCTCCCCTCTCCAACTGAGAGGCCAGCGGGACGGAGGGGGAGCCTCCGAGGCTCGGATCTGTACAGAGCAGCCCTTGACTAACAGAACTAAGTTAAACGGGCACAGAGCGCCCCCCGACACCCAGCCTGAGACGCGGGCCGGCAGCAGCGGTCAGGGCCAGGCTGCACAAGCCGGGCGGAGGACGGAAGTGGCTGCATGAAGGCAGCCCCGGGGGAACGCAAGGGGCTGCGCGCCGTGGCTGTGGGTGCACAGGGCAGAACAACCTGGGCCCTCCACAAAACAGCAAGGTTGATGTGCTCTCGGGGGAAGGGTGCACACCCCCATCTCTGAAAACCCGCGGAAAGTTTTCGGGGGAAGAGAGGCAGGGCTCAGGCATAGCCGCCATATCCTCCGCGCTGAGCACTCAGGCGGGGTCGGGGTCGGGGGCGAAACCTGCATCCCCACGGAAGGGCTTAGCAGCCTCAAAGGCCAGACTGAGACTGGCCTGCAGCCCGGGGCAGATAGGATCCTTCCATCCTAGTCCCTCAGAAAACTTGTTCCACAAAGACAAACAAGGAGCTGGGTTTTGGCTCGGAGCAGGGACAAGGCTGTCCCTCGGTCTTCCCCGAGCCCACCTGCGGAGCGCTGACCAGGGCGGAGCGCGCAGCCGCACAGAGAGCGGAACTACCGGCGGCGCAGGTAGAGGGAGAGCGGCCCCCCGGTCTTTCGGGCAGGAACACAGCCCCTGACTGATGTGCTGGGAGGGGGCACGACCCGCCCTCCTACCCGGCCAGTCTGCAACATCTGACTGCGGCATCCGGAGGGGCAGCGACCCGCCCGCCCACAGCAGAGAGCTGCACCTGACCCAGTGTTAGGAGGAGGCGCGATCTGCTTGCCGACAGGTGCTGGGAGCAGCACAGAAGAGGGCACCAACGGAGGGCCTCTGAAAACAGCAAGCTGAGCTTCCAAAACAGGACGAAGACAGAAAGACTTCACAGTAAAAGCACACAGACTCCAGGAGAACACCGACAACCCCCCCCCCCCCTTTTTTTTAAAATCTGTTTTTACCTGTTCTATTTTCTATTACTCTCTTAATCTTTACTTCTTAATTCATTTCTATTTCTCTTGGGTTTTGATGTCCTGCTATTGATTAGACACAGGTTTCAAATACATCTATTCATCCCCCGCCCCTTTTTTTCTAAAGGTTTTAAAAGGACGTCTCAACCCGATTAATACTCTGCTTCAACTCACTCTTCTATTATTCATTATACACTGTTTTCAAACCCTCTTTCTCCCTTCTTTTAAAATTCTTTCTCTCTCTCTTATTTTTTTTTCTTTTTTTCCTAAGTTCTATTCCTAAATAGGCATTAGATAGATAAAATCCTTAAGGACCAAAATAAACAACTGATACTCCATAAACCACAGTGCCAAAGAGGTATGAGCAAGATGAAGAAGCAGAAAAACATTTCCCGATTAAAAGAACAAGAGAAATCCCCTGAAAGAAAGATCAACGAAATAGACATCGATAGCCTACTAGATCAAGATTTCAAAAAGGGAGTGATCGAATTGCTGAAGGAATTAAAAGAGATAGTGTTTAGAGATATAAAATATGTCAAAAATGAAATTGAAGCTGTAAAGAAGAGCCAAGTAGACTGGGTAAACTCATTGACAGAGATGAGGAATGATCTAATAGCTGTGCAAAGCCGACTAGATAATGCAGAGGAACGAATTAGTGATCTAGAAGACAGGGCAATAGAAAGCACCCATTCAGAAGAACTACAAGAGAAGCAAATAAAAAATAATGAAAATAGCATAAGGGACCTATGGGATAATATAAAGCATCCCAATCTTCGCATAATAGGGGTCCCAGAAGGAGAAGAAAGATCAAAGGGGATTGAAAAGGTTTTTGAAGAAATCATGACTGAAAACTTCCCAAACTTAAAGAAGGAATCAGATATCCAAGTACAGGAAGCTCAGAGGGTCCCAAACAGGAAGAACCCAAATAGACCCACACCAAGACATATCATAATCAAGATGGCCAGAGTCAAGGATAAAGAAATGAATCTAAAGGGAGCAAGAGAAAAGCAAAGAGTAAGTTACAAGGGAACCCCCATAAGGCTCTCAGCTGATTTCTCTACACAAACACTACAGGCCAGAAGGGAGTGGCAAGATATATTCAAAGCCCTGAATGAAAAAAAAGATGCAGCCTAGGATCCTTTATCCAGCAAGGCTATCTTTGAGGATAGAAGGAGAAATAAAGAGTTTCACAGACAAAAAAAAGCTGCAGGAGTTTAGCAACACTAAACCCATGCTAAAAGAAATATTGAAAGGGCTATTCTAAATAGAAAAGCAGCAGGATGCTACAGAAATGAGAAACACACAACTGGAAAGGTGATAACTCATGAATTACAAATAAAGTAAACATGAAATTATAAAAGAAGACATACAAATCACTGAGAGTGGGAGAGGGAGGCAGGGAAATATAGAATATTTTTTTCTTTCTTTTTAAAATTTTTTTAACAGTAGGATGGGTTTGAGATCATGTTACTATCAGTTTAATAAAAACAGTTATAGTAATGGGTTGATAGATTTACAAAAAAGGGTAACCACAAGCCAAAAATTTACAAAGGAGTCACAAAAATTAAATAAAATCCATGATAATACAAAGGAAAATTACCAAACCACAAAAGGAAGAAGAAAGGAACAAAGAGGATATACCAATTCAACTGCAAAGATAAGTTCAAAGTGGCAATAAACACACATCTATCATTAATTACTGTAACTGTTAATGGACTAAATGCTCCAGTCAAAAGACACAGAGTGGCAGACTGGATAATAAAGCAAGAACCTTCAATATGCTGCATACAAGAGACCCACTTTAGGGAGAAGGACACATATAGATTGAGAGTGAAAGGATGGAAAAGGATATTCCATGCAAATGGAAAAGCCAAAAAAGCAGGTGTTGCAGTACTGATTTCAGACAAAATAGACTTTAAAACAAAGGCCATAAAGAAAGATAAAGAAGGACATTTTATAATGATTAAAGGAGTGATACAAGATGAGGATATTACACTCGTTAATATATATGCACCCAATATAGGAGCACCTAAGTACATACAAGAATTACTAACAGAGATAAAGGGGGATATTGATGGGAATACAATCATAGTTGGAGATTTTAACACTGCATTAACATCACTAGACAGATCTTCCAGACAGAAAATAAACAAAGCAACAGAGAAATTAAATACTACAATAGAAAAACTAGATTTGGTGGATATTTTCAGAGCATTACACCCCCAAAAAATAGGATATACATTCTTTTCAAGTGCACATGGAACATTTTCCAGGATCGATCATGTACTTGGGCACAAAAGAAACCTCAACAATTTTAAGAAGATAGAAATTATCTCAAGCATCTTTACTGACCACAATGCCATGAAACTGGAAATCAACAACAGAGAAACAAAGGAGAAAAAAAGGAAAGCATGGAGATTAAACAATATGTTATTGAAAAAACAATGGATCAATGAGGAAATCAAAGCTGAAATTAAAAAATACCTTGAGACAAATGATAATGAAAGCACAACCACTCAAAACCTATGGGACACAGCAAAGGCAGTGCTAAGAGGGAAGTTTATAGTGATACAGGCCTTCCTCAAAAAAGAAGAACAATCTCAAAGAAACAATTTAACCCACCACCTGAATGAATTAGAAAAAGAAGAACAAAAAGCCCCAAAAAGCAGCAGAAGGAAGGAAATAATAAAGATCAGAGAGGAATTAAATACAATAGAGATTAACAAGACCATAGAAAAAATCAACCAAACCAAAAGCTGGTTTTTTGAAAAAGTAAATAAAATCGACAAACCTCTGGCCAAACTCACAAAGAAGAAAAAAGAGAGAGCACAAATTAGCAAAATAAGAAAGGAAAATGGAGAAATTACAACAAACAAAATAGAAATACAGAATATCATACGAGAATATTATGAAAAACTATATGGAACCAAACTGGATAACCTAGAGGAGATGGACAAGTTTCTGGAAACATACTGTCCACAAAAACTGAATCAAGAAGAATCTGAACACTTGAACAATCCGATCACTAGAAAGGAAATAGAAATAGCAATTAAAAACCTCCCTACAAATAAAAGTCCAGGACCGGACGGCTTCACCGGGGAATTCTACCAAACATACAAAGAAGAACTCATACCAGTCCTTCTCAAACTCTTCCAGATGATTGAAAAGGAGGGAATACTCCCAAACTCATTCTATGAAGCCACCATCACCCTGATACCAAAACCAGGCAAAGACACTACAAAAAAAGAGAATTATAGGCCAATATCACTGATGAACATAGACGCCAAAATCCTCACCAAAATTTTAGCAAATAGAACCCAACAACACATAAAAAAGATTATACATCATGACCAAGTGGGGTTCATCCCAGGGACACAAGGCTGGTTCCACATACGCAAATCAATCAGTGTAATACATCACATCAACAAGAGAAAGGACAAAAACCACATGATCATCTCAATCGATGCAGAAAAAGCATTTGATAAAATTCAACACCCATTTATGATAAAAACTCTCGCCAAAGTGGGTATAGAGGGAACATATCTCAACATAATAAAAGCTATATATGACAAACCTACAGCCAGCATAGTACTCAATGGTGAAAAACTCAAAAGCTTCCCACTAAAATCTGGGACAAGACAAGGATGCCCACTATCACCACTCCTATTCAACATAGTCCTGGAAGTCCTAGCCACAGCAGTCAGGCAAGAGAAAGAAATAAAAGAGATCCAAATTGGAAAAGAAGAGGTAAAAGTGTCATTATATGCTGATGACATGTTACTATACATAGAAAACCCTAAAAGGTCCACACAAAAGCTACTAGAGCTGATTGAAGAATTCAGCAAGGTAGCAGGTTACAAAATTAATGTTCAAAAATCAGTTGCATTTTACACTAATGATAAATCAACAGAAAAAGAAAGTAAAGAAACAATCCCCTTTAAAATAGCACCCAAAGTAATAAAATATCTGGGAGTAAATCTAACCAAGGAGGTGAAAGAATTATACACAGAAAACTATAAACCATTGATGAAGGAAATTAAAGAAGACTTTAAAAAATGGAAAGATATTCCATGCTCTTGGATTGGAAGAATCAATATAGTTAAAATGGTCACACTGCCCAAGGCAATCTACAGATTTAATGCAATCCCTATCCAATTACCTAGGACATATTTCACAGAACTAGAAAAAATCATAATAAAATTCATATGGAACCATCAAAGACCTAGAATTGCCAAAGCATTACTGAAGAGAAAGAAAGAGGCTGGAGGAATAACTCTCCCAGACTTCAGACAATACTATAGAGCTACAGTCATCAAGACAGCATGGTATTGGTACCAAAACAGACATATAGACCAATGGAACAGAATAGAGAGCCCAGAAATGAACCCACAAACTTTTGGTCAACTCATCTTTGACAAAGGAGGCAAGAATATACATTGGAATAAAGACAGTCTCTTCAGCAAATGGTGTTGGGAAAACTGGACAGCAGCATGTAAAACAATGAAGCTAGAACACTCCCTTACACCATATACAAAAATCAACTCAAAATGGATTAAAGACTTAAACATAAGACAAGATACAATAAACCTCCTAGAGGAAAACATAGGCAAAACATTATCTGACATACATCTCAAAAATTTTCTCCTAGAAGAAATAAAAGCAAGAATAAACAAATGGGACCTAATGAAACTTACAAGCTTCTGCACAGCAAAGGAAACCAGAAGTAAAACAAGAAGAAAACCTACGGAATGGGAGAAAATTTTTGCAAGTGAAACCGACAAAGGCTTGATCTCCAGAATATATAAGCAGCTCATACGACTCAATAAGAAAAAAATAAACAACCCAATCCAAAAATGGGCAGAAGACCTAAACAAGCAATTCTCCAAGGAAGACATACAAATGATCAAAAAGCACATGAAAAAATGCTCAGTATCACTAATTATCAGAGAAGTGCAAATCAAAACTACAATGAGGTATCACCTCACACCAGTCAGAATGGCCGTCATTCAAAAATCCACAAATGACAAATGCTGGAGAGGCTGTGGAGAAAGGGGAACCCTCCTACACTGCTGGTGGGAATGCAGTTTGGTGTAGCCAGTATGGAAAACAGTGTGGAGATTCCTCAAAAGACTAGGAATAGACTTACCATATGACCCAGGAATCCCACTCCTGGGCTTGTATCCAGAAGGAAATCTACTTCAGGATGACACCTGCACCCCAGTGTTCATAGCAGCACTATTTACAATAGCCAAAACATGGAAACAGCCTAAATGTCCATCAACAGGTGACTGGATAAAGAAGAGGTGGTATATTTATACAATGGAATACTACTCAGCCATAAAAACCGACAACATAATGCCATTTGCAGCAACATGGATGCTCCTGGAGAATGTCATTCTAAGTGAAGTAAGCCAGAAAGAGAAAGAAAAATACCATATGAGATCGCTCATATGTGGAATCTAAAAAACAAAAACAAAAACAAACAAACAAACAAAAACAAAGCATAAATAAAGGACAGAAATAGACTCACAGACAGAGAATACAGACTTGTGGTTACCAGGGGGGTGGAGGGTGGGAAGGGATAGACTGGGATTTCAAAATTGTAGAATAGACTACACTGTATAGCACAGGGAAATATACACAAAATGTTATGATAACTCACAGAGAAAAAAATGTGACAATGAGTGTGTATATGTCCATGAATAACTGAAAAATTGTGCTGAACACTGGAATTTGACACAACATTGTAAAATGATTATAAGTCAATAAAAAATGTTTAAAAAAAAAACTTTTACTTATTTCTAGTATCAGAGGGACCATGATTACAAGTGTTGAGAAACCATGATTACAAGTGTTGAGAGACAATACAGCTCATAATTCTGTTGACGAGAATGAAATGACATCTAATGGGAATATTCAAAGGCATGTTTGCTTCATAGGTCTATCTATGTCTCTTTTGTTTAATTCTCCCTGTAACTGTAGCCAGGTTCCTTAATATTCTGTCTTCTTTGCCAAGTGATTAAAGGGACAATTGGCTGTTTGGCCATCAACATTGTGAGGGGGATAGAACTTTAAGTCAGTGACACTTTTGGCAGACCAAAGGATGTTTTCACACGACTGCACGCAGTAATTATCCTGCAATTGAGGGAGGACCTGGAATCTGTGGTCATTTCACTGTGAGGAAGGATGACCAGCATCACATCCACAGTTCTGAGCGGGAAGCAGGATCCTGCCAGTCTTAGGACTTGGTCTTCAAGAGCTGCAACCTGCCATGTCACACAGCAGTAATGAAGTTCATAACGACCCCAAACATGTTTGAGGTTACTCTAATGTTCCCCAAATCAAAAATAATGCCCTGCATTCTCTTCCAGTCAAAAGAGGTGATGACCAGTCATCCTGAAATAAGACTGCTGCAGAAATCAGACCTCAGAGCAAGTTGCCCTTTCTAAGAAGCACGAAAGCGAGTGAAGATTTACTCACTCCCTTCCTTCTTTTTCCCCTTCAGCCCTCCACACTCCTTAAACTCTTTGTCAAAATCACCAAGTTCCTGGTTGCTGTGGAAATGAACAGTAATGATGACCTCTAACAAACAGAAATCAGTTCCTTCTCCCGGCACTCTGGCAAGCAGTAGTTTATACCTCAGACCCTGCACTTCTTGCTCGTACTGTGTGCAAGAAAGAATCTCCACGCATTTTCCCTGAATTCTCATTCTTTATAAGTCTGTTAGAAAAGAATGAGAGATATGCTTGAGTTTTACAGCCTCGCTGGGAACTCGGAAATACTTCCTTTTTTCATCCACCTCAAGATGGCAGAAGTATGATTACTAGACTAAAGGAAAAAAATCTATTTACTGCCCTTTGAGAAAAAAATTATATGTATACACACACACACATACACACATATATGAATGTGGTACATTGCTTTTTAAGCAAAAGACTGAAATAAGAACAAGAAGGTAAAATGGCTTTCTAGAATAACCTCTCATCTCACCACCATGGAAAAATGTTAATTCTCCATTATCTTGAAACTCAGCATTGAGAAATGTCCATCAAAAAATACTAGTATCTCCAAGACTACTTCAGAATTCCAGTGGAAATTAAATAACCTGCATTTAGAAATCATAACTGTAAGGAGAGTATACATTGAATGCATTGAAGGAAACATACCCTTCCCTTCTTTCTCTCTCTGCAGGACTCTCTTTACATGGACATAAAAGTTGCAGTGAGTTTGAGACCACTAACAGCATTTTTCTGTTGCTACAAAGACCAATTATAGAGACAGATTCCCTTTCTAAAGACAAAATTCATATTTTCATCAACTCATCCTACATGCACATACACACACATACAATGGTCATCAGGGCTTTGTAGCTCCAGTGTAGTCTAACACTGTTGGAGGATTAATACCTAAGCTTCCTTAAATGTCAGAAAGCAATTCGGGGATTTCTGACCAGACAGATCCCAGCTGCCCAAGTCACCTTTTATAAAATCAGATGAGCTGAAACTTCAGAATTCTAAGCATAGTAAACAAGAAAGGAGATTAATATGGCATTTAATTTGTATTAAAGGTAACTGGTGGGTGGAAGTGAGAAATATGGGGCTTTTTTGTTCTAGAAAACCAATAAAATAATTACACAGAAAAGCCTATAATCATAGAAGTTCTTTATAGTTTGTTGTTGCTTAAACACAGAAAAAGGAGCAAATAAATAAAGATTATTCTAGACTCTTAGGTAGCACATACCAAGTGGTATTATTATTTTATGAATCTTCCTTTCTTAAATAGAATTTTACACATTTTCAAGGAGTGAGTAATGAGAGTGATAGGAAATGACAAATCAGTATTATTAAATACCTCAGAGTATTGATAATATGTGTACTAAAAGGGAAGATCATTTTGCCTATGTGATCATCCTTTAAAACTGCAATGTACCCTTTAAGGGGAGACTTTAAGTCAAAAAAGGGATAATTTTTCATTAATTATAGAATAATCTAATGAAATACACAGAAGTTTCCAATTTAAGACTATTAAAGAGAACTAATTTTTTTCCAAAAAAAGTCCCTGAATTCAAAACCACTTAGTGATTCAGTTTTACATTTAAGTCTAGGCTGACCATATTCAGAGAATATCTGATAGCACTGGGCCCCTTGTCCCATATTACCCTGGCGATGGCATAGATGCGGGTGCTGGATGGCTCCGCCAGCTCTCTTCTGAGATCGATGTTGGATGGCCACTCTTTGTTCATTGGGAGACGGGAAGTGAAACCGTCTATAGACGGGTGACACATCCGTAAAGCCTTCTGGAAACTCTCCTCAAAGGTGCGACCAATAGCCATGACCTGTAATCCACATTTAAGACCCATATTTATAGAAAGAGCTTGCATGTTTTTAATTTGTAACAAAACTAAAAATTGAATATTTTTCAAAAAAGAGTAGGAACAAGACATAGAGCAGAAGAATGCTACTGAAATGTATTTTTCTTCCTCTCCTTTTCTCCATAGTTTTGATGTAATGAGTCTTTAACATCATTGGGTCACTCTTTTATCACTTAGGGAATTTGCTAAGACTAATGAGGAAATGACCCATATTTGCTTTGGACCATAGTACGGAAATAAAGAATTTGTGGCCAGAGTATATAGACCCTTCCTTAATAAGAGTTTGCTTTTGTGCAGATGTCCTTCAGAATAAAAAGCAAATGAAGAGAAACTAGACATGTATTAATACAAAAACAGAACTATGTCTAACTGGGTATCAGTATCCAAGACAGGCTGTCTTTCTTTAAAGCTAAGCATTAATATTAATAGAACCTTGAGAATCATAACAAATACTGACAGATTCAGATTTTGAATGTAGGTGGAGACTAAATTCCCCATGACAAATTCAATATGTCTTCCCACAATCTTTGCAGCTGATCATACACTAATCAATTAGGAAAACCATATGGAGATTTAGTTTGGACAAGTTACAAGTCAGAACTAAACTTAAATTAACCTTGAAGGCTACCCAGTTATTTTCAGTGCATAAACACTGTCTTTGATTCTTTCCATGGAATAATAGATTGCTATGCATTTTTGGTCTCCAATTTAAAATAATAACAGTCATAATGCTCCCTTCAGTAAACTTCCATGATGCCTCAAATAGACCAAATTCCCATTAATGTCAGTTTAGTAAATCTTCATGTCAACTGAGTGACAAGATACATATTCAGAGATCACTAAAGCCAAACAGATAACCTTTTCACACTGCTACAAACTTAATTAGAAATAAGGGAAGAGCCTCAAGAGCAGGGGCAAACAAAATGTTAGTCTAATTCAGATATGCAATTTGTGAGGCATACTGGTGTTTGAAGAGTTAGACATATATTCATAGCCTCAAAAAGTAGCAGAAATAAGCCTTAAAAAGTACCAGAAATAAAATATTTTATGGTACTATCAAATTAAGAAAATATTTTGGAATATTTAATAAACCTTGTAACTATTACATATTTAAAAGTTGGCCCTAAAGTAACTAGTTCCATAAGTAACTCACCATGAATTTTTATTATTTTTAAGTACATTGTATATAGTGGTATATGGAGTCTATTCAGTAAAAGAGAAGTAAACATACATATATAATAATAAAGGGAATACATAATTGTCTTTGCTCAAAATTTGTGCCTTTTAATACTTTATATTATTAAAATTCACATTCATTAAGTGAATTCACCATTTTTCAGTGGAACAACTATCCCGGCTTTCCCTGACCCTATTCTACTATGCTGTCATAACACCTGCATGTAAATACTGTATTTTAAATTTTACCACCGTTTAACTCATATTTGGTTCTGTTTAAATATTCTGCACCTGCCAGCTACAGAAAATATGTCACAATTATCTACATCTTCACTGTTTTATAAACCTCCCAGTGTCTTACATGTTGTAAGAACTCAGGAAATGTTTACTAACTTGAGTTAAACTAAATGTAATGTGTTAAATGTTCACTGAAAATAAAAATTCTTTCGATAATAAACCTTAAGTGAACACATTACGAAATTATCTTACATCTTAAATCCTTTGGCCTACAAGCTTTACCATGAACATTGTAAAAGGGGACTCTTTCCACGAAATGTAAAGTGAATGACAGTCGTTTATCTGGTGGAAACACTGCCAACAAAACTTTCATGGCATTTGAGTTATAATTCTGTTGTGCACCTTGAAGCATGATTGGAAAATTAAGATTTAAAACAGCTATGTCTTATGTTGAAACACTAGGGAGGAATGAAATTTCTATACATTCTTCAATCAAGAGCCCAGTATCCAGGCAAACTTAAGACTTCCAATGACACTAAGGGTTTAACAAAATAACTGAGAATGAGAATGAACTAGAGGAATAAACCAAGGACCCACCTCGCCTACACTTTTCATAGAGCTACCAATTCGACTAGATGTTCCGTGAAAACGATCGAGGTCCCAGCGAGGAATCTTGGTGACCATGTAATCCAGGCTGGGTTCAAAGCAGGCTGATGTCTTCCCCGACACAACGTTCTTGATTTCTGGAAGTGGAATTCCTAGGGCAATCTTTGCAGCAATGAATGCCAATGGGTACCTGTAAAGGAGGAGGCATTTTTTTTTTCCTTTCAGTAAAAAGTATTAAAAACAGTGCAAAACATACACTGGTTTTTCTTAGAAATTCTGGTATCATTTTACATCAGGGTATAAAGCACACCTGATTCTCTGTTCTGTATGAAGATTTAACAGTCCCTTATAAAATAAAGCAAGTCATGATAGAGAGGAATGGATTGTATTTACACTCTATGCCTGACATGCAGTGCTACAACTCTCAACCTTCACCACTTCAACCCAAAATCAATACTTTCCTTGATAAATAAAGTGCTCAATTGTGTATAACCTCCACTAAAATAAGAATCTGCAAAATATTCTTTTGAAAAAATATATACACGTCTGCACCTAGGAAGATGGTGGAGTTACCTGGTACTATGGGATATGTCATGGTCATAAAATGCAGTCATTGGAAGTTTGGGTTTTTGCTCTGGTTCCAGGTTATCTTTGAATTTTGGGTGCCTTACACAACTAACATTCTGGGAACTGGACTATACTCTCCTGGAATGTCAGTTTGGGTAACTGTATTTGAGAAAATTCATAGAACTATAGAATTACATATGAGTTCTTTAGTACAACTCCCCATTCAACAGATAAGGAAACTGATAGAGGCAATCAGTGATGTATCCAAAGTCACACCTTTAGTAGAAGAACCAGAGGAGAACTCAGGTCTCTTGACTCTTGTTTATGTCAACATTCCTTTCACCACTCCAGGCAGCACTGGGTAGTTACATAAACATATCTTTGGGCATAAATATTTTTTTCATTTAAATGCCATGGCATTTAAATACTAGATGCTAAATATATTAGTAGAAACAGAAGATATTTACAAATTTTCTCTCCAATTATGCTTGCTAGCAATTGTTAAATAGATACAAATTTATTAATTTAGTTTTGAGATTTACCTATCGAAAAACTCTACGTTGTTTGGTCTTGTGGAGTTTTGCTAAGATAAAATAATGTGTATCGCATGCTTGTGTCCAGTGAACTATATCATTGCCTAACATTTGCTATACACCTGAAAAGCTAATTGAGGACTAAAATTAAGGATTAATTTGCACTTTCTAACAACATCTGCAAAGTGCAATTAAGAAGCAGATTTTTCGCAGCCTGCTTTGACCACCCAGATTTTGATTAGTTTATGATTAGCCAGCAAACAAAGCCAGCTAGCAATACCATTTGCCTCAATCTGGCAGCCAATTCATTAATAACCATGTCCTCAGGACATGACTGGGAGCCAGCATACAGAAATAGGGACTACAGCTTGTAAATGCAGCACCGTCTTCCACTAGCTGTCAATTTTCCAATTCAATCTGTGAAGAATCTGCAAACCAGCGGTCAATCATTCTGGGCTTACCCAGTAGCCTTTGAGGCCAGGGCAGAGCTTCGGGATAGTCTGGCATTCACTTCAATGATACAGTATTCCATTGAGGTCGGATGAAGAGCAAACTGAATGTTGCATTCACCCACAATGCCCAGGTGGCGAACGACATTGATTGACGTCTGTCTCAACAGCTGAAACTCCGTGTTAGAGAGTGTCTGGGCAGGGGCCACAACCACCGAATCACCTGTACATCCAAGCAACACTTGTTATTTGGTAGCATATCTAAATAACCAACTTTAGTGACTTAACAATCTATGTGAATGACACATGACACATGACACATAACAGGCGAAGAGTCTGCTGGGAAAAGCATTATCTTGAAGAAATACATACTAGGCACATCAGGTGCTATTCCCTCTGATTGTTTCACCCGTATTACTCTGACATATTATTTACAGAAATCTCTCTAAGCTTTCCCAAGCTCATCTAGCTATCAAGGCTTAGTCACCTACTTGACATTAACTTCTTCAATTTCCCTTCTCTGTATCTCAAATCATCTCTCAAGTTCTTCCTTCTATAAAATAGCAGCTCCTCTTCACCCAGACTGACTCATCCATCAGTTTTCTATATCTCATCCCTTCCTGTTTTCTCACTCCTCTGTAATCATAGCCTCCTGTATCCTCAGTCTCTTTTTTTCATTTGCATCACATTTTATTGACAGAGCACTAAATCCTGAAAACCCCTTTCCCAGTCCTTAGTCACCATCCCTTCTGCCTATAAACATGGTCATATCTCTACTCGTTCAAGAAGCCCCTCTCCTAACTGCCAATTTCAAGAACCATCTCTCATCCTTTACACGACTAAACTTCTTGAAAGTTTATCAGTTCTGCTTATTACTCATACTCATGTAATTTCTTCCAATACAACTCACATAACCAACTTTGCATTAAAACTGTCCTCTTGAACATCCAACGTTAAATCCTCATTCTTGACCTTTCATAGCATTTGCTACGGTCAAAACCAAAGCTTTTATAAAATATTTCCTGCATTAGTTTACTTGGTAACTATCACTTCCTTCTTTTTCTTCAACACTAATCCTTCCTTTTTCTCCTGCCCTATAAATCTGAATGTTTCCCAGGGTTCAGTTCTCACCCAACTCTCTTTCTTTCCATGCCTATGCCTTTGAATGCTTAGACTATGCTTCCAGCTTCAATTATTTCCTTTAAACCAAGTCTACCAATGACTTTGTATCAATTTCTTTATTTCGATCCACTTTTCTTGAATTCCAGCTCCACATTCTCAAACCTCTTCTTGAGAGTTCCATCCACATCTCGCGTTCAGCATTTCTAAATCCTGTGTCATCATCCTTGCCCTCTAGTCTAACTAGTTTCCTTTCCGGAGGAACATATTTATTTCACCTATTTCTATTTATTGTGGCTGTTTTCTCATCCACTTGGTGACTAACATTCTGTTCGTTTGAAGGTTTCTTAACTTCACTCCTTAATTCTCAACACCAAGAGATTTTACCTTCACTATTGTTTATATTTGGCCCTTTCCTCAAATGAAATCAGTATCATAAAACTCACCCTACTTCAGAGGGTTTTTGTGAAGATCAAATTAAATGTAAGTACTTTCAATACTATAAAATACTATATATGTAAAATTGTATCACAAATGTCTCAGCTAAAGACTGTAATTTAAAGAAAAGAATGTAACAAAGACTGCTACGAACCATCAGAGACATGAGCTGAAGGCATTACTACAATGCTTGAAGCTTCTTTGCCTACCTGTATGAACACCCATGGCATCAACATTTTCCATGCTACAGACAGTGACACAGTTATCATCAGCATCTCGGACCACTTCAAATTCTATTTCTTTCCAACCTGTCACTGACCTCTCCACCAGAATCTGATTGGTCATAGCAAAGGCCTGGAAATTGGTGACAAAAGATATCAAAGAGTCAGGAAACATGGATATTTGACAAAACGCCCCAGCCTAAATCCTGATCTGTGCTGAAGTCTCAGGCCTAGTCTCCCATCCTCCTCTATGCTCCAGAAGGCACAATGTGCCAGGAAATCAGTGAGGTACCAGGAATAGCATCGTGCAGTGAATATGCTTGATTTACATTATTGAGGCTTGCCATTCAAAGTGCTGATATGACATTAAATCAAACTAATTTAGGAAAAGGAGAAAATAATTGAGCAATCAGGCAAAGGGAAATGAAATTATTTCAGCAGCTAGGCTTCTGTGAAACCAGAAAATGTGGTAAGTGTGAATAAATATGGAAAAATAAGTATAAAGACTCTGTCTTTCTCTAAAATAGCTGAGGGTGCTTTGTAAAGAACATACACAATAAAAGTCAGTCGATGTTGATGAGGAGAAGAAAGGAGATGATGATGGTTGTAAACAGTTAGCCAAGATGGCATATGAGAACTTGGGAATTAGAAGAATCATACGCGACTATTATTATGGGTAATCACTGCCTAAGTGCTTAAATACTCTGAGTCATATATCATGCATGCCTAATTAAGCAGATATGAATTAGTATAATTATCATTTCTTATTTATTCTGTGCCTACCGGTGGGTAGAACGCTGAACCCCAAATCTGAAAGAGGCAGTCTCTGACCTCAGGACATTTAGTGGCTGAAAACCCAAGAAAGAAATGTCCCTTTGTCTCATAATGTATTTGATTTGTGATGACAGTGAAAAGAAGAGAAAGCAACTAGGGAAAGGTAGTTTGATTTTTTCCAAATTATTAGCAGGCAGTTTAATGAAATAATAACTCAGTGTAAGCTATTCCATGATGTGCCTCAACATTATTTTTTTAACCTCAGGCTCCAGCAAGTGCAACGGAAAACGTAACACATTGGTCCCCACAGCTATCCATGATGAAGTTTTCAAAGTGGTTAGGAAACTCTGTATCTAGTATGAACAATTTAATAATGATTAAGTTGTCATTAGGATTGCCTGCTAAAAGAAGAAATCTAGGAAACAAAGCAGATGAATTTGGGGGAGCTTTTTGCATTCTAATGGAGTAGATGGGACACAGGAACAATAAAGATCATCTTCGTCTGTTGCCTCAGTTTTTTTCTTCCTAGTCTTAGATTTTATACAAAGATTAATTTAGGGACCTAGATCAGTTAATGCGGTTTCTAGTGATGCTAAATATAATCTCAAGAGAATAAGGGGGAGCTCAGTATATAACAATACATGTAATTATTCTCAGAGGAAAAGCTAGGTTTTCAACAAAGAAAACCATTCAATGACCTATTAATTATTTTAGAGGAATATAAATAATTTAAAAGTATTCCATTTCAAAACTGTCTTCCTGGTAAATATTTTTAGACAATTAAGTATTAAGAATGGTTTTTTATACTGTAAAAATATTTTTAATCAAGAATAAGTATGCATGGTCACTACTGACAGTAATAATGAGGTTGTTAATATTAAAAACATTGGGAGCTTCCAATAAACTAGAGGGAAAAAAAAGTTATACCTCCGTAAACATGTCTTTCCTTTACATACATGATTCAGAAGTCCAGAATGGAAACGATAAACATTTATGTTGGATACGTTTCCCTTTTTTCAGTTTCTTTTGGCAACTTAAGAAAAACAAAGTCCAAGTTGTTGACATGTGAGTTTGCAATTGCAGTTATTTAAACATATTTAATTTTATCTATCTGTTTCCAGAATCCTATGTCAATAATTCAAGGGCCACATTTTGTTCCACTCCAAAAAAGTAAATAATGATAAGGCTATAAACTCTGCTTGATATTGACCCAGCTCTCCCCAAAACAGCCCTTACAATAAATCTGGCAGCTTCACTTCCCTGACTGCCACGTGGAAAGTCACATGGGCCTCTGGGCCACACATGGATTCATCCACTCAACAAGGACTTACTTACTGAGCCCCAGTATTGTGAGACACTGCGCAGTTCTGTGGGAATAGAGTGTGGGCAAAACTCTCTGCTCTCGTGGAGCACAGTTTCTGTGTTAATCTCTAATTTATTTTTTGAAGCATATCTTAATTTTCTCAAGATTTTCCCTTTAATACTTAAGAAGTATTCAGAAATATGCTAAAGTGATTTTGATAGAAAATAAATTGTAAGCACTCAAATCTCACTTTTGCTTTTATGTGTGTGTGGCAGTTGGCAGAGACATCACTCATTTATGGTACTAAGAGGTTTATATCATAACATTTAAACACCTGAATTTGAGGTAAAACTAAACTACTCAATGTGTTTTGTTTCTCCTACTGGATGTCATCCATGTCATATTGTTTCAAAAAATAATGGCAAAATGGGACATTATATTCTGGGTTTTTTAAATCACTAAAATGCATTTTTAGCATGATGGGTGTTTTGAAGCAGAGAGAGATGGAATTGGATTGATTTCATATCAATGAAATCAACAGACAGTACAATAAAGACGGCTTTGGGCTAATGCCATGTTCCAGTGTAAATAACTGCACTGTGCTTCTCTTTCAAAAGTGTCCTCTCTTGGACAACACATTTAGAGAACGTGGCAGTGATTTATAAACAGAGAAAAGGCCGTTTCTCATCTACACAACTTTCTTTTATTGGAAGAGTGTATCAGTGAGTTTCCTTGGTTGGTAAGAATTCGACCTGTGAGAACACATACCTTTGTGCTGAGGTCCAGTAAGGTCTCCTTATTAGGACAGATGCCTGAGCCTAACCCGCCCAGGGCGTAGGCAGAGCGGATCATCACCGGGTAGCCAATGGTGTCTGCTGCCTTCAGTGCATCCTCAATCTGTCAGCAAGAGCAAGGATTCAAAGTTTTAAGAGCTGACCACACTATCAGAAAAGACCAACCAAGAAGAGTCTGGCAATCTGGGTAAATCAGTTGATTTGGGGAAAGCGACTACAGAAATGTGCTATTATTCCCTCATCTCCTTCTGAAAAATAACTTACTTTATAAATTTTAAGTAAAATCTTAGGATTTTTTTAATATAAAGTGAAGGTTTTATTAAAATTTTTTCATGGTTAATTTTATTTTGCAATATAAAAAAAATAAAACAATGGCCAAAGCTGAATAATTGTCATTAATTTAAGAATGGGAGCCATATTGAATTTTTAAATTCAGTTCAAAAGTTTTCATCTCTTAACAAAATAAGGTTTTCTACTACAGAACCTAACTTGGTATCACTGTAATAAGCCATTAGGAATACTATCTAGAAAGAGATTTTTCATTTTTCAAGTTCAGTCAGAGTAGTCCCAGAAGCTTGGGAAAAAAAATTTTTTTTAACTTACAGAATACAACATATGGTGGCTATATTTTCCTGTCATGGAATATTATTACACTACCAATGGGAATGTAATTACACCTTTCCCATATGCCTGTTTCTCATCCTAAGGAAGCAAGGACATAATTAAATCTGGCAATGAAAAAATAAATGTATGGCAGGAGCTCTCCAAATGTTCAGCAGAGCTACCCTGAGACTATTCCTGATTGACAGCTTTGGAACATGCTATGTACTTGATCACATTCTTTACTGAAAACATACATACCCCATTTTTAGTTGTCCCAGCAGTACATGCCTCAACCCAGAGGACGTGCCTATTTCTACAATGGGGAATTTGCATCAAAAACTGCCTCCAGTACCCCCACGCCACTGACTATATGCCTGAAATCAGGAATAAAGTCAGAGACAAAAAAAGGTGTACAGGAAGCTAACCTTTTCCTAGTACTTGGTAATTAGTATCCTATCAATAGGCATAGGATACAATGGGAAATAATTTACAGGAATGGAAAACAATCTGCCTTCTTTAAACATCAAAGCCACAGGTTTCTCAGTCATAAATCTAAGTGATTAGATCCAATAGCTTTTTTCTTGATAATTTTATTGTAAAATGTTTATTCGATTCTAACAAGAAAATTTTAATTCAGCCATTTTCCACTTGCAGGACATTCACACTCACAAGATGTATGACTGATCCCAGGAAGAAGGTAAAAATTACTTCAGCAGTACAAGTTTATATGGTTCTCTGTTTTGATTCAGGAGATTTGGTACTCAGTGGTGCTTCAATCATTGATAAGCCACTTCATCTTTGGGCCTACACTTTCCTTCTCATAACATTTCAGCATTGAGTGCTGCAATTAATATGCAATGCCTCTGAAGTACTAACACATTTCTGGAAGAAAATATATCCAAATGTAATATTTTAACTATTATTTTTAGGCATGATAAACCATTCTCTCTACAACACAAGACACATGATGGCCCTGTTTCTCAAAAAAAAAAAAAAAAAAAAAAAAAAGATTTCTTACTGATTCCACTGCAAAGCTTGGAGCAATCTTTTCATTAATCTCATTTAGTTTGTCTGAGAACAGCTGTCTATCTTCTGTGGCCATAATGGATTCAACTGAGGTCCCCAGGACTCTCACGCCATATTCCTTGAGCACACCCCTCTTGAATAGTTCCACTCCTACAGAAAAACAAAATAAATCAGTTTTTAAAATATCAAACTCTTATGCCTTTTTTAACAGGTACCTGAACACAACATTTTTAAATCTTATTATTAACTCCAAAAAGCCACCAGACTCCACAACAGAACAGTACTTCAGGTAAAAAAAAACTTTGAAAGAAAAATTCTGAAGACATTCTAGCAAAATGTTTTGCTGGTGCTACTATTATGTATATTATCACCTTCTCCAAGTGATTTTTATTATCTTTATTAATAAAAATCATATGATTACAGTGAGCCTTCAAATTTTAGTATATCTCCTTTTCTTCTAAGATCTATTCCTATAAAGAAATTTTCTTATTTAAATAATCCCAGTGTTATGGGTATCTATCTGGGTTAAAGTTATCAAAATTGTTTGTGTTTCCACTAACTTGCCATTCCACTTTGGCTGTCTTTTATAGTTGACATACAAATTACATGACCAACTGCTTACCCCAATCAGATAACAAGATTCTCATTCATAATCTAGTTCTAAAGCTTTGAAATATTTTAAACAGGACAGAACGCTGGACTCAGCAGTTGCATGAAGGGATGGTAGAGACACTGATAAATGTTGTTATGAAAATATATGTGAAAGTTATATGCTACAGGGCTGACACATGAGAACACAGAGCACTTAATCAATGTTAATTCTCATTTTTCATTCATAGTAGTTCTGAGGGTTTCACTGGTAACGGAGAAAAGCAGTTTCCTGGAATGGAGGAGGGGGACCCAAGAAACCTACTCAGCCACCCCCAAGCATTAAAGCGAAAGGTTTCTTTCTGTCCTCCAGCTGTTCTGTGAAATAAACTGGTAATACTCATCATATGACATTTTCTGGCTGTTTGCTAACAGCTTCCTTACACAGAGGAAAGCTTTTATGAACACACAGAGCACAACTGCTAAATGAATTCAAACAAAAAATATACATAAGCGCATGAACCAAAGCTCTGCAATTAAACTTCAAAAAAAAAACAAAAAACAAAAAAACTCACCACAGTTCAGAGCTGTCTGGCCACCCATGCCTAGAATTAACCCATCTGGCCGTTCCGCTTTGATGACTTCTGTGACAAACTGAGGGGTGATGGGGAGAAAGTAGACAGTATCCGCTTGCTTTAAGCCCACCTCGTTGGTCTGCACCGATGCAATGTTTGGGTTCATCAGGACAGTCTTGACATTTTCTTCCTAAAAGAAAACAAAAGGATCTGGAATCTGAGCATATGATCTAAAGAAGAGAATAATCATATTCCAGCAAAGGGTATTATCAGGTAACAAAAATTTTAGGTTATTCTGCAGGCTGTAGAGATCAGTAATAGGACTACTGAGTGGAAGTTAAAGGAAGACAAACATTTGGTGAAAGGAAGGAAGAAACTGCTTGAAAATAAAATCATCCCAAAAGAGGTGGCTGCCTCATGAGGTTCACCCTGAATTCCCTGCCACTGTAGGTATCAAGTGAAGCTGGAGATGTCTTCTACAGAATTTGACTAACGGTCCACAAATGCTACTGAACATTACAGCTCAACTGACCTTAAAAGAATAAAATATTCCAAAAATTCTTGAATGAGTAAAATATAAAATGGAAAAAGAGGCAACATCAAAGCTGATTCCTTTTCTAACGTTTGTTGAAGAACAACACTAAGTATATGTTTAAAATGCATGATAATATGTTCCTTCTTGCTGGAAGCACTGAGAGCCTTCTGCTGGTTTCCATTTTTTTTTTTTTTTTTTTTTTAGATTTTCATGCCTGCTGTAGTGCTTCAACAAAGAAAATTATACAACTGTTTATACATATTATATAAAAAGAAAATGACCATATGGCAAAAAAGAAAACAAAAATTTGTATGTGTGTGTATGTGGGTGAAGATATTCATAGCCCTGTCTCATTCCTGACATCTGGAGAGACCACTAAAATAATTCTTCATGTAGGCTACTAAGGATAATAGCTTTATAAACCAGATAAGGGTGACACTTAGCAAAATAATTATTATGAAATATGGCCAGATGGTTCTTGTTATTTTACCTATTAGCATGTCAATTTTGAACTCTTCTAAAATGTCAACAAAATATTCAGATAAAAGTATAGAAATCATCCTTGAAAGCCCTACATATCCCTGGGGGAGGATCTGAATGAAAAATGAAATATATTTCATACTACTTTAAATTCAAATAGTGCCTTAAAACTTGTAATGTACCTTTTTGTTAATTTACTTGACTTTTATAGCTAGACTATGAAAGAAATTTTCATCCTACAGATGAAGAAATTGAGATTCAATAAGGTTAACTGACTTGCCAAAGATCATAGAGCTGATGAGTGACAAAATTAAGACTCTGATCCAAGTCTTATGACTCAAGTCCTATGCCCATTTCTCAATATGAGTTCTAAGATCCTAAGGAATTTTTTAAAAAAGAGTATTATTAACATAATATTGAATAGATACATACAGATAAGGAAATACATTTAAAATATGAGCTAGAATTTAAATAACTGAGTCCAAACTGAGAACATCATCACCAGAAGTTATAGGTCTTACTACTATAGAAAAATACCAACAGATAAATATATTTGCTAAGTATTTTCTTGAACGTGCTATATAATGAATATAGCTATTTATGTAAACCAAATTATATAGGAAAAGGTCACATAAATGCATGTGATGAGTGTCTATTCACTTTAAAACTTAGACATAATTTCAAATTTAATAAATGTTACATCATTTTTTCTAACATAGTTCCAGCTATCATACATGTAAAATCTAAGCTTTTTAAAATTTTAGTTCATATCATATGGTATTTTTCTTTCTCTTTCTGGCTTGCTTCACTTAGAATGACAATCTCCAGGTCCATCCATGTTGCTGCAAATGGCATTATTTTATTCTTTTTTATGGCTGAGTAGTATTCCATTGTATAAATATACCACAGCTTCTTTATCCAGTCATCTGGCGATGGACATACAGGTTGTTTCCATGTCTTGGCTATTGTATATAGTGTCACTATGAACATTGGGGTGCTTCTATCTTTTCAAATTAGAGTTCCCTCCAGATATATGCTCAGGACTGGGATTGCTGGGTCATATGGTAAGTCTATTTTCAGTTTTTTTGAGGAATCTCCATACTGGTTTTCCATAATGGCTGCACCAACCTACATTCCCACCAACAGTGTAGGAGAGTTCCCTTTTCTCCACACCCTCTCTAGCATTTATCATTTGTGGACTTTTTAATGATGGCCATTCTGACTGGTGTGAGGTGATACCTCATTTTAGTTTTGACTTGCATTTCTCTGATAATTAGTGATATTGAGCATTTTTTTTCATGTGCCTATTCAACATTTGTATGTCTACAATGGAGAATTGCTTGTTTAGAGATCATCATTCTAAGTGAAGTAAGCCAGAAAGAGAAAGAAAAATACCATTTGATATCACTCATATGTGGAATCTAAAAAAGAAGAGAAAAAGAGGACACCAATGAACTCATCTACAAAATAGAAACAGACTCACAGACACAGTAAACAATCTTATAGTTACCAGGAGAATGGGGGTGGGAAGGGATAAATTTGAGAGTTTGAGATTTGCAAATGTTAGCCACTATATATAAAAATAGTTTTTAAAAAAACTTCTGTATAGCACAGGGAACTACATTCAATATCTTGTAATAACCATGAATGAAAAACAATATGAAAACGAATATATGTATGTATATGCATGGCTGGGATGTTGTGTTGTACACCAGCATTTGACACATTGTAACTGACTGTACTTCAATAAAAAAATAAAATAAAGTAACAACAACAACAAAATAAAACCAAAAAAAATTTAGTTCATAAATTCATCTCTGTTAGCCTCCTAATTAATCACAATACTATAATGAATAATTCTTATTCTTCAGATAAAATATGTAACCACATAATAGATGTAAAACACATAAAAAATACAAGCTATAAAAATGCTGTCTTTATAAAGCTACCAAACATGAATGTATGCTAGTTAAATGTGTTCTAAACCCTGAACACACATAGATTGTGTTCTAACCAATATGAACCATTGGATATCCACAAATTATCTATCTAAAGATAAACTGAATCTTAATACAATGAAATAAGGTACACTTTGAAAATGTACACAAAAAAACACGTGTACACATGAGTGAACACCCATGAGTGTATGGAAAAGAGCATTAAAAATAAAAACAAATGGGAAGAAGAGTAAGGTAATCAGGGGCTGTGTCTGTTTTCAACAGACGTCTGTCAGGTGAAAATCTCTGGACATAGAATCCTGAATAAAACCAAGAAAAAAAAGCAACTTTTGGCCAACTATTTTCCGTGTTGGCTGTCCTAGTCTCCTGCTGCCTTCCCTGTGTTCCTCTCACCTAGCCAGGTCTCTTTTTTTTCTTTCTTTCTTTTTTTCAGTGGGAGGGAGGAAGCTAGGTCTCTTTGTAAGAGTGGCTTTACTGCACAAAGCCTGTGGCAAGGTCACAGAGTGCTCCCGTTGCCTTTGGATGGCCTGCTTAGCACCAAAATGGGGACAATCATGGAAAATAAGGACACCAAAGAGAAGCCAAGTTTGCTCTTCAATAGAAATATCTTACACATACTGTGGAACTTTTCTAAAGATTTATTTTACTATAATGGTTGGGGAGATTTCAAGAGACTCTAAAGAAACAGGGAGGGTATTCTTCACAACTTAGGTATAAAACTGTCTATTCCACTTGAAAATCCAGCCATACCAGCCTGATAGGTCATCCAGTCCAAGTCACAGATGAGGGAATTAAGTCCCCCAGTGACACATTATAACTTCTAAAGTTTGAACAGAAGACACTGTTGCCTTTGCTCCTCCAGCTGGAGCTTCCCCATTTCAACCAAAGAGATGCCCAAAGCCTCCTGGAGAACATGTGAAGTGCGTTAATGAACCACGGATACCCCAATTCCCTCCTCTGCACAAAAGACAAGTACATTTTAAAAGTTCCCCACCTCAATGGGTAACATCTATAAGTGTAGATTTACATGTTTTCAATATAAATTGGTGATATAGAAAATTCTGGAGACCAATCTAACCTTCTGAATTTGCCGGTGTGCACATCTGAGAAAGTTAAAAATCTTGTCTGTGATCAAACTTCCTTTAATATAATAAGACATGTAAGGAAGAGTGAAGGAAATTAATTATAGTGACTTTGAAAAGAGATAGTATCATAAATCTAAATTATAAAATACTAATTAGACTCATTAAAGGGAGTATATTAATTCCAACAAAGATCATATTCTCTCACCTTCATGGCTTTTACAGCTTGCGATCCCGAATAATCAAATTCACCTGCCTGACCAATGGACAGACCTCCCGACCCTAGGATAAGGACTTTGGAAACCTGTAAGGAATTAAAAACAAAATGGCATTGCTTTTATTATTAATATGGGGAAATTAGGCATTTTTAAGTATGGGGAAGATACACTATATTGTCTGAGTTTATGTGGTGATTTAAAATAGAATGTTTTGAAATATATATAATATCTGAGTAAAAAGACCAACAATTTAAACAGCTCTAATTTCAAAAAGCAATTTCCAAAGATCATAAAGTTTTTTCCACTTAAGTAAAAAAATTTTGAAATAGGCCTACATTTTATTTAAACATATATAAATATCTAAAAATAACTACATAAATATATATGGAAATGTATATCTATATGTTCATATATAATAAATACAACCTATAGATATAATTTTTTTAGATAAAAGTCTTCTTAAAATTTAATTAACTAAATGTATTAGTATTCCATGAGTTTCCTCTGGACAAAAGATGGGCATAAATATAAACAAGACAGTGGGCCTTCCCTAGTCAATGAAGAGAAAAACATAGGAGACAAGAGGACACAGAGACACTTTCATATTCTTATTTCACCGTTACTTTGCAATTCAGTCCAAAAACATTTACAGAAAATACATTAAAAAGAAGATCATGTTCTGGCAACATACTGAAATCCTTACGAATTGCATATATGATTTTAGGCGAATAATACTACTACTTATTTTTTTAACCACAACCACAAAGCTCTTCAGAGGAAAAAGATATTTTTGGTCACTGCAAGAGACAAGGACGTGGGAAACTTCGTTTGTATTTATTGAGTGCTTACTATATGCAATGCAATGTAGAATCCCAAATTATACTGTTTCCCTGACCATTTAAAAAAAGAAAAGCATCTGAAAAGCATGAGTTGTATTTTGAGAAACACATTACACAGTACATAGCTTCTTTAACTAGCAAGAATCCACGGTTTGATTCCACCCTGAGTGGCTGGATTACCTCCAACCACTTAATTTCAGGAAAGGAGGCTGTCATAGAAATCCTTAAAACGAAGCACCTAACTCAACTATCATTTCATGTAAACATATAAATTAATTATTTTTGTTCATAAAAAGAAGATATACATGTGTGTATGCATATATATATATATATATATATAAACTTGAAAATACACACACATCCTTCTAAATTTTACATAACAAATGGTGTGGGTGTGCCTTAACTATTAAGGAAATAGGTAGAAGCCTCTTCATATTAACATACACATATAAACAAATAAAGATTCAAGTCTTATTCTATATTAATCCTTATCAATCTTCTCTTTAGAGGTAAAATATTATTCCATTTATGATGTTGAATAATAAATCTTCTAGCTGAAACAAAAATTCTATCATCTATAATGACTCTGTAGTCGAACTGTTATCTCAAGCATACACAGGGCTATGACATATTGAGTAATGGAAAGTATATCAAACTTGAAACTAAATTAAACCTTACTCTTCATTAAATTATTTGTATTAAAAACATTCTAGAAGTGAACTTGAAAAATATGATTTCAAATCAAAACATGAGCATGCCAATAAACATCCAATGAATCATCAAGAACAGAACAAATAATTAGATGCAAAGTGATGGGTGATTGAAGTATTACTGATCATTTTTCATAGATATCAAAAAAGCTATATATCATTCACTTAAAAAAGAAATCACCACATGATAGAGAAAAATCCAAAATACATAAACCAAAAAGAAGCGCAAATACACTGACCTCAACTCGAGATGCTACTAAGGCTGGCTTTGGTAGAACCGATGTAATGGTCATCCCTTTCCCCTTCTTCATCAGTGAGAAAAAGGAATCAAACAGGTACTAGAAAAAATAAAACCAACTAGTTAGAAGTTTCAAAACTCATAAAATTGTCAGATAAAATACAGTGTACCCAGTTACATCTGAACTTTAGACAAGCAACAAATGATTTTTTAGGAATTATTTTTGTGCAATACTTGTTTTTTGCTTTTTTTGCCAAAGCTGGCAAAACTAACTAAATATTTACTGTTAGAATTAGATCAGAGGGAGAGCACAGCTCAGTAATAGAGTGCGTGCTTAGCATGCACAAGGTCCTGGGTTCAATCCTCAATATCGCCATTAAAATAAATAAATAAATAAACCCAATTTCCTACCCCCACCAAAAAAAAAGTTTAAAAAAATTAGATCAAGTAAACACTTCTAACTGCTCATGTCAAATCCTATCAAAAGAAATTTTTCAGCAATGAACATTTTAGATAATGCCTTTTAAGAATGTCATTTTCAGCCTAAGTATGAATCATTTTCTTCTTCTAAATAAAAGTCTAGGTATGCAAAAAAAAGAAACTACATGACATGCTCCCTAAAGTTAGAAATATTGTAATTTCAAATTTTCTATCAAGTCTAAAAATGTCTCTAAACATTGTATCACACGTAAAGATATCTCTAAAGATTATTTTTAAACTTTATCGATGATTTTACTTCTGCTGTTGCACTAGACATGAAAAATTTCAACAAAGATATTCATTTTGCAACTATCTGGCAAGACCAAAAAAAAAATTAAGTGATACTGGATATCACATATCTTAATTTCAATGTTCCTAGTCTGAAGTAGTAATATAGGCAAATAACTTAAATTTTAAATTAAAAAAGAATTTAGCGTGTTTTAGGTGGTAGATGTATGTTAACTAAATTTTATTTTTGAGTTTCATCATGGGTGGGTAATGTTCTGAGTTTGACTGTTAAGAACCATTATTTCCAAATAATATTAAAACAAGAACAAAAGACAAGTATATGAAAAGGCAACTCAGGGATAAAGAAGCAGAGTTTGCAGAGGGAAGATTCTTACTCTCCTCATTTTACCTAGGTGTCTTTTCTGAGAGCGTCTACTGACAAGGAAGAATTGTCAGCATCACCCCTGGAGGCCCTAGGGTGTGGAAGAGGAAGAGTCATTCTAGACTTCCCAGACTTTTCTAAGTGTCACTGCGAACTCTTGTTTGGAAAATGCTCTTGAACACTCAACCAAAGGCTCACATAAAAGTGAAAATTTTTCAATTATAAACTAAACTCCTCTAAGCATTCCTTATGGTTCTTTCCTTAAGCCATCTGACTCATCTGTATGTGCCTGCATGCTCTCCTGCCTCCCGCACACCTTACCCTTCCTCCCGCTCCTCCTGCTGTTTATTCTCCCTTGTGGCTACACAACCAGTTGCCATGGGGATTTTTGTGAAGTCACAGATGGGAGATTAAAATTTCATTTCAGTTATGAGAACAAGAGAGCAAGAGGGAATTCATTTGCATAGTACAACAATTGTAAATTTCAGAACTAAATATATTAGAGTGATCATCATTTAAATAAAAATAGCATTGCATTGGTTTCTTAAGGGCTTTCCTACTTTAAATTTTTTTTTAAAATAGAAATTTCCTCCATGATATTCATGGGACGTTTTCATGCAATAAGGGTGTTATCAAAGCACTCTTTAAAAATATTCTGTACCAGGACCATCTAGGTGATTATTTTGGTTTACCAAGTTTCACATAAGTACATTTCTGATTTAAGAAAAACATTTTTTTAATATACAATAGGCCTCATTTTTCTTACATACCTCAGTGTCTGTTGGCCCCGGACTGACCTCTGGGTGGAACTGCACACCAAAGAAGGGTTTGCTCTCATGCATGATCCCCTAAAGGAATAAGAAATGGGAAGAAATTCCTCCTGTAACAATGAATGCCAACCAGGGTGATGTATGATTCAGTGGATAATAAAGTTCAAATTTCAAAAATTAAGCTAAATGTCTAAGAATATTCTAAAAACAAACAATGCTAATAAAAATAAGCCAGTGAAGACAACCAATGCTCCCTTATTAAAAACACCTGATTTGGTCTGCAGCTGTTGAGGCTCCTCTAGGCTCTGTTCAGAATAACCCAAATCCTCTTCTTTTCTCCACCTCCTAAATTACTTCTCCAAGGGTCTTCTCAAAGGCAACTTCAGTGCCAAGTGAGTCCCAGAGACCCGCACAGACTGGGCCAAAGCAGACTCCACCAATGGCCCGTTATAATAAAATATGTGTAAGACAGCCATTGATTAACCACTGAAAGAGAGGATCTTAACAGATGAGAGAATAAGACAGAGAGAAAAGACTTTTTTAAAAGCAGAGGGCTCTGGGAAATCATCTATAACATGAATTCTTCCACATACACACCCCAGAAAAGCCAGCATAAACAAGAGAAAGGTTAAAAGCCCTGCATTTCTCATCACCAACTCAACAGGTTTATTGAGAGCACTTACCTCATTTGTTTGATCATTGACATTCACAAAAAGTGGTTTCCAGCCAGCAGGAAGGGTGCTGTCCAGGGCATAGCCATGATTCTGAGCGGTAATGAAAGCCTGTCTGTTTGTGATATTCAAAACAGGCTGATTCTGCCCTCTGGAGAGAAAAGGTGAAAAGGAGTAGGGAAAAGGAAAAGTGAAGAGAGGAATTAGTTGTAACGCATTAGTTGTAAAATAGTGAACAAAAAATGCCTTCTAAATTCAGAAGTTTGAAATGCTTAGTGAAAATTGCTCTGTGAGAAAAGGCATAGATTAGTAATCCCAATAATTTTAGCAACAAAAATCGCTTCAGGAGGCTTTGTTGTGTGTTAACTATCAGATCTATTAAACTTCTATAATCGGTTTTAGAAAAGGGGAATTGTACTCGTAACATAAAGTTAAGATTTGCTCACCAGCTTAACAGAGACAAACATAAGTGACTTATTTTAAGGGAGTTATAGTAATATTAAAGCCAAAGGAGTGTTCTTGGGGGATAATAAAAAGAAAACTACTCAGTCCTGAATCATTTTGAATTATACTTTATGTGGAGGGTGAGCTCAAGAGGAAGTTCCATGTTGAATAAATTAACATCATTTGGGGCAAGGAAGTAAAACCAAGAGGGTCTAAAGATTTCTCGGTTCATAAGTCACACTAGAGTTTTACAATGTTCTCAGTGCTTTGAAATCAAGCTTAAAAATCAGAACAATTTCCCTTGGAATATCATTTGACTGAGTATTTTAACCTCAATTTATGCCAAGGAAAGGAAAATAACTTTAAACTATGGCAAAGTTATCGTTGGAGAAGGCTGCCTTTCAAAAATGTAACAAAAGTGGTATCAGGTAGTCCGACAACTATGAACCATGTAATAGTGTGGTTGTCTATTTTTTTCTGAAGAAAATGACATGTAAGTTCTCTAAGTCTTTTCCGTTTAGTTACTAACAATATTTCAGAGACAGCTGGACATGTAAACAGAAGCATAAATACTTTACCTGTTGGCCATGGACATCTTGTAGGCATTGGCACCAGCGGCCAATCCTGTTATTAAATTTCCTGTGCTGATCCCAAACAATGGCTCCTTGCGATCACTCTCCAAAACCTAAATCAGGGAGAATATTTGTTAATCCGTAAGAACAATTTTAAAAAATGCTACATCTGAAGGAATAAAATGAAGCATCGTTTTTTCTCCCTTAATTTAACAAGTTGAAGAGAATAGTAATCGAATAAAAAGTTACACTATAAATAAGGACATGATTGACAATTTGTAGCATTACAATTCAATGAAATGTACTTAACATTCAGACTAACGAAATCTAATTTAATATTTCTTTAAAATCTTGAAGATCTTATAGGTCCCAAGGTCACGGTGAGGAACACAAGTTGTCATTTTACGATTGTAGAGACAACACATTTGGAGATCAGACTCCAGCACTCTTAACTCGAGGATAGAATCCCAGTGACTTTGCCTCTTCTTCTTGGGGTACCCTCCCTTCCATGGCTTCCCCTATATGCCATCTGTGTTGACATTGCCTCAGAGGTCACAAATAGGAGTATTAAAAAATTGAATAAATAAAATATATTAGAGTCTTTTCAGCCCTGAAGAGCAGACTCCTTCCACTTCATACACAAGATACACACCACCCCAGGTTCACTGCACCTTTTTGACATTCTGAATTAGTGGTTGTGCAAGAGCTGGGTTGCCAGGTCCTCCAGCAATTAAAAGCCCATCATATTCCATCTTGGTGAAATCATGATTCCAGGGAACTAAATGCACTTCGGCTCCTCGCTGGAAAAGAAACACAGGAATGGTCAATTTAATAACATTTTTCTTTGCCATGGTGGTAGACCTTCTCTTGGCTAACCCACTCCTTAAAGGGAAGGGAAACCTAGTGCATGATTCAAATAAATAACACTGAGCAAGAAATTCTTTGGTGACTCATGGTATTTTGCGTGATGGAAATGGAGCCTAGAATAGAAAGCGGAGAAAAAACACTATTAAAATTTTGATTCTGAAAAAATAGATGATGCACTTTCTCACACTTTCCTGCACTTCAGGAGATTACAGCGCATAAAGGCTTTGACTGGGCACGCAGGAATACAGGTATCTTCACTAGCTAGGGGAGCTGGAGTTGCAAAAAATAAGATAAATCCGGAATTTGACACAACGTTGTAAAATGACTATTACTCAATAAAAAAAGTTAAAAAAAAAAAAGATAAATCCATTTTCTGCAAAATTTAAGTTGATCTACCTCTCACTTTTTTTAATTCTTTTTTGTTTGACTAAATTTTAAGCAGACTTCTTTCCTAGGGTTTTCTTATATTAAATACAATATGTATATTCCAATAGAAAAATTAAAACTTTTCTATTCAAAAGTGGACAGGAAGATGTCTTTGATTGTTTTCCCAGAAGCATTTCCCGAGATAAGAATTTGAGGGAAAAAAGTTTCTTTGGAAGCATTTCCAAGAAATACTGATAGAAAGCAACACAGTGAAAGACCCTAATAAGGTATGTATTATCAGGGCAGTTACCACTGGGAGCAAACGGAGCTTCAGCCCACTGGGAGCTCTGAGAGCCAGTGCAGAAAATCCACTGGAAGACAGCCTAGCCACGGGGCAAAGGAGCTGGGGAATGTATACACTGACTCTCTCCAGTCATTGGCTGGGGCTGCTCCAGGGATTATTAATTCTGTGTTGCTTCCTGCCTGCCAGCAGCCTCCAACCTACCAGAGAGCCCTCAGGCAGTGACATGCAGACATTTGCAATAGAATCTATCTACTCTTAGTGTCCATGCACGTTTTTGTTAATAAAATTGACCAGCATCTGAAATCATGATTTGGGGTATTGCTAAGATTCTCTAAAAAAAAGATGAATTGAAGAATTCCCCTCTACCCACACTTATTTGGTGTTATGCAAACATATCCAGAAGGTTGGTGTATGTGTAAAAGAGATAGAAAGACAGAGACAGAGACAGAGAGAAAGACAGAGGAGAAGGAGAAATCTCAACAAAACAATATTTAAGAAAACATTGGTTACATTCTCCTCAAGGATTTTTAAGGTTAAATTTTAATTGGTTCTCTAAGAGTTAATATAAAACCAAATGAAAGTTTGTACTGATCAGGGCACAACTCCTACAAACATGTGGTACATCATAAATGTAGCCCAAAAGGGGGAGCTCTCTTACAGACTAGCTATTCTGTGATCTCTAAACCCGAAGAAACTGAGTGTGTCATGTCTCAGAATATCAGCCAATAAGTGAAAAAAACAGCCACCATTTTCTTCTGTGCTTCTGTGGCCTTTGGTTTTTTTTTTTTTAACAGTAATCTACATCTCTAATTTAAACAGGGCTAAATGTGTTATCTCATTGATCAGAGGCAACAAGAAGAGAGTAAATCCCCGACATTCTGAGAGAATACACAAGCTTTCTCTGAAACAGACAGAGGAAATCAGATGAACACTAATGATCAATACCACAAATCCTCATCCCTCAGATGGAACAAATCACTTACCTTTACTAGTAGGCGGATTACATTGTTTTTTATCCCACAGTCTACAGCCACGACTTTCGTGGGATTTCCTTTGCCGTACACCTTGACATCCTGCCATTTTAAAAACCAGAGAGTAAGAGAGAAGTTTCAGCTATAAGAAACACACCAATATCATAAACACATCTCAGGATGCTTGGCTCTGGGTAACAGATTGACTGCTAACTCCTAGGAAGTGACTGGCAGTTAACACTCAATTTGGGAAGAAAGGCACAGCAAATGCCACAAACTGTATCCTTTTTATGAGAAAAGAGTATTTTGCTGTTTTATATAAAATGTTGATTACAGCAATAACAATTATCCCTAAGATATTGGTTGCTTCCATAATTAACAACCATCTTTCCCATGTTTTGCCTCATTAACAACCAGTAGCAATGGAGTTTTTAAGTATTACTGCCTGACTCAGCACTGGCATATGTAGTAATAGATACATCATGCTTTAAACACTACTTGATCCTCAACTTGCAGTAAAGTTTGGATGGGGTAACGCTATTGTGCATCAGGCTTATGCAGTGGAGCTAGTGGGTAAAATCAGTCTGAGTCAGAGGGATAGCTAAGCTAGTGTAGACACCGGTCCCTTTAGGTTACTATGCAATCATTTGCATTTAAATGGTAGACTTCATAAAAGGATCCCAGAGCATATCATAATCATTACCTACGTTTTTAAGCACTGCTTGGAGTCAGATCCATTTTCACAGGCATTTACCCAAGAAGCAGTTCCCCAAACTCATAAAAACAGAAGTAATAGAAAGAGAGAGAGAGAAAGCCGAGAGGGCTGGGTGCCCACACTGGTTCCAGCTTCGAGAGTTAGCTAGCACATTCAAAATTTAGGACGCTTTCAAAATTTGTTAAAGATGAAATTTGCAATCTGGTCTCTACACGAACGCATCATATACTCTCCATATAGAATGACTGAAGTAAGCAAGGCCCCACAGAAAGTTGAATATATGGGTTTACTGGGACTCTCCAAGAGAAGAACATATTATGCAGTGTTTTTCAGCCTTATTTGACTGCAGAATTTGTTCAAGGTGACTTTCTCCAGGCCAATGTTCCTCACATTCAGAACATGCTAGGCTAGATTCTGAAGGTAGTTCTAAACTCTAAAATTCTATAAAAATGGCCCTCTGGCATGCTGCGTCCCAAACCAAATCACTTCATGGGGAAATGCGGTGGAAACCTCTTGCCCCTACTTGTCCAAACCGCCTTGCTGTCTCGTCTCCTGCTGCGACTGCTCAGCCTGGGCTTTCAGGGATTTTCCCCTAATTGGCTGCAATAACCTTCTAGTCACCTGCTCTTTCAGCCAGTTTACTCTGTTCCAAAATGACGCTGAATAGGTTCCCAGGGGTCTCTAGTTCCGTTGATTTATTTGGCCAATGATACTCAGCCCTCTAACTCCAGCCTCGTCCATCACCCCTCATCTTCAGCCAAATGTGAGAACCTGGATGTATGAACCCTCTGGTCAGACACACCAAACTATGCCTAACCCTTCAAACCCACCATATTGTTTCACACCTCTGTGCCTTTCGACACACTCCACTTCTTCTGCCCGAAACGAAGTTCTCCTCAGTCTCCATCTGCCTACTTGTTCTTTATACCTCAGAACAACAACCTGCAGAGCCTTCCCTGATCCGTCTGTCTCATCTGACGTTTCCCCACGTCTGCCCTTGTGGCACCTCCTGCATATTCCAGGATGGCATTGACCACAGTATTCTATCCTCGGTGATTACTTGTTTGCCTACCCCACCAAACTCTGTGGTCCTGAAGGACAGGGACTGCAGCCCAAGATACTCACAACCATATTAATAGATATTCAATCAAAACCAACAGACCTCTTTATGAGCTGTATTCTATAGCTTCTTATAAATATACACTAAACAGATCTCACTTTGGGGTGATACAGTCATCAGGAACACTAATTTTTGGACTGAGCTATAATATATTAAATCTTCAGTGTCTTCAGGAATACTTTTGTAACTCTGCACAAGTAGGAGCCCCAGACTCTGAGTACTGGGTCTGATTCCTACAAAGCGCCCCTGGCTCTCCGGCAGACCATCAGCTCTGACTCCTGATTGTCACTGTGCCTGTCTCTGGCAATTCAACAGCCCTCTGTCTGACGTTTTTAAAGCCTTGACCTGGGAAATCACAAAAGGAAAAAAGAAAAGTTAAACTAATAGTAAACAGTCTCTAAATCAGCCCCTGAAAGTTTCCCTGTAGGTAAAAGTTACTAACTTTAAAATGCACTGATTTTGTGATACATCCACTTTAGCTGCTATGGGACCTCTTTTTTTCCCCTCAACTCTGGTACTTCTGGAAGATGACCTCTGCCTAAATGAAGATCTTGATATTACAAAAAAGGAAGGTCTAAAGGAAATGAAATAAAACTACACAATACAAAGGAAAATCTCTCACCTTGGTTGAAACCTCAGCAATCAAATTCTGCTTATTTGGATCCACAAAATCCACAGACTGACCTTCAAATTCAATCTTCCCGAGCATGGTACCCTATCAATTAAAAAATTAGACAGTTAACAGGGAGCAACAAAGAAGGTGCTGACAGGATAAATTCATAGGGGCTTAACAGCTGCTCCAGCATTCAGATGTCTTTATAACTACTTATAGCCATCAGCAAAAGAGCTTCATCTTCTCAGCTTGGAAAGATGAAGTAGTCTGCATGGTACATTTTGGGAAACTCTGGGAAGTATAATTAGTTCTTTTAGGGCTGAGACAGTAACCTGAGGTAAGCAAAGTCAAAAGGAAACAGAATTCAGGTTCCGTGTAGGTGCGAATCAGAGTATTTAGGGTACTTATGACCTAAAGATATTTCATGGGAGATGTGGACAAAACAATCTATTGAGAAAAAAGGAAATCTAAAAATTGTAGAAAATTAGGAAAAAAAAAACGGAAATTGATTAAAGAGTAAAATTAATTCACAAAAAAATGTGAAATGCTGTATAAGTTATAAACTTGGAGAAGTGGCAATGAAAATATTCACTGCTTTAGACATATTAATGTCCAGATGTGCCTAAGGCCCTGAACTTTAAAGAATGTTAACCTGTGACGTTTTCACAAATTAACCTTGCTAGTTTGAACATGGCAAATGTTTTCTTATTATTATTAGCTGTGCCTTGAGATTTACTCATTCGTGAATAAGTCTAGTAAGTCTTGATCTAATTAGGAAAATGGTATATTATATTCACTAATCAAGACGTTATGAGGGGGAGTCAAGATAACTTACTGATTTGCTTTTATCCAAGGAAATTGTTGCTTTGAAGGAAACAGAAGAAAGCCTTTATTTCCCTGTGAAACTTATTCCTTAGGGGAAGAAGTAACTTGGAAGTAAGTGAGTGTCAGTACATCATTCAGATGGTTATTTCAGTGTGCTTATTAAAAGCAGAGGACTAACTCACACTCTGGGAAAAATACTAAAAAACATTTTCACTTCTACATTGGATTATTAAGTTTCATGATGGTCTCCACTTACTTTCCCAATCCAAATCACAGAATTCCTTGATATTTATGGATACCTAATTTTGACATTTGGCTTTCTGTTCTCATTACCTTTTTCTTAAAGCACGCTGAATGAGTAACAGCCTTACTTTTCAACCTAAGACTAATAGAACTGAAAGCCACAACATACATTTTTAGTATGAACCCACATCACTCACAATCAAATATATTAGGCAAAATGACTGTTTTGTCTGTGCTATTCTATTCAGCCAAAATTTGAAAACCTAACTGCCTCTGATAAGAGCAGTGTTAACCTCAAGCTAATATATCACATGAAGAACACAATAGGTCTTGTAAAATGTTTTCCCAAATTACTAGGCCTTAATTACATATTCTATTCAACCTGCCAATTCTGCAGCTTGAATTTCCTGATTTCATTCCTCTCTCATTCTGGAAGCCTCATCATTGTTTACTCCTCCCACAACATCACTGGGCTAAGAAAACCCAAAACTCTACTTGGGACATGTAATCTCACTAGTATCTATTCTCAGGAAAATCATGGAGGAGGGCATAAAGTCAGAGGGAGAGTGCAAGGACTGGACATTCTCTCTGCCTTCTTTCTGGCCATGGCTATGTGGCCATGCTCTTATTTTCAAAGCTGTTCTTTCTTTCCATTTGCAGAGATTCTGTGTCAATACATATTCCAACAAGGAATCTACAGCAGATTTTCTTGAAACATCTATTTCACTTTGAAATTGTATCTTTTTTAAAGAAAATACATATAATTCAATGAGAAAACTTTAGTGGCATTTAGGAAATTTAGTTAACATTAGTAAGGTGCAATTTCTTTCTGGCCTGGGATGTGAAGGTTTCACATAAGAAAAATTGTGTCCACCTCTTACAACAACAAGAAGTGAGCAGGTGGTGATGAGATATTCTCAGAGGGAGGGTCAAATGTTTCAGCAATCAGATATGAAAGCAAAAGATAATCTTACCTTTTATCATCTTGGTCATTGGAACAATCTCCAGAAAGACTACAAAACTGAGACAACACAAGCAGGGTATGCAGGGCTCACCTAGTACACCCATGAACTATAACTCACTAATTCCACAAATAAACCCTCCAAGAGGACAAAACAGGTAACAGCACCAGTGCTGTATACTTCCTGGTCTTCATTTTTCAGCAGGTAGGCATTCAATTCAGGCAAAACTGTTACACACCTAGTTACCTCCTCCTCTTATTTCACCAGCCCTGTCATGTAAGCTGAATTACAAAGGCCTTGATTTGTCACTTGGGATAGTGAACACATAGTGGGCACTCTAGTAAGTATTCAGTCTTGAAAATTATACCAGAGATAGTAAAACAGGATGACAGAGACCCAAATGGCAGAAAATGGCCAGATTTGTTCTTTTACACACCAATGGATTCCTCGCTCATTGAGAAAAATACACGCACACACACATACATATATATATGTATGTGTGTGTGTGTCTCTTTATATACATATACACATACATATGTAAAGAGACATAGATTTGGCTGAAGATGATGATGGTCTTACCTTATCCCGAATTATTTTGGTCAGCATTCTTGTATCCACTCCATAAATTGCAGGGACCTATAAGAAACATAAAATTGTCATGACAGTAAAATTGGAGGAAATTAGATCCAGTCTAGTGTTTTGAAGATACTGACTTGACATCATCTATCTTCCTGAGTAGTAAATAATTTCCCTACTCCTTCTTTTCTCTGATCCAGGGCGACCATGTGGCGAGAACAAGGTAAATTGCTGTTCTGGTTGGGCACAGGACTCAATCTCCATTCTTCAGAATTCTTCAGAATGAAAAATGAGAGATTCTGAACATCAGTCTTCCACTACAGTTTTGTTGCTTTTAATCCAGGATGTTAAATAAGTAATATAATTTTATATATACATATATGTTTTGAAATAATGGAATTTGTGAACTTCATAAGCAAAGATAAGTAAATAATATATAAATCCATGCTGTGAACCAAATGTTCCTGGCACATAATAGGCTACTGGCACATTTTTCCTGAAGTTGCTTGTTACATAGTCAGTCTGTATTGAATTTTGCCCAATCTGTTAGTAAGTCAGGCAACACCACCATTTGTTTTAGTTTCTTTAACTAGGCTGGATAGAGATAGATGTGGTATAGCTGGTCCCCCTCTTATCTCCAGTTTTGGTTTCTGTGGTTTCATTTACCTGCGATCAACAACAGTCTAAAAATATTTAGTGGAAAACTCTAGAAATAAAAGAATTCATAAGTTTCAAGTTGTGCGCCATTCTGAATAGTGTGATGAAATCTCCTGCCATCCTGCTCTGTCCCACCTAGGATGTGAACCACTCCTTTGTCTAGTGTATCTCACCTGTTAGTTACTTAGTGGCCATGTGAATTATCAGGTCAACTGTGGCAGTACCATGTGTTTTTGTTCAAGTAACCCTCTTATTCCAACTGAACAGTGGCTCCAAAGCACAAGAGTAGTGATGCAGGAATAGGTGCCTGATTTACAAGTTAGGCTATATCATAGGTATGTACGTATAGGAAAAACATAGTATAGGTAGCGTTTAGTACTACCCACAGTTTCTGGCACCCACTCAGGGTCTCAGAACGCATCCCCCATGGATAAAAGGGGGAAGAGCAATAAGTTAAGAATCAGAAGGCAGGTTCTAATTTCTTTGCTTCCACCAGCTATCTGAGTGATGTTTGAGGAAGCCGTTTTCCCTCACCTGTGCATAGAAGGAGGCAAGCTGGCTATTATCTTAGACCCTCTTCTACTCTGCATGTCTCTGATCATGGAAGAAGATTCAAAGCACATTCTGAAAACAAACTAACAAACCACGGCTTAAGCTTATACTTAAACTTTAAGTTCTGACACAGAGGGACCGTAATATCAGATGCCTAAATAACACAAAAGAAATATTAAAGGGAGGAAGGAGGAGCTTCCTGAATGACAGTTACAAACAGGTAAATTCAGATAATAATTGTGAAGAAACTAGCAAAGACCTAGGAGATAATACAGATACCTTCTCTCTTTTAAAATTTAGCAAGAATGAGACCCAGGAAACCAAGATCAAAACTTTTTGATTTGTTAGAAAGAAGCAACATTTAGCCCCAATTGGCTTACTGGAGAGGCAGAGCTTTCCCAGAATAATACTCTGTCAGTTACAAGCCCAGCAGCAATTTAACATAATGCAGCTACAGTTACACTGGAAATGATGCTTAGTATATCAGGTCCGTTAACTTCAAGTATGTCTGACATTCAAACCAGGAGGACTCTCTTATCTGATTAGAAAATAGTACTCAAAGTAAGGAAGACATAAGATAAGATTAGTAACTTATTTTTTTCATTTATTTCTTCAAATGAGATGATGTCTAATTATACATCATAGAGTCATAACCTTTAAGCCAAAGAGACTTGATGGCAATCTGCTTATATCCAATAAGAATTCAAACGAAGAAAGTATGGTATGATTGCATGACCTGAGCAAGGTCACACAAGGTGGAGCTGGTACTAGAACCCGTGATGCAAGTTACATATCTAAATCCTGGTTAAAGAGGGGGGGAAGTTAAGTTGCTCCAGAGAACACAAAATTCTAAATTTTTTTCTAACCCCTTTCCTGAAAGAGAAATGCTACAAAGCATGTATGAGTGCCATCTAGTGGATAAGATGAAAATATATGGTCTTCGGAGTTAAATGTTTCCCACCCTTGAGTAACAGAAGGAGTCGCTCTCTCAAATAAAAGGATCCCAAACTGCCACATCTGTTTGGCCCTTTTCAATGACATACGCCTTCCCAACTTTCCACAAACCCCACCAATTGTCCTTAAGTGATGCTGGATGTCCTATCATATTTCTCACCTTTTCTTCCTGTAGCCATTGCCCTAGACTCTTGGTAGCCAGCCAGTGGTGATAGTCATTACTATAATTCAGCACCAGCAAACCTGCAACCTAGAAAGACAGGCGATCATTTTTAAAATAAATAAACAAAATATTATCCAATTCTTCTGACTTGTCTTAAGGGTCAGCTCACTTAATTTATTAGATCCACTGATACAAGGCTTAAAATTTTGGAGACTTGAAGAAAAAAACATGGTCAACAATTTTCTCTTAAAATATAAAATTGTTACCTTAATTATCATGTGGAAGACAGTCTTACCTGGTTTGCCAAACTAGGTCTCACCTCTCAGCACCCTGTATTTTTCCCTCATGGCATTATCAATAATCTAATTAATAATTGCTTGCTTAATGCACATGGAGAATGAAATAATTTTTTAAATTTACATTTACATAAGGGAGACTGAATTTTGGGGGGAAATTGTGAGATGCAGATCTAAATTAAATGATCAGTCCCAAGTCATTAAAAAATAGAGTGGTGATAAAAAAGAAAAAAAAAGTGGTGAATTTGGAGTATAAATTTTTGAATTATCTGGTTCACATTCTTCAGATATTATTCAAATTTACCTTGAATAGGAAATTTTAATTATGTTTACTTTTAGACTGAAATACAAGTTATCTTTTATTCATCTCCTAAAGAAGGTAAGATTAAAAGGTAAATAGTTGATACAGAGCTGATTCTTAAAATTCTTTGAAAAGGCGATTCAATACCAATTCCCGAAGCATAGCTGTTATCTGAACTTATAACAACATTTTCCTAATGAAGTCAAGTTTCATCCACAGCATTAAGAACAAATCCAAAATGCCCTGAGAAATGAAATTCAGAATAAAGTCATGTTAAAGATGATTCTCATATACCTTGGAAGGAGGCTGAGAATATAAGTTTACTGATTTGTACTACAGTATTGAGGCTGAAACTTTGTCCAGCCTAGATTCTTAAAATAAACCAACTATACTTGTTAAATAGTCATCATTGGTACTACCTTAATTCCATCGGATTCCATATATTTGCTAAGTCCCAGTTCATCCAGCGCAGAAGTGTCAGGGGCTCCACCATTCCCAACAATAGGATTGGCCATGATGAGAATCTGTCCCTTATAAGCAGGGTCAGTAAGAGCTTCCGGGTACCTGGATAAAGATGCCAAAAAATTACCTGCAAAAAATGTATGTAACTGTATTCTACACACACAATGTTAATGATTAAAACCTTGAAAATTAGAGAACATGAGAATAAAATCCTATAAGCCTGTCTCCAGATTTTGCCAAACCTAGGGAAGTTTTATGATAGAATATGGAAATTTACGCCATGATACGATTGATATGAAAAGAAAAATGGATGTACATGTATAACTGAATCAATTTGCTGCACACTTGAAACTAACATTTTAAATCAACTACATGTCAATAAAAATTTTAAAAATTGAAAAATAAACAAAAAAAGAAAAATGGACTCAAGTACTAAAGCATATTCTCATTTAATTTTCATTCCTTCATTTTCTTAAATTATTTGATTCTTTAAAAATTTCTTCATAGGATCTTAGTTTTTTAAATATTGCTCTATTTAAAGTTTGCAGATACCCTAAAGATTCTCCTAGCCTACCAGATATGAATGAATCCAAACTGACATTTACTATTGAGGACTGACATTTCACCAAAATATTAACTATCAAAAATTGAAAAGTTTTTTTTTAATGTCTTTTATGATAGTGAAGAACATCTTGATTATGTCAGCAGTGGGTACATGGGTCTATATATTTATTAAAATTCATTAAACATTTAAAATAGTGAGTTAATTTCTATGAAAGAAATACTAAATAGAGTTGATTTTTTAAATATTTTAATTATAGAAAGAGGTATATGTTTAAAAGTTAATATCAACTTAGAATGAAATCAATCCCACAAAAATTGACCTGAAGCATTTCTGACATCTAAATTAAAAGATTCCAAATAACTGTTAAAGTACTGATTTAAAATTAGGAAGAAATGCAGGAAGGTTTTATTTTAATGTTTGGGGAGGTAAAAATAAGAATACATGTGTGCTTATTTTCGTTCTATATATAAATAAAACTATACGTAGAATTCCTATTCTTAATAATAAGAAATGTTATCCTCATAAATACTTGGGTCTATCTATAGCTATTCTATGCACTGGAATACACTGCAATGAGATTTTTTTCACCCTCTTGCATTTTCACTCTCCACAGGGAAAGTTAAACCGAATCTTTCTTGTGGATTACTACTGAAGGTGAATTTAGGTGCTAAGGGGGACAGAATGACAACCTCGAAACCAATAAAGTTCAGCTCAGGCCATAGTCAACATAAACTCTTCAACCCCCAACCAGACCAGCCCCTCCCAGAGCTCCCTTTGTCAACAGAACACTTAGTCTTTCAGCTCAACAGCCTCTAAGGTGACTGGAGCACTGTGGTATTTATCCACCCATCCGTCAGCTAATTTCTCAGGTGCCTCTCACCTGTCAGGAACTAATAATTTTTTAACCAAGGCTTACATGCAATATAAATGCATTTCTTGAAGATGAAAAACAAAATAACCCCCTTAATTATTAACCACCTTACTGAGTGAGCCACTCAATGAATAAAAGCAGCATTTCTCAGTGGAAAATAGGATCTGTGGACTAATCTTCTTAATGTATGCCTTTTTCTACATCAAAAAAAATCATTAATTAATTTAATTTTACTTCCCTTTCTTCTTTCTCTCCATAAAATAACTGGCTGTTTCCCTTAAACATACGCTTACAATATATTCTCCAGTAAATGAATAAATACAGCTTGTCCTAGAGAACTGTAGTGTTGGAAGCAAATTAATCCATCAGGTCCTGTTTGACTTTTGTGATGTGACAAGATTTATTACCCGCAATCTATCACAGAGAAGAAAACCCCAGTGCTCTCCATCATCCTGATGTATATTAAACAGTCGTTTGTTGGCAGGTATATTAACACAGCTAGTAATTAGTGCTGTCGAAAAGCTTAAATAATTGCCTGGTGAAGCAAAACTTTGCAAACAGGTTTCATACACTGTAATTTAATGTTCTTACCAGTGGAACCATTTTAAAAAACCATCTAATATTCTTCACTTCAGAGAGCTAAGAGTTTAGAGGAGAATGCACATTAATAGTATAATGGAAGTTTGGTCAATCAATATCTTTCAGTATCAGTTAACCCAAAGCCTCCTTGTCTATATAAGGCTAACTGAATTTCCCTAAAGAATTCATCAAACATTTTATAGTTTATTGAATCTTTAATGGAAACTTTTGATAAAATTTTTTAACCCCTAGTCTTAAATTACTTTCTAATCCAATCCCCTCACTTTTTTTATATGTGGTAACCAAGATTCAGAAAGGTTAAATGATTTTCTCAATATCACATAATCAGTTACCACTGGAACTGAGACCAAAACTTCAACCTCCTGGTTCCCAGAGGAGCATTTGTTGGCCAGATAAGAACAGCCTCCTGATTTCTGTAGCAACTCTTATCTTTGTGGCTGTACACCTATTAGCAGATCTTAAATACCAAATTCAGTCTCAGTTGATTAATTTTGAAAATATCAGACCTATGCACGTCCTCTCCCGTTGATTACTTTAAGACAATAAATGTATCTGTTGTTTCACCTTTCTTACTAGAGTGTGAAACTAGATAAAATACCTAAGGACCTTCTTAGCTCCCTCTAGTAGCTCATATTAGACGTGCAAAGTTGACTCTTAACGTTACTCACGGAATGGCACCAGAGTGTACTACCTATCCTTTTCCTGGTTCTCACCTTGATCAGATCCACACCCCTTGCTGTGCAGAAGCTATTTGGAAATCTCACATAACTTGCGCCCTAAGTTTCTAGAATCAATTTTGTTCCTTTTTTTTTTTTTTTCATCAGGGGAACACCAGTGTCCATATTCTCTTTCCTTTACAGCAGCAGAGAAGAGTTTGTGTCTATGCCTTTTTTCAGGGGAGGCGGGAGTAGGCTATGTACAAGCACGAGGCTTGTACTTCAGGACAATGTGTGGTGTCATTATGATGATGCAGTGACTTCAGTTTCCCACCGTGAGTAAGATCATCCCATTGTTCCCCTATACAGAGGAAGAATAAAACTTTGGAATAGAAGCATTACTCACCCTGCCAGGCCAGTGTTAAAAACCACTTCACCAGCAACAGAGGATGGATGGCCGAAGGAGTAACCTTTCATCTTCGTTCCATCTTCCAGGACAATGTGTGCTGTCTGTGCCTAAAGAAACAGATTCATGAATTTTAGCAGAATACAAAATATGAAACACAACTACTAGAAAAAAAATCCAAAAGTATACACCAATGTACTAAATAAATGCACATTTGATGAAACCATACTGGATTTGGAGTCGCTCTACTGTTACTTATCACTTTTCTTCAAATGTATGGCTCTTGTCACTGGCAGGTGTTTTATTGTGTTTTGCTTGAAAGAGGAACTGAAGTATGTCAATACATTGTCTCCTGGTAGAGTTATTGACAATCTGGAAATGTTTCCATTTAGCAGAAATGCTATGTGTCTGTCTTTTCTCTCTTAATATTCCTTACCTTTGCTCACATATAGCTTTAAGGGAAATTCATGAGTTTGCAAAAACATTGTGAATTGTACCATACAGCTCATCATTACTCTGAGGCTTAGAGCTAGAAGGAATCTTCAAGGTTATCTATCAAATGGCAATCCGCAGAGCTCTTGTGTGTGATGGAGTTGTCTCAGGGGCTGCCCCCTCCCCAAGCCTTCTGATCATAAAGAAATGGAAACTTTATCACTCTGTTAATACTGATGCAAAAGCAAGGACGATGGAACATCTGAAAATATATCACATTTCTGCTTTTTAGTAGAGTTAATTATATTCATGTCTGGGTCTCTCTTCAGATTACAAGGCATTCTGAATTTGACTATTTTACTATACGAATCTTTGAACTAGCTTCTATAAAATTTTTGGTAAAGAAAATACTCCAAATTCTTCAAAAAAAAATACTCTAAATTCTATTATTGAAAGAATTTAGGTCTAATTCTCAATTTCCATAAAGTTCAGAGGAGAGAGGAAGGTGTTAAACCACACTTTGGGGAACAAAATCTGGACTCTGTGAAAAACCCTATGACAAAATAATTGGGTCACAGTTTTAAACAAACTATAAAGAAAACATCTCTGCGATAATTGAGGAAATTTGAATAATGAATTGATATTTTATTATATTTAGTGTAATATTTTTTAAGATTGATGATGACATTATAGTTATATCTTTTTAAGAATTCTCATTTTTTAAAGAGTTACACTGAAATACTTAAGCATAGAATAATATGATATCTGAGAGCTCTTTCAAAATGAGGTTGGGGGAATGAATAGGGATACAGATGAAACAAGTTTGGCTGCGTTGAAATTACTGAAGTAAGAAAGATCATTGCACTGTTCTCTCTGCAAAGGTTAAGTGCAGCCACTAAAGACAGAAACATACTAATTCTCTACTTTCCTTTCCTTACATTTTTAGCTCTGGACTCATAATGTCCAATCGTTTGGTATTCTGCCATCCACCTCCAGTCTTACCACACACACACACACACACACACACACACACACACACCAACCTTGGTATACAGCAGGAACACAATACATGATTTGTAGACCTCTGTTTCTACGTTTCTCTAGCTTTATAAAATGAACTCATCTTTTTAAGTGTTAAAATGGTAAAGCCTCATTATTTTTCTATAGTAATCATCTCTGTAGAAATAGGTCCCTCTTTAAGTTGCAAAGTACACAAGTCCCTTGACATTGGAATGATTGCTCTTCAACGTAGTGTTTGATTATCTTTAAACCAATACACCATGTGCCTATATATTGTTTATGTGTAGTGTGTATACATATTAACTTTTATTTACACACAAAACTATCTGAGTATTTTCTATTAAAATTGATGTTTACAGTATTCCGCTCAATATCAAGTTTATTTTTTGACTGGAGCTGCAATGCATAGATTTCAATGTATATTTCTGAGAAAGTGCTGTCCTGCACATGTTATGTGTGGTTGTGTGTATGAGTGTGTATGTGAGTGTCCACGGACAGAGTTAGCCAAAAGAATGATGTCCTTCACCTGCTTTTCAAATGATCTTTGAGGTAAAGTTTTATTTTATCTACAGTTTTGGAACCAGTGTTCAAGATCTCAAGCTTCACACTTTACCTTTAAATAGTCGTGGTTTATCTTCTCAGCCACCAAACTAAAAAAGCTTTTGGAATTACTCAGCACAGAGGAAACCACAATAAATAATTAATGTAATAACGAGTGATGACAAGATTTCCCTGACAAGAGATTGGCTTAACACACAAGTTCTGAATTCTGCTTCTGTACCAGGAAATCAAGTTTGCATGTCGCTTCTAATAGTCCAATATTCTTATTTTATATTTTAATTTGTCAACCAGTCTTTATTTATAATTCAAGCAGAGGTTGATGATTTTAGGAAGTAAGAGTGATTATGTTCAGTGTATTTCCAAAGATTGTTATAAGCTAATCAAACGTCTATGGTGATGGTTCTTAGTAGGGATGTGTTTCCTGAGAAAATTTCCTAGGTATCTCTGACATGTTTCACTAGGTGAAAACCTTTGGTCCAAGTAATAGAAATTCACTGTCAGAAAAATATTTTCTACTGAAAGTATTATTTTCTGTTCTTGGGGAAGTCATGTGTAACCCACATGCTTTCACAAAATGGAGGGAAGGCAGGAAACATTTTCTTAAATAATATTTAACTTTGATAGAACCTAAAATAACTGTACTTAGTTGGCAAAACTTGGCATGTGGATGACAAATTTCAATTGTCTTCTATGTAACAATTTATCTACCCTACTCTGAGCCATACCTGTCTAATATATCACCTCTGTTTATATTTTTCCTTTTGCTTTTCTCTATCCTCTTCGCACCTAAGAATTTCATATTGTCTGATCTATGGGCTAGATGCCATCTAATTATTTTAAAGAAAGGTAAAAATTAGCATAATCAATCTGACTTTTGTTAGCGTATTCCTACAATTCTATCTGGTATTTTTCTTCCTGTCTCCATGGGACTAGTTTTCTACTTTGCTTTCCATCTTTTAAAGATACATTTGAGGAGACATTTACTGTTGCCCGAAATAGTCCCTGAGATTGTGTTCAATATGTCTTTTTGCTCCTTTAATTATATTTTTTGTTCCTTTTGGCAGCTTTTATGGATCTTCCAATCCTCTTTTCCACTACACATTACATTGTTACAAGGCTTCTGTTTATTGCCTGTAGTACCCTTTATATTCCACTTAACTACACTGGCCTCTGATGAGTTTAAAATGGTAAGTGCCAATTGACTTACCTATGAATTGATGGAGAGACTGAACAAAGAGCTATTATTTGGAATTCCCTCTTCTAGCTAACAGGTCCCCAAATGCTATTTCATTCCAATGAGTCCAAAAGAAATCACCTTGCTACCATCATAAGATATTTTATTAGCCTCAGTCGTAGTAGAAAGAGATCTGTAGTCTAGGAATTAGACTGTAACATTGTTATAATTTTAGTGCCTACTACCAGAGCACTTTGGTAGTTCGAAAGCTGATAGTGCAAAGGAAATCTTAAGGTGAAGAGAAGTCTGTACACTCATAGAATGTCAGGGAAAGTAACCAAAGGCTATATGAGTTCTACAAAATAAATGAACTCTATCATGACATAGTCCCTAAGTGTTTAATAAAAATGTATATGCCAATGGGACAGTTTAGACCTTCAGGTCACACCATCATTTAGCTCCCACTATGTGCAAAGTACCCTGCTAGGCTCCGGAGATACATCGATAAATGTCCCCAGTCCCCACCAACCCCCGCCATATAGTAAAAGGACCAGATATGTGCATGGATGATAAAATAAAGGAAAGTTCAAGAAGAGTATCTCTTAAACACCTGAAGATGCAAAGATACATAAAACATCTTTTCCTTTCAGAGATTTCTCTTTCATAAAATAATTCACCCTTTCCTTCTCCTTCATGCTTTAAGTAATAAAAATTAAAATTTTAAAAAGGAAACTTGTCAGATTTTGAATTTAAAGTCTAAAGTTGAACAATTCCTTCAAGTCTTTACTCTAATGTCATCCATCTTCTTGGCAAGACCTATTTAGAATTACAACATGCCTCCAGCACCCCCTCCTTAGTCTACTCTTCTTCACAGCTCTCCTTGTCTTCTAACACATCAACCAGTGTCGTGTAAAACAGCTGCCTTATCCCACTAGGAAGTGAACTTCACATGGGCGGAGTGCTGGGTCTGCTTTGTTCACGGATGTGCCTGCCTCCAGGGCATCAGTGCCTAGTACACAGTAGATAATCAATTAATTTTTGTTGGATGAATAAAGCATCATTAAGTTACAATCTAAAAAAATACCATTTAAAAAATACTAAAAAAGCATAATTAAATAGTTAGTTTTAATTTTCTTCTAGTTATAAATTTTTAAAGAGACAAGTGTATGTTTTGAGTTGCCTTTCTGCTGTTGAAGTAACAGTGCCTTTCTACAATATCTTAAGTGTAGTCAGTGTGGAGATATTATAGTGGGAAGAAGATGTGCATGATACTGAGGGAGAAAGGGCAAAGAAGGGAAAGGTCAGTGGATGGTTATACCAGAATACGCATGTTGAGTCTGCTGCATGTGAGTGTTCAAATACATCTTATGCAGAGTTAAGACAAATATCATGGTAACTCAAAACACAAGGATCATTTATATCAATTTACTAGGGATTTCACATAAAAGAGGCTGACAGTGCTTAAATTACATAACAAACTGTTTCAGACTCTAATTCACTTTGAAAATACAGAAAAAATGAGAAAGCTCTCCTTACTCAATGCATTCTAAAATATAGGAGTATAGAAAGAAAATCCTGTATTCTTCTACTCAGTTTTAGAATAGATTATACAAATAAACCTTGCAGAAAAATTATTTTACACTTCTCATATTCTCACATATTTTTGCCATAGCAAATTCAAGTGAAAGGTCTAAGTCAAATTCAAAGAGACCAACGGTTATTTTGAACACTGAAAGCTATTAATTTTTTAATCACCAAAATGAGTTGAATAAACACGTACTGTAATTCACCTTGCTCAGTGTGAAATGTGCGTCTACTAGCTGCTGCCTGTCTCCAGGTGGATCACTACAGAGCGATACAAGCAAGCAACAAATTCTAAGGTGAGTTTAATCTGACTCCCTCTTGGTGGAATTGAGAAGGACTTCGATTTGTTCTTACTAGGCGTGGAAAACAGCTGTTCTCTTTCTAAAATACAAGTACTTATCTAAGTATTATTTGCAAATGACCACTTTGGTTTATTTTTCTTTCTTCCTTTTACTTTTTTTCCTTGATCTGGTATAAGTAGTATCAATCCTTTTATTATGTCCTTACAGCTCTTCATTTTACTTTCTCCCCTCTGGGTCTCTTACTAACATCCCAATAACTTTTCTTAGTAAAACCTTCATGTAAATTAAATTCTGCATGTGACAGGATCCATTTAGAAGCTGAATTTTAATTGGGTACTCATTTCCATTATAGTCTAATTCTTCATCACCATTTAAGTGCATACGGAATTGTAAGAATATTCTTCAACTCTCAAGATCATAGCCAATTAAAAAATTAACTTTTAATTCATTATCTAATTTTAGATCTAAGTGCCTCAAAGTCAAAGGACTAGTTAGATGTTGTTGATGTTGTGACCTTTTTATTCATATTGACTCAACCAAACTGACAACAAAATGCTGAAATATAACAAAGAAACTTCAGGTTTATATCTGTACTAATCTTCTATTTAGAAGTAAAGACATATTTAAACTGCTTTCATTAATCAAATCAGTCCTTTTCTCCACTTAATGTTATTTATCAACCCAAATATACATAGTCCACTAAAGATAATAAAAGCCTTACCACAAGGAGCAGCAGAAACATTGAGCTTCTATCCAGAAATCTCATTTCAGTAAGGTCAAGCGCATTGGGGTTGGCAAATGCTTATATCACAGGCTTTTAAAGATAAAAATAACTATTCATACATATATAGGGAATATGTTACTATTCCCTAAATAAATATTGCCCAAATTTGCTTATATACTCATGATCTAAATTGTAAACCAATTCAGAAAAAAACATTTTCATATAAGAGTAGAGTATAATTTTCCATCTAACCAAGGGAGGAATTATTTCTAAATATACAGAGGGCAGACTTCTGGAGAAAAGCAGTGAGAAGAGCAGACGATTTAGGGAAAAAACTTCATAGACTATACCAATCACTTCCTCCACCCTGGCTCATTCTTCCCATCTATACGTAGCTGTATCCACTGGGAACTGTTTGAAATTGTGCTCTGTGGAAGGGAAAAGATGAGGCATAGAGGAGGCTGGGCTAGAGAGAGCAGTTTTGCTCATCTCTTCCACCTTTCACCACCTGGCTTTTCTTTCCCTTTCATACCTTGCCTGCTGAAATGTGGATTTCACTTATTTTTTGGTTTGTTTCTTTGTTTGCTTAGTTTGTGTTTGGGTTGTACACTCTTCATCAACTGTTGTGTTTTAAAGGTCAGTTCTGCAATGTCTTTGGAGACTGTCAGAAAAACAAACCTTGAAGACCACTAGGCGTAATGACTCAGGTATGCCCAGGTCCTTAACCTTCCATCTTACCCTCTCTTCTAGAAACTCAAGCTGGTCATCTTTGTACATTAACTAGACAGGCACTGAAGGACTTATCACTTCTAAAGTTAAGGTTAGGTAAAAATTGGCACTTATAATTTACTTCCCTATATCCAAGTATATGATGTGACAATAAGATTATAGTCAATACCAGACAGCATCAAGGACAGAGACCCTACCTTCTCTGTCCAACACAGGATCACCAGCACATAGCACACAGCATCTGGTACCTCGTGGGTGGTTGTGGAAACCATTTTGCACCTCTCTGAATTCATACCGTGGCCCACAAAGTTAACCTTCAGGGGCTCTGGAAAGATCATTTAACCTTGGGTCCACAAAAGAGAGGTAACTAACAGATGTGACTGGTGACTTTGGGAAATGGAATTGAGCAAGATTGTCTCAACTCTTCTTAACTCTCTTTCCAAAGAAACCTGTTCTCAGTTGCACATCAAAGTGGGAAGTCTGCAGCTTGGGAGCAAATGCATTTGACTCAGAGAATGGAGTTCTAAGAAGCCCATTTGGTTACAGATCTAGGCCCTGTTTTCCAAATAGCTTGAACGGTAGTAAAGCTGATATTCATATTTCTCTCTATTTGAGTACTATGTCTTGTTTCTGAACTCATCCTAAATTTAGAGGTTGAGGAAGGGGTGTGATTGATTATCACTCTTAAAATCCTACCATTAGTAGAAAGAGAGCAAATACTGATTGGTTGAATGAATGGATGAATGAATGAATGAATGAATGGCTATTAGGTGGCAAAGATGCTGCATAATTCTTCTTTTGTTTCTCTGAGACACAGCTGGCTTGCAAATTACACTCCTGCTTTGGTCCAGTTGTATTTTAACTATTCCTCTTAGGCTTTGTTCACAAATGTGAGGAGCAATGGGCAATTTATAGCTGTATTTAATTCCATGTGATTTATTTTCTGGGAAACTAGTTAAGGAAATAAAGAACACCTGGTTCAACAATATGCCCTCTTCCACATTCCACCAAATAGAGATGTGAGTGAGCACAGCAATTCCTTTTTTAAAGCTATTACATCATCATTAAGCTTTGTTCACACTTTAGTCAAATTAATTTAGTCAGATAATCTACTATTTAGCAGAGCACTGTTAAATTATTAAATGATGAATTCAGTGAAAGAGGAAAAGTTACAACAGAAAAAATAAAAGCATATATACTCTCTTATCCTATATGCTTCTTCCCCATTTCTTTTAATACTGAAAACATTAAGCATTTATTTTTTTTCACTTCATACTTGATATAATATTTACTTTTTACCACATTTTAAAAATAATTTAATCATTTTATTTTTGATTGAACTCTTTTTCTAAAACACAGATTTCCAATTCAATATTTTTCTAGTAGTGGTTAGTCTTACAAATCTTTCAAATCCAAACATATTAATTCTAATAGTAAGATATTAGTTTCAGTTTCTCTCCCTTTGGCATCTTTTCCTAACATCTCTTGGGAGTAAAATTTTCAAATCACATCTAGGCCTACAGGCTAGGTAATAAAGTTACTTAGATAATTATTAATCTAATTAAAAATAATTCCAATGGTGATGGGAATGCAAAATGATGGAAAACAGTATGTAGATTTCTCAAAAAATTTAAAATTGGAACTACTATTTGATCCAGCAATCTTACCTCTGGATATTTATCCAAAGAATTGAAATCAGGATCTCAAATAGATATTAGCACTCCAATGTTCATCACAGAAATATTCACAAAATAGCCAAAATATGAAAACAACCTAAATGTCTATCAGTGGATGAATAGATAAAGAAAATTTGGCATATATATGCCATAGAATATTATTCAGCCTTAAAAAAGGAAGGAAACCCTGCCATATATGACAACATAAATGAACCCTGAGGACATTATGCTAAGTGAAATAAGCCAGTCACAAAAGGACAAATACTGCATTATTTCATCTATATGAGGTATCTAAAATAGTCAAACCCATAGAATCAGAGAGAATTGTAGTTGCCAGGGACTAGGAGTAGGGGGTAATGAGGAGCTGCTAATCAATGGACATAAAATTTCAGTTGTTCAGGATAAGTAAGTTCTAGTGATTTGCTGTACCACATTGTCCCTGTAGTTAACATGACTGTATTGTACACTTAAGAACTTGTTAAGAGGGTAGATTGCATGTTAAGTGCTCTTACCACAATAAAATAAAATTCTATTATCTTATGTTAATAGAAATCTAGTCTTCCATCATTGGGCAAAATAAATAAAGCTGTATTCAGCATATATAACCCAACCATTCCCTTTTCTCCCTTTATTTTTCATCTAAAATGCCCATCACATGCTAGTAGAGAATTTGTTTGTTTGATACAGTCTCATACTTATAATATTCCATTTCTATACTAAATTCACAAATAGTTTACAACTAATAATTTATCCATTTTTATCGCCACCTAACAAAACTGAGGCTGCTATATTTCTATTATTGTTGTTGAGGTTTACACATAATGCTGACACATGCTTGGCACTCAATAAATATTTATATAATTAATTTTGAGAAGAGTAAAGATAGCATGTATACTTCTGTTTTTTCTCTAGTTTGACTTCATATGTTAAAGCACCTGCCATTTTGTTTTATTTTATTTTTAAATTCTGGAATAATCCTTATTTTGGGGGGGAAAAAAGCATTAACATTTCTTAAGCATGCCTTATAGAAGTAGACTGACCTGTGACTGTCCTATTTCTACCCTTTGGCATTGCTTTAATGAGACCCTTTAAGACATAAACCAAATTGCATGCCATTACCTATGCTTATGAAAGTCTACATGCAGTTGCACAAATAAACTGTGTATATAGATTTAAGTGACAAATTTCTACTGTTCTGAGAACAGTATCTTATTTTAGAAGGAATTAGGAAGTTATGTTGGAAAAATATGCCTTGGGAGCAGATTGCTCTCACTGAAAACTCTACTTTGGCTCTGTCCCTAAAACATCATCAATAATAGTTACCACGAATGTGCTAGGCACTGTCTCTCAAGCTAATGAGGGACTTTCTCCTCTAATCCTCACAAAACAAAACAAAACACCGAATTAGGTAAAATTAAGCCCTCCATTTTGGAGTAAAGCTAACGGAGGCTTAGTGTAGTCAAGATCATCCCACTAGTAAGTGGAGAAGTAGCTGTTTATGAACCTAATCAATGGGACTGGAACCCACAACGCTTCACCACGCTACTACAGCCCCTCCCTTGGAGCTGTCGTGTAGAACACTGCAGCATAAACTGAGTTATATACTACCCATTTTCTTTTTCTAAGCTTACTTCCATTTCTGCTTTCCAGTTTTTTTTTTTTGAATGGGGATAATTCAGTCACAAATTGCGCTTAAATTTACTTGTAAGAACTTTAATTCAAAACTACCACCAGGTAAGCTCCAACATGCCCAGGTCAAACAAGAATTACCCATCTGTAAATCTGTAAATTGTCAGAGCAAAATATCAAGTAATTAATTATAACCTATACTCTAAAGAGAACCAGAAGGTTTTGAGAACTCTCCACACTGGCTCCAGGCCCTTGAGTTCCCAAGCTTTCCAGACTGTTAGGACCAAAGTTGCTATGGACATGGAGATGGTCTTCTCAGTTCCCTTCCAGGAAGGACTGCACCCTGCTGCAAGGAGTGAGGTCAGTAGACAGCCACAAGCTATCAATTCCTTCAGAGTCTACCTCGGCTGCAGAGAACTGCCCGGCCCTCCCTGGAGTAGCCCACACCCATACCAGATGGCTGCTCCAGGCTGGGATGTAAAGATTTGGGCCCAACACTCTGATGTACAGGAGCTTTCTATCAGGTTGACCGAGGCTTTGTCAAACCTGCATCACAATATACTTCATCTCTGCCTAATCCTGCTTCCTGAACTTTCCCTCCACTGAAGTTATCTCTAATAAATATCCAACTCCCTAAACACCATCTCAGTGTCTACATTTAGAGAACTCAACTCAAGACAGACACATAAACCAAGTAAGTCTGGATAAGAATCCAAAGGTTTTGGAGAGCCTCAAGAAAGGAAGTTTTGCTATTTATTGGGATTCTAACTTGGAAACTACTAGATGCATGTAGAACATTGCAGGACATGTGGATGGTTTCCTTTCTTCATGTATTCCTATAACATAGGAACTATTCTAAACTTTGAATGAATTTAGCACAGCACATAAATGTTAGCCAAGGTCCTTAGTCAAAGCTAATGGTACCTCAAGTTGTTAAATGTTCAAGAGTAGACATTCACCTTGTGGGGAGGCAATAAGCACAAGTTCAGTTTGCAGTTACTTAAATAAAATTCACAAACACACACACACACACACAGATTTCTCTATACCTTCTAAAAGCCTCTTGATTGACCTTGAAGCAATGTTTAAATTGTATCTGTAATTACTGACATTTTCTGTACCTCTTCAGAATTATATTTTTCTCCTATTCATGTAGTTATGTTTGCAAAACATACAAACCAGCCTCCACTTCTCCAAAAAAAAAAAAAAAAAAAAAAAAAAAAAGAGGCCTAGGATTTATAAACAATATGGATAGCAAGGAAAATACATTAAAACTAGTTTATATTCATAGTTTGACTTCGTTTAGCCTCGAGCATACAAACATTGTGGATCTGGGAGCCAATCAGGTTATAAAATAAGTAGTCAAAAATTGCATTTCTTAATGACTTTAACTGAGTTTGAAGATTAAAGTTTGAAATTAGTAACCTCTATGTCCCAGCAATACTGTTACTTTTATCTGCAAATTTATAGGAGAAACATGATAGGACTGTAGGCTTTTTCCACACATAATGTTTAAATGGGCTAAAACTGAATTTTCTTGTGTATATGCAATTACTCTGTTTTATCTTTTCTTTTACAATTTTATTTTTCTCTAAATTAAGCTGAATTACATAAATATCTATATGGTCCCTATTCTTATATTACTTAAAAATTAGGAATTTTTAAACAAACTTGGCAATCTTTGGATACTGTACTTTCTCATGTTTGTAAAGCCTTGGGATTCTTTCACAAATTCTAAGAAATTTTTGATGAAAATGCATTTTTTGTAAGGAAGATTGCATTTAAGTAGAAATTCCAATAAATTCTCTATTTACTTGTTGGTCTATCAGCTACAGATGTTGCTACTACTGTTTACCGTATAAAAAAATATTTTATTTTTTAATGATGTTACAAAAACATGATACTGCAAGTAGATCTGAAATTTTTCCTAAACATATCTCTTCAGGGTTTTTAATTTTTCCTTAAAATTGAAATTCATTGTAAACCAACATTTACAGGTCTATTTTAATTTCATAAGATGATCAATTAGCTTTACGGGAAGACACATAAATGACCAGAATTTTACACTCTAATACTCTCAGTTTGAGATCAAGTTTTAAAAGGTAGCTGTTTCAAACCATTTTCCAGGATAAGAACAATGCAACAATGATTAATGGGAGTCACACAGCTAAACTCCCCTTCAAAAACTTTGAAAATGTGTCCCTGGTGCTATGCTCAGCTGATTTAGAAGGCTTAGTCTTAAGAAGTAACAGTCAAATACGAACAGAATTAATAATTTAACCTATAAAAGTTTTGAAACAGAGAAGTGTTTATTATTGTTGTTAGGTTTTCCTTTGCGTAGTAACAGAGTGTTATCTTATTAAAACTCATCTACCTGTTCTGTTATCGTTCCACATCCCAGCATCATTCTGAACTAACTTTGAGAATACTGATCCTTTACTTTGAACCAGTTATCTTTGGATTCTTTTGTTCAAATAAGTCAAAAGAAGACTTTCCTGCCATCAAAAATTGCTTATGGTGAATACCCACCAGATTAGATTTTTGTATATGTGGAGCTTACAGGACTATATGAGAAAAAAAATTTCGAAAATTGAAAAACAGCATGTTTTGTTACAAACACATGACAATATTTTGGTTGAAATGGAAGAAATATGGCATAACAGCATTGCCCTAAAACATTGTATTCGTAGAATTACTAACAGCCATAAAAAGCAGGAATCCTCACTGATTCTTTGATTTAAACAACCTGTTTTGAAAATGGAATCAAAAAGTGTAGGAAAGAAAAAGAAAAGAAAAATCCAATTATTTTGTGTTGAGATAAAGTACAGTACATAAATGGACTCAAGTAAGAAATAAAATCACACCAGGAGAAACTATTTAGAGCATTCGGAAGCCAATTTAAACAACTATGGCTTCAGATACACATATAAGCACACAAACAAAATGCCAAATTAAAAAGATCCATATGATGTTTAAGGCATAATTAAAATTCTACCCACATTTGCTACATGCATATTCACTTTGTGTGCAGAAACAGATATCCACGTGTCCTTGTGTTCACTACAGCACTTACACAGCTGTGAAATGGGAAGAACAGCATTGTTTCTTCCCCCAGGTGTGAGAATTCACCAGCGAAATGTTCTGGATGCAAAGCCTCAAGCTAATTTAGCAGTAAGTTCCATAAAAGATTTGAATATAAAACATCATAGCTACAATAATCCCCTTAAGCTAGTAGTGGAAATGAAAATTATTTACTTTGGGAATCTGACTTTATTGCTGTTAAATCATTTGTCTACGTAAATTATTTGCACATCAGAAAAAGAAGAAGCCTCATGTGTCTATTTGCATTTTCACCAAGGCCTAAAGCTATATAATATATTTGATTTCTTGTTTACCTGAGGTTTCCTTGCTATTAGTTCATGTCGGTACTCATCCTCTTAAGAAATAAAATAAACCTGAACCAAGCTTTAGAAGGCAGGACACTTAAAGCCAGAATTTATTTTTGTTTATTATTATATAGATAACATGGTAAAAAGTTAAAATCTTGAAGTGCTCTTTATTGGTAAATGAAATCTTATTTTTCATTCTTGGAGTTAATACTTTCAAAATGTGGATACTTAAAATTCAGAATTACAGCACAATTTGTTATGCCTATAATATTTAATGAGACTTCTCTGAAGTTACAATGCCTAACACTTCAGGATTTCAAAGTACTGTAACAGCAGTAATCAATTAAGCCTTACAACATCTTTAGTTAATAGCCTTACAACATCCTAAGTTCATATTAAGTCATCTGCCTTTGGTTAAACATAAGCCAGTGTTGGAGGAAAAAAAATTACAAGGTTAATTTACTTGAATACTTCTATATTCTAGACTTTTTTTTTAAAAATGAGCCAAATTCACTAAATTTGAGTCAGATTACTTAATTTTTATTCTAGTTATGTTTCTTATTATAAATAAAATATAGTTTCAGAAAAATTCCACCCCAAGATACACTTCTAAAGTGTACGTTTATTAACAAGTACTTAATGGGCATATGCTATGAGGTAAATTGTTCTGAATCTAGGAGAGATCTTTAATATTGTAAGCTAAATTTTTACTTTATGGTTATACATTTTTATGTTCTTATATTTAGTTTTACATCATAGAAAAAAAATTATTTAGTAAAATTCTTAGTGATACAGCAACTCTATTGATTCATTTGCAAGAACCTCACATTAGCCAATGACCTCCCTATGAAATTTAAAAGATCAGTATTTACTAAGTTGAAAAAAGGGAAAGAATAGAGGAGCCTTGAAAATAGTTTCATGACTTGAATTCATTTAGAGCAGATGAAGAAAATCAGGTGTAAGCTGGGATTCCTAGGATCCTGGAGCAGTCCAACACCAAGTCTGAGCCTGGCCCATGTAGCTTTCTTCAGTCCTCAGTCATTGTAGAGACCCTAGGAAATATTGGTCACATCAAGGGCATTCAGTCTTGCATAGCAAATTCCTGAAGCCATGAAGTGAGCTCTGGTATGACCATTGCCCAGGAGATATTAGAAACTCTCTACTACAACCTCCAACCTTTGGTACAAGTCAGGAATATGAAGAAAGTCTAGTGAAGATGTAAGAGCAGAAAAATGTTCTCTGTTTCCACAGCAGTAGGATCTAAATTTACCTTTAAACTATAAGTAAGTCCAGCTAAGCAGTGTCAAATAGAAACACAAGCCGCCACCAGCAGAAGAGGAATGCATGAGACCAAGACCAGCACCAGTTCCTTTGGCATTTCCCAGCCAGAATTCTTAGCTTCCGACCCAGGGCTGGGACTAGGGTGAAGCGAGTGAGCTGCCCCGGGCACAGCGTCAAAAGAAGCACGCCATGGCCTGGTAGTGAGAGCCTCCTTCCATGTTGTACCCTAGGTGTCTCACTCCCCTACCCTAGTCTAGGTCCTGTTCAACTGCAGCTTTTTCAAGTGTTTCATGACAAGAAGCTCAAAACGTCAAGACATTGTTGGTGACAAACGTACAAGTCTATACTTTTAAAAAAGAGGGTTATAAAAGGTAGAGTACATAAACAAAAGTGCTCGAGAGAGAGACCACCTCCCAGTTAATGAAATATCATCCACCAAAAATACGTAAAGTTGTTAATAATCCAAACTGATTCTGCAACAACTCATTGGGGATTGGAACACAATTTATCATTTCAAAGATCTGGATTATCATGGATGAAACCCAGCTCTGAAATGCATCTATATGTAGTAAAAGTCTAATACAATAGTTATTCTTGAGAATGTGTAATAAACCTCTCCCTGCCCCACCTCTAATATGTACAAAGAGGTTTCAACGTAATAGTGAACTCTAAGTCCTGTGAATGTCTTTAAAGCTACTACAATATAACTAATGATTCTAATTGTGGGAATTTTTGAAGCTGCTAATTTCTAATCAAATGACAATAGTCCTCAAGGCTGAGCTAACAGCTACTTCTGTGTTGGAATCAGAATACAATACCTCACAAAATTAAAGCCCTTCAAAGGGAGTAATGATTCCTGGGGCTTATCGCATCTGAAGTGCCAGAGAGAAGGACACTTGGACTGTTAGGTTCCTGGCTTAATTGTAACACAGGTCACCATCTTTAAAAATAAATGGATTAATGTTAGAAGCAGCACTTACTGAATCCTTTTCTATTCGTAGGGAACTTAACCTTTTCAACTTAATACCTTTGATTTCTAAATTCATTTGCAAGTAAAAATAAAACTATTTAGTCTTGGTGACTTTCCAAGACTTGTGCACTCAAGAATTTTTTTTTTAATTTGTAAGTTTCCTGCAGTCAGACTATCCACTTATTCATTTATTTCCACTTATTATTCTCCCTATACACTCCCAGGATAGAAGCTTCATGTTTATTTGTTAAATAAATAGATAGATAGATAAATAGATAGATACATAGATACATAGATACATAGATATTAGGATGTATATTCTGACTTTCGGAACTGAATTCATAGTGTAAAAAAAAAAAAACAAAAAGATGCTTTGCAACATAGTCCTTGAGTCTAATTCATTATCAGCAATATCTTCCTAGAGATAGATTTGATATTAAAGCAAAGGTTAAAAAATCATCATTATAAATATTTGAGAATTTTTATCAGATATCTTGTCATTGTAATAATTTGTAGTCCATGAAAGCATGAAGAGACTCTGATCTCTCTATTAAGTCCTTCTACTAAAAGGTACAGAAGAGAATATTTTTCAAGCACCCAGTTTTTGCTTTTAAAGTATTTTAGAGATTTTTAAGCACTTATCATGTATGATGGTCACACAATTCTTGGCATAAATCAAGAATTGTTTTCATGCTACAGATGATAAAATTTAGATTCAAAGCGAATATGTGACTTGGTCAAGTTTAGAGCACTGACAAATGTATAAGAGAGGTTAGAATCTAGCTGTTTTTATTCCTGTACAGTGTGTTTTCCACTGCACAACTATAGCTGGCTGAATGTAGTAATGAGCACTGAACATTTTCAGTACTAATAAAGAAAGATTGCGGCCTCTAAAACTTTCATAGTTTATGAGGGTTGATTATACCCTTGATATCAAATTCCTTTAACATGTAAAGTACCTTGAAGTTCTTTCTCTTCCTTACAAGCTAAATACAGCTGTGTCTATTGGCAAGGTACACTCTAAATAAATATTAGCTACAAACAAATACCTGAGGAAGGGCCAAAATACCTGAGGAAGGGCCACATAAGAGTTCAAGTGCGTCACTGCTGTCGTCAAACCCACTCTTTGTCCATTGCCAAGGGGAGAAGAAAGTGACCTCCAATTACATTGAAAAGTCAACCAATCTGCAGTGCAATGCTTAGAGATCCAAATACAGGTAACTTCCATGATCCATTTACTATCTATAACTGGCTATAATACTAATAACCTTTAGTGACTGTTCTCACTGCCCTTTGCTGATCATATGTATCTATATCTTCATGACTGTAACTATCTTTAAAGTAGGGTGCCCTTATAAAAAAGAGTAAGTTTAAATATATCTTTCTAAGAGAGTTGAGTTTTAAAAGTGAAGGCATGGTATGGAGATTTCTTTAAAAACTAAAAATAGAGTTATCATGTGATGCAGCAATCCTGCTCCTGGGCATATATCCGGAAAAGACGAAAACTCTAATTAGAAAAGATACATGCACCCCGATGTTCATAGCAGCACAATTAACAATAGCCAAGATATGGAAACAGCCTAAATGTCCATCGACAGATGACTGGATAAAGACAATGTGATATACACAGAGAATGGAATACTACTTATCCATAAAAAAGAATAAAATAATGCCACTTGCAGCAACATGGATGACCTAGAGATCATCATACTAAGTGAAATAAGTCAGAGGAAGGCAAATCTCATATATCACTTATATGTAGAATCTAAAAAACGAGACAAAGGAACTTATTATAAAACAGAAACAGACTCACAGACATAGAAAATAAACTTATGATTTCCAAAAAGAAGGGGAGGAGGAGAGGGATAAATTAGGAGTTTGGCATTAGCAGGTACAAACTACTACATACACATACTACATAGATAAACAACAAGGTCCTACTGTGTAGCACAGGAAACTATATTCAATAGCTTGTAATACCTATAATGAAAAAGAATACATATATAAGTACAACTGACTCACCAATCTGTACACCAGAAACTAACATGACATTATAAATCAACTATACTTCATGAAAAAAAAAAAGGGCATGAAAAATAGTAGATAGAGGGCTGTATCAAAATAAGTGAATAATAACACACGTTCTTTCAGACTGCTGTATAGAATTTTAATTCACTATTGTGAAGTTCAAGAACTTGTATTTTTCATGCCTGGCATTCCTCCAAAACTTTGGCCAGAAATGATTGATTGTGAGTAATGGCTTTTACACTATGAAATGATGGCTTATTTCTCCTACAAATTTGTCATTCTTAGCTGTGAACTTTGGCAGACCCTTAAAACAGATCTGCCACCATGAGCTGGAAGAACTACTTTCACAGTGGTCCATCCACATAATTAAGCCATTTTGTTGTAGTTGTGGTTGTAGAGAGTGCTAACTACAACAGTGGAGAATTGGCTTCTAATCTCAGTCACATCTATGCCACTTTAAGTAGTCGCTCAGTTTCTCCGTCTCTGGTGTCTGACTGAGATACACCTAACCCTGTCTACCTGTTTTTGTGAGATGAAAAAGCTATTCCATGGGACACAACTTTGAAGCCTCAGAAGACCCTTCTAGCGTTAGGTAATATTATTTTCATCGCTATCTATTCTCTCTGAAGTGACATATGAGTACCCTTGAGATATTACTAGCACTAAACTGAAACCAAATATTCACCCTCATAGATGTAGTCACTGTATCTTTGATGATGGCTTAGAACATATCTCCTTTCTGGCTCTCTTGTTTCAATTCAACTGAATCCAAGAAAATTGTTGTTCCTGGTCTTCTTAACTTAAAATGATAGTTTCTTATACTTTCTCCTGAGAGATCTCTCCTCTCTCTCTCTCTTTTTTTCTTTTTCTCTCTCCCCTCACTTTAACTCCTCCTTCATATCTCCTTTCTCTTTCTGTCTCTCTCTTTCTTCCTTTTTTTTTTTTTTAACTCCTGTTTCTTTCCCACTCCTGTCAGTGGAGGTCACAAAAATCTATGGGCATTGCTTCGCCCTGCAGATATCATTCGGGCTAAAATCATTGAATCCTCACTTGAGCACCCCAAGCAATAGAAGCTGGGAGAGAGTATCTGAAGGATTTTTGATCAACCCACTGAGCACACAAAGTACAAGCAGAACACACAAAACTATTAGGACCTATCATTACATCAATGGATAGAGGTTGGTTGGTTGTTTTTTTTTTTCTTAACTTCACTTTTTTGCAGCTCTTACTACTACTATAGAAGCAATATATTTAAACCTACTGTGATTACTTAAATTTTATATTCACTAAAGACAATTTTCATTGGCAAAGTTCTCTTGGAGTAATTTTGGACTTCTCTGGTAATAAATGCCTTCATAAAGGTATCGGAAGGAACAGCAGTTCCTACTGGAATTTCATAACTCAGTGGTGGGGGCAGGGGGGAGAGCACTCAATGTTCTCTTCCTGGACCTGCTCCTTAGTGAATAAATACACTTGGAGAGAAAGAATTATCAGCTGCTAATTGCCTCAGTGTCTTAATCTGCAAACTAAAAATAATAAATTTGTCCTTTTCAAAGAAGGGCTAAGAGGAAAAAGGAAAAAGCAAAGGCAGTGTCTATATGATGATGTGCAAATATCAAAATTATGGAGAGATTTTCCTTCCAAAATTTTTTTCCCAGAAGACTTTACAGTGAGCCAACACAGAACAGGGGCTTAACACAGTATCTACTGTGATATGGGTCACGCACATATAAGCAAGTCCATGTTTGAATGCAAACTGTGAACAACAGTGTCTGGGCACAGTCTGAGCCCTAATGCCTTTAAAAATATTTGTTTTTAGATAGAATATTTACATTTTACATATTCACAGGGATAGTGACCTGTCTTTACATTAAGTGAAAATCGTCATAATTTTACTCAGAACAGATAAAAATGAGCATTTGCTAAATCTACAGGTTTTCTAGCAAGGCAAATATTAATAAGTTAGCAGTTCAGAACTATGTTTTTGCTTTGTGAGTGACACCTTTGCTTCATCCTAAACTACACCCATACAATTTTATTGGGAACAATGAAAATGGGAATATTACCTTGACAGAAAGGAGCCTGATGCCAGGTCTTGAGAATTTCCATTGATGATACGCAGTCACATTGGTTAAGCTGAAACCTGTCTTCAGTGTCTTCACCACTTTACAGACTGTCAAAATCCTCGTCATTTTGAAGATGTTGATTTATGACTAAAATTAAATCAAATTACATATATTTTTAGGAGAATTTTGTTATAAAATGTTTTAATTAATGTGGAAGAAAGCTGGGGGAGGTGGGTGCAGCCAGGTGTTTAAGGCTGACTGCACAGTGATCTTTGAATTTCCATTCATTCTGTCATTAAATGTCTTCAGCCACAACTCCTCCTTCTCTTAAGCCCTCCCCCCAAGGTAATGTCCACAGATGTTCTGTGGACATGTAATACAAATTGCAACACACCAAACACTACCTTCTCCTGCTGAAATAATGCTAGTGCTGTGGAAAACCACTCATCTGTCAAAGGAATTGCTTATGCAGCTGAATAGACTGACCTAGACAGAATGGACAATCTCAGGAATATCACTTACCCTAAAGGGTAGCAACTTTCTAACAATGCAAAGGGTCAAAGGTTTTTGCTTGTATTCAGTGTGATGCTTGCTTTGCCTTGAAAGACCTTTTGAATTCTCAAAGAAACTGAAGACTAGACCTGCCAATTTCTGCTTGGAAAAAGATCATGGAAATCACACAGAGTAAAAAGGACCCCAGAATAAGCTTTTCCCCACAAATATAGAATAAATCTTTCTACATTGTGCTTTTTTGAGTTGGTAAAGTAGTGTATTACATTCTTACTATTGCATTATTCTGTGTTCAAAATTTTAAAGCAATCAGTAATATTAACTAAAACACAACTAGAGCAAAGTAGCCTATTTCCATATTTCTATCCCCTCTTAATTTTTCAATTTGTAAGAAATATATAAAACAATGGTAAACATTGATTTTAATAAGAATACTCTTCTTTAGTCAAGTTTTTTTTTTAGTTGTTAAACTGTTGTTCTCAAAACTTGAACATTTGTGTCTCAACTTGAGTTGAAATTGATTCATTTAGCCTTTAATGCCAATGGAAAAGATGACAAAGAATGGCGTAGAGATTGAAAACTCCACTGCACAGGATGAGTGCTAGAATTAGGGATGGGGTGAGGGTTTTTTTAAAAAATACTTAATGTATTCATGTTTAAACATTCTGTGAAGCCAGACTACTTTACAGCTCCTGGAGATAGAAAACTGAAAAAAATAACAGCTGCACCAAACTACATTCCCATCAACAGTGCAGGAGGTTCCCTTTTCTCCACATCCTCTCCAGCATTTACCATTTGTGGACTTTTGAATGATGGCCATTCTGACTAGCGCAAGGTGATACCTCACCGTAGTTTTGATTTGCATTTCTCTGATAATTAGCAATATTGAGCATTTTTTCATGTGCCCATTGGTCATTTGTATGTCTTTGTTGGAGAAATGCTTGTTTATAGATCATCATTCTAAGAGAATTAAGCCAGAAAGAGAAAGAAAAATACCATATGATATCACTTATATGTGGAATCTAAAAAAAAAAGATAAATTTATTTACAAAACAGAAACAGGCTCACAGACATAGAAAACAAACTTAGGGTTACCAGGGGAAAGGAGTGGGAAGGAATAAATTGGGAGTTCAAGAGATGCAGATACTAACTAATATACATAAAATAAACAACAAGTTCATACTGTATAGCACAGGGAACTATATTCAACACCTTGTAGTAACTTGTGGTGAAAAAATATGAAAACAAATATATGTATGTTCATGTATGGCTGAAGTATTATGCTATACACCAGAAATTGACACAACATTGTAAACTGACTATATGTCAATAGAAAATACATTTTAAAAAAGGAAGCTGAAAAAATAGGTTCAATCTAGTGTATATAAGTAATTAATAAAATAGTAATATTACAGTAATGTCCAAATACAATGGAGGAAAGAAAGAAGATAGGAAGGCAAGAAAGAAAAGTTCCCTTGTGGATGTCCAGTAAACATTAAATATGGGATTATGTTGAACCATTATCTTGACAGTATGCCAAGTAGACAGGGGTGAAAAAAGCAGGAGGAAAGGCATGAGCATAGACCCATGAAATCATACTGTATATCAAAAAAAAAAAAAAAAAAGCTAAGACAGTCTGATGAAGCCTAGATGCCAGGGACAGGTTGGGAAAATGAACAGGAACCATAACATGGAAGACTTTGCATGCCTTAAAATAGTTGGTTTTAATCCATAAATCGTGTTCATGGTAGTCATGGAAGTGTTTTAAACAAAGATGAAATTTGTGTGAAAGAAAGATCATGGAAAATTAATTGGAGGATGAAACTGGCAGAAGAAAAACTTTCAACTCATAGAACTAAGAACTTGGAAATAATAGCACTTATTGCCTTAGACTAATTCTGTATTAGGTCTTGGTCTCATCCTTGTCTATGTATATACATGAAATACATAATGAGGCTTGTGTTTCTCTAATTAGAAAAATGGTATGTACTTATGAAAAAAGTTTAAGGTTCAAAATAAATTTAAATCAGTCATAGTCCCATTACCTGGAGCTACACATGCAGTGAACATTGTGGTATGTTTCCTCCCCTTTTTCTCTGCACTTTGATTAAATATGACAGTTGGGGTACTAAGAAGTTCAGAATTTGAACAAGGAAAAGGCATTAGTAAGTAGTTTCATAACTACTCTTAACAGTTGACCAAAAAAGCATGGTGAACTAGACATGATTTTCCAAAGTGATGTCAACAACGTTAGGATATAATTCCAAGACTATACAACCTAAAGAAAAATATAGGCCTGAGGGCTGTAATGAGCTTTTACTTTTGTCAGTAAAAGGTCCTGGATGTAGACGATGGTCCATGTTTCTAGTCACCATAATGAAAGGGAGGGCCAGAAGATTTGTAACATTTGGTTAAATAGTCTGAGTAATGAACAGAAAATTCATTGATTGTGATTCTACAATTATCTCAGGAATTAGACTGATAAATAAAATGGTGAGTAGTTCTAAATTTGAGTGTTCAAGATAGACTGAAATCTACAACCAGACTGAAAAAGAAAATTGTTAGTTAGAGAGGGAGTTGAGGTGATAAGAGTTGATTGGTGAAGAACATGAAAGTCAGACATAAAAATTTTAGTGGAAATTGGAAATACTACACTCTTGTGAAAGCCATTTTTTTCAACACATTTTACAAAAAAGCATTTTTCAGGTTGGAGTGATTTTGTTTTCTCTGATTGCATTTACATGCCCTCCCCTCACATAAGTTGTGTGCACACAACTAAGCAGGGTAACAGGCCCGCGCAATGTACATGCAGAAGGTTGGAGGAATCTGCGCATTTGGAACGTATTTCAGGGGAACTAGGTCATTAAAGGACCTCTAACCTTCTAAGTCACTCACTCAAAAACAAAATAGTGTACATGAATTTAGCCCTTCTTTTCTATCAATATATTTTTCATTATTATCACTGTTTACAGCATTGGGCTACTTTTCCTTTCCATGTGGAAAACAAAAAATTATTAAAAGTAACAATTTCCCAATTTTGATGAAGTAAGTAATATTCTAGTACTTTTTTATCTAATACAGATAAAGTATTTTATTTCTTCCATAAATTGGAAAATGCCTTACATATATTATATATATGAATAAGTGTGTGTATATGTATATAGAGATTAAAACATACATGTATACATTACAATAGAAAGAGAAAGAGAAAGAAAAGTATCAACTAATATAAATATTTATCATTTCTTAAGAAAAATGGACGCATTCAACCTTCCAAATTCCTAGGAATTTAATGTGATAAATTTGTGATTGGGATATCTGATATTGAAAATGATACTATATCAAGTACTAAGCGGTATTTATTTTCATTTGTTATTCAAAGAAATTTGAAAAATACTCAAAAATAGATAATAGCCCACCCCCCAAACATAACCTCTGTTAATATTTTGGCATATTTTCTTCTAACATTTATTTCTATGCACAAGTCATAGTTTTGAAAACTGCAATCAACTTGCATTATGCTTTTGTGAGGTAATAATATAAAGTATATTCAATGTTATTTCATGTTCTTTTAAAACCTTGATTGAAATGGCAGCAAAATACTTCATTTTCATTGCTTATGTTGTTGATATAATGCATATCAATACTTTTATCAGTATTGCCAAATTTCTCTCCAAAGAGAATGTACCCATCTACATACCAATCACAATGTATGTATTCCTTTCAATACTTCCTTGCTAACTTTAGGTGTTATCTTTTATTTGCTTATTTAAGCACAAGAAATGATATTTTGCTTTCATTTGAATTTTAACTTGCTAGTGAAGTCAAACATTTCCATATGCTTTTGTTTAATACCATTTCTTTTTTTTCTCTGACATCTTTTTGTTCCCATTAATCCATTCTCATTAGTGATCAAGAAAAGGAGACATAAAGCAACACTGAATGACAGCCTGTATTTGTGCTAATTTCAAGTTTCCTCTTCTTTTGGATGATCCATTGATGTAAGCAGTTGGGAAAAATGAGAGCAGCTCATCCTGGAGAATAAAGGCCTCAGGTTTTGGAATAAAGAGACAATAATGGCAGTAGTCATTCCTTCTTAAAAAGTACAGAGAATGCCAACTGCCTTCTTGAAGTGTGTCTTGATAAGTAATGATACACACTGATGCATCTATCAAAAAGTCTTAAATATAGCAAGCATGCAAGGAGTGCTTCTGAAAAATGACTGAATGAATGGATTTCTGTATACTGAGTTCCTGCCTGATCAGTGATGCTTAATTAAGCAGAAAAAAATAAAATTATTTCAGATGAAAAATAAGAGGAAATATGAATGTTTCGGAATAGGAAAAGAAAGCTATCAATTAAAAATTCTACAAAAGGTTATTTTGAAGAGAGAAAGTTAAAGCAAGAAGCAAGGTATGTCTGGAGAGCAAATAATTCAGAATAAAGAAGATAAAGAACCCCCTCCCGCCAAAAAAGTTCTAATTGTGTTTGAGTAGAGATGCATGAAAATAGAATTGGAAAAAGTAGAAGTGATTATGATTCAATTCTGATTTTTATTAGTTTAATATAACAAGGAACACTGTCACAAGCGAGGATATAGACCAGAATTTGTATCTACATAAAAAGGCATACACTTTCTCACATCACAGAAACTAGGGTCAGCTAGTAGAAGGCTTTCTCAAAGTTTGGCCAGGGAGAAGAAGATTTGTCAATAATGACAAAAGACAGATATTAGGCTGTTAAATGATGGGGTTTTTAAACAACCAGATGTCTTTGGAAACCCGGTCAAGTTTGACACATTCGTTAAGATCCAATTGGCATTTTGGGGATTAGAAAGTAAAGAACCAATTTTCATGAATATGTTTATCAGTCTAAAACTTGATAGCATAAAGGTTGAAGTGATTCAAAAGAAGGTAAAAAAATGAAGCTGGAAAAGGGACCTTGTGAAAATGGTTACACGTATTAAAATGCAAGGCATGTGTGATTATATTCTAGGATAATAAAAAAGCTATCATTTAGAAGACCCTATCTGAAAAAGACCTTAAAGAGAACAGGTTAGTTGGTACAAGCAGCATGTATTTGTAAAGGATAAAGCTTGTCATAACAATTTCTGCCTCGAAAAAGGAGACATTATTACTAGGCTGCGTAGAAATGATAGACATAATCTTTAATTCAAGAGCATTGGGTATATATTCTAGACTATTATTAGGTGCAAATACATTTGCTGGAGAATGTATATAAATGTAGGAGGATGTAGTGAATTACCTAGTGAGTAAACCAACCTTTTTAGTATTTGTGGGATGAGAAGAACAGAGCAGACAATGCCTTAGGAAGCTGATTCAGAATTCACAGTGACCTTGGCAAACTGAAGAAATAGTCAAACACAAACGGGGTAAAGTGCAAGCAAAGTGAGGTCAAGTGTAAGTTAGTCCAAAAAGGGGGGAAAAAATTTTTTAAAGCTGCAAGTTTGTGGAAGACTGATGATACAGAAATAGGTAAAAAAAGCACATGTAGCAGTCATAAAGTAAAGCAGCTGCCCAAAGTTAGTCCTAGTAAGCTGTGATCATTAAAGCTGTGAATCATTAAGTCATAAATCATACATGGGAGGCAGAGTTTAGAGTGAAATTTTAAAAAGAAAACTCAAAGTTCACTAGAAAGTTAAATATTGAATCATCTGAAACACAAAAAAAATGAAATTTTGACCATGAGATGACTATAAACTTAAAATCACATCATGTAGGATTCTTAATCAAAAATCTTTCAATCTTCCTGAAAGTCTAAAATTAAAAAAAAGAAGAAGAAAAAAGAAAAGAAATTCTTGGGTAATAAATTTTCAAAATCCTACAATAGAAGCTAAAACCTTGGAATTTACAACCACAAGATCTTAGCATATATCTGTATCTATAGAGAGATACATAATGAGGTACGTAACACCACTTGCTATCATGCCAGTAAGTACAAATAAGTATTTGAATAAATCAATTTTAAAGAGTTCAGTGATGATAAATATGGTCCTGCCTGAAAGTTGAGGCATTTGCATTTGTTGATCGCCTACTGAGTGCCATCCCCTAAGCTAGGCATTGGGAATGCCTTATTTGCTAACCTTAAAAACTATCTCTGAAACATAGCTAATTCTATCCCTATTTCACGGACGAAGATGATGAGTCCCAGAGAGCTAAGTAGCTTACCCATAATCACACAGCTAATAGGTTACAAAGCCAAGATCAGAACCCAACTCTTAGCCAACATCCATCCTCTTTCCAGGATGTCAAATATAGCTTGGCAATGACATGAAATGACTTAGGCTAGGCTGGTTAAGATCAATTTCATAGGAAGAATATATGTTTGTAGAGGTAGAAATGCTCAGAAATACCACAACATTACCTGTAAATGAGTAAAATATAACTTCAGTAAAAATGAAATAATGAGAGAGAAGAAAGTATCCATAAGTTCTCTGATGTACTATGTTTAAAATTAAAATAATATAAAAATGAAGAAGGTAATACAGAAATAAAACTATAATTTTTTTTCCAGTAATCTAGTAGAACTAATTGGTCTGGGAGTTATACTTCAAGTTGGCTAACTGATTCAGCCTGACTTACCAAAAATAGCAAAAGGAAATTTTATATTTTTCTATGTTACATACTACTGCTTGAAGTTACTCATTTCAGAATCAGAATAATTTAATGGCATTGAATTTTCACGATTGTTCATAAAGTCTAGAATTGTTAAAAGAATAACCAATCCAGGAAGTATTTACTGAGTACTTTTTATGTATCAGATGCTGTATATTAGGAAACAGGATTGTAAAGACACGTTTAGGAAATTAATCCCTTTTAAAATGTATTGCCTAAATTCTCATAAAATAGAGAATATAAAATTTATGTAACAGATAATTTTATATAGCTGAAAGTGATTATTAAAATCTTTTCCAATTTCTTTGTTTTTATAGATGTAAGAAATATCTATCTAAATGAGCCAAAGTCATCTCATTAATTTTGAGTTATTTAATACCAAATCTAAAGCCCTTAATAAATATCACTGTAGAAACATAATTTCTGAACAATTACTACATTTCAAATAGAAGTAATTTTGTAAATTTTGGAATACTTAGTGAAAGAAACTAACAGTTACAAAAATCAAACTCTACACTTAATGATGGCCTTAGCATTTTCTTGTTTTGGCCTAAACATGCCTACAACATAAATTTCATAATATAGAATTGCTAAATCATTAGGCAATTATCATTTATTTCTAAGGAAAAATTTAAAATTTAATTCATCATCAGTCTTTTTTGCACAATGATTATTACTGCAGCAAAATCATTTTCTAATGTGCTGAAAGGAACAACAAACAGCTCTGATAGGCTTGTTAATTCTTAACTTTTGCTGAGAGTAAACACAAAAGATTTTGCAAGACTCTAAAGAGCAACCCTGGCCATGAGGAGGGGCTACCTATGGTAAGCCAGGTTATGTGCTGGGAGAGTGTTGGACCCTCTTTAAATTAAATATATTTGAGGATCACAAAAAAGCATGTTGTGCAACGTGTCTTGAAATAAGGGGCAATAGGTTACCTTGGAATGACGTAGAAAACTGTTTTTTAAATATTAAAAGCAGGTCATGCATGCACATTTCCTACTCTACCCTCTTTCATAGAACATTTGTTACATTAAATCTGATTTCTTCCGTGACCTCCTCTTTTCAAAGGAACTTTGGACCCGGAAGATGTATTCTGCCCTCCTAACAATCAGACCTGTCCTTCTAACAATCAGACCACTGCTCTCACAAACAGTAAAGTTTCATCTTCCTAAACTACTATTGCAAATTTCCATGAATAGACCATACTGCTGTTTCTTCCTCTAGATTTGAAGATTTCTACATTAAGTCAGTGAAAGGTGGGGGTCATTTTTTTATTGAAGTTAAAAAATTTTGGAGACAGGTAATACTCTAGAGGGGAAAAAAAGAAAAGCAAGAAGGACTTGGAGAAGGGGAGAAAGAAGAGGAGGGTAAAACATCCTGATGCTTGAATTTGACAAACTGCTAACAGTCAAAAATGCCTATTTGAATTTCAACTCCTGTCACTCCCTGGGATATTGAAGAACTAAATGTTTTATTCTGGTATTGTTTATTTGATGTTATTTATTTTTAACCTGTACTTGACTTCATCAAAATACTCTTCAGCTGATAGGAAAGGGGAAATATGTAATGCTGCTAATTGAACTTGAATTAAGGAATTGAATATTTCAAAAGAACTTTCTTGAAAACTTTGTGGACTGAAAAAGCAAAGGATTGAGCATTAGAAAGTTGAAGTGTGTGTCAAGGTTTCAAAATTTTGTTTTTAAAAAGCAATTGACTGAGATTAGAAGTTGAAGTCAACCAGTAATAATAAAAATCCTACAAAAGAAATGATTAGACATTTTGTTTAAAAAAATAATAAGACATGAAAGAAATAAAGATGTATAAAGGGAGAATTATTAGTACTATGTTGGTTACTCTGGATGGTACGCCAATATGTAATTTGGAAAAAGAAAGGGCTGTCAAGTTAGAATGATATTTGTACTAAAAATGGTGACTGTATTCCTCAAATTATTAAAGACCCTGACTTTAAAAGTCACTTGTCCATAAATGTCTATTTTTCTACCATTAATTTACAGGATTAATTAGTACGTAATTAACTAATAAACACTTCTTTATTGTAACAAAATAAAGGTAGATACAGAGTTTTCAGGGATATAGGTTAGTTATAAAATATTGCTACTCCCAACACAAACCAAGGATTCTCTCAAAAATGTATCTAGTTCTTCCCCAAATTTGCAGATAGATATAACGGCACATCTTCTAGATAAACTGATTGTGTGATAAATCTTTACATAAAAGACAGACTTTTTATTAGGGCATAATTTTTTTCTTATTTTTCTATTTATATAAGTTTTGAAGGCTTAACACCTAAGAAAGTTTCTGAAACCTTCAACTAAATGTCACTTAATTCCCCACTCACATGTAACTCAAAGCAGCTGTGATCTAATGATAATTCTGTGAACATTATATGAAAAGAATTGCTACCCACTAGACTACATAACTCTCATTTTACTTTCAATTTTCATATACAGGATAAGAAAAATAGGAAATTTCTTTATTATAAAGATATATCAATACATATCTTAATAATACTTAAAAGCAAAGTGAAATATCACTGTGAACTGAGAAAACAAGACTCAAATCTGAGAACAAACTTTTTAATGATTCAAAATTAAACTCCTAAATTATCTGCATATTTTGCAAATTGTCTTTGCAGCTAATTCTCTGCTTGGAAGCCAGAATCAATTTCAATGAAAATCAATCTCTTAAAGAGAAAGTGCCCTTTTAAAATAATGTTTACATTTAAATAAAAGTTGTTTATCATGCTGACAAAAAAATCAGCAAATATATCTATGAAGTGCCATCTTTCTTGTAGGTGTTATTTCTGTCCTCGTAGTTTGTAAGCAGAGTCTTTGGCTCAGCTTCTGGGCAGACACAAGAATGTGGGGCAAGGATGTAAAAGGCCAAGATGGCTCTTGAACTCTGAAGGCAGGACATACAGCTATTTCTCAATGATACTGTAAGGAATCAAGGCAAAGACCTATACAAATAAAAAAAAAATTAACACGGAAAGTCAAGACTGACTCCTGGCAGAGACTAGAGCCATTCAGCAACAGGAAGGTCCAGTTCCACTGATGTTCTTTGACCACCTTCAGCTATGGCCACCAGCTAGAATCCAGGGCATCTCAGTTAAACCCCATCTCTGACTCTTCTTTTCCTCATCCTGCCACACAAATTTCACCAGAGAAAATACTTAGGACATGATAGAAGGAGTACAAGGAACAACAGAAAAGAGGAGTCAAAGAAGGAATGTGTGATTACAAGACTATACATTTAAAATACATAAATGAAATCCTTGACATACTACCAATGGTGCCAAAGACCACACAACTTCTGTCTACTGAAGTTTTCTCTTTATGAAATGGAATTGATAAAAATAAAAAAAAGAAAAACTATGAGGAATAATTGATAAAACAGATTGTAAATCATTTAACCAACATAAGATGATGCAATATTTTACTTGATGAAGAAATTTGAGGCTGTACATTTGTTAGATTAATTTTCTCTATTTGTCTGTATCCTGCCAAACTTTCAAAGCCATGTAAAATCTTACTTTTTGAACTTGATATACATCCTGCTTGTACCATACAGTTAGGTTGCTATTTACATACTCTTATTTTATACACTGATACTTTCATGATTAAAATCATTAAATAGCTCCACAATGCTTCTTGACTGCAGTACAAAGCTAAAAATACAACAAATACTCTTTCCTATACTTCAGAAAATACTTCAGTCTTTTATACCTCATTTACGTTGTGTGATCCTAAGTTAGTGTTTACATTGTCTCTGTTTTGTATCAACAAATTGGAAATAGTAGTAACTGTGACCTCTCATAGGCTATAAATGATTATTAATTCTCTAATTCTTTCTTTCAATATTTATTGAAGGACTTTTATGTGCCAAAGATGGTAATAAATCCTAGAATAGAAATAAGACTCAAACACAGACTTGCCCCCCAAAAGCTCACTCTTGAAAACCCTTTCTGGTTTATTTTTAAAAAGAGACATGCCATTTATTTTCTACTCTCCAGATTGAACAATAAAGAATAACAAAAAGAACTGAAGATCTGAGAAACTCAAGACCTGTAAGACCCAAGTGTTACACGCTAAATCAATATTCCTCTCCAGCAGCGCTCCCAGGATGAAATGTGATCACCTGTTAATGTACTTCACAAAGTAAAAAACCCTCATATCATCTTTTATTTCCCAAAGGAGTTGACCCATACCCTAGAAGCCACTTCAGATCCAACAACTTCTCAAAAAAAAAAAAAAAAAAAAGCAAAAAGAATTACACTTCAGTAGCCAGTTTTGGCTATAGGGTGTAATGATCAACACTGAACAAGTTAACTAGAGAAAATGGTAACTATCCACTCCATGTGTGACTCCAAAGAACAAGGTAGAAACCGTGAAATCTCACATTAATATCTTTAAAAAGACCAAATGCTATCGAAAAACACATGAAAGACAGAGAAATTTATGATAAAGTCCACTTCAAAATAAATGTAGGTTAATAATTGAATTGTATAAAGCATAATATAAAAATAGCAAATTTTAAAATACATAAAACACCAAACACCCATAAAATTATAAGTTTATAGCTACTATCACACTCAATAGGAATACCAAAATATCATTACTAAATGGCAAAGAAAAAGTAAAGGTTCATACCCAGTTTATATTAAAGTTACAAGGGTTTAAAACTCAGGAATAATAAAAATTTCTCCAGAGCTCCTCATCAGAATCCAATGAATTACTCAGCTCACCACTGTTCTTTCTTTTCCAAATCTTGAATATGAGCAGTTAAGAAAAGATGAGCCACATCAACATTAAAGCAAACAAACTTTTGGCTGCCAAAGCTCATACACAGGATGGCTGGAAACAGGACTGCCATGTCCAGATCCAAGTCAGCAAAGTCCTTTTGTAAGGAGATTAATCTTTTTCTTCAGGCTTGAAAACCTTGTGCTATGTCTGGGAAAATAACTACTTCACTAACTTGATACTGGACTCTGTGTTTCTTTCAGACCTAAGATAAGAGACTCTTCCTTATCTCCTCTGAAGAAAAGACATGGGTCCAAAGTCCAGCAGACAGGTCATATTTTAATGCCAATAGGATTAGAGGCCTTGCCAGGTAACCTGACTTAGTATGGTGGCAAAAAAAAAAAAAAGTACTAGACACTTTAATTCAATTTAAAAAAAATCTTCAGATTAACATATTTCCTCAGTAAATAAATATACTCCTAAATACCCTGATAAATTTCAAGATGAAATATGACAACCATTCTTTTACATACTTAATACATTACACTTCAAAATAGCACACTACACCTTGACTTGGCCAGGAGGAACACTCTGCAATTTTACTCACAATTATATTTTAAGCCTGATGTCATTTTTCACTCTAAGGAGTATCTCTATACTCAAACTAATGTGAGGAAAATTCTAGTTAAAGCCAGTGGAAAACAATTCATGACTTTACACACATTTTAAGTAATATTTACATGTATGAATGAAACATAAAGGGTTAAGTAAAATGTTACACAAAATGTTTCCCTAGAAGGACTCAAAGCACCCTAGTTCCTATCAACCTACCTTTTGTATGTTTTAAGTCTTAGCAATCAGCAGAATTAGGATTTTTAATATTAAATATATAAACTGTTCCTCAAATGAGGATGGAAAACATAGCTGTCTGTTTATACAAGTCAACTCAAAACCCCAGAACAGAACTTTGACATGAATTAATTCTAACACAGTGACTAAGTTATTCAACCTTTGTCCTTATCATTTTCTCATAAGGAAATTGAGAAAGATTAATGATCATGGAAAAAAAAAAAGGGTTCTTGGCCTAAAGGTGTAGCTCATCAAATGTGTTATGTGCAGAGAAGGAATATTCATAGTACTACATTTCAGAAGGAAGTTTCCAGTTTCACTAACCTACTGATGTGGAGTTATTCTCAATATATTTTCTTTAACCACTAACAAGTGTGCAAAATGATAAACTACTTAAGATGTGGAGGCAAATTCTACCCCTGGCTCTGCCATAAACTTATTCCATCCTTAGCCAAGTCAATTAACTTTTTTATATCCCAGTTTCTCTAAAAACCGGGCGAGTCAATGCCACGTGAATGACAGGGATGTGTAAGAGTTAATGAGAGAATATCTATCAAGTGCTGTGAACTCAGAAGAGAACACCAAAAGATACTATAATTTGATTAAGCATCAAAGACCTTATGTTAATAGCCTTAGTAGAACTGTTAAGGGATAACCAGAGAAAAAGTGTTTCCTGATCCTCTGATTTTGTACATCTTATTCATTCATCATCTATCCATTCATTCATTGATTCATTCAACAGGTTGAGTAGGTTTTACTCCAAACCCAAAACTCTACTAGGCAATGGTGAAATACATTGACATGGTCCCCCAACCTCATGATACCACATAGGAGATGTTTAACAAATACGAATGAATCAAGACGTTCCATGTATTAAGAGAATTTAGTAATTAACCACACAATATATAATTGTAAATTATATTACAATGTTTAATTACAACTCTGCAGGGGAAAAGCAGGGTACTTAGGTATAAAATAATAGTGGGGAATAAAATTTAGATTGGATGGTTAGGGACAGCCTGCAGAAATGATACTTAAGCTGAGATGTGAATGATACATATTAATTAAATGTAGGAGGAAAGGAATTTTAGCCAGAGGGAAGAGCATTCATGAGGGCTTTGAGTTGCGAACTGATGACACTTTCCAGGAACTGACTGGTGGGATAAGAGGATGTGAACAAGGGAGAAGTAAGGCCCGGAGTGATCTGAGAGATAGATTCCAGATCCTACAGGGGTTGGTAGGTCATGTTAAGACGTAGATTTATCATTCACAGTACAGTAAGAGCCCCTGAAGGATTTTAATGTGGTGTCAGTCTATCCAGGCTCTTGAAATAAATACTATGGACTTGGAAGCTTAAACAATACACATTTATTTCTCACTGTTCTAGAAGCCAGGAATTCTGAGATCAGGGTGCCAGAACACTCAGGTTCTGGTGAGGGCCCTCTTCCTAGTTTTCTCACAATGCAGAGAGAGGAAGCAAGCTCTCTTGTGTCTTTTCTTACAAGGGCACTAATCCCATCATGAGAGCTCCACCCTCATGATATAGCTACTTCCCAGGACCCCATCTCCAAATACCATTGCACTGGGGATTCGAGTTTCAACATACACATTTGGGCAGGGAGAGAGGGGGCTATAAACTTTCAGTCTGTAGCATATAGAAAGTTAAATTATCTTCTTTCTGTAATAAAAAAAAACAATTTGATTGCTTTAGGGAGAATGCATTGCCCGTGAAGTGTGTCCATGCTAAAAAAGCTGACTGTGGGAGACCTGTTTGGGTGCCCTGCCCAGAGACCCCTTACCAGGCCAGCATATCCATCCCCAGCCACAGAGAGAGCTGGCTGCTCATCAGTCGCATCTGACACCTTTTCCAGAGAACCGCCCTGCTTGACAAGTGTTGCCTTGCTCCACTTGAGGGTCGTGAAAGACCAAACTCCTTTCCCTCAAGAGCGGACAGTTCTGCCATGTGATTTGTGCTCCTGTGGAGCAGGCCAAGGCTAGGATTTACCTGAGACCACACATGTAATTAGTGGTGAAGGAAGAAGCCAGATTGAATGGGACATAAAGAAGTAGAGACAACACAGGAAGAAAAGCAGTTAAGTGAAATAATAGAAACTGGATGAAACTGTGAAGCAAGGAGGGTTTATTTGCTCTGTGTGTGTGTGTGTGTGTGTGTGTGTGTGTGTGTGTGTGTGTGTTTAATGGAAGGTGACCACAGCATATTTACAGTTGTTACAGTTGGTGAGATTGCTCTATCTGAAGGTGATGAGCAAATTTGCATGAAAGAACGAGCATAACCAAAAAGTGAAGACCTTGGGAGAGTCAAGATGGAACTTCTAGAGAACATGGAGAAGGACTCATAGGAGGGGAGACACTGCCACCACTGTAACAGGAGGGCAGTAGGAGTGGATGCATGAAATATCCCTCCCGTAGCTGAAAGTTGGTTGATTTGACAGTGTGAAGATGCGAGCACGGCCACCTGACAATTCCTACTTGCCATGAAGTAGGATGTAATGTATGGTTTTCAACTGAGGATGGGAATATTTAAAATAACGCCTGTGAGGAGAAAGATCATGCTCTCATTAAAGAACCACTGCAGAAGATTCAGTAGTATTAGCTTCCCATTCGAGGTTGGTGATCATGAATTTATAATGACACCAGAATGTCCATGTATGTGGTTTTCTCCAGCCATGTTCAAATGCATGAGTGCAGGCATGGGGATGGAGGATTGGTCACCAAAGGTTTGAGTTCTGCCAGTCCAGTCAGAGAGAAACTGAGGTGTGGAAGTTGAGAATATCTGCAAAGGAATTATTATAATGATAGACCTAGACTCTAAGCTACATGAGAAAGGATTCTCAAAAAACTGTTAACAGAGGAAATACTTGAGTGTATGAGGTCAAAGAATAAGGAAAGGGTATGTGAGAAGAGGGACGCTTGAATTTTAGAGGTGATTCAATTTCTGGTAAAAAGAGGTCTAAATATGGCCGCAGGAGTTGGTGGCTGAAGACAAAGTTAACACATAGGAGTAGGATGGTTGACTAAAATTGATTTTCATCATACCCTTCTGTTCACGCAACTCCAGTACTCTTTGGTCAGCCAACACCTGCCAAATAACATGAATTCTCTTGGAAAAAATAATTAACCATCATTACATTACAAAATCATCTGGATGAGTAAATTTTACTAAGTAAAGCACAAATATTTTCCCATTTTTTCCCTTTGGGGAAATCTAACTTCTCAGCTCAAAAATATTGGTTTAAGGAAATTTCTAAGAAATTTCTTGTTGCTGTTTTTTGGGGGTTAATAGAACTAATGTGGCCTTGGACTTCTCTAAGTCAGCACAACTGATCAATCAACGTTTCACTGATTGCTTAATTCCTCCTTCTCTACATAAGAGGGGGAAAAAAACCCTTGCAAAATGTGTTTGTTCTGTTTGTTATTCTGGACAAAGCCGATAACGAGTTGCAGCTGCTGTACAGAGTGTACTGCTTGCCGAGGCCATTGCTGTAACTTATAGATAGAAATGGAGCAGCCAGAGCTGTGCCTCGGGCTGAAGCGGGTGCTGTAAATAGGACAGCCCCCTCCAGCTACAGTACATGCGTTTCATTATCCAACGATTTGTTCTGCGAGGACAATTCGGCCAGGCAATAGACTCCAGAAGAGAGATTTCTAACTATCACGACTCAGCTGAGAGAGTTCTTCTGTTTTCTGACCTGAGGACTTCGCTTCCGTCAGTCTCAATAAAGATGCTTGTAATAGCTGGTGATGCAAACTCTGAAGGTGTGCATCCCTTTGGACCAGTGCGCCCCTGATGATTAGAGTCTTGGGGCTATGCCTCAGGCCTCACAAGTCCTAGAGCTAAAGCTACTTGCAGATCCAGCCCTTCATCCAACTGAGTTGTGTTCTTCTCCTGTGTAACTTATGACTGTGAGTCAAAAGGATGTGAGGCCAACTATTTTCCCTTGACCAGTAAATAGGTGTTCAAACTGAGCTAATTAAGGAACAGCATCATTTGTCCATTATTTGCGATGTAATTTTCTGTTTTATCCTAGATTATTAACTAACACATGAGAAAACAATAGTAGTCAATATTATAGAGTTTAACCCAAAATAGAGACAGATTTCTGGAATGGAGGGATAAAATACTGGGTGTCTTAAGCTTTGCTTGAAAAGTTTCCTGAATTAGCCTCTTACTATCTGTGTGACCTTGAACAAGGTGCTTTAAGTCTTTGAACCTTAGTGTTTTCATATATAAAATGGTAACAAGAGTCCCTGGTGTGGAGGGTTGTTGAAAGAATGTAAGTGGATATGTAAACTGTCTGGTGATGGTGAATAAAGGATACTTTCAGTCATTCATAGTGTGAGTGTAAATTGATCTAGTCACTTCGTAGCAGAATTTGTCATTATCTAGTAAAATGTATAATGTAAATGTGCATACTGTATGGTAATTACATTTCTCAGTGTGTAACTTTGAGAAATATTAAAACATGCACGAAATGACATAGATATACAGATAGATATCCACTGCAGCAGAAATGAACCAGTGGGAATAATATTTAAATGTATTAATATTCTTTTCTCTTTTGAAATTCTTTTTACTGACCTTTATCACATACATACTCCATTTGATTTAGATTAATTAGTTTAGGATTGTTACAGCAGGAATACAAAAAGAGAGGAAAGTTAAAATTGATCTTCTGGCATTCCAAAGGTACTCTGCAGTAAGACAGTCTTAAAAAAGTAAGATTTGTCCAAGGAGAAAGGCTATTTTAAAATCCTCAAGCTCCTATTAGGTACCAGACCTAAACTAGAGGACTTAGATTAGAAAGAATTCTTACATATTGCAAAGAGGTCAACTCTTCCTATTGTAATCAGATGGCATTGAGGCAGAAAGCAGGAGGAAATGGCAGAGAAAGCGGCCAGCCCTTTTAGGCTGAAGGGTGATGGGGAGAAGAAAGGAAACACAAGGGGAACGAGGAGGTCAGGTCAAGATCTCTTTTCCCCAATCCTGCCCCTGGCCCCTCATCCAGGACCACTCTTCAAGGAAGTGAAGAAGTCATGGAGCAGAAATGACAGCAGCAGGCCAGCAGATGCATGAACCTGAGACAGAACTCACAAGATTTCTGGCCCAGAAACTGGGGACCCAGAATTGCTCAAGTCCTCACTGTGACGACACAGACATTCTGAGAGTACAGGAATTACAAGGCCTGGGGTTGAGATGAAAACACCACTGCAGGCAGATCCTTTCAGAGAAGAGACAGATATCTAAAGCCAGCATCACTTAAAGAGCAAATGGGATTACTTCCCACCACGGCAGGGATCAGCACCGAAAGCAGACTCACTCAGTCTCTCTGTAGATACCAATGAGGACCAGAGATGCCACATCAGTCTGGGCATCCTTTGTCTCCACCAGCAAATCATGTAAGCCAAACAACCAGATACCACCTTGAGGAGGAACAGGGTGAGGAGATGGAACGTGGAGAAACCAAGCATCTACATAGGCCAACGAAGCAGGGACAGTTACCTGAGAGGGTTGTTTGAATTGCAGCACTGGACACAAGACAACGTTTACCAGATTAGACTAAAGCTTAATTTTTAGCAGGCAAAGTAGATCAGATCAGTCATTAAAAAAATAAATAAGCTACATTTTCTTTGCACAGCTGAGCCTTCTGTGGGTAATTCCAAACCTTGCTTCAAAGTAACCAATGGAGATATGACTAATCAAAACACAGGATGCCGATTTTGTGGACTATTTCACAGCAGGTTAAAAGATGAAAGTAGATCTTTATGCACAAAGAGTGAGGGCAAACACTGACACAGCGTTTACTCTGTGTGTTGGCTCTGTTCTAAGAGCTTCACGTGCGTTAATCCATTTCATCCTTCAGCAAACCTGTCATGCTGATTCTGTTGTGATTTTCACTCAAGTGTGAGGAAGCTGAGGCACAGAAATTAAGTCGTCTTCTCAAGGTTCCCCCATTAATTAGTGCCGAAGCCTAGACAGAAAGATGTCTACTGGTGAATGAGAAAGGCAATTTACAGAGAAATACCTACCATATAACATTAATAAAGCACACACAGGCACAACCATACAATTAATTAAATCAAATTAAACAACTGGAAAAAGGTCTGAAGGGATATAATCAAATCGGTAATAATATTCTCTTCTGTAGCAGGAGGAGTTTTGCATAGGGAGGAATGCTGTCAAAGAGGATTTTGGTCTTAGCCATTATGTTTTAATTCTTCATATTGAGAACGCAGCCATGTACTCCTCATGTTGATAAGCTGATAAAATATATAAATACTAAAAATGGAGGTATGAAAATATGATGATATGTAATATTTATTTTCTACTTTATCTACAATATGCTTATAATACATATTATAAGAAAATGCAAGCATATGTATTGGGTTAACGATGAAAGTTAATAAATGCACAACATTCATTCTACCATCCCCACCAGATGTCAACGGACTGATTTTTAATCACACAATAGTAATTAAGCAGGGATCAATGACATTCTCTCAAAAATACAAGCACAAACAAAAATAGTTTTTCCAGACAAGATCATTTCTATTAAAAAAATAAAAGAATGTGAATTAAATTGTTGAAATTAAAATGCATATCCTTACTTACATGCATAAGGATATCTCATTTTAATATGATGAACTAGTTTAGCCACTATGAAATTATGTTTCCCTGATTTCTTTTCAAAGACCAAATGAACCCTCACTCTTGGGCTGTAGTAACCAATCTTTAATATACAAAAGTAGAACATTTTAAGTGTGCCACTATTATGTACATATGTACATAAATATGGAAAGAAATAAGGGTACAGTCTTTACTACTATAGTAGGAAATCTCTGCCTGTGTAAGACTTATAATGGCCTCTAAAACTTGAACGGTGTATTGAGACAAGATAAGGAAATCTGAAAATGGCATCTTATTACTTTGGAAGATAACTTCAATATATAACTATACAATCTCTATTGTTATATCAAATCCTGCCACAAACAAAAATGGATCATACAAGAGGATCATGAAAAAAGGACTGTAAATTATGCTGCCCTCCCCAAGGCCAGAAAGACGAAAGTATTCTACAGGAAGAGAACTCATTGCTACAGCATTATTCTTTCAGCCTGCGAAGACAGCAGTAGTGGAGAGCAGTGTGGAAGAGGAAACAGCGTGTGTTTTGCTGGCTCCAGCCTCTGTGCAAGACCAGACCAAGGGCAAGCGCATCTGTCAACAGTACCCAGTGAATCACATCACGTCATCCTAAAAGAATCACTGCTGTCTTATAGTGTTCATATAAAATGTCACACTACTCAGGGAAACGGGGTAGCTTAGCACAAATGGGTGGTATAAGATGTCCACCTTGGAATCAGGGCACCGCACTGGAGTAAGACTATAACTGAGCAGCGTTGAGTATTGCTGCTGTGACACGTAGAGCACACTCAGGTATGTCAGTACTCAGCACTGCAGAGGGCTGGGTTGGCAGGCGCTATTTACGTTATTCACGTGCGCCAGGCCCACCCGTGGAGCAGAATGGCGCGTCCAAGCTGGAGCAACCTTGCCATGCTGTACAAAAAGTCTTTACTCAAACCCCATGCCTGTGACTCCAACCAAACTGAATCAGGCAACTGTCATTCCTTCCAGGATACAGAGCAGATACAAAAAAGAAAAATTCACACTGAAAGAATTTTAGCAATTATGACTGCTTTCTCCTCCTTCCCTTATCACTAGCCCTCTCACCAGTCATTGGTTTGAAAATTAACCCCTTAGCAATGTACTGTAACTGAACTTGGTGGTGATTTGAGGAAACAGAAATCCAAAACCAATAATTCATCTTTAGATAATGTAAGATACACCTCTGGAGCTTATCAGCATTTCAAAGTACAAGAGTTTAAGAAATTTCTATTAAAATATATCTGGTATCATTAAGTAAGGGAATGGGTTTCTGGTGTGCTCATGAATATGATATAAACTTACAACAGATTTCAACTTGCTAATATTTCTACTATTTGAGACAATGAAATCACCTGTTAATACTACATGGGCTTTTTTCTTTTCATGTTTATTTATCTTGTACTATTTAACTTTAGTTTTGGAAGTAATCTAAAAATTACTCAAGGATTCCATCCAACAGTTCTTACGTTCTCTCTCCTAACTCTCATTTCCCTCCTAATGGATATGAGATCTACTGGGCAAATTAAATGCCCTACAAAGGTGTTATGACAGAAATACCCAAGTTGGTATTTGTGGTTCCAATCTTCTTGGAATATCTACTGGCTCATTTCGGATTGCCAATCAACTGGGCTTATATCTAAAGAACTACCTAATACTAAAAACCAAAATGATTTTTTTCACTATCCAGAAAAAACTTCCAGATTATTAGAAACTAGAGAGCTGATGTTCTTTCAAATTTAAAAACTGTATGTAATTTTTAATTGTATACATATAAAATCATTTTGTAGGAAATTAATTTCCATGAAATGTATTCAGGATAGATTTAGCTTAATGTCTGTGTAATAAGTTTGAAACAGACTCAAATTAGAAATGGCAGTGTAACGTCAACTTTAGAAATTTTAGATGGGAAGTTACAGACCTGGGTTTGAATCCCAGCTTTGTCCCTTACTAGCTGAGTGAAACTGGACCTAATCTCTCTAAATTTGTTTTCTCATCTGAAAAGTAAAAATCATACTAGCTCCTCCCTCACAGTCAGCACCCATTTTAGATGGTCTATAGATAGGCAGAAATCTGATATGAGGCAGCAGGTATTAAGCTGCAGTTGCACAGAACATTACCAATAATGAGGGAGTTTCAGTGTCAACAAAGTATGAAGAAAGAAAAAGAAAAAAGGGGAGAAACTGAACTTTTTTCTTTAAGTGCATACAATTTAAAAAAAGTGTTATAGCTAGGATAATATTTTTGAAATAGCAACTAATGCATTTTCTTCCCCAGGAGTCTCTCCTGTTTCCTACCCTACCCACTGAATCAAAACACTGCATTCCTTACTTCCAGGAGAGGATGAATACAGAAGAGAACCAAAGCGCCATTCCTCAGCTTTGGTATTCAGAACTGGCTCTTTAAAAGCCAGTAGCTGAGACAACAGTCTGAAAAGCAAGGCTTCCCTGTACTATTGTGAGAAAACGGATTTGTGGATTCCAATAAGTCACTGCTTAAGTGACTCAGCGTAGTGTTTATAATATAACACTTAGAGCAGGGATAAAACATGAGGTTTTTTCCAACACTAAACGGTAGATAAAGCCTTCAGTGGTAGGTGGTGGGGGAGGGAAGAAGATGAGCCCCTGAGAGTCTTAGAAGCTGGGCATATTGCAGTGTGCTGACATGGGTGGATGCAGAATCTGCAATCTACCTGCCCACCCACCCTGCTATGATTACAAGCCCAGAATAGAAGAGCAATTACAACACCCGGAGCAAGGATGCAAATGTTTTGTTTCTCAAAGCATAGCCAGGAAACACTGCAAGCTCTTAGGAGAATTCAGCTCGGCACCGAAGCAACATGGCGCAAGGGCCACCACAATGGCTGGGAAAGGTGAGCCAGAGGCAGCCTGCTAGAGCGCCACAAAGTCCAATTTTTGCACAGAAAGCCACCCTGAATTCTTGAGCATCCCCTAAGGAAAAACAAGAAAGCTCTTCAGAGGGCCTGTGGTCTGAAGAGAGACAGAGTTGGGGCAGAGGGTGTCGTCTGGACCAGAGGCCCAGTCAAGTGTATCAGCACTACATGCTGCAAATGAGGCCAGGGCAGGAAGAGACCTGCCCTACCTCAGTGGAAGCAGTGAGGACTGACACTCCTCTCCCAATGCCAGGATGACCTAGAAGCCACACAGCAACTTAGAGCATCTCTAGAGAGAATCGAAGAAGGGAGCCAAAAAGATAACCACAGAATCTGAATATACTGGAAATAACTGACGTAAGCTAAAGGGGCAAGAGTAAGTTTTCAGTCAACAGAGCAAATAGGGGTTCACAGTTTCAGTAATAGAAAAATAAAACAATCATTTCTGCATACCTGAGTTATGACTGTACATTTTAACGCCACATAGTATCTTGTCACTTACACATTTCCATATGAAGCAGATCTACTGAGATCTCTTGGAGACTTACTGCCTGTTTCTTCTAAGACACTTTCAAGTTAACAAAAGCATGTAATCAGTGCAGATGAATCTGCTCCCATGGAATAAGCCTAGCAATGTGCAAATCTGACTCACAACAATCTAATCTGTATTAGTGGTTTTGGGTAGTTGTTACAAGAGCAGACAGTCGTTTTTCTTTCCATAACGAGTTTGCATTAAACAAAAGAAAGATGACATGATTTTGCATGGCCCCTCCTCCTTCCAAGGTGCCCTTCATCCCTTGTCCTGCACAAGTGAAGGGAGCAGGGTAACCCTCAGTCGCTGCAGGGCTGGCTGTGCGCCTGAGCAACGTGTGCCACTGTCAGCAGCACCCTCCCATCAGCCTTTCTGCATCTGAAACATTGCTTATTTCCCCCCAGGATGCCCTAACGCTCCTTTTAAGAAGCTGTGTGACAGCAGCAGCTGAGTGCTAACTCATCATAATGTGTGGCACAAGCATCCGACAGGCTCTGTCACTCACATTACACTTGGCCTAATCAGGAGCAGCCAACGAAGGGCAGCTAAGGACGCTGGCTTGATGCAACGGTTCTCTGTCTGATTAGACCAGACAGAGAGAGTTCCAGCAGTTGGTTTCCCTGTTTCCCAATGGCTTTCCTTTGAAAAGAAAGAAGAACAAAGGATCATTTTTGATAACTCTGAAATGAACTTGTTCCTATGGTGTGCACTAATGATCACTTGATTGATCTCCCTTGGTAGGCCACTGGCTGGTACATGATCCCTCAGGTGCCTTCCAAAAACAGATATCGAGATCATCCAAGAAACCCCTAAATTGCAAAGCTAGCAAATTACCCAAAATGATTCCCTTCCAGAGAATAGGTGAATTTTTACTGCTTTGGAAAGCCACATATAGAGCCTGTTCCCACTGCTGCTAGCCCTGTGAATTTAGACAGGCGCAGCTGCACGCGGTGGGGTTATGTCTTAGCAATCTGGTTCTTAGTGCAGGTTGTAAGTAGGAACACAGACTCAGGAGCCTGACTGCCTTGTTCAGTTCCTGACTCCATCCCTCACTGAACGTGTGAACTCAGGAAAATTGCCTACTTGCCTTTTCTGTGCTTCAATTTCCCATCTGTATAATTGGAATAAAGACATTAATTATCTCACAGGATCATAGAATTAAATGAAGCGCTTTATAGACGGAGCGCTTACAACAGTGCCCAGCCTATAGTAAGTGCCACAGAAGTATTGGCTACCATTTACCATTGCTGTCACTGTTATTTTTTGCAGTCTCAAGACACTCTACTCATGATAAGTTTTTGGTTTTCAAAATTTCTGACCTAAATTTAAGTCTTCCAAAACCCAGAAATCCTTTTGATCTTTAGGGTCTTTGAATCCATAAGACTGTCTATTTAGGACAAGGCAGGGGTGTTGATGGCAGGCCTGCTGATGTGAGTTCCCTGTTCTTCGTGGTCATGCCACCCTTCAAGAAGATCTTTCACCTGCAGAGTTACTTCCTTTCTTGGCATCGATCTTCTCTACCACTCTCAACTTCAGTGGTCACTCCCTGTCATGGGGTTGCCCACTAGAGCTTGGTAACAACTGAGATTCGTTCTTTCGGGATCATCTTCTTGAAGACCTGTTTACCCTAGAAGACTCAGCCAGTCACAGTCAAAGAGGATGGTTTTTAAGGTTGAATATTATGTCATACTAAAAACAAAAACCCACAATATTCCCATGTGAACTGTAAGTCAGATCTGGGATCTGATTCACAGAACTGTTTACCAGGTATAAGGCCCCATATATAAGAACAATTTTTAGTACTAAACTCCTGGCAAACATGTATTTTTTTTCCTTTTTTTTTAACTGAAAAACATGTATTTTTATTTAGAAATAGCTATCTCCTAAACCAAAATTTTAAATAAATAAGTTCAAACTAAATGTAAACTATTTAATTGAACAGAACAACTCAGAATTATGAACATCAAAATATATACCACTATAAGAAAATCTGAAGTATCTGGTTCTCTTTTTTTCTTTCTTTCCTGGGTTCAGTTCCCAGTACCTCCATTAAATACATAAATAAATAATAAAAACCAAGACATCACATTGCTTGTGCACAATTCTCCCTTTTTAGTCACCACCCCAGTTTTAACAGAGAACAGTGGGAAGGCAGAAAAACCTACATCTACTTCAGTTTTATGTCACACTACTTCAAAACAAGAGAGTTATTCGGAATCTAGGACTGTTCAGTAGAAAGCCACTCCTTTGGCATTTTATCAGGTTCTCTCTCCATTCTTCAGAATAATTCTTAATCTACTGCTTTCCAAATAACATAGTCCTCTTCCAAAAGACTCCAAGGTCAAAACTAATTAACATTTTCTCTTTAAATTTGACAATGATACAGACCTTGTTGACTTACTCTAAAATTTAGAGTGATCTTACAACCCTCCCAAACCAATTACACGTTCTCTAAAATGCCTCCTAGTTCTTGGTGATCTAGTTGAGACTAATGAAATGCTTAAACTTTCACTCCAGGGGCCCTCAACAAAAACCATGATGTAGAAATTTAGTGTTAATCAGAGACCTGACTAAATAAGATCACCAGAGGACTGTAGGGTTTTCACAGTTAATAAAATGCTGCACCCTTGGAAGAGAGCATCACATGGACCAATCTGAAGACCTTACTCCCCTCACTGACTTAGAGACTGGGAGCTGCTACCTTAATGCACAAGTGTACATTTTTCTGGCAATTAAATAGGGAAAATTATATTCAGTGTCTCCACTTCACAAGAACAATGCAGTCTAGAAAGCTATGTACCACACAGAAAAAACAGAAAAATCAGATTATAACTATCCACTTGTGCTTAAATCTTAACATTCAGGACATTCTACAACATGGCTAAAGTCTCACCTCATATAAAGACCAAATTATAATCTTATTCTCAAATCTTTTTCGGTAGTAGATTGTAAACAATTAAAATAAACCATCTGTTCAAAGCGCATTCTACTATAACCTCCTCCCCACAAATGACATTTTTGCAGCTCAAAGTTACCAAAAATTCTCTAATCTTTTTGTCTCTCCTCATTCATTAAGCTAAGTGAAACAGAGCTGGAGGCATAACCTCCTCAAATTTATACAAATACTTGAATGCAAAGCTTCGGGTTGAACTGCCTCATTAAAATGTTCCCAATTGATTACTTTTATTGTTCACTTTTTCAGTAGGCATGGATGATAAGTACCAAAGAAATAGAAATCCTAAAATAACTGGTAAATCATTGGACAATTGAGAGACCATTACATGATGCTAAATAGAAACCACAGGAGCTAACGGCTGGCAGAGGAGTTCTGTGCAAAATTACAGATGGAACATAGAATTATCTGTTCTGCAGAGTTCATACTTTTTTTTCCCTGTCTTTACCCACTCTGGCTAAAATTAATTCCCTGGGGCTTTCAGCCCCAAGGCCATGGTCTTTCAACTGGCATACAAGTTGTTCCTTCTGTCATCAGTTTTCCTCTATCAGAAACCAGAAATTTTAAGTCAGGTCTTAGAGAGTTTTCAAGCGTTGTAGTTTTATTCAGCTGGTGACATGACAAGAGTTTTTAGTGCAATATCACCAGTTATTTTTCAAAATGCATATGTAAGACTTAAATAAGAATCAAGATTAAAAAAAGTCATTATCCCTCTCATGAACATTTTCCTGATGTCAAATAAGACAACTGTTCTCCAAGATTATTATGCATGAAAAGGGCAAAGAATAACAGTTTAAAATGCAAATTCTTGGGCCACATGCCAGATCTACTGAATCTGAATTGCTCCAGTTGGAACTGGGGAGCTGCATTTTTAACCAGCATCCCAGTTGAGTCTGAAGTAGGCAGTTGTCAGTCACATATACAGCAGAACTAGAGTATGGATGGAGATTGAGGTCAAAACAAATAGTATCAGTGATGCTGAAGGGAGATTCTGGAACTTGGCTTATCTGCAGACTTCATCATCACTAGTCACAACTCTGCCTTAGGTTGAGCTATGTAATCCTCCTTGGGCTCAGTTTCCTCAGCTGAGGAATAAAAACACTAATGCCTAACCCACAGCATGATTGTAAGGATGGCTATACAGTACTGAAAACACTCAGTAAAAGACAACTGCTATCTCATATGACTTAATAAGAAAAAAACAAATAACCCAATCCAAAAATGGGCAGAAGACCTAAACAAGCAATTCTCCAATGAAGACATATGAATGACCAGTAGGCACATGAAAAAATGCTCCATATCACTAATTATCAGAGAAATGCAAATCAAAACTGCAATGAGGTATCACCTCACACCAGTCAGAATGGCCATCATTCAAAAGTTCACAAATGATAACTGCTGGAGAGGGTGTGGAGAAAAGGGAACCCTCCTACACTGCTGGTGGGAATGCAGTTTGGTATAGCCATTGTGGAAAACAGTATGTAGATTCCTTAAAAGACTAAAAACAGACTTACCATATGACCCAGGAATCCTGCTCCTGGGCATATATCTAGAGGGAACCTTACTTCAAAAAGACACCTGCACCCCAATGCTCAAGGCAGCACTATTTACAATAGCCAAGGAATGGAAACAACCTAAATGTCCATCAATAGATGACTGGATAAAGAAGATGTGGTATATTTATATAATGGAATACTATTCAGTCATAAAAAGATAAAATAATGCCATTTGCAGCATCATGGATGGCCCTGGAGAATGTCATTCTGAGAAAAGTAAGCCAGAAAGAGAAAGAAAAATACCATATGATATCACTCATATGTGGAACCCAAAAAAAAAAAAAAAGACAAATGAACTTAAAATTAAACAGACTCACATAGAGTATAGACTTGTAGATGCCAGGAGGGAAGCAAGTGGGAAGGGATAAACTGGGGTTTCAAGATTTGTAGATACTGACAGGTATATATAAAATAGATAAACAAGTTTATACTGTATAGCACAGGGAAATATATTTAATATCTTATAGTAGCTTATGGTGAAAAAGAATATAAAAATGAATATATGTATGTTCATGTATGACTGAAGAATTGTGCTGTACACCAAAAATTGACACAAAATTGTAAACTGACTATACCTCAATAAAAAAAAAAAGAAAAAAAGTAGGGGATGATGACTAAAAAAAAAAAAAAAGACAGCTGCTGTCAATCAAATTGCACACCCTTCACAGTGGTCCAGAACAAAAAAAACCTTTACCCCAAGAACTGTGATGTTCATCTTTGTGTCTCTCATGTGTACACCAAAGACAACTATCTCAGAAATGGGAGACAATAGTGGTCAAAAGGTCAGTTCTAGGGTTAAACCACCTGAATTTGAATGCTAATGCCACCATGTGTTTGAGCAAATTAATGAACATTTATGTGCCTTGGTTTCTTCCTCCGTAAAATCAGCATAATGAGAACCTATCTCATGTAAAATGGTGAGCATAGATGTAGTGGATGCTCAGTCATTTTGCTATTATTGCAGCATATGAAAGGGAATTTGAAGGATAAGAGTAAACAGTTTTATTTAATAGGTGAAGATAAAAGAAAAATGATGCAAGTTATTTTATAAAGGATCAATGGCATTTAGGAAAGCAAATTGTTGTCACCTTCCACAAACATGACACCAGATCAGAAGAGTCTAAAATACTTAAAGAGTCCAGTAACTCCACCCATCAAAAATTGTGTTTTACTTTAATATAACAACTAATTTTGTATGGGGACTTTTGAAAAATTTACCCAACTTTTAGATAAGTGACTTCATCCCTTATGCAGATTCCTAAATTACCTTTAACTATCATGGAAATAAGATATTAGAGTAATATGCATTTAATAAATGTTAAAAGTCTACAAGTTTTAAAAAAAGGCTTAAAATTACTAAAATTCATTACAGGAAAGTGGAAATCTATAAGAAAAGAAGATTTAGCTGGTGACAAGATCTGAAAATGCTTTTGAGTGAAAATACCGAGCATTATATTGTGTGTATATCTCAAATTGAAATAGAATAGAATTGAACTGACATGAAGCAATGAATGGGCAATAAAATGGGGATAGAACAAATGCCGTTAAGATGAAACCAAATAAAACCTGTATTTTATCCATCCCATCCATCTCCACAATACTGTCGCTTATTATCAGGGTGTCTAACCTGGTTCCTACCTCCAGTGTGAAGGAAAACATTCTGTCTCTTGCAGCTGAAAGTGTTGATTAAGTAGTGAAGAGTAAGCAAAAATATTCTGGAATGCTATCTTTCCAGATTTGTTATCCTTTTTTGTCAGAATCAAAGGAAAACTTGGATTTAAATGTCTCTCGTTGTTTTCTCACAAGATGCTAATGTTTAGGGCTTAAGCATCTGTAATGCAATAAACCCAACAATCAAGAGAGGGCAAGTGAAAAAATCCTTCTCTAGTCATATAAATCTCTGGAGGAAATAAATGGTGTAGATGGATTCTCTGGTTATCAAAAGAGGTAGCCTCTAAAACAGTTTACTCTGGCAGAGCCTTAAAAAATGAAGATGAAATTCTGAGCTAGTTTCAGGAGAAAGTGGAAATTTCTTAGCACTCCACTCTTTTCTCACTAAACTTCAATTCAATTTAATGTCAGAATGACTTCTCTTGCACCTAAGTGCTAAGCCTTTGGAGACTGGAAGATGATTAAGGCATGGAGCCTATGTTCAAGGAAATGAGAAGAGTCAGAGATGTACAAACTTACCTCCAGGAAGAGTTATTCTGTTCTCATGGCTATACCAACACCTGACTTTGTTTCCAGTTTTATCTTCACTGAAACTCCCTTTAAAAATCTTAACTTGGACGTCTCACCATCATAATAAATGCAGATATGCATAAAGCCAAACATGTAATAATATCCTCCTCCCCTAATAACCACTCTACATTCCAACTTCTCTCATGGTACCACTATTTTCCCAATCTCCCCGGGCTGTAAAAGTTAACATTTTTTTAAAAAATCACTCTTTTCTATCCTATCCCATATTCAATTGAACACTGTGTCCTTTCAAATTTTCCTGAAGCATTTACCCCATAATAATATTTTTCTGTTAATCCTACTGCTAACTGAGCCATATTTCAGATTCCCTTGACCTTTATTTATCATAGTCAGAAGTACATCGGTTGACAGAGGTTTGCCTCACACCCGTGAACTTGACATTTAATGAATAAAAATGTATGAGGCATGGCTGGAATGGCTTCCCAAGGCTCACCACTGAGTCTCCAGTGCAAACCGTGTTCCTGCCTCCCCTAGGGCAGTATTATTTGACCCATCCTTTCCTTCTTGAGCTACTTTGGTATATTTCCAATTAATTGGTTACTGTGTATCGCTGACAAACAGTAGAATTATTTCTGAGTGGACCAACGAAGACTAGCATGCAGTCCTAAAATGTTAAGGAATATAACTTTCACTGCCATGAACTCACAAGGAAAGTATCAGTCTCTGAGTCCTGGATGCAACCTTCTTGTCACTCACTCTCATCCCTCACCTCCACCCTGCTGCATCAAATTTCAACATCTATATAATGCCCCCTGCAAAACAAATTCCCCAGCTCATTCATTCATTTTTGAGTCTTTTCTTAATCTGTCAAGCCCTAATATGAGGTAATGAATACATAATGGGCACAAAAGATGGACAGTAAGTAGTTTATTGATAACGAATTATGTATTAGTATTATGCCAGTGAATGGAACAAAAAAACAAATAGAAGTTCTATTTGGACATATAAGAGGGTGATTTATCCTCTTACCTAGTCAAGGGTTTCAGGGAACGCTTCCCCAGGGGAAATAACATTAGCATTGACACCTGAAAGATGGCCCTGGACTCCTCCTTCAAACCTTTTTTCCCCACCACTGCCAGAGTAATTTCTAATAGGGCTTTCAACACTTCTATGTTCAAAATCCCTGCCCACCAGGAAAACAATTAAACTGGGGAGACGTATCTTTGTGAGCTCTTAAACTGGGTGATCTCTAAGGTCTGTTATAGATCTAAAGATTTCATAATTATTTTTCAATATATGCATAATGTTCCATATTATAGGAGTCCTGCAATTAGCTGCATGTCCCCGATGTGTTTTTATGTAATAAAAGTATATTACAAAGAAATGTATATGGTTACTCCATTTTTAGGGAAGATAAACAACAGTTTAGTGTAGGTGTTTTTGTTTGTATTCAGTTTTACTAACACTGAGAAACATGTGGGAAGGACACACATCAAGTTGTTAACAATGATTTCCTAAGGGGAAGAAAGAATGTAGGAAAAAATGAAGATGGCTGTCAAATAACTGAAATATAATTTTAAGTAAAAATTTAAATATAAATATCCAATCTATACTATTTCTGCAAATCTGTAAAAGTTGCAAATAGCAGAGATTTTTGTCTTTACCAAATAGAAATGTCTCAGATAAAAGACAGTATTGATTGATTAGTTGACAAGATTGTAGCAATTTGTATCATTGGTTTCTGTTTTCACTTTAATACTACACTTGCAATTAAATAATGCTTAAGCTTGTGACTGTAACTCACAAAAGCTATCCAGCTTCAAAGGTCTTCTTTAAGCCAGCTTCATCCTCTCTCTTCAATCAATTTCCACCTATTTCCCAAATGGATCCACCAAGCACTTTTTATCAGTAACCTTCAGCTTTTATGACTTCTGTGATAAATTTCAGGGAGTGTGAGGAGTGGAGGAGAGAGAAAGATTTCTTGAATTCTCCTGTGGCAGACACTGTTCTAAGTACTTTATGTTCATGAATCCATGTAATCCTTACAATAATGTTAAAATAGAGGTGCTGCTACTTTCTTCGTTTTACAGTGAAGGACACTGGGATAAGTAACTTATTTTAAGTTAACAGCACCAAAGGGGCAGAACTTGAATTCTCACATGGGACTACTTAATTACAAAACTCGTCCTTTACCTACTCTGCTCTGTCTCCTGCTTCCCTTTCCATGCTTGTTTCCCACGAGTCCCCCAATGGACTCTTCATTCTCGTCATACTAGTCATGTCAGACTAATCTGCACTCCTTAGCACAGGCCACTCTTCTCTTATTCCATCTTCCCTCCCCAGTCTTCTCCTTCTGCTCCTCTTCCATCTCTCTCTCTCTACTCTTCCCTCCCTCCCTCTCTCTCTCTCACACACTTTGTTTGGAATGTATATGAAGCACACTTCTGTTTGCTCCCTAACACTCAGCCCAGGAAGCCTCTCCTGCTGCACACCATCCTTGGACATCTCCAAACAGATTCAAGAGCTTCCTCTGTGTTCCCATTATGCCTATTTTTATACCTCTATTGTGGCACTTATCACTGCCATAATTATTTGATTATTTAGCCACCATGCCACTAACCAACTTCCCCCGACCTGGGCAGAAATTATATTAAGTTTTTCTTTCATACAGGACCTGGGACAGAGCAGAAACTTAATAAAAGCTTGCTAAATAAATGAATAAATCATTCCTCAGAGTTCAGTACACAAACCCAGGGTCATTTAGGGAAGACAGGTGAGTGGATAAAACAATATGAACATGATAGTTTGCCCTCTGTTCTTAGAAGATTGCACAGTCTTTCAGATAAGTTAACTATCTGAGGGAGATTTTGCATCAGATTAATTAGCTGAAGAGTACAAAGTTTCAGAGAAATTATATATATTTACACATACTAAGTTTTGCATAGTGCACCATGTATAGAAACTGAACCTTAACTCGGGGTGTCCAGCCATAGCAGAGATTTCCTCACCCCTGGTATGGCACAAATGCTGAGACAGTGGGTGTTTCAGCAATGACCATGTGTACAAGTGACTGAAAACAACAGGAACTTCCTGATTTCTTTTTAGCCCTAATGGGAAGGAGGACCCGCTAATAAATTTAATATCCTGCCAACTCAGTGGATGAGACTGAGAGTTGAATTTAAGTTAATATAGATAAAGAAATATGATCTTCTTACTTAAGTATACTTAATTTAGCATCATTAGGATTACTGGGTTCAAACCAACCCAAACCTCTATAACTTAGACAAGAAACATTGGAGGAGATTTGCACAGAAGGAACAGTCAAAGCATAAGGTCTTTGGCATTAACAGGAATTAGTCAAGCTCTGAAGTTCTAGGTAACAGGAAATCAATGGTCTTTGTCAGAGTGCCTCCTTTGAACTGAATTCACTCCAACAATTTTCAGTCCTTTTGTCATTCAATCTGATGGAGCATCTGATTGGTCCAGCAAAGCCATGTGTCCACAAATTGGCTAAGGGAGACTGGAGTAACTTGAGGGTCAGTCTCAGTCAAAGACTGAGGACAATTAAGACTCCAATCAAAGGAAGGTGATACGTTTCCCATAAAAACATTGGGGTGCAGTTACCAGAAAATAAGAAAATAGATAAATGGATTTGAAGACAGCAAAAACAACGTAACTATTACTAATTCATATTTCTAACCATTCAGAATGTAAGCTCCATAGAGACAGAAACTGTTGTTTGCATTGTCCCCAAAGGTATCCTCATCACTAGAATATTACCTAGCATATGTTAAACATTTAATAAATATGTGTTAAATTACTGTAATATCTTGTCTCTAAATAAATTGCCCTTTGGCTCCATTAGCTAGTGGGTCCAAGTAGAAAAAATATACACATAGGTAAATTTTGAGTCAAAGTAAAAGTTTAAAAAAGAAACAAAGCCTGAGGCAGATTTAACTGAGAAACATGGATGAACAGAGAACAGTATTTATAAAAGATACATAGCATAGTACATGTTGTGCTGCAAGGCATAGGAAAGATGGAAGAAGGGAAGTAGTATTCATTGAGTGCCTACTTTCTGACAGTTCTTGTGGCAGGAATTCTTACATACGTGTCTCACTGAATGCAGTGTACGAAAACATCAGGGAATATGCGAACAGTAACAACCACTGCAAAATGCCACTTCATTTACTTCATAACTGTATGCACGGCTGGCTTTTAGCCTGAGGTACCCTCCACTAAGCACATATTTGTTTTGCACAATGGGGCCCTTGGCTCAGATAAAAAGCAAAATATCAACACAACATCACAGGTCAGAAGAACAGTTTTCCAGCCCATCTCTGCCTCACCCTCAAGCACACCCACCGCAGGAAATAATGCCAAGCACTTTACGTACGTGCCTACATGAGCATTCTCTCCTTACATGTGGGCACTAATCAGCTCACCTTTTTAGGAACTTTCTTCTACTCTAGGCCCTAACGTGGAAAGAATCTAACTCACTCTGTCCTAAAATAAAGACTGCTGGTTTGAAGTAGAAAAGAAGGTATTTCCAGATGATTATCTATAAGAGATCCAAACCTAAAGGCCTCTGCAATATGTAGTCCACACTGAAGATGACAAAACAGAGGCTCAAATAAGGAACGTGAGCTGTTCAGTATCTCAGAGCGAGTTAGTCTTAGGCAGAGGCCTGGAACTTGGGTCTCCCCATCTCCCGATGCCGTTTTCATCTTATTTCACTGAACTTTGCTCAGATATTGAGATTCCATGGTGACTTTAAGAAGTCTACAATAAAAAGTAGTGGATTAACTACCTTAACTCTTTATTAAATAATATTTTTTCACTTGATTTAATTATTCACCTCTATCTCTCAGAATTGTTTTTCTCAATCCAAATGGTACCCAATGAAACAGAGCACTAGCTTCTCACAAGAACCATAGAGACAAAAATCATAGGTTTATCATAAGAGGTTTTAACTTTGGGGTGCCTTTTTTTCCATTTGCAGCCTCACCAACATAATGATATGCATGAGGAATGGCATGATGGATACATTCATTATCTTGATTGTAGTGACAGTTACACATACGTAAAAATATGTCAAATTAAACACTTTTTAATTGTAGTTTATTGGGTGTTAATTTTATCTCAATAAGTCTGTTAAATATATATGTGTGTGTTTTTATACGGATACATAAAAATTATATCTATTTGGCCAAAATCAATACCAAAGCATATATCAACATCTGAGCATCTTAGCATGAACTAGTAAAAAAGAATAAACCAAAAATTTGATGAAGTATAAATAAGTAAATAAATAATAATTTTTAGTTCTCAGAACTATTTTGAGGTACATAACAATAAACATATGAATGTGCTTCCAGGAACATGACAGACACTTGAGCTGGTGAGAAGACCACAACTGTCACTGCTGCCCCCGAACACTGCACGCTGAAACTCCTCTCGGAGGATATCACAACCACCACCGTGACCAATGCCACTTTTTCATAAGGAACTTTTCTAAAACTCATTGCCCCTTCCTAAATCCAAATACCTCTGCCAAAACTTATATCAGCAAAGTGCAAGCTCTACTGGTGCCTCATACTGCCCATTTTTGAACTGTGGTCTCACTCAGGTTCGCCTGGTGGTGAGGCCTGGGTGACATGTCTGGTACCTGGCTACAACCAAGGCTGGGAACTTGAGTTCAAAATGCACGTGGGATAGGAAATACCTTTGATGCATTAATTTTTCCATAGACAGAAAGTCCATTTAGAAAATAATGGGCAGCTATAAATAATAATAGATGTCCATTACAATCATTATTCAGAATTAGACTTAAGTCAAACTGCTAACATTTCCTTAAAGATCACATTCTAGGAAAGGAAATTTTGTAAACTTCAATACTTTAAACTTTATATACAACACTTTCCTTAATTTAAATCTTATAAGTGATCCTAGAGAGATGAATTAGATGGTTTTACTTTCAGAATTGCATCAAAAATATGAAATACACTAGGATTAACTTAAATGCATGTGTTATTTATATTTTTGAGGGATGTTCACATAAGTTATTTGTAATTTCAGAAAGCAGTGGTCACACTTTGGGCAAAATACAATCAGGTCTCCAGAAAAACTGAATTAAAGTATTAAATAGCAACTCTTATCTGGTGAGGCAGAATTAATTGATGATGCAGAAAAAAATGGGGTAGGTATACAAATCACAAGAAACAACTTGGCACAACTTGATAAGTACATTCAATTTTCTACTGAAACTGATCAAGAAACTCTGTCAAGAATGTATTCTGATTTTGTAACACCATTTCAGGAAGACAATCTTCTTGACTGTGGTGGATTCTTTCATAATGGTGTGAGAAGGAAAAGAACTAGAGATATCTTCAAGGTTTTAGTTTGGAATTAATAGAGATAAAGAACACAATAAGAGCAAATTTGGAGAGGAAGCTAATGAGTTAAATTTGGAGGATTTGTGGGTCATCCACATGGAAAGGTTCAGAAGTCAGAAGCTTGGGTCTGGAATTTAGGAATCATGAAACCACTACTCTCAATTCTCGACCTTTATTTTGTTTGGATTTTGTTATAATGAGAATTAGGTTCAGAATACAAGAAATAGTGGAAATTTAATAAATTAGAAACATAATTCTCTTTCATATCCATTAAGTCCGGAAGTTGGGCTCCACAGAATCAGGGACCCAGCTCCTTTTCTTAGGTGACTTCCTTTCCCAAAGTCATCTCATGGTCCAAGAGGGTTGTATCAGCCATTGTATCCATAATTCAATCAACAGAAAAGGGAAAGAAGACAAAAAAGAATGCTCTCCCCCTTTAGAGACACTTCCTATAAACTGCACATACTACTTCCACCTTCACACCACTGGCCAGAATTTAGTCAGTGGCTACACCTACCTACAAGAATGGCTGGGAAATATCGTCTTTATTCTAACCACTCATTTACCTAGCTTAAAAAATCATGGCCTCTGATGAACAAAAAGGAGGTGAACAGATATTGGGTAATAACTAGCACTTAGGATAAAAACCTTGGACAAATGGCTGTAGCACTACCATTTCTCCCACAAAAGAAAGAGGCAGTGGCAGCATCACTGTAAGAATCACTGTGAATCCAATATAACTGTAAAACAAAGCTATTCATTTTGGTAGCTCAACAATTACTAGTGACCAGTGACTTGTAAGACACAACAGATCACAACATATCAACGTATCAGGGTATCATGAGCTACATCAATGGCAACTAAACTATCGTAGCATAGGCATCTGAGGTTACTAATCACTTTGTATAGTGCAAATGAACAAACCCCAGTCACACAGACAGCATGCATAGTGTTCTGGGTCTATATATATATAATTATGATATGAAATTATAAAAGATGGCTTGCAGCTATCAAAAATGCAAAACTCTCATTTTGGATAATCATTTGGTTGGCCAGTTCAAAACACAGCATAGCCAGAATTAGTTTCAACAAATCAAATTATTTAAGACATCCCTCTAAGAACTGTATGCTGTTTTGTAGCACATATTTCTCTAGAAAAAACTCAAAGGCTATATGCTCCTATTAGTCAGATTTTAAAAAAAAGAAAAGAAAAGAAAAGAAAATTGGAAAAAACATCAATGAGAAAGAAAAAAGGCTAAACTGTATAAGTGGAATAACTGCTATCATTTTTCTTTGCCGTTACCTTGACAATAAAAGGTTTGTATGGAAGCTCCTGATTTATGGTCCTTTCAGGCAGTCACTGCTGAACAAAGCCACGTTGATTTCCCAGGATCCAAGGTGGGGCAGTTCAAGGCCATGAACAATTGCAACTCACACTTCTGTTGGCTGAATATCTATGAATTGGATTTGACCCAGACCAAATTTATGAATGGGGCTGCTCTTGGCCTACCTGCCTTATCGCTGACAAATAGAAAACTTTACCTTACCATAAGCCCCACACAAGCACACCCTGGACTTCTGACCCATCCCTGTGCTGGCTCTCTGGTTCGCAGACCTTAAGACTCTCTTTGAAGATTATGCATCAATAAACTATATTAATCTTTGATACAGATGAACCTTTAACTGCTGAGAACAGTATTATTACAGTAAGGAGACTAATTTAAAGGAATTAGATAGAAAAGTTCAATGTGTTTGCTCTTGGGTTTTCCTTAGGTTAATATCATTGATAAAGAAGGACTAAAAATTCCTTTATAAAATATGTCCTTTTCCACAACAGATTATAGGGCAAATATGTACAGAATTTAAAAAGGGACATAGAAAAGAGAAGACCATAACTTAGTATATATTAATCTATGCATAAAGGTAAAGAAGAGTACTAAGAGAATAGTAGAAAGAAAGGAAGCTAGTATTTTTTTAATTGAGTATAGTCAGTTACAATGTTGTGTTTCTGGTGTACAGCATAATGTTTCAGCCATACATATACATACAGAAAGGAAGCTAATATATTAATAACTGATAAAGAAGAAGAAAAGCCTGATACTGAAGAAAGGATAAAGAAAGGAATGAAAGAATATTGGAGAAACAAAGAAAAACCAAAGTCTTAAATATACAGCTGAGGTCTATCTTTTAAAGGCTTTCTGGAGGAGGAGGCATGAGCTGAGTTGGAAGGGACAAGTAGGAGTTCGTAGAGAGACAGCATGTGTGAAGATAGAAGTGTCAGCAACTTATCTGAGGAATCTCATGCAAGGGTGAGGTGGGGGTCTAGGGAGGGGGACAGGGTTCAAATCCTCAAGGGCTCTGTGTACTGACAGAGTTTACTTTATCCTGAAAGCTCTACGGAACTGCTAAAGGAGTTTAAGCAGAGAAGCAACATGATCAGACATGCGTTTTAGAGGGGGAAAAAGAAACTAAACCAAAGAGAAAGATACACAAAAATGTGATCAAAGAGGAGAAAGAAAGGCAATAATACAAATGAGAAGTGACAAGATCTTGAACTTAAAGGCACTTAAAGAAGAAAAGAAGATAGATTCAAGCAGCATTAAGAGACAGAACCTGCAGGACTGGAACACTGATTGGACAAAGTGGTGAGAAAGTAGTGTAAGATGATACCAACCACCTTTCAGGTTTGAGCAACAAGGTAGCTGGTTTTGTCATTCTCTGAATATGGTTTCCAGCAAAATTCAGAGGTCTAGGGGAAAGACGGTGAGTTTATTTTTGATAATGTTCAATTTGAGCTGCCTATGGGTCATCAGGTGATATCAGGAGGCAGCCGATTGTGAATCTGAAACTCAGCATAACTCATGCATGGTACAATGACTCGAATAGAACTAAGAGAAATTTTTAAACTAGAGAAATATCCTGACATGAATGGAGAATCATCTAAATTGCAATGTATAAATAAAAAAAATATGCCCTAAACTGTAAAAGATATCAGTCAGTTTTGAGTTTAGTCTATAATCCTTCCTCACTAAGGAATTGGTATTGACCCTCAACCAGTGTGGCTCAAGTAATAACCTAAAACCTTCTCATGTTGTTCTAGGCTTGCACCATATTCCCTCATCCCACTCACCTAAACCAGCAGTGTGATGTGAGCTTATTTCTAAGCCTCAGTCTTTGCTTATGGACACACACCATTCATGAAAGGCTTTGACTACTGAGTCTTTCTTCATCAACTCCCTTGGATGTCTGCACAGTGATTCTGGCCCGTGGATTCTTCTACTGAGATTATTTTTCTTCTATAGCAAGGACTGTGCTCTTTTTCTCTTTTTGTTGCTAGTTTCTTCAGGATATGTTGACTGAAGGGATTTCAAAGCCCTAAAGATTATGTTTCTTCCTTCTATATTCTCCATTCATAATAAAGTAGCTCATTCAGAGTACTACTACTGTCTGTTCTCTTCGTGCCCTAAATCACATGAATCACACTAAGAATGCACACCCCTAGGCTGTGGTTGTCTTTTCTCTAGACTTCTGTTGAGCTAAAGAATTTTGTTTATGGTTAGTGAGGAAAGCTCCCTAATGCCGTCTGTTAGAGTTTTAGCTGTATCGGTCCCTATCTCTGCCCCCTGTGTCAGGTATAACAGAAGTAAGTCAATAAAAACCAAATGAGGATCATCCTCCCAGTTGTTTGTTTCTCAAACTTATTCAAGATTGTGTAGACACACCAGGTGATGCCAATCATGATGAAGAAAGAAGCTTCCCTCTTTTTGATTGCTTAACCAACCAGAAGTGGGACTACGAGAACACACTTAGGTCCTCCAGAACAGGGAAGAACTGGGTTTGGAGCATCGATTCAATCTTACACCAAAGGAAATACAGTTACGTGAACAGGAAATACACCCTTTCCTAATGACTATTCAATTGGAGAACCTATCCTTTATTGCTGTGGGACTCCAATCCGTGACCCTCTAGAACCTGGATGTAGGTTAAAGAGAGTGTGGTCTCTGGGGTCAGATTCCCTGGGCTCAGAGCTTGGCGTGGCTACTTATCAGCTGTGTGACACTGAGCAATTTCTTGACCCTTGCTCTTACTCAGTTTCCTCATCTGCAAAATGGGGACAATAATAGAACCTAGGTCATGATATTGATGTGAGCATTAAATGATAGAAAATATGTCAAGTGTTTAAAACAGTCCCTGGCATACAGTAAGCACTCAATAAACATTAACTACTAATTTAAAGACAGGCTTTTTGTTGTTTTTGTGTGTGTGTTGTTTGGGTATTTTTTTTTTTTTGGCTAGTTGGTTAGTCAATTGTTTTGTTTTGTTTTTTTAATGAAGATGGGTATCTGATGCTGCCAGATGGAGATCAGAGAGGAGTAAACAACAAGAGTTCTTCACGGATGGACACACACCATGCTTTGCTCCACTGTTCCAGGCAGTGACCCATCAGTATATGTCACTCAGGGAAGAAGAAAGCACAGTGGTATATCCTGGCACCAACAGCATAGCATCTCCCCGAACAACAAGCAGCTGGACTGGAACAAAGCCAGGGAAGGAATGCAATCTCTTTGGGGGAAAAAAACCTCACAACACATCTTCCTATTTTGACAGCCAAGGGAAAAGAGGCAGCTATATAGAATAAAGCAGCAAGTGTGCTTTGAGATCTCTGGAGGAAAAGCAGCAGAGAACCACACCCTATTATTGTGCAAAACCCCTACTTATATGTACACCCAGAGCTTTGGCCTTCACCCGAATTGTGCTGTAAAAAAGGAGAGGATTTTGACTGTTTTTCCCTGATAGGGCACAAAAAATTCTTCCTTTCTTCCTGGATTTGGCTGGTGCTGCCACAGCTGTTACAGAAGAAGTCCCCTGAATAAGAATTTTCCCATTGTAACCTGAATATATTCACCCTTTTAAGAATGCTGCATCTGAATCATTTTTAGATTCCTGAAATTTTCATCAACCACAAAGGTAGCAAAATAAAATCTATTTCCTCATTACGTTATTATAACCAGATCATAAATAGTGGTTAGAGACAGAAATCAAGAAAGAATGAAGAAGAGATGCCACTAACAGAAAAGGAGAGTGAAAAATACAGAGAGCAGGGAAAGAGTACACACCTGCTGGAAATAATAAGAAAAATGTGAGCTAATATTTATGCAGGGGTTCACTTTCTCCCTTCAGACGATAGAACGTTTATTTAATGAGTCTCCCTCTATCAACTTGTCAAGCTAAACAGCTGCACCTTCTGGGCCTCTAGCTCAGGGAAAGGAACTAAAGTGTCATGTCCCCACAAAGCTTCCTAAGCTAAGTGTCGCAAGTATATTGCACAGGGAAAGCAAAAATCCCAAATAAGCAGAATCTCCTCCATCCCAAGAATTGCCAATGCCATCTAGTGGCAGCATGTAATATAACCCCCAAGAAATTTTCTGCGGAAGTCACTAGTGATTCTAACTTTATTTTCTATAGAGTTAGAAAGATCTAAATTATCTACCCAGTCACAGGATGGCAATGCTGGGAGAGACATTAGCAAGATCAATGGACTAGACTCTGGCTACATAAAGGAATCATATGGAGAATTTTTTTTTCAATATTTTAGTGTTTGGATCTCATGTTCAAATACTTGTTGCAATAAAAAATAATTTTTAAATAAAATAATTTATTTTTGTTCAAATAAAATGTACCTGAATTTTGAGGAGTAGAGCCCAAGGAATCGATTTTTAGAAACTCTTCATTTCACTTAAGCTGAATCTAACATTGAGAACCACTGAGTTTGTCCAGTTTCTCCTTTTAAAGTATGGAAAGGAGGGGGGAATTACCCTTCCTCCTTTAGTTGCTGGAGGAGCTGAGTTGGGAAGCCAGGCCCTCACCCAAATTGTGAGGTCTTGTTTAACCAAAGTGAAAGTCATGAGACTAAGGAGAGTCGGGATAAGGGAGGTGGCAAGAAGCACCACCCAGACTGAAACTAAAATTTCCTTTTACAGTGGACTTGCTTTGCTCTTTTCTTTTTTCTCTCTCCTGCCCTGAAATAATACCCCCAAAATGTTCAAACTAAATCAACATAAACCAACATTAAATTCATTTGAAAAGATGCTTTTGACAATAAAAAAGTATAAACCTCCTGAAATAAATAGAATGTGGAATTTTAAACTATATTTTACTACATTCATTAAACTTCTTTTTAACAACTTCTATGTGCACAAACTTGTTGGCAGTAGAGAATATAAAGATAAATTCCTCATCTACAATTTGCCTCACTTCAAAAAAGATTTGGAACAAAAGTAGATATAAAACAGACTTTTTTTAAAATTTTAAATCAGAACGAAAGGTAAAGGCCAAATAGTAAAACAAAATCATAAAGGGACAGTACACAGTTCCTTAATTAACTCCTATACAACTTCTTTTCATTAGAGCTAACTTAAAAAAGAAGGGGGAGGGGATATGATCAGTCACAAGCGTTGGGTAGTCACCTGCCTCATGACCAAGTCCCATCAACCAGCAGCTGATAGCCTCCCCACAAGGCAGGGCCTGGCAAACAATCAGACTAGGGGCCAACCAAGCCTACCCAACTGCCCACATAGTCAGCCTGCCACAAAAGAAGGACTCAAGCTGCCTTCATGAGAAAAACCTCTATAACATGCAGCTTGGGTGACATGAGGGGATGTGTTGCTGGAAAGTATAGGATGTGTCCTACAGAAGGCCACTTCTCCAAGATCGAGAAAAATAACTAACCTACTACATCCATAAAAACACAAATAGCAACTTAAACAAAATGAGGCAGCGGAAGAACATGTTGCAGATGAAGGCACAAAATAAAACCCCAGAAGATGGTCTAAGTGAAATGGAGATAGGCATTCTATCCAAGAAAGAGTTCAGGTTAATGATTGTAAATATGATTAAAGAACTCGGGAGAAGAATGGATACACAGAGTGAAAAGCTGGAAGTTTTTAAAAAGAGTTGGAAAATATAAAGAACAACCAAACAGAAATGAAGACTACAATAACCAAAATTTAAAAATACACTAGAAGGAATCAACAGAAGACTCTGTGATACAGAGGAGTGAATCAGGAAGCTGGAAGAAAGTACTGAAAATCACTGAAGCTGAACAGAAAAAGAAAAAAAGAATGAGAAGAAATGAGGATAGTTTAAGAGACCTCTGGGACAATGTCAAGTGCACTAAAATTCACATTATAGGAGTCCCAGAAAAAGAAGAAAGAGAGAAAGGGGCTGAGAACATATTTAAAGACATAATAGCTGAAAACTTTCCTAACCTAGGAAAGGAAACAGTCACCCAAGTCCAGGAAGCACCGAGAGTCCCATACAGGATTAACCCACAGAGAAACACACCAAGACACATTGTAATTAAAACGATAAAAATTAAAGTAACACAATAATAGTCAGAGATTTTAGTACCCCATTTACATCAATGGGCAGATCATCCAGACAGAAAATCAGTAAAGGAACACTGGCCTTAAATAACACATTAGACAAGATGGACTTAATTTAAATATATAGAGCAATCCGAAAGCGGCAGAATACATTTTCTTTTCAAGTGCATGTGGAACATTCTCCAGGACAGATCACATGCTAAGGCCACAAAACAAGCCTCAGTAAAATTTAAGAAAATTTAAATTATATCAAGTATCTTTTCCAACCACAACATTAAGAGACTAGAAATCAACTACAAGAAAAAGAAAAAAAAAAAAAACCACACAAACAAGTGGAGACCAAACAATATGCTACTAAACAACCAATAGATCACTAAAGAAATCAAAGAGGAAATCAAAAAAAAAAAAACTTAGAAACAGATAAAAGCAAAAACTCAACAATCCAAAACCTATGGGATACAGCAAAAGCAGTTCTCAGAGGGAAATTTATAGTGATACAAGCTTACCCCAGGAAACAAGAAATATCTCAGATAAATAGCCTACCTTACACCTAAAGGAATCAGAAAAAAAAGAAAAAAACAAAATCCAAAATTAGTAGAGGAAAAGAAATCATAAAGATCAGAGCAGAAATAAATGAAATAAAGACTTAAAAGGCTGAGAATGTCAAATGGTACAGCTGCCTTGGGAAACAGTTTAGCAGTTCCTCAAAAAGTAAGCAATTACAAAATGGCCCAGAAATTCCACTCCTAGTCCATTCCTAGGTATCTAACCAAAAGAGCTGAAAAAGTGTACAAAAAAAAAAAAAAAGACAAAAAAGTATAAAAGATCAGAGAAACTAAAAGCTGGTTCTTTGAAAATATAATCAAAACTGACAAACTAAAAAAAAAAAAAAATACTGATAAAGCTTTAGCCAAACTCATCAAGAAAAATAAAGGAAGAAAGGGAGAGGGTCCAAATCAATAAAATCAGAAATAAAAAAGGATAAGTTACAATCAACACCACAGAAATACAAAGGATCATAAGTGACTACTACGAATAACTGTATGCCAATAAAATGGCATAGAGGAAATGGACAAATTCCTAGAAATCTATAATCCCCCAAGACTGAACAAGGAAGAAATAGAAGATATGAATAGACTAATTACCAATACTGAAATTGAATTAGTAATTTTAAAACTCCCAACAAACAAAAGTCCAGGAACAGATGGCTTCACAGGTGTAATTTGCCAAACGTTTAGAGAAGAGTTAACATCTATACTTCTCAAACTATTTGAAAGAATTACAGATAAAGAAACACTTCCGAACTTGTCCTATGAAGCCAGTATTATCCTGATACCAAAACCAGATAAAGATGTTACAAAAAAAAAAAAAAAAAAACAGAAAATTACAGGCCAATACCACTGATGAATATAGATGCAAAAGTCCTCAGCAAAATATTAGCAAACTGAATCTAACAATACATTAAAAGGATCATACACCATGATCAAGTGGGATTTATCCCAGAGATGCAAGGATTTTGCAATATCTATAAATCAATTAATATAATACACTACATTAACAAATTGAATAAAAACCATATAATCATCTCAATAGATTCAAAAAAAGCTTTTGACAAAATTCAACATCCATTTATGATAAGAACTCTCCAGAAAGTGGACATAGAGGGAACATCTCTCAGCATAATAAAGGCTATATATGATAAACCCACAACTAATATCATACTCAATGATGAAAAGCTGAAAGCATTTCTTCTAAAATCAGGAATAAGACAAAGATGTCCACTCTCACCACTTTTATTCAACATAGTATTGGAAGTCCTAGCGATGGCAATCAGATAAGAAAAAGAAATAAAAGCAATCCAACTTGGAGAGGAAGAAGTAAAATTGTCACTGTTTGCAGATGACATGATACTATTCATAGAAAATCCTAAAGACACCACCAGAAAACTATATGGCTCATCAATGAATTTGGTAATGCTGCAGGACACAAAATTAATATACAGAAATCTGTTGCATTTCTATACACTGATAACAAATTATCAGAAAGAGAAATTAAAGAAACTATCCCAATTACCACTGGATCAAAAGGAATAAAACACCTAGGCATAAAACCACCTAAGGAGGTAAAAGACCTGTACGTGGAAACCTGTAACACACTTATGAAAGTAATTGAAGACAACACAAACAGATGGAAACATACACCATGTCACGCATTGGAAGAAGTAATATTGTTAAAATGACCATACTACCCAAGGCAACTACAGATTCAATGCAATCCCTATCAAAGTACAAAAGGCATTTTTCACAGAACTAGAACAAATAATTTTTGAATTTATATGCAAACACAAAAGACCTCAAATAGTCAAAATAATCTTGAGGAAGAAGAACAAAGCAGGAAGACTCATGCTCCCTCACTTCAGATTATACTACAAAGCTACAGTAATCAAAACAGTAGGGTACCGGCACAAGAACAGACACACAGGTCAATGGAACAGAGTAGAGAGCCCAGAAATAAATCCATGCACTTACAGTCAATTAATCTACAGCAAGGGAGGCAAGACAACACAATGGAAAAAGAGAGTCTTCAATAAGTAGAAGAAATTGGACAGCTGCATGTGAAAGAATGAAATTAGAACATTCTCTAACACCATATATGAAAGCAAACTCAAAATGGATTAAAGAGTGAAATATAAGACCAGAAACCATAAAACTCCAGAGGAAAACATGGGCAGAACACTCTTTGACATAAATCATAGCAATATTTTTGGGAGTCTGTCTCCTAAAGCAAAAGAAATAAAAGCAAAAAATCAACAAATAGGACCTAATTAAACTTAAAAGCTTTTGCACAGTGAAGAAAACCATGGACAAAATGAAAAGACAACCTACAGAATGAGAGAAAATATTTGTAAATAATATGGCTAAGAAGGGGTTAATGTCCAAAATATATAAACAGCTCATACAACTCAACATCAAAAAAACAAACAGCCCAATTTAAAAATGGGCAGAACATATGAATAGACATCTTTTCAAAAAGGAAAAGAAGACACGCAGGTGGCCAATCAGCACATGAAAAGATGCTCAACATCCCTAATCATCAGGGAAATGCAAATCAAAACCACAGTGAGATATCACCTCACACCTGTCAGAATAGCTATCATCAAAAAGAATACAAATAACAAATGTTAGCAAGGATGTGGAGAAAAGGGAACCCTTGTACACTTTTGGTGAGAATGTAAATTGGTGCAGCCACTGTGAAACAGTAAGGAGGTTTTTTAAAAAACTAAAAATATGACCCAGCAATTCCACTCCTGGGTGTATATATGAAAGAAATTAAAACACTAATTTGAAAAGATACATGCACCCCAACATTCATAGCAGCATTATTTACAATTGCCAAGATACGGAAGCAAGCTAAGTGTCCATCAACAAATGAATGGATAAAGAAGATGCGGTGTACATATACGCACAATGGATGTATGTAGATAGCATCAGCTATGAAAAAACAGCTATAAAAAAAAGAATGAAAATTTCCTTTTGCATTAACATGGATGGACATGAAGGGTATTATACTAAGTGAAATAAGTCAGGCAGAGAAAGACAAATACTGTGTGATATCACTTATATGTGGAATCTAAAAAATACAATAAACTAGTGAATATAACAAAAAAGAAACAGACTCACAGACATAGAGAATAAACTGGTGCTTACCAGTGGGGAGAGGGAAGGGGTACCCTAGAGGAAGGGGATCAAAAGTTACAAACTATTATGTATAAAATAAACTACAAGGATATGTTGTACAACACAGGAGATATAACCAGTACTTTATAATAACTATAAATGGAGCATAACTTTAAAAAAAACCTTTTACCAGAAGAAAAAAGTATGCAATTAAATAGGGTGATTAGGAAAAGTGTTGCTGAGGAGAAGAGGCATCGAGCCAAGCATCTGTCTGCACAATAGGTTTATTTCATACTCACATGAAGTCCAGTGCAGGTCGATGTGATGATTCTGATCTATACAGAGACTCAGGCCACAGGGCCTTCTCCATCTTGTGGCCCAGCTCTCGCCCAGGTCCTCAGTGTTCTTCTCTTCCTTTAGCTGGAGGCTGCGGAAAGAGAAAGAGTGTGGGGAGGGCACACACTCCTCCACCTGAGGAGATAGGTATCAGCCCCTCTCCCTCCAACATGAGAAGAGTCATATGGCTCCACCTGGACACCAAGTAGACAAGCGCTGTGCCAGCGAACAACATGCATGTAGATGAGCGTCAGCAGCTCCTGCCCACAACCCGACAACCAGTTAGGGAGCTACTGCAGTTACCCTGGGGAACGACTGTGCTGACGGGACCAGGGCAATGGCAGTCGAGCTGGTGAAAACTGAAAGGACCTGGATACATCCTGAGTTAGAGTTGGTATGTTTTCCTGCGGAGTCAGGGGTGGAGTGTACAAGAATGGGAGGAGTCAAACTTAAAGTCAACATACATGAGCTGCTGACCTTCAGACATTCCTGCACAGGACCTCCTTGAGAAGGCTGTTTGCCTGAGTCAATTCCCACGTGGCTCCTAATTCCCATGTGGCCAGAGGAGGAGGAACATGTTATTCAAGAACACCCAGAGAACAGAGACAGGAAATACTGACCACAAGGTGGTGGCTCTTCCTAGACTGCAAAGTTCTTCTGAGTGATGAATGCAGCACTTGTGTCCAGGAAGGGCTCTGGAGACAGAGACATACACAGTTTTTTAAATTCTTCAAATAGCAAAATAAAGAGTGGGAAAGTTGAGCATACTCTCATGCACATCATAGCACCGAAGGGGGCAGCAGATGCCACAGACACTTCTGGAGCACTGGCAGTGCCCTGCTGGATTGAAATTTTTGGTGAGCAACTTATATAAGACATACCCAAAGAAATACTTGGTATAAGAGACAGGGCATTTTGGTGATAAGGATCTGAATTTTTGACAGATAATGTAAATGCTTTGTGTTCCCCATCAATTTGCTTTTATAAGAAAGAAAAGAAAGAAAGGAAGAAAGAAAAGAAAGAAAGGAAGAAAGAAAAGAAAGAAAGAAAGGAAGGAAGGAAGGAAGGAAGGAAGGAAGGAAGGAAGGAAGGAAGGAAGAAAGAAAGAAAGAAAGAAAGAAAGAAAGAAAGAAAGAAAGAAAGAAAGAAAGAAAGAAAGAAAGAAAGAAAGAAAGAAAGAGAAAGGAAGGGAGAGAGAAAGAAAGAGGGAGGGAGGGAGGAAGGAAGGAAGAAAGAAAGAAAGGAAGGAAGGAAGGAAGGAAGGAAGGAAGGAAGGAAGGAAGGAAGGAAGAAAGAAAGAAAGAAAGAAAGAAAGAAAGAAAGAAAGAAAGAAAGAAAGAAAGAAAGAAAGAAAGAAAGAAAGAAAGAAAGAAAGAAAGAAAGAAAAGAAAGAAAAGAAAGAGAAAGAGAGAAAGGAAGGGAGAGAGAAAGAAAGAGGGAGGGAGGGAGGAAGGAAGAAAGAAAGGAAGAAAGAAGGAAAGAAAGAAAGAAAGAAAGAAAAAAGAAAGAAAGAAAGAAAGAAAGGGAGAAAGAAGAAACTTACAGTACCCTATTCCCCCACATACACACACACACACACACACACACACACACACTCACACAAACCTCAGGTAGTGAATTCTCTGCTCAGTGACAAAGAGAGGTATAGCAAGTTGAAAAGAAACTCAGAGTTGCTCACTAAATACCTTTCTTCATATATTTTGCTTCCAAATGTCTAGGCCCATTTGGGGGACAGGGATAAGAGAAAATACTCCTGAAGAGGTCAAATATACAAGCCAAATATGAAATCAAGAAGGCAGAAAAAAAAATTAAATGAGATTTTCCTCAACTAGAAGGAAGGAAGCGCAGTGTTGCTAGAAAGGCTGTATTTCCCACAAGGAGAATGGCTGATGATGGAGGGTATACAAATCCTGTCTTTCTTTAAAATTGTGATATATTGTTCATCATGGATTCTTGGCATTCATTTAGATTTTGTGAGTCTTGCATTAAAATATGATTCATGAGATAACTCAATTGTGTGGCATCCCTTTAGCCCAAGTCCTGGTGCCTGGGTGAAGCACAACACAGAAAGAGGCCAGGGCTCCAGGCATGCCGTACCACTGGCCGCAAAGTGCCCTGCTAATGGGATGGGGGACACCCAATGGTAACCTCAGAGGACAGACGACCTACAAATAAAGAAGTTCCTTGGATCCCCCAAATTTTGCACCATGTAACAACTTTGAACTATGGTGGGGTGGGATGGTCAGTAAACCATAAGAAAGACTGAAGTTACTAGCAAAACTGAGGTTAGGAATAAAAAATCATTTGTGTTCCGTTTCTTGCCCATTTGAATTCAGACTGATTTTCATGTCCCATTTTACCAAAAATTCTCAACACTGGCTGCACATTAGAGTCACCTGGAGTGATTTAATGCATACCAAAGGTTCTGACTCAACTGGTATGTTTCAAAAGCTCCTCAGATTATTCTAATGTGCAGCCAGGGCTGAAAACAACTGCCTCATACTACTAAAAAGCATCAATGGTGCCTGCATGTACACCTGACAGCTGAGCGCAGCAGAAGTCCAGCAGAACAGCAGCTTTCCCCAATGTCTTCCCTCTCTTCCCTTCGTACGTGGCTTCAGAACCAAGCTCAGTGCATACTGCAGCGAAGCATAAAGCAAAACCAAGCTCACTACAAAAAGGAGGAGAGCTTGAGAACATAATTAAAGCAACAAATTTAAAAGAATCCCTTCACCTAAAGCTCGTGTCAATTGTTTAAAAAGTATTCATGCATTTATATGATCATTTCTTTCAAGATGTCAAAGCTCTGTTAGAATTAGACAGGGTAGGCAATAAAGAAAACACATCTAGAATAAAATGGCACAAAACTCATTTTAGTTTTTTTTTTTTTATGAAATGAATTCATCATCAGAGCTTAAATATTTTCTCTGTGTTACGTGACAGCAACATACTCTGTATCACCTTTCCTTCTTAAAGCCTAGAAGTGAAGCATACCTTGATATGAGCTGTTTAGATGAGGTTTAACGCTGGTTTTTCAAGGTGCTTTTAATACACTAGACTATTGGTAGTTCAGCACTCAGCATCATGACACCACGATGGATGTCCCTGAGATTGCTTGCGAACCAGGTTACAACCTCAGATGGCTTTATTAACCCATCTGTTCACTCATATGAATGAAATCATTCCTCCACAGACTACAAATGACTATCACCTCAAATGACAGCACTGCAAATGAGATGTTCAACTTGAAGGAGTAGTTGCCTGCCCCTAGGGAAATGTTACTGCCAGGATAAGTAGAGCCAAGCGCAAACTGGAGAAGAACTACTTACTCTGTTTGCCAAATAAAACCTACATCTGGCTTATGAGTAGGCAAGAGAAAGAGTCAACCAGGAGGTGACTGAAAGGTATCAGTAACGGCCCAAAATATCCCTCTACCATCTACCTGGGTGCCAAAGAAAGCAAAAAACCATCACTGGCACTGGATTCCTTTGGATTAAATAGTGCCTCCTCCCTGCAGACTACATGTAAACATATGTAAAAATATGTCCATGTAAAACCTAAAGCCTTGTCACTAACAATTACATGTAATTGAATGGTTCATATCACTCAGAAGCACTGAGCACCTGACTTGGAGGAAGATTACGCAGAAAGGATAGTGAATGAGAGAGGGGAAAAAAAACTTATTACTTGATAATTTAATGTAGGATTCACCCAACCTGTGCTCTTACTGCAAGCCTCTGCTAACTCCACTCAATTATCCCCCAGTGAAGCCATCAGTTTGCCCCCTATTTAAAAACCTGTTGGGAACCCCTATTTGAGCACCATCTCAGAGAAGCAAGCGATAAAAGATGACTTAGAAACCCAACGGAGAAGGAGTTCTTCGTCTTGAACCCACAGAGAGGGGCCCAGGGATAGAATTCAAAGGATTCATGAGGTTGAATTTTTTTCAATTAAATTACATCATTTATTTGCATTACCATCTAATTGAAATTTAGTATTTCATTCAAATATAAATGCAGGCACCAAACCACTGTAGTGTCAGCAGTACCTGTAACTTTGTCATAGACAGAATTTACTGTTATTTTTATTTCTCATTGCAGTTCTCACAGATATATTGAAATACTGTATATGTCATCACTTTGGATTTATGATGATTATTAGGCCAGGCATTCGATTCTGTTATTTAATGCATAAGTAAGAAGCACACATATTACTATGTCACACTTTTTAAATGATTTTGATAACCGTATTTCAATGTGATGTGTTTTTTCTGTATCCTTTGTATTTCATACTGTGCATTTTAAAACACTGTTCTGAGGAGGAGTGGCAAGCTTCACCAGACTGCCAAAGCAGTCACAACACAAAAAAAATTTAAGAACCCCTGAAATAAAGAAACACCTCCTTTCATTGTAACTAGACTTTTGTGTACTCTTACCGTGTATCCCAAGTGTATAATCTTAAAATTCATGTCAGCAAGGCAGGCAAGAAACAAAATATTCTCCAGTAGATTCTTCGCCACCAGTGGCCCTCTGGGCTTCCTGGTCGGGTAAAGAAAGCCGATTATCCCCTATGCTTCATTCCAAACAACACATTAAAGTCATTTTCTGCAGATGATCAAACTTCAATAATATGAAATGCTTTCACTTGCATTTCCTAAAAGGAAATTGTCCACTTCCCATTCACAGTAGTCATCCTATTTCTGAATTCTATAGTGACTTGCTAGAGGACTACAGCAATTAACTTAACCTTTTGGAACTTCTACTTCTTTATATGTAACAAGCTATAGGTCATTAAATTATGCAACTATGTCTAAAGATTTTCTAGCCATCAAATGTTGCTATTATAACATATTTTGAGAATTCCACATGATGAATGTTATATAATTATAACATTCATGAGGTTGAATTTTTTTCAATTAAATTACATCATTTATTTGCATTACCATCTAATTGAAATTTAGTATTTCATTCAAATATAAATACAGGAACCAAACCACTGTAGTGTCAGCAGCACAGAAAAAGGATTCTGGAAAGATCATGAAGCCTAACTCTTGTCCATTGGTATACTGGGTTGGCTTCAACCTAAACTCATAGCAGTTAACTTTGTTGCCACAAGGTTCTTGGTTACCAGCAACTCCGGCCACAAGGTTCTTGGTTACCAGCAGCTCCGGATACCCCTGTGTTGACTGCTGCCAATGGCTCTGCTGCCCGCTCACCAGCTTTGATACTGCTCCCTTAAATCTCCACTGAAGCTTCTGCTAAATTAAGAAGGAAGAACTGAGAGACAGTCAAATGGCATGACTGTTTCTCAGGTTAACAGACTTGATGGAAGGCCAGTCCTCCAACAGGGCCCCCCAGTAGAAGATTCCTCTTAGGAGAGAGCTATCCACAATTCCTCAGTGCTGACTGCTGCTCCAGGTGATCCCACATCTCTTCTTACGGGAAAATTGGTGGAGACTTGGTGCCTGAATGATGGTGGTGAGATGATTACTGCCCATTGTCTTGGGACACTCAGAACACCAGGAAGAACTAAATAAAGTCATAGATATCAAATTCACTCTTATACAACCAATGCAATTCAAAAACATCCAACATTTAAATCATGCCTACAGGAACTCAACACAGGCAGTAATTACATCATCCAAAGAAACAAAACACTCTCTTATAACCAATTAAACTCATTCAGGTCAATTATTCAAACAATTCCAGCCAATACACAATCCAAACCTTCATGTCTGAAGAATTTGTTTATAAACCAACTAATCGCCTCTAGAAATCAGCTCCCTGAACCGCTGTAAAGTGTCCCAGTCCACAGCACCACAGCCTTCGAGGAGATCGACCAGCTTTGCCCCTACAACATTCTGCATCTTACAGCTGAGGAGTCCAAAGACCACGGAGTTCTAACGGACTTCTCTGAGACAAGAAATTCTTGAGGTAGGAACAGAGCTGGACTCCCAAGGTCAGGCTCTGTGGAAAATCTTATTTCACCACACACAGGCGAAAATATTAACTGAGCTTTTCAAGAATTACATTAACTGATTCACAAGTTCATCATGTATATGTGTAGCGTGTGTCCCAAATTTTAGGTGATAGTTCCACAGTACAAAAATTGACCAATCGCATTATCAATCTTCCAAGGGAGCCAACTTTTGTTCATTATAGCCATGGCTCACCCCTGAAAGAAGAGAGCCTCTCTTCTCACTTTTGATATACCCTGTCACCATTAGTTAGGGCAGTAAATGCCCTTCCTCCTATCCCCACGACTTCCTGCAAGTATCCTGGAGTTCTCCCTCTACAGACATAAACGCACTTGACTCCACAACCAGAACAGGAGCTCAGGGTGCAGTGGGCAAATTTAAGTGTTAACACGCATCATTTCACAACTTCCAATTCTGCAATAGTACTGTAAAGTTACTTGAGACGTAATTCTTGGTGTATTTATTAAATTCATATGCATATATTAGATGCAAAATTCTTTCTTACAACCAGTGCTGAGATTGATCTACCAAAGTCACATAAACCCACATAGAGAAACCCACCACGGCTGTGCAGGAGAGGAAAGAAGGGATTATGCACAATTACACAGTTCGTCGGTCAAAGGCAAGTCTATATACACACATATACCCCCATAATCTTTAAGAATATTATTCTCAATAAGGCTCCAACTCCAGAGATTTCCTAAATGCTGTCTAGGCAGAACAATGCTGATAACATTGTTATGTGCTGATAACACTGCACAGAGAATGCTGGTAATAGCTGAATCATTCTCCGACTGAAGCAAGGTGATATATAGAGTGAAACTTTCTTTCTTTTTCTTTTTTCTTCATTCCTTCTTTCCTTCCTTCCTTTCCCTTCTCTTCCCCTTCCTTCCTTCCTCCTTCCTTCCTTTCTTTCTTCCTTCCTTTCTTCCTTCCTTCCTTTCTTCCTTCCTTTCTTTCTTCCCTTTCTTTCTCTCTCTTTCACATTTCTTACCTTCCTTTTCCCCTTCCCTCTCGCTTTCCTTCTTCTCTTTCACTCTGATAATAGGGAAAAGCAAGTGTGACTGAGGTCCTGCGACTGGTTTATGGCTCTGTCTCCCCATTTGATGATATTTGGTTTAAACTAGATTTCCACATCTTTGATTGCCCCTTACCTAGTATTTATTTACTAGCTCCTATGACCTCCACATTGGAAACTGTCAAAACACTAGCAGAGGAAAGTGCCAGGGAGGGAAGCTCCTTTCCTGCTCTCATGAGGGGAAGCAGTCCTCCTCCTGGGTCCCTCCACTGTTGCAGAGTCAGTGTGCTGGCAGGAGAACATTTATTTCTGAGATATGTCGGGAGGGAAGCAGTGCCAACACATACCCACCTATTTGGTACCCAACAAGAGATGTGCTCTGTCCTCTGAAAGTTCTGTAGCTAGAAATTCAAAACAAAGTCAGCAGCAGTTGAATACCTCACGCCTCAAGTCAAACCAGCCCTAGATGCATAGAGCAACCATTCAGAAAGGGAAGGGAGGACCTCTTCTCCTTTAAACCATAGGACAGATATTCTTCAGTCCTAAAAGGTAAATCAAACTAAAGATTTCCTTCCATAAGGCTGCTTGCACTGATCCAGGCCTCCTCCAAGCTTTTCCACCATCTATAAATTTGCAGTCTAGACCAAATAATTTTTCAAATGTTAAAATAATAATTTCCTTAATAAGCTCTCTAATAAACAAATAGAAATAATTCTTAATAATTTATTGCATCTTTAGTTTCCCAGATTAGTATGAAAGCAAGGATTAGAGAAATATTCATAAAAAATGCAAATCTGTAGACCACTAAGATTTCTCTTAGATTTGCTTAAAAAAAAAAAAAAACTCAGTAAACATACTTGGCAAAATGTTTTCACTTTTTGTTTTATAGAAACTAAAATTAAATTCAACTTTCTACCATTTTTCCAGAGATTAAATGCAGTTATAAACAAAAATTAAAAGGGCTGAGAGAGTGGAAAATGGAATATAGGGACAATTGTAAACACAAGTTCTTAACTTCAAATTCCCAAACATTACTTTCCACGGAGAGATCTTCCAGTTACTGTCCAAAAGATGGGTGAAATTTGTACAGTCACTAATAGATCCATTGGTTTATTTCTGCTCACAATGCACCCTTAATCTCTGAAGGCAATGGTACCTATGCACACAAAGCAATCACTACCACAGCAGGTGCAGCAGGGACAGAGGGGACAGGCAGCATGCTAATAAGGAGACAGTTGGAAAACCACAGTCTGTCAAGATCCGGAAAAGAAATGTGGTCAGGAGCACTTCAGCCTGCAATCAGAAGCAGGGTCTTTGTGGTAAGGGTCTGAATGACAATGATGGGCCCAGACATATGTTGTCATCCTTCCTCACTTTTCAAATAAAAAGGATGTTTTTGCTTCAACTATGGTACTGGGGACACTATAATAACACTTTGTATTGATGAGTGGTTTGTCTCCCATCTAAATCAGAGGTGTGTCTTTTCCTTCAACACGAAACTTCAAAGGGGAAGGTTCTACCTGTGATCTAGTAGACAGTATGATTCAGTCTCAGTTTTTTTCTTTTCTTTTTCTTTCTTCTCTTTCAACATTGGAGAATAGTCAATTTGTGCAGCTAAAAAAGAATAAGGCAAGCAAGCCAAAAAGAAAAAAAGTTGTCGAGCAAATCAGATATTTAATAAATGAAGAAAAAGGACATTTCAATGCAGATTCAATTAGTTTCAAGTCCAAAGGTTTCCCACAGGTCCCAAGCGCAGACCCGTGAGTTATACTGAATGAGGTTCAGATGCCCTTTTTTTTTTAAAGAACTGGGACATATCCCTGTGGTCCCCGACACAGGCAGGAAAACTGATTTGGTGGCCTAATTCCATTCTCAGATTTTGAAACTCTAGTATTGCATTGGTGCCTTCTGGGCATTTTCCTGACATTTCACTGATGCTAAACTGTTCTCTATTCGGCCTTTTACAAATTGATATGTATGGCTGGGAGCACAAACATGTGTAAAGGTAAATTTACTATCCAAACACTTGAATGAGGAAATACAAACTGTGGAGGAAAAGAAAACTAAGAGAGAGAAATCAGACTTAGCTTTAAGGAAAAAAAAAGTAGTGTCAGGGTAGGGGTTGGGGGAACACAATGTTCTAAACAATACCGAAGATAAACATAAACATCAGCACAGCAAGTTGTTCAAAGAATGCCATTGCCAAGAGGTGGCTTGGAGGAACATTAGTGTAATTTCCATCAACTTCCTCATCCTTCAGTCCTTAATACACACAACTGATGCTTTTTCTGTCTTACATAAAGAGTTTTGCAAATGCGGGTTCAGACAACCCCAGTCTGTGCCCCACCCCATGAGACAGCTGCCTGAGCTACTCCCTTGTATGAATTATGGTGCTGCCACAAAATTTAGATGACGCAAACTGAGTCTGTTATATATTCGGGTCCCTCCATAACTTGTACAGCTGGTTACAAGGCACTGAAATGCAAATCCCTCTACTGAATGTATAAATGGCTAGGGTCAGAGGGCAGGAGAGAGAGGACAATAGGCCAGCAGGAAGGACATTTAGGGGTGGGGGTGCTACAGCCAGAGCCACATGAAAGGCAAGCAGAGTGGCATGTTGTTCAGTAGATCGTTCCGAGAAAGTAACACATTGATTCTTTAAGAAAACGAGAGGGTAGAAGAAGGTCAAGAATATTCCTAGTTAGACTTAATTTCCAGAAGTTGTAACAAGGGACAAAGAAAGATGTGCTTCAGCGTACATTTTTTGTGTATGTATAGGGTAGGATTCAATTACAGAGTAAGAATTTAAAGCAAGCAAATAGTCTCGAGTCCTGTTTTAGGCGTGGTTCCTGGAAACTGACTCAGAGAAACCTGCATGTAAGAGGTTTTGGTAGAGTATCCTCTGGAATAAGAGCTGTAAAGGGAAGAGAAGGCGGATAGAGCAGATGGAGAAGCTGACCTATAACACAGTCACAAAGTGGCCCTGCCCATCCCATGGGGAGCTCTGGATCAAAGATGTTCTTTCAGAGTCATTTCAGATTGAAGCAAGGGTTCTCAGCACTTATACTCCAAAGAAGGACCAGTCATTAGATGCTCTTCAGAGACATGGTTAAGAAAATGAAAAGACAAGCCACAGCATGAGAGAGAACATTTACAAATCACGTATCTTACAAAGAACTCATGTTCAAAATATATAAAGAACTCTCAAGGCTATTAAGAAAACAAAGGCCCTAATAAAAAGGAGGCAAAGGCTTTGAACAGACACATCAGTGAAAAAGATACATGGTTTTCAAATAAGCATATGAAAAGATGTTCAACAGTGTTAGTAACTAGAGGAATGAAGATTAAAACCGTAACAAGATACTACTACACATTCACCAGGATGGCTAAAATTAAAAGGACTAAACACAGCATGTGTCAGTGAACATATGGAGGAACTGAAACTCTCATGCACTGATTGTGGGAATGTGAAATGGTACAACCATTTTGGTAAACAGTTCTTTCATTTATTAAAGCTAATCATACTCTTTATATACTACCCAGCCATTCCATTCTTAGGTATTCACCCAAGAGAAACAAAAGAGAATACCCTTACAAAGACTTGTACATGTCTGGAAATAACCCAAATGTTCATGAAAAGGTGAATGAAGAAGAGAATTGTGGTATATCCACAGAACAGAATAAAACTGAACAATAAAAAGGACTATTGATATATGTCATATGGATAGATCTCAAAATAATTATGCTGAGTGAAAAAAAGGCAGAGTATATGCCATATAATTCCATATATATATATATATATGTATATAAAGTATATATATAATCTAGAAAATACAGTCATTCTAGTCTGGAATGATCATCCCACTCACTTTTACTTAGTTCATTATTACACTTCCTTCCAGACCCAGCTCAGATACCACCTGCCAGGAAACCTCCTGACCGCCCCAGGTTGAGGTGTGATGCTCCTGCTATGAGTTCCCACAGTTTCCTGCACATCTTATAGGATAACATTTACATAGATTGTACTCAGTACTAGACTGAGATGCTTTAGATCAAACATCACACCTTTTATCTTTGTATTCCCCCAGATTAGAACACAATGGATGCTCCATAAACAGCTACTTGAAACACCTGTTTCAAAAGGAAAGGGGTAAATCACATTCTATTGATTCTTATTTTGCAGTTGGCTTTATTCCTTTGGTAACTATGTAAGTTCAAAAAGCTAAAGATCTAATCTGTTCTTAGAAACAATAATTAGTACATATATGATAACTAAAAAAGTGCAGTATATTATTTATATGTGTTTACATGCAATATAATATGTATGTGCAGTTGAACTGTAATAATTCTACATAATAAAACTGGAAGAAAAAAAAGAAAAGTAAAGGGGTAAATGAATGAACAAAGGAACCAACAAACGAATCAGAGAGTATAATTTGGAGGCATGTCAGATGTCTAGCCCTTATGCATCCAGTCAGGGCCAAACTTCTATACAAACTAAATACACAGAAACAGATAAAACGTGATTTTTAGCTCCCACCACATACCTCTGCATCAGTTTATTTGACCTCTACTCTTAAATAGAGCAAGAGAAATAGAGATTTGGACCAGGAAGAATAAATAAGAATGTATAAGAGGGGACAGGGGGTGGGAAAGGGCAGACTGGGATTTCAAAATGTAGAACAGATAAACAAGATTATACTGTATAGCACAGGGAAATACATACAAGATCTTGTGGTGGCTCATAGAGAAAAAAAAATGTGACAATGAATATATGTATGTTCATGTATAACTGAAAAATTGTGCTCTACACTGGAATTTGACACAACATTGTAAAATGACTATAACTCAATAAAAAAAAATGTTAAAAAAACAAAAAGAATGTATAAGGGCAGGGGGGGTGGGTCACGAGGGTCTGGGTGGCTGAAGGGCAGCACTGAGGCCCTAGTATCAGCAGGGGCGGAAGCACTGAGGGCCGGAGCTGCCTGGGTGCAGGGTAGGGGACAGCGTGTGTGCAAACTGGCTCTCCAGTTGGAAGGTCTGGGGTTACTACATGGTGGCCTTGGAAAAGTGACTTATTTTTATAAATCTTAGTTTCCTCACCTATAAAAGCAGGACATTAATAGTAGTGACTACTCAGGAGACTGTTTCAAGGATCAAAGGAAATAACTCAAGTAAAGTGCTCAGCACACAACAAAGGTCCTGTCAACAGAAGGCGTTATTATTAGGAAGGTGCTGTGGACCACTCTTACCTTCTCGGCCTTTTTGTAAGTCCCGCCAGCAACACCAAATGCTCTGGCATGTTTATGAGCCTTTACACACCAAGTGACAGCAACCTCCCAGTCCCCTCAGCACTATTCTGCCTGGTCCCCAGCTTGAAGATATACAGGACCTCTTTATTAAAGGGCTGTAAGTTAGCCCCATGATAAAAAGGTGTAAAATGCAATTACCTTGCCTAAAGAAAATCAAGTTAAAGTTTCAAAACTTACAAAAGACTTGTCCTGACCAGTTCTCCACCTTGCTTAAAACATGTTTAAACTTCTAGTTGAGACATACTTACGTTAGATCTAAGAAAGAACTCCTGGAAATATAAGGATGTCAAAAAAAAAACAAAAAACCTAAATGACTGTCAAAAGAAGTTATGAACTCTCCTTTTCTGGAAGGATCTCAGGTGAAATAGCTCCCTAAAAGTACAGGCTGGAGTGAACAAATATTTATTTTTCCTTTCTTTTCTCTTCCTTTTTTTTTTTGGCTTTCTGCTTCTGTTTTTTTTTTTTTTTTTTTAACAGTAGCCCAAGGAAGTATTTTAGGGGCTATGATGGGTCAAATAAAAATTGGACAGTATGATAATTCACAAAATTTCAGTCTATTTGTCACCATTTAGCACCATAATTTTTATATTCAAGATATTCTCTCTCTTTCTCTCTCTCTCTCCAGAATTTTTCAAATTGTAGTCTGCAAGAGAATGAGATGGAGAACTTTTTTCTAAAAAAATGCAGATTCAACCCAAAACTCCTAAGTCAAACTCTGTCAGTGAAGTTAGAAAATCTATATTTTTAATAAGTTACCAAGGTGACGCAATGTATCAGCATTACTGTTCTAGAAAAAAAGTTTTGTATAACTCCTTGGACTCCAAGTCCTGTCCCTCTGGGGTCAGGAAATCAGCTCAAGAATTTGCTCCTCGCTTTCTCAGTTAACTCCCAAGAGCAGCTCTGGTCCCAGGCTTTGAGGCTCAACCCAAGTGCCGTGACAATGCCCGAGGAGCCAGCTCCTCCCTGCGGCTACAGCCCCGGGTCTCGCAGCCCCTCTCCTCTGCGTCAAAGCCGCTGGCTGACCAGTAACGTGGTCATGCCCGGATGATCCCACGTGGCAGTAGCAGGATGAACCCGCTGAGTTCTTCAAGTTCCCTTCTAGGTCTGTGAGTTACGCGGCTAAGTTTATATCCCCCTGAGGTCAGAGTTTCTCCCACTTCTTGTTATGAACTGATCTACTCACATGGTTACTCCCCTATCCATTTGAACTCTCGCCCCCAAAGGCAAATAGAAAGGAAAAATGAGGTACATGTAACGTGGCTATGTGTCTACCAGGGAAGTCAGGAAATTTTGAAGTTTCTCTTTTAAATACTTGAAAAGTACCTGCTGTGAGGCAATTCGGAAGCTTAAAAGAAGGACTATATAGGCCAGATTCTCTCTCTGTTGGTTACTTTCCCCTGCCAGGAAATAGGACTCCAGATATGCCAAAAGAACACCTTGAAATGGGACATTTTGCAAAGCTTTGGTGATAAATCATCTCATTCCATAGGTGAGCTGTGTACAGTTGAGTAGGGATGGAAGCAAACATAATCCGCCTGACTAATGCTTCACGGTAGTGAGAAGGCTGCTCTGGTAAGGGACACTTCCCATTTCTACCTTCATTATGCATTTTAAGCACAGAGAAGAGATGGGGATCTGCATAACTTTAACAACCTACATAGGTACGTATTTTCAACAATAAAGGGAAAAACCTCTTTTTTATTTTGCTAGTTAAGACATGGACTGACACTGCTGATCAAGAGCCTTTCTCACATGTTAAGCATAGAGAGGAAAAGACAGTTTAAATGTTTGTACAATGTTTTACCAACTTTCTGTATTCACAGTCTTTAATCTCCCAAGAAAACCCCAGCACACCTGTCTCACATAATAGCATCTCTCACCCAGCCAGCGGGTACATTTAGAGAAAGGAATCTGTCAGCACACTAATAACGGTCCTGACAAGGGAGGAAGGGAGTGCTACCAGCACCACAGGAAATACTATCTCCGGGAAATTAAAAGCGTACCATGGTGCACGTGGGGTATGTCTGTTCATGCCCTTGTTTCCCCCACTGTCAATACCTCCTTTCAATCCCAGGATTCTGTACTGTAAATGAAACAGAAAATTGCTTCAGTATTACACAGTCCCAGATGGACGTTAAGCCAACAGCACGGCGATATTAAACTCAGACTTAGAAAACTCTTGTTTTTACTTCTTTGAGCTGAAACGGAAATAGGGTATTCTCCACAAAAGATGTAATACTTAGGAGAAAAGTGCAAAAAAATAGCCATTTGCCTGATTTTCTGTGTGCATTTTGCTTTATTTTGTTTTGAGAGGGGAGATTTTTCTAGAAAAGAAAAGAAAGACTATGGAGTCTTACAATCTGTCTTCTACTTTATGTCAGTGACCCAGAAAGTTCAAGGGAATACAGAGAAGACTTGGTTGCTAGGAGGTCAGAAGCAAAGGGAACACTACAGAAATTTAAGCATGTTGCCCCTTTGATAGGAGACACACAGTATCAGTGACTAGAATTTATGCGCTGGAGACTGCTAACTGACCATCACAGTTAGTCTCTCCCTTCTTTCATTATAGGTAGGCACACAGCAGCTCAGCAGAAGACTTTTTTTTCACAGCCTCCTAGGCAGCTAGAGGTGACCATGTGCCTGAACTCTCACCACTGGAATAATGTGGAAAGTGATGGATTCCACTTCCTGGTCTGAGGTTGAAGGCATCAGATGTGCACTTCTCTGTGTTTTCCTGACCTTCCCACAGGGATTATCTGGAATACAAATGTGACCAGCATGGATCTTGCAGACAAGGATAACACACTAATGGAGGGAGAAACAACAAGATGGAAGGAATCTGTGACCCTAAATAGCTACATGGAGCAAAGATAACCTCAAGTAAGAGAAAAATTAATTTCTCTTCATGTCATGCTTTTGAGCCTCTTTATAACTGTAAGTTCGCTTTCACTGTAACTAATACACATTATAGCATTTTGAAATTAAAGTCTTAGAAGAGAACTAAAGAGTCCACAGATGACACATGTTTTCTCAGTTTAATATAAATGTTCCCAGATTTCTAGAGGTATTTTTTAAAGGCAATAGTATAATGACTATTTCCTGAGAGTTTACACAAAATAGATTCACAAATTAAAAGAAAGAATATGGCAATATTTTTCAAAAAATAACATTCTAAATTTATCAAAAGTGGAATGGTCCTTAAAAAATAATCAATAATCAAAACCGTGTTAACCACAAATGTGTGCAGCCACTATAGCCAGAGGTGAAAATGTATGTGCTGTTATGGGCTGAATTGTGTCCCTCAAAATTCATGTGTTGAAGCCCTAACTCCCAGTACCTCCACATGTGTCTGAGTTGGGAGGTGCAGGTTTTTCAAGGAGGTAATTAAGGTGAAATGAGGTCAGCAGGGTGGGCCTAAGCTGATATGATTAGTTATTTGTATCAGAAGAGATCAGGACGCAGACACATATGGAGAGAAGACCATGTTAAAACACAGAAGACAACCATGTGCAAGCAAAGGAGAGAAGCTTCAGGAGAGAACAATGCCGCCAGCACCTTTATCTTGGATTTCCAACCTCAGAACTGTGAGACCATAATTTCTGTTGTTTAAGCCACCCAGGCTTGTGTTACTTCATTATGACCACTCTAAAAGACTAATACAGGTACGTCAGTGTCAAACACTTTTCTTCTGAGCCAGAACCAAGGAGAAACTCTTTGGGTTCCTTCTAAAACAAAACAAAAGAAACAAGTTCTAAATGATTTCTAGTAATTCAAATCTTTGGGTTTTTTCTGATTAAGAGAGGACTTGCCATGCTTGGTTAACCTTTCAAAACAATTCTATACCCTTCCAAAATAAGTTTAGATCCATGCTTCACACTAGGTTAAAAACTAAACTCCAGATAGGTTCAAGACTTAAATGTAAAAATACACCCATCCTTGGGGGAAAGAATAGGTAAAATGAGGTGGAGATGTACATGAAAATATTAAGTATACAATTAACTAAAACAACTAACTGTACACAGAGCAACACAAATAGATCTAGAACACACATTGTTACTTACAGCACTACTCCACTTTTTAAAAATGCATACCTACAGAAACCATGACATATTTTCCAAAGAATATGCAAATTAAATATGTTGTGGTGATTGCCTCCTGGAAGAGAGGAATGAGTAGGAAAATGGAATTAAGGGAAAAGTTGAACTAGAATTAGGGTCTTCCATGTACCAATGAGCGATACTAAAAACCAAAGAGTAAAATTAATTCATTTCTGCACTGAGATTTAAACACACACACACACACACACACACACACACACACACACACACACACCCCTAAATCCCCAAGTTCTTCCTGAGTTCCTGTCAGCACGTTATTCTCACAAACCATATTTGCAATGACACTGGAGTAAAACCCTGCAATCTTATTAAACATTTTTGGTTACACTCTCTCAATAGTTCACAACCAGGATCAGTTTTGTCCCTCTCTCCCCCCTCAAGGACTTTTGGCATTTGGCAATGTCTGGAAACATTTTTAATTGTCACCACTTGGGGACAGGGTGCTACCAGCATCGAGTGGGAGGAGGGGGTGGGGGATGCTGCTGTACACACTATAATGAACAGGACAGCTTCCGCAACAAAGAAGCATCCCTTCCAAAACATGAGCAGTGCTGAGACTGAGAGCCCGTGCATGACCTCACTAATTATCCATTCACTTCTTTGGTCTTCAGGAGGCTGGCCTTCCAAATGCAAGACCAAGATGCTCCTTTCTTCTTTCCCATCTTCCTCCTCCACTTAATCTCCTTCCATCCTCCTCGTCCACTCTTCTTTCATTTCTGCTCAAACACAATCTACTCTTTTATGATGCCGTCTCCCTCTAGGAGTCATTAATCTACTCAATATCACACTGATACTAACTGCTCAAAGACTGTGAATGGATAAATGATAGTAAGCCTTTAATAATTTAAGAAAAATCATTGATGAAATGCCTTTCACTTCTTTCCCTTTTATCTCTTAAGAGATGCTTCTCCACACACATGTCTATTAAAATAGGAACGGTGTCCAATTTAAGATTCACTGAGGGCTTCTACCAAACCTTCATGAATCTGGTGAAGGAGCTAACAAGTAAGTGTCTCAGGAGGGCAGCAGTTTAAAAAAAAAAAAAAAAACTGAGCCAGAGGGGGTCAGAAGTAGACTTTGGGATGGCAGCCACAGAGGGACAAGTTTGGACCAAGGTGGAGCTGGGGCGGGGACTGAGCTTCAGCAATAGGCTTGAGACTAGGGTCCTTCATTGAAACAAGAGGGAATGAAAGAGAAGAGACAGTGACTCTTTCTATTTACCTGAACTTCAAAATTCTCTGAGCAACAGAACGGGCCTAATGTGTACCAGGTGGGATTTAAATGTAAATGAAAGCAAAAATTTTCAAATACTAGAGACTGCTAAACTTTGAGGTTGAATGATATGGATGTCCTGCTCTACTGGACTTTGTTATTTTTTTTTAAGGGATTTGATATATAGTATTATAGTCCAATTTAGGCTAAGGAGAAGATTAAGTTTCTTAAGAGCTGTAATTTGTGTTTTCGTGTTATTTTTCCTGAAGTTTTAGCAATAGCCATTTGATATCTTGCCCTTGGCCACTCACACCAACTGAGTGCCTTTGAGGTTAAATTATCATAAATTATTTCCAAAGATTGTTGTCATTGTTGTTGCTAATGATAGTGGTGCTTTTTGATTTTTTAAGAAATGAAAGAAAAAGTTTGAAAAGTATATGAGAATGTTCAGATCTCAGAGCAGTCTTTTTTCTTCTCCAGGTTTTTAAAAAAAAAAAAAAAAGTCTGATTTTTGGTATCATCTGAACTTGAATTAGTTTAAATTTTTTTTTTTTTGAATTTAAAAGAGAAGAAAGGTAGGACACATTGGGCACAGTTGCTCCTTATTCTAAGATATGTCCCCACTCCAGAAATTGAGTCACCCTGCATCATCCTTCAGCAGCCACACTCCTGTCTCTTTAACAAACTGGAAATGAGAAGGGGGCGGGCCTCCGGAGTGGCGAAGGTTCTGATTGGTCGAGCTAGGCAGGAAGTGGGCAGTGAAAGCGTCGCTTCTGTTGTCCGGAGGCTGCGGGGTGAGTGGCCCGAGGCTGCGCAGGGCTTCGGGGCGCTGGACAGACAGTTGCTTCAGCTCACAAGAGTGCCAAAGTGGGGTACAAAACGGGTCCCCTTCATCGCGGTGGGTTCGGGGCCCTGGCAGCCTTTTCGCGGAGGTGCCACGCCCTAGCGGCTGGGCCGCGGTGGGCCCGGGGTCCACTCGGACCACCAGGACCGCGCAGTGGCCCAGGAGCTGGAAAGAAGGTGTCTCCTGGGCGCTGGCCGCCGCCCTCGCAGCTCAGCCGAGGGCCCTATCTCAACATAGATTCTCTTTTTCCCCTTTTCTGCAGGCTCGTTTCTGGCGTCATGGCTCAAAGGGCCTTTCCGAATCCTTATGCCGATTATAACAAATCCCTTGCCGAAGGCTACTTTGATTCTACAGGGAGGGTGAGTTTGGGATTTATCTGCCTGCATCCCTGCCTTAAACGCCCAAGTGTTTGGAAAGGAGCTCATTTTGACTAAAAGAAAGGCATTATCAGCCCTTTTTTAAAAATATAGAATTTCAGTATAAACGTATGAAATCTATTTAAAATATGTAAAATATACAATTTGAGCTCTAACATGTTGAACTTCTTTCTATAAGGAGACATTGTTAATATTATTAATATTAATAATTGAAATAACTTCCTTGATAATTAAATTATAAAAGTTGGCAGCTATGCAAATTCTGGGTAATTTTGCTTTTTTGACCATTTTTGGTTTGTATTTTAAAGAAAGGTGAGAAATTTTGGTGATATTTCACATGCACCGTGTTACTGTTTTATGACTGAACAGGAGTACAGGCAGGGTAAGGCAAAAAGTAAACCAAAATGTGGTAAAGACGTCTTTATACTGAAAGTGCTAAGAGAAATTTGGCACATAGGCCTGAAATTTTTTTGCACCATTTCCACTCTTCCCAAGACATCCCCACAGCTGGCAATAAATAAGTAAATAACTGGTAAATTAAACTGGTTAGCACCTCACAAGTCACCGTGTGAAAGAGAACCTGGACATGAGATACCAGAGGACTGTGTTTTCTTGTGGCTCAGTTGTTAAGAGGGAATACAGTTCTTGTTAAGAATACCTGGTTGAGAAATCTTAGGAGTTAGGTTGGAAGAGTGATCTCTTTACATATACACACTTTTTTTTTTACCAGTTCATTTCTTCTAAGCTCATCAGTCATGCAAAAAAGCATTTTCACATGTGGTTCTTAAATCTTCAAGATTTCATATCTGCCAAGTTAACTTTCAGTGATTCTGTTGGTTCTTTCCCTAAAACACTTGTCATTATAGGTGAACTTGGGTGAGTAATGCAGGAAGGAGGAATGAAAGAGATGGAGAAGAGCTGGAGGATCGAAGGGTGCCAAGATGTATACGGAGCTAGAATCAATGTGGTTCTTTTAAGATCAGAATTGAACTGCACAAACAAAGCTTCTGAGAATTACCTTGAAGTCAGATGGCTTCCTTTTGGCCATTTGGACCTGCGTTCTGCCCAGCTCTGCAGATCCTGAAGCTGAAGCACTTGTCTTGTCTTGTTGGAGGAAGACATGCTGCTTCATGCTTACTTAGCAAAGAGAACACTTGAGGATGGATCCTAATGTCAGAAGCTGTCAATAAAATGTCGCTCACTATTTAGGCTGTTTATAAAGTAAATGCTTTTTTACAAATTTAACTCTGTTTTCTAAGGGAGAAAAAAAGATATCCATAAATTTGAACTCTGGCCCCAAAATTATAGTGGGATTTATTGACTAGCACATGTTTTTTGGAACCATCCCAGAAAGAAATTGACCTACAAGTTCTAAAATTGTTTAATGTTGAACACCAAGGATCAGACCCTGGAGATCTGTCCTCCTTAACTTGTTAACACAAAGATTTCTATACAGAACTGCTCTGTTTTCTGGTATCAGAGAAAAGGGCTTTTAGAGTCTTCAAATTATTGCCAGGTTTGAGTAATTTCGTGGTCTGCCACAAGCAATCAGTGTTCTTAGGCAGCTCCCCTTTATTAAATGCAATTATGTGACACATAGAAAGTAACTTCCATTCTTGAGGCTGAGGCATTTGCATTATTCTTGGTTGCTTACAGTAAGTCCAGGCAAGATGATAAATTATCCATGATATATGAACAGGATATGTCATGTTGTCATGTAGAGGCACTCTTCTATCTAGTTGAGATTTATAGACCTTTTATATTAATACTGAAGTATATTTTATCTTACTAAATGTATATTTAAGGCTTGTTGAAATCTTAACCTCTTGGCAGAAATTGTTAAATAATGGGAGTGTGTCCATCAAACACTGTGGTTTCTTCTTTGGAGTGTGGATTAAGGGATCATGGTGATGCCTCAGAATAAATAAGCCAGATGTGACTGACTGTCTGTTTTGCCTATCAGAGATACTCTTCAGAGCATCAGTAAAACTTAATATCTTTTGTTATTATCAGTAATTCTGATACTGCCTTTCTTACTTTTGTCAATGTTAAGATGCCTTTTTTTAAAAAATGACATTATAATGCACACAGGGAGTCGTCAGGTTTGTTTTTACAATCCTCATTTGGTGAAATAAGATGTTTGTACCCCTGTCATGTTTCCTGCCATTGTTTCAGCATTTTACTGCTTTGTGAAATCCAAGTCTGGGAATCACAGCAGATTCCTAAAATTATTGAGGGATACATTATGGTGACCTTTAAAGACACTTCATGATTCAGGGTATACAGAACTTTCAAAATATTTTTCAGTTACCTTTGGGACAAATAACAATTATTGGATAGACTTCACCATTTGCCCCGCATCCGGGCCTTCATGCAGATGTCACAAACCCCACACCCCAGCCTTAGTGTGTTTTCAATCCATATCCAAATCATTACTTTTTATAGACCATTGGACTGCTTAAAATAGTAAAAATGTCAACATTCACATCCCTGAGTACAAAAGGCATGAGACACACAATCTCGTTCGATCCTCAGTACACCTTTTGAAATTGGTGGGGCAGGTATTATCCTGACTTCACAGGAAGTCATAAAGAAGTTAAGGGGTGAGCATGATCACTCAGCTAATAGCAGACAAGGATGTAGCCAGTCTCATTCATGAAGCGATATTTACTTTTTTGAAGCCTGCTGGGTGCTGTACTGGGCGTGGGTTTTTGATGCTAGGTCTCTTTCCACTCTGCTTCAGCCTCCTGAGATCGGTGAATTTATTCTGCATTTCTTATGCTACTTCTACAATTTTTTTAAATGATTATCTATTTTTTCTAAAGGGATTTTGATAAATGTTCATCTTCATTTTTTAAATAACAGAAACAATTCATGTGTTTCTTTAGAAAATTAACATTGCTGCTATCTGAATACTAAAAATCCAGTGGCTTGAAAACAGCAAACATTTTCTGATTTCTGTTTGGTTTAATAAAATGACTTTTATTATAATAAAAATATTGGTTTAAATAATAGATGATTCCTGTCAGGTGGAAATTACTGTGATCCAGTTTATCACTGGCAGTCTGATAAATATTTAAGTTACAGCAAAATTATTTAAGTTACAGCAAAATTAAATATTTAAGTTACAGCAAAATTATTTCCTCACATGAGTAAGAAAACAGAGTAGTACTTTTAAGTTTAGTTAATTTGTTCTTGCTGTTAAAAGTAAAATAATTATCCAGTCTCTAAGGCAAAAAAACAAATGTAGCTTAAGTAGAAATGAAAGACCCTCCTATTATTTATTGAAATATACTCATTTTACGCTATTGCATCAGTTACATGTATGACTGAAACACCAGAAAGCACTCCACTATTTTTGATAGCCTGTGGTCTGTGACACCAAGTGGCCCTTATTTTTTGATACTTGTTTTCCCTCTAATACCTACAGCTAACTCCAGAGTTCTCACAACGCTTGAACAATAAGATTCGAGAGCTTCTTCAGCAAATGGAGAGAGGCCTGAAGTCAGCAGACCCTCGGGACAGCACCGTTTACACTGGCTGGACAGGTATGGAGTGCTGCCTGTGAGCTGGCACAAGCATGGTGAGAGAGAGCCTAGGCATTACCTTCCAGAGCTGTGTGACTGAATGGTGCACCCTTAAACGATTCTGGGGAGAACACAGTGCCCTCAGCCTAACCTGGGTGTCTCCTGGATCTTTAGCAGTGCTTAGAATTTAGGGCAGGGTAAACATATTCATGGAATTCATGCCTGACACAGATTTGGATGGCTGCCATACTTGGAAGAAAAATTTATGTTCAACATTACATGGTTCATTCGGAGATGGGATTCAGTGGGAAGAGTTCCATAATACAGTGCATGAAACAGGAGAATTTACCTATGGAAATAAAACATGTCCAGAATTATCTTTTTTTTTTTTTTTCTTTAGGTATTAGTGATCCATACAGGGACCCAGGGTCAAGTATAGATTCTGTGAACTAAACCTTCCATTTGGTCATTGCTGGTTGGTTGACATTCACTGTTTCGCCAGTCATTAAGAGGTCAAGAAAGTTTGCGAGGAAATAGTACGTGGCTGTCAAAAAGGTGAGGGGGAACCACAGAGGGAAAGTTGAAGAACTGCAGCTAGCTTACTAATGCAGAGACACAGAAAGACAGCTTTCTAATCTTGAAGAGAGCACAGCTTAGAGACTCCGTGTTTCTCAGTTACTCTCAAAAAGTAGACAAGGAGGAGCAGGTCTTCAGCATAAGAAATTTGGATTTCATTTTAAGGCAGTGGTGCTTATCATAAAAAATGCAGGTTCCTGGACCTCACAGCCGAGATTCTGCTTCAGCAGGTCTTGAACAGGGCCCAGAAATCTGCAGTTTGCAAGCCTCAGTGGTCCTGATACAGACAGTCAGCTTTAAAGTGTACTTTGAGAGCTTTCCTATGAGAGAAATTTACTAATAGCAGTCTCTTAGCAACCTCTTTTAGTAATGGCAAGTGATTCAGTCTTTTCTGATGGAAATTCTTTAAACCCTGCAGCTGTGTCATATTGGCAAATGAGGCACTTATTACCATAAATCCCTCTGGTCTCTCTCATACTTATCCCGGAATGAAGGGTTATGAATAATCAATTTTTCAGCCAATAATTGAGAGTTAAAAAATTATTACTGTACATTAATGTTCAAAGACAAGAATTTAGTACTTTAATAATAGAATATATTGAATGAATTTTGGCTCTTAAAGGAATGAAGATCATCAGTTTGTAGTTTCATGATCATTTGACTGTTAAAGGACAGAAGTAAAACACATTTCTTGTTAATGTTACCAGGATTGACATTTGAGTGACAGGAGTCAGAGTGTGTGTGTGTGTGTGTGTGTGTCCCAATAACTAATGAGTGACAGGAGTCAGAGTGTGTGTGTGTGTGTGTGTGTGTGTCCCAATAACTAATGTTATATTCCAGACACTGATGTAACTGCTTTGTATTAAATAACCCATCTAAACCTCAGAATAACTCCATGGCATGGATATCATTCAGACCCCCATTTCGTAGATGAGAAAACTGAAGCAAAGCAAAGCTGAGTACCTTGTTCACGGTAACACAGCTAGTAAATGACAAAGATAGGATTCAACCAGCAAGCTTGGCTTGGAGTGCAAGTGTGAGTGTATGAGTGCATCATGTGTCTTTTACTTCTCCTACATCTGGGATCACTCCATATATTTTATAAGTGAAGAAGATCTACACGTAAGCTGTAAGTTGGAGTAATTTGAGCAATGCCAACATGATGCCACTCATGCTGTACAAACTTTTTAGACATGGCTAATGACTAGTCAGTGTTAAGTGTTTTAGAAAAAAAATCACAATAAACCCTGCTAAAACATGACAGGAATTTGGAAAGGTAGAAGAAAACATGGCTTCTTAGATAGGCAGGAGTAATTGCTATTAAAATGTCTACTAAATAACATTATTTGGGATTGGACATAGAGTAAACCCTCTAAAAATTTATGGGCATTTGCAGCTAGAAAGTGAAATCTCCAGCGCTGTTCTGCAAAAGTTGTTTTTCCCCTTCCTAATCCTGAATTAATTTATTCAGCATGGTTTCAGGATGAAAAATTAACTGGGCCAAAACAAAAGCTTTTCCTCCTAATTGTTCATATTTGAAAAGGCTTGTGGAGGATCTTCTTGAGTAAAATAATCGCCTATCGTCTGAAAGCAATTAGTAGCTCTTGCAACTGTTAATAAGCGATATTTGAAATGAACAGCCTCAGTTCTTTTCACTGAAATCCTCCTTTATAAAATTTAGTACACTGAAGTATAGTGCATCATGATTTTGATGTATGACACATGCCAGCAATAAACATTGAGTTGTTCTTTTTGGCCTTAATCCTTTCCCGGTAGATTTACAAGAGCTCATTAAGTATCTGTTCCCAGCTTGGGAGGCAAGGGAAGCCATTTGGTCCTTTAGATGCTCCATCAAGAACTGTTCCATGTGCCTGTGCACATAGCAGCAGGCAGTGCAGGAAAACAGCAGGCATGGAAGCCCCTTAAGATCAAATCTGAAGGCCCGCTGCTGAGTGGTGGTGGGTAGTGTCCAGGGGTCTGTGGGGACTCACCAGAGAGCATAATGCAACCTGCCATTGGGCTGCTGTGGGTTTTATTCCAGGTAGATCATAGGTTCTAGGGGAGAGAGGATTTTAAAGTACCTTATAAAATGGAAAACATGAAACACTGGTGAGGAATTGTTACTATAAAGGATTAAATGAGCAGATGAAGTATTCTCGTGTTAGAAATAAGCATTTACTAGGAAAGATTGGTTCCCTTGCAGATAACATAGTAGAAAAGTTAAGTAAACCCAAGGGATGGCTGATCTCACTAGTGTCTTCAAGAGAGAATGAGGAAATGTGCTAGCCTTCATTTAATTTTATTTTTTTCCACTCTTAACTATGATGATTCCTAAGGGAAATGATGATCAGCTCATGCTTAAAAAAAAAAAAAAAATACACAGAGGACTCTAGGGGATTTAGTTCCAAAAGACATGACCCAATCTTATATAACCAACTCAGAAAGTTAATGAGGCCAAGATTGGCCTGTATCTCCTCTTTTCAAGTATTAGATAACATTTTAAATAAGAGGGTATGCAGCATAATCCCTGGAGTAATATTAACTCACACTCCAAATGCAGGTTATTAAAGTGTTTAAAGATGCTGTTCGTCTGATCTGCCAAATGTATAGCTTCTGAGCTGCAGCTTTAGTATGTGGGTCTTAGTTTCTGCTGATACCAGACTTATTTAAAAGGAATCACTCTGGTCTGATGTCTTTTTTTTTGCAATTTGATCTCCTTATAAGTAGCTCTTAATCAGAGCCAGCATTTCAATGTCTAATTTGAGCCGTGACCAAGTGCCCTTCACCTTCATGAGAAGCACCTGTGCCTTCCAGCCAGTGTTGTTAGGACAAACGGAAGGGATCAACAGCATGGATCTACACCGGGTTTATTAGAGCCCTTCGCAGTGACTGCTAGACAGATGGATGTGCCAAGAATGTCGCCTGCTTTCTTTGTACCTGTAGGTTATCTTAAATTGCTGAGACACAGGCTTGAAGCAGCTCTAGGGTTTAGATGCCACCAGTGTGCTTGGGTGAAGCACAGAGAATGGGATGAGACTGTTGATAGGTAGATCAGAAGAAATGGCCAGAGGTAAAGAAAGAAGGCATATCTAGGCACTTGATTTTTACAGACAGTACCGAGGAGACCGGGACCACATTTTGTTATTTTCATTCCATTAACTTCAGTAGTTACACAACGCCAGCTCCATAGTTGATGCTTGATAAATATTCGATGAATGAACAAACGAATGAGTGGACAGAGAGCGGCCTGCCATTGCCACTGCAGCTGCCACCTAGCAAACTAAATGTCACAAATAAAGCCAGGTGGAATCGGGAAAGGGCAGGGATCTAACTCATGTCATGTCTATTAGGATGTGAAAGAGTCAGTTAGTCACAAGTCTTTCCCTTCAGCCTCAGATGCAGTTGAGAAATGAACTTAGAAATGAGGCCGGTCTCATAATATCTGCTTTATGCTTGGTAAAGCTGGATAAAGAGCATATGTTTAGACCTGGACATGAAATAGGCTTCCTCCCTTTTGCCCCCAGTTTGAACTTACTTCCCCAGACTCAGAGAGCACCTAGACAGCCCAAGGTATGGATTACCACATAAGAAACAGGATTGAGAGGAAGAGAGAGCCTGAGGACAAGAAGACTTTCAGAAAGCTTGAGAGGCCAGATGCACGTGTGTCGGGAGCACTTGGCCAGCTGTCCCCAGCCAGAGGAGCCAGTGAGGGCGGAGAAAGGCAGGGAATGGAAAAAGGAAGAGGAGAGTATGGCTCCCTCTGTACTCTCTGGCATCAGAGATGAGACATGAGAAGTGACTCATTCAGCACACACAGAGATTCACAGTCTAATGGAGTTGGGCATTTATTGAGTGAGTACTATGTGCTGGGAATGATTATATTGATCAGCATGATTCACACGCAGTAACTGGAGTAGCTACTGTCATTTCCATTTTATAGATAAAGACTCAGGCACAGAGAGATTTAGTAAGTAGGGTAAGATAACACAGCTGGGAAGCGGCAGAGCCAGGCTTCAATCCCAGGCAGTGATTCCTGAACCCACGCTCTTAACGACGACTGTGCTGAGGGATTTATCACCTGTTATGGTAGTCTGAATAAAAGACTGGGAGCACTTCCTAATTTGATGGTTACACAAAGCAGTACACTGCAGGGCAACTGAGGGAAGGAGGGAGGAAATTATGATGTCTCCTTTTTAAAATTTTAATCTCTTTTCCTCTTGTGCTCTGGAAATAAAGGAGAAAAGAAGATACATCTTCAGAGGGCTCATTTGCCCTCTATTTACTTTTCCACTTCTTTGTGTGGGGCAGTATTATTAAATCAAGAGTGTAGAGTGGCAACTGGTTTCGTCCCCAGATTACCTGTATGAAAAGTACTGGAGTTGGAAAGCCAGCACCATGCCCGGCTTTAATCTGAAGACTGTATGGATGTACTAGTCAGGGCAGTGTTTACTCCAGGGTTTGTGGAGAGCGCTACAAATAGTAACTGCAGTGACTGGAAAACAGGAATCCTACCCTTAAGACACTGTCATCTTGTTGAAGAAATGGAAATTCACACACTCAAACACACACAAAATTGAGGCACAGTTACAAAACATTGCATTACAAAGTACCAACCTACTTAGAAAGCAGGTGATCATACTGTATGGGGTTAATCAGAGAAAATTTTCGTTTCTTATATTTTCATTAATCTGAAAGGGGAAAAAATGACGAGCTTTTAAAGTTTCAACTAGGAAACAGTTTATTTGAAATTTAGGTTGGAACAACCCATACCCCTTCCTTTAGGAAGTTCTTGTCTACACATCACTGTTGAGACCCATTCTTGGGCCTTAGCTGAGCACCTCCAGTGACTCCAGCAGTATCTGTAACCTGAACATGATTTTTCCCACCAGAGTACATGAAGAGTCTTCAAAAGCACCTGGCCTGCAAGGAAATAACTTGCAGAGCTGAAGTGGCAAAGGTTTTTACATCAGTGTAGGCTGTTTGTAAAATAAATGAATAATGTTAAGAAGCAACCTCTAAAATGCAGAATTACAGAGAAGTGTTTTGAGAGCTGCATACATCTGTGGAGATTTTTATCATCTCCATAGATATTTGAGATGCACCAGGGTCTTGATTGGTCAAGATGAATAGGACTAATGATCCCTCAGAAATTCAAAGGCTTAGTATTAATTACTACTCAGCAGCTGGCTATATTTATAGTACTACTGAGGATAAGTAGCTGAGTAAGGAAACTGCATATTTAAAGTGTCCCTAAACAATTTACCCTCCCTCCCTAGAGTACTAGCTACAGAAGGAAACCAAATAGAAAAAATCTAGTTCAGAGCTTTCATACTGAGAGCCAGGATGGGTTCCTGTTACAGCAAAGTTTTATTTGGTCCTCATAGTCTATTTTTTGTCTTTCAAGTAAATTAGTTGTCAACATTTCAAAACCAAGTGACTCCTAGGATGAGACATGAGGCAGTGCCAGACATCCGGAACTTCTTATAAAGAATGACACTGTCCCTAGTGTTCAGAGCAGCACTGTCCTTAGACCTTTCTGCAGTGATGGAAATGCTACTTTGCCATCCATTACAGCAGCCACTAGCCACATCAGGGATGTGAAATGTGGCTAATGTGACTGAGTCTGTCACATTGGCCACTGCGGTTCTGAGCAACCAAACAGGTTCCAGGAGTTATAAGATGGAAGCAGTAGGTATCTGGGCTTCTGCTGGCCTCTCAGATCACAGAAGCTGATAAGTAGGTTCTGTTTATTTCTTAGAGGGCATTTATCCAACCTCTCTTCCCTGAACTCCAGATTCACACACCCTGCTGCATGCTTGACATCTCTGCTTGGATGACTAATAAATACCCCAAACCCAACCTGTCCGAGGTTTGGCTCCCTCTTTCTGCCGTCTCCCTGCCAGGCCCCATTTTAGACACTTCCAGGGCTCACCCTATCTGGTGTCCCCCTCCTGGGCTCCTGGGAGGTTACACCTCTTGATGTCATTGTAGCTAGGTGAGGCCACCTGTTCTGGTGCAGTGGCCACAGGTGGAAGCCAAAGCATGCAGCTGCAGGTGTGTGCCCGCGGTACTCTTCCACGGGGCTCGTGTCTAGATCTGCTTCCCTAATAAAGGCCCACATGTTCAGTCCCATCGTGGAGGTCCTGGACTAACACCTGTAGCCAAATTTATCTTTGAAAAACGCTGTTTTTGAATGCTGCTACTCTATATAAACTAGCAGATTGGCATCAAATCTAAATTTCTGTGTCTGGCTTTTAATAATCTGAACCCCCAAGGAGGTCCAGCCTTACTAACCAGGTCATCCCCTGGTCTTCTTGTGCACGTGGATTTGCTCAGCTGATTCCACATGCTGGGAGTGCTGTCTGCATTTGCTCCATTTTAGCCTTCCCACATGTGAAGCCTCCCTTTCAGTCCATGCCCCACCCATACCTACTTCTCCTTGAGGTGGTTTTTTTTCCCCCAGGATGGAGGGGATACTCTGCCCATCTCTCTCTGTTCCTTCTCCAAGTCAGCTTCCAAGGCTGTGAATAACTAAAAAACTAACATGCTATTTCTGAAATTAGTGACTTCCCATGCATGATTCTAAATGATACTTTATTGATTGTTTTTGACTGAAGTTACTTAAATTTGCCTGGATTTGCATGTAAAATAAAGGTGGTATCCCCAAAACAACTTTCCCATACCCTTTGGGAAATGAAGACCATCCAGAGTAGGAATAATCTCCTTTTCCTGAAGGACGGTACTCATTACTTAACAGAATTAGGACATTATCGAAATATTATTGATCACCGTTAATGACTTGAGTATTAATGGGAAAATAATGGCTTAGATTTTGCTGTACTCATTTCTCAGCATCTCTCTCTTCATGTGGGTTATTTTCTCTTTTATAATATGTCAATATGTTTAAGTCATATATATGAGCAAATCTAACAAGATAGTAAAATTCAGACCAAAAAGCATTGGTTTCCATAGCTAGCGACAGTAGTTATCATGGAGTGGACTAGCTAAAAAAGAAGAAGATTTAACTTAAATTTTGTACCAACAAAAATGTCAGAATTCATCCAGAGTCATAAAAGGTGGGGGAGGGATTTTTTTTAAATTATTCTAAAATCTAAAACAGTTTGGAGTATATTCTTACAATTAATTGCAATCAAATTTTAAGTCTCAATTCAGTCTTCTCTGGTCTGGAGGAAAAAGTGAAAGGGTAGAGGAAGAAAGTAAATCTCTATTATTCTACTTTTTGTTTAATAAACAATAAAGGAGGAAATTTTATCTGCTATTCAAATTTAAGTCCAAGGATATTCTTGATTAAGTAGCATATTCTGTGATTAAAGAAAACATTAAAAAGTGTAAACTCCATACATCATCCTATATTGAGACTCATAAGCATATTTGATGGCTTTTATTCTAGAAGCCAGTAAGAAACATTCTTTGTCATTATATTAAATGTCTTTTAGAGACTGGAATCATATTTGGGGATGAGTTTACGAATGGGTACAACTGTAATCGTCCCTCCAAAATCTGGCCATCCCCTAGAGGTGTCGGCGGGTCTCAGAGGATCGCCCATCTAGCAATTGAAGGTAGACGTCTGCGAGTCATCTAGACATCTCCCCCTCAGACGTTCCTTACCACTTTCTGTTGATTTTTGCCTTCCAGACAGTTATCTTTACAGTTCAGTCTTACTCCATCTCTACTGCAACCACTGTCTCTCACTTGTATTCCTGAAATATCCTCCCTAACTGCTCCCCCTGCATCCACTGTTCCATACTCTTTAACAAACCTTACAGTGCAATTACAGTGAATTTTTAAAATAAGAAATTTAATTATGCTATTCCCGTGTGTTAAAATGGTGCTTTTCAAATAAAACTTAAAATCCTGAACTGGTTTACAAGACCCTATGTGGTCTCCAACTACTTTGGGGGAAGGGGCTGGGATCCCCAGGAATTGGACCATCACCCACTTTTTGACCTTTTATGATCAGTCTTGAAACTGTCATGGCATCTGTGGGAGTACCATTTAGCAGCTATTGTGTTTCAGTGAATGTACTTCTACCTACCTCTCCAGCTTTGAAGAGAGCTGTATTCTTTAGGACTAAGCTTACTAGCATGTGGGAATACACCTGAAATAACAGTGGCTTTAACACAACAGAACTTCTCTCTTGTGTCAGTAGACAGTCAGGGACTGGTGTGGCGGCAGCTTCAGAGTCCTTTGGGTTTTAAGTTTCTTTGATCTTGATGCTTTACCATCCTCATCACAGAGCTGCCACTTCATGGTCTAAAATGGCTGCTCAAGCTACACCATCACATCTGCATTCCAGCCAGGAGGAAAGAAATTGCAGGTCCCCCGCCTTTCAGGAACATTTTCTGAAGCTACCCTCATTATCCCCACTATGTCTCACTGGTCAGAACTTACCCATGCACATGGCCATACCCAGCTGTAAAGAAGACTGTTCTGGGCAGCATGTACCTAGCTAAAACCCAGGGTGTTATTGTTGAGAGAAAAGGGAGATAAATTTGAGAGGACTGCTTAGCAGTCTGTTATAAGAGCTAAGTTCTTATCTTCGAGAATGGAATGTGAATCAAAACTGTCTGATACAGAAAAATCAACAGAAAGCACCTAACATACTAGAAATGTGGAGGCAGATACTAAGGAAATGGCTAAAATTATTGAAAGTGGTTGCTTCTGGGAGGCAGGAATAGAGTAGGGCAAGAAACGGCAAAACTCTATTAAGCCTTGCAGTACTGTTTGACTTTTTTCAATGAAGAACAAATTTATTTTGATAAAAATTACATGTGAAAAGAGTAAGCATGGACTGAGGCAGGGCTGTGAGTAGGTATGAGGGCTGGATGAGTTTTCCCTGCAGAGCCCTTGCGGTTGTGTCTTTATTTCCCACCTTGCCAGTTACCTCTCAATCTTCAGTATTTATGCAAAGTTGATGTTATAAGCATGAATATTGTCAAAGGTTAGAAGATTGTAAGAATCAGGTTCAAGACAGTGGGTTATAGGCAATTCCCCCCATTTTTTCCATTATCAAACTAGGCCACCTGATGTATAAAATATTGATGAGGCATTAAATGTCTTTGACTTACTGCATTTTGTCTTATTTTCCTGACCTAGACTGATTCATAGTAAGCTTGTCCAGGAACATTTTTCTAATTGGCAATAGCACTCCTCACTTGAAACCCTTTTCACCGTTGGCTGTCTTGCAGCAGGGAGGAAGGTAGGCACTGTAAACTGCAAACAGCAGAAGGTTTGCTTAATCAAAATACGCAGACATAGAGGGCCAGAATTGAAGGATGAGAGAAATAGAACTGAGGTCATGGGGAGCCAATTCTCCGGTGATCGAAAAGAAAAAAAAAAAAACTTTTCATATAAATGAAATATTGTGAGACTTTGAGAAATGACTGTGTTTTTCATGAGAAATGCATCAGACCTTACAATTGCACACCTTAATGGGTTTTGTTTAGTAACTATTTAGGCCAAGAGAAATTCTTGATAATGAGAGACAAAGGTCTGAAAAGGAAGACAATCATTGGGTTTGTATTTAATCACTTTTTATTTTCTCTGGTCTCAGTCATGTCATTATCTGGCTTCAGTGCCTACATAACTTAATTAGGAAAGTTCTGGCAGCGATGGGAACAGGAGGGCAAAGTGAAAGGGTAACAATTTAAACGGGTTGCCTGCAGATGCCTGCTGTGGATGGAGATGAAGCCTATTAAGGACCTAATTCTAGAAGAAGCTCTTGACATTGATCATTTGTGAAAAGGAGAACTTTTTTTTTCCTTACCCACATACATGGTTTTGTACACTTATGTCTACAAACCTTAAGCACTGGTACATCTGATCAGCAGCTTGTGGAATTACTAACACCAAGCCACTTTGAAAGAGCAGACAAGGTTATTAACTTTGGCAGGAAATGAAAATTTGGCCTCAATATACATGTGAAATTGAATTGTCTGTAGCACAAAGCTTTGGAGATTACCCATGCAAAATGAGAAAAGTATCTAAATTTAAAATTGTCCTCAGTACAGTGAAAAGTAATTTTGCAAACTGCGTTTTTACTGCATTGAAATCCATGAAGAGATTGGCTCTATTAATTTAGATTTAAACAGAGACTCTGTATCTTCTAAAAATGGTAAATGAGATGGAAAATGTACTTTAAGGGGAGAAATGAGTTTCTGGAAATGCTGCAGGCAGGCAGGCTCCCTACCCCACATCTTTGAGTCTGCCCTGAGACCAGTCGGCTTCAGAGGAAAGGATCCGTCTACTGTGACAGGCATTTGGAACGAAGACGTGCAGACAAGGCCTCAATTACATATAGCCAGCTTTAAGAGCAGGATAAGAAGCAAGTCAAGTAAGGCTCAAAGCAGAAGTTTTTGGCAGCTTCTACAGCACAGTTCCTAAAGTGGCTGGGTCCTCGACAGTGAGAAAAAAAAAAAAAAATTAAAGAGGAATTGAGTTCATTTTCTCAGATCTCAGATAACTTAGTACTTTTCTTATAATCCCTGCCTGGAACAATACTGGGTAGGGGACTTGGTTACTCTGTCTTGTCATGGAAGAAATTATCTTCTATGCAAAGAAAAATTGAGTTTTTCCTTTGCTAGTCTGTGAATTTCTTTAGCTCACAAGAACAAACATTTCTTGTTTATTATTAAATTAATTATTATTTGTTAAATAAGTATGTGGCGATTTATTTGGAACCATAGGTTTATGGCCTATCATTTAACCATCAAAAAGAATATATTAACACAATAGCCAGAGTGCAGGAAGGATTAATATTAAACTTGGGTTTAGAGTTCTTACAGTTCCTATTTTGATTTAGAGTTGTAATGGTAAGGAAACTGGGAACAAGTGGTTGCCTGCTGGTTCTTAGAGCTATTTAGTAATAAAGCTGAGTCAAGAACTAAGGTCATCTGAACTTCCAGATAATTTACATGTTTATTATAGTTTATCGAAAATCAACACTGCTGGGTCGGCAACACACACAAAACATACAATCAAATGCCCTCTCCTCATCTGTACGTGATTTTCTTTTTGCTTTCCAGGTATTGCTGTGCTTTACCTACAGCTCTATGATGTGTTTGGGGACCCTGCCTACCTACAGATGGCACATGGCTACGTAAAGCAAAGTCTCAACTGTTTGAGCAAGCGGTCCATCACCTTCCTCTGCGGGGACGCGGGCCCCCTGGCAGTGGCTGCTGTGGTGTACCACAAGATGAACAATGAGAAGCAGGCAGAAGACTGCATCACCCGGTAATCATGTTTCTTTCTGAGAATTATTATCTATGTCATGAGGCTTTAACTCTTTGTGTGTTAGCAAAAGAACATTTTAGTGAATTTACCTCTCTCTCAGCAGTAAATCTTAGTACTGGCATTTGTCTCAAATTATTCCTGTGATGTAGTTAAGGAACAACCATTATAATCCCTATTTTATTGCAAGATACAGTGACACTGACACCTTCCAGATCAAACATCAGTTCAGTAACAAAAATGAGATCAAAAGCCTGATCATGTGATTACTAATCCAGAGTGCTATGCAAGATCAGTAATTCAAAGAAGTGTGGTTCACGGCAGGCAGTAGGCTGGGAGAGGCCTCCTGAGGGAACACAAGCAGATTCAAAACTGCTTTTCTTACGGGCAAGTGACATGCAAATCCAGGTTTTCATTTTTAATACAAATCAGGGCAACTCACTAGAAGCTTGTGACTCATGAAGATTACTAAACTTTTGCACTCATAAACTACATTTATTACTTTACTGGAGTTTACTGAACACTCTTTCAGAATTGTGCTAAGAAGTCTGCTGCCATGCAGCTCTGCATGCAGTGCTGTTAGGCTCCCACTGACTGTGCTAACAAGCAGAGTTACAATTCCAGCAAAGGGTTTTTGTTTCATTGTTTAGTAGACTTGACTTTTGAGAGCAGTTTTCAATTCACAGCAAAACTGAGAGGAAGGCACAGATATGGGTGTATTTCCCAAACATCCCCCTACCCCACACACTCATAGCCTCCCCTGTTACCAGCATCTTCTACCAGGCAGTCCTCTGATTGCAATCAATGAACCTACATTGACACATCATAATCACCCAGCCTACAGAGTTTACTCTTGGTGTTGTACATTTTGTGGGTTTGGATAAATGTATAATGACATACATCCATCATTATAGTATCATACAGAGTAGTTTCACTGCCCTAAAAATTCTCTGGGCTCTGCCTATTAATTCCTCTTGTCTCCTTCCTAACCCCGGCAACTATTGATCTTTTTAAAAAGGTCTGTCTCCATGGTTTTGCCTTTTCCAGAGTGTCATAGTGTTGGAATTGTATAGTATGTAGCCTTTTCAGATTGACTTCTTTCACTTAGTAAAATGCGTTTAGATTCCTCCATGTATTTTCATGGCTTGATAGCTCATTCTTTAATGCTGAATAATATTCCATTGTCTGGATCTATCCACAGTTGATTTATTCATTCACCTGCTGAAGGACACTTTAGTTTCTTTCAAGTTTTGGCAATTGTAAGCAAAGCTGTTATGAACATCCATGTGCAGGTTTTTATGTGGAAATAAATTTCTAGCTCTTTTGGATAAATACCAAAGAGCATGATTGCTGGATCATATGGTAAAAGTATGTTTAGTTTTGTAAGAAAAGTTACAGTCTTCCAAAGTGGCTGTACCACTTTGCATTCCCACCAGCAATGAATGAGAATTCCTGTTGCTCCACATCCTTATCAGCATTTGGTACTGTCAGTGTTCCAGATTTTGGCCATTTTAATAGTTATGTACTGGTATCTCATTGTTTTAATTTGCATTTCTCTTATGGTGTATGTTTTGGGGCATCTTTGATTTTTTAGATTTCTGGAGTTCATGGAAGAACAGAAGAAAAGAATTATTTGTAAATTACTTTCACATCTCCTCCCTTTTAGAGGAAGAATCTCTAAGTCTTTTCAATTCAATTTCAGGAAATCCAAAAATACTTGATGTCATGATTTATTTAATAAACCTACTTATTTATTTTACTTTTTTACCTAACCTTCTTCCTCATATCACACAGCCATTTTGAGATGTCACAGACACTCAAAGTCTCTGTATGGTATCCACTGCCAACATCATATTTCAGCGTCCCTTTTCTGGATTTTCTTAATATAGTGGTCTTTAAGAATAATAATGTTTAGTTTTAGAAACCAAAAGGGCCTTTGTGATCAATGAAAGTCTAATCCTTAGACAGAGAAACTGAAATCCAAAGAAATCAGAGTTTCCCTAAGGTAGGGATTCTTAACTTTGGAATTTTGAGAATTTTAGGGCTTCCAGAGATATATTTAAAACCCCCAAGTTGTATTCAGCATGAAGAGAACATTTACACTTTTCTTGGAAAGGGTCTCTGACACCGCAGAAGGAGTGTGAGTGTGAGAGAGAGAGAGGGAGAGAGTGAGTGAGTGTGTGTGTGTGTGTTTCTGCTCAGATTGTCCTGCAGTTGGCTGAGGGAGGTGGCAGGGAGGATAATGAATAGCACTAGTTCTTTGTACTGCTTGATTTATACTGTTTTCTCCCTTCCTTCTACGCATAGATAGTTGGTGCCACTACACGAATAAAGAACATTGCTTGTTTTGTGCCCAGTTAAGTGACTAACTTCACATGTATTTTGCTTTGGGGCCAGTACTTAGAGTGATGAAGAACTCAGGCTTTCTGGTCAGAAAGTGTATACCCTCTCTCTTTTGTTGTGTCAGGAGTAAGTAAAGGACTTCTTTTTGATAATAAAAGGCAAAAACTCTCCCCAGTAACACCCTGGGGAAATATTGCTAGGAGTGAAACAGAATTATCCTGTTTTTATATCTTTATTCTTCCTTCAGTGACATTTCAGTGACTTGTCTCTTCTAAAGATCAGTTGCTATTAATTAATATCAACATAGCAAAACAAATAAATGGAGCTGCAATGATGTGCTTCTAGGTTTGAGAGTTTCTGAAAACACATAAAATAACCATTATGTTTCATAAATGCTGTTATTTCTTCATTTTATCTTAAGAATATAGCACGTAAAACGTGCAGCTGCAAGTCCTACCTTTAGTAATTGGATCCAGTTAGATCCAGCAGTCTTAATGATTTGAATTCAAGTCCAGAAGGAAAAAAATGAAATACTTCCTTTCTTAAGTACTATCTTAATGAGATGCACTGAACAATATTTTTGAGTATTTGAAAGGTACTTGCTATCTACTTTGAGCTTTCCAGATGCAAATGAGTTTGGTGGCAAAATGATTGGTATGCTAATTATGTATCGCCACCTAGTGGTAACGCAGGTCATAAAGTTGGCAAATAAAGGAGTGGTGTTTTCTAATTCAGTGGTTCAAGCACATTTTATTTAGGTGAGAACATCATTGGAGCTAATGCAATAATTATTTCGAGTAACTTCCATAGAGCAGTGTTTGTTTAAAAATTGACAGTCCTTTCCCTTTTTGAATAGCTTTTTCAATACCCTTTACAAAAGTAAATCAAAAGTGCTTTTTCTTTTCAATAGAATTATGTAAATTCTATACAATTTGATTCATTTATATTAAAACTCGGTAATAAATTCTTATCAAAACTCTTGAGATGTCCATTCTGTTTACTATAATAGTTGAGTTTATATCTAGTAGACATTTTATTTTCTTAAGGTTTCAACATTACTGACCTGCCAGTTCTGACATGAAAAAAAAATAGAATTTTTCTTAGTAAATATATTTAAGTTCTTTAAAAATATTGGGGGGGGGTGGAGCTGTGTATGTGATACTGAAGTAGAAAAAAAAAGGCCCATAACCAGCCAGATAACACTGTTGACATTGGGGAGAAAAAGTCAGAAAAAGTATTAGATGATAGCAACCTCTGACCACTGTGTCTCTCTTCCTAACATAACCACTGTTCCACTGTGAGTTTAACGCCTGTGTTTGTAGTGGAAAAATATATATATATGAGCCAGTATTTGCATATTTAACCAGTTTGAGATGTGTCCATCGACTGAAGTGTAATATGGAAAAGCTTAACTTTGTCAGTAACTGCAACCAACCATGCTTGTCCAAACCCCCCTTTGCTGCTGGGGAGTAGGTTCCCTTATAACTTTTTCTCAGTCATTTTTCATAACTGTCAGCCCTTTTTAGTCACTAAAATCTCATTCTGCTTATTAAAACATGTCTTCTTCATTTTTAATGAAGTCTTCCCCACCTACCACCACAGGCTTGTAGAAGTGGTGGGCAGGGGTTGGGAAAGGATTATTTTCTCTTTCACAAGTACCTTCCTTCAGAGCAAAGACTCTGTACCTATTGATGTATGGCTTGGTGGCAGCAACAGTTAAGTGTTTGTTTGCTTGTTTGTGTTGTTTGTAGACATTGGCAGCTTCCAGAGATTAGCGATAGGGGCTGTGTATTCTCTCAGCTATAACCTTACCACTGAGTAAATGAAGGCACAAGCAGTTAACCAGATTCTACCAAATGTGCAAACATTTCTTAGGAAGAAGATACACACACATACATACGATTAGTCTCCACCCTGTTCTTGTGGCTCAGAGAAGCCACATTGTCCTTCGGCCCTTCTCAGAGCTTACTCATCCAACAGTGGTATAGCTGTACCATCTCCCAGATCTCCCATCCATCTCCACGCCCCGTTCCACCAATGAAAGCCATTTTCTAACATTTCTTATTATGCTTTTATCAGATCTTCTAGTGTAGATTTTGATAAAGTTTTTTTAAAGTGACAGGTATCTCTGAATGTTGATTCCTTGTTAGAATAATTCAGATATAACCAATCACTCCAGGAGTATGATTTTTGATACTCTGAATACTTATTAACCATTTTTAGTATATAAACTTAGATGATATATATATATATATGCATATGTATATGCAGGTGTTGTTTATACTTACCTACTTTAAAAAAATAAATTTTTAAATTAGAAGGGACTATTCATTTTATAGATGAGAAAGTTAAAGTACAGAGATTAGAGATTAAATAGCATATTTAGTGCCAAAGGCAATCAATCTCAGGTTAGGTCACTTTCTGGAAGGGCTAATGGCCTCTCATAACTTCTCTTTTCTGGAATTCCATGGCTCTCTCATCTCATACTTTTCTTGTATACTAACATTATTTTGCCAGGTTTCACAAAAAAATTAAATTGTTTTAATAATTTAAATGGTCTCACATTGAATGTATAGGGACAATTTATAGATAATTGCGATGTGCTTTCAGAATTTCATGTGATGAAAAATTTAAAATAGCAAAGACATTTTCCCTATCTATCATACTTGCTGCCCTTCACCAAAAAAAAAAAAAAAAAAAAAAAAAAGCTCATTCTCAGAATTAAGACTACAAGTACAGTCACTTCACTTCCCTGAGCTCTTATCCCTCTGTGAACTCTACCTACTTTCTGGTTCCTTGGGATTCCCTTTTTGCTTCTCTGGAAAGAAATCTGAGGCTTTTGGTGACCCTACTCAGCCACATACATCCCACAAAAATGCCTGCATCTTGGGGCCAAGTGATGGGGAGGCTCGAAAGAGAAGTGAAGCCATGAGCCTTCCCCCACTCCTGGGACTACCCGTCCCTTCAATCTGTAGGACAGGCCCCCCACTCAGAGTGTTGGCGCCTCCTGCCTTCACTTCTGCTGCTACCAGGAGATTGCTTGTGGCCTGAGGAGTGAAAGAACAGAGAAAAGAAAAGTGGAAATAAAGAAAAATGAGGTGTTTGACCCACTCTCTCTGATGGTGAGAGTTCCCTTTCCTGTCCTTCCTTGAGGAAGAGCTGAAGGGCTTCTTCTGGGCTCTCTCTGTCAGCCCTCTGATGCCCACTTCCAGGGTCAGGCTGCCCTGAGTTTGGGCCAAGGAAGTACCAGAAGGGAAGATACAGTAAATTCACTACTGGTTTGGCAGCACTTCAGATTCTGGTCACCCTATTCTGCCTGCTGCTGTTCACTTTTCAGTCCACAGATAGCTGCTTCAGGCATTCTCTCCAGGTTTTGCGCTGCATTTACTGGGAGAGGCCGGGTGGAGTATGCTTACTCCATCCTACCTGGAATCAAAACCCAGAATAACCCAAATAATTTTTTTAGAAGCTGAACTGAATCTAACAATAGGGAGCTAATAAATTATAATAAATTCATTCAATGGAATACTGTGCAACTGTGATAAAGAATGGACTACTCTGTGTGTGCTGATAAGGAGTGGTTGTCAAGATGTGTTGGTAAATAGCTTATTAGCTTTATGCTTATATATGCATAAAATAATTCCAGGAATATGCAAGAAATTGATAACCATGGTTATTTCTAAACAAGAAGGACCAGAAACTGAGAGACAGAGGAGTCAGGGAGACTGACTGATGCCTTTGAGCCATCTGTGTGTTACCGACAGTGGCAGACCAGGCTGCTGTGCAGACACTTCAGTTCAGCTAGGCTGGACGACACATTCAGGAGCTCTCCAGTCAAGGGGACAACTGGGGTGCAGCAAGCATTTCATTTTATGGACACAGATGGCCTTTTGAGTGTTGACTTAGTCCTGTCCTCAAGCTGAATGCTATAATAGTCAGCAATTCTTAGCTTCTCTGACCCCAACTGCCGGTCTTGGGGCATGCTGCCGTGAGGGACTTAGGGAGGCTGCAGGTGGCCTCAGCCGTTCTCATGAGTTCCTTTCTCTAAATTTCTTATCTGTGAGGTCCACTGTGAACTGAAGAAAACAAATTTAGATGAGGGTTAATCTTTGAACCCTGATTACCCTTTGTGGTCTGGGGCAGCCCACTTGATATTATATAATGTTATGATATGTAAATATACTAAAATATTTCTATTTTATATATTATACTATTATATATTTAAAGTAATATATAATAACTTCATACATGTATATATATAATCATATACATATGTTTGTATGTGTGTGTTTTAAACGTACCATCTTTAAGTATTTACCACTGCCTGATCCCTTTCACATTATCTTAGGCATGTGTTTTTATTCCAAGGCTAATTCACCTAAATAAGATTGATCCACATGCTCCAAATGAAATGCTTTACGGACGAATTGGCTATATCTATGCTCTTCTTTTTGTGAATAAGAATTTTGGAGTGGAAAAGATTCCTCAAAGCCATATTCAGCAGGTACCACGTTTTTGTACTTTTTGGAGTCTTTCTAGGATCCCACTTAACTATCTGCCTCACTTATGGTTTCATTTCCTAGTTAGCACATCCCAGGTGCCTGGAAGGTAAGGTGTATCTTAACCTCTGAAGTCAGGCATGAACCGGGAACCAGCAGCTTCACGTAGATTGCTGTTGGAAACGGAGTGACTCAGAGTAAGAAGTCCAGCTGCTCCATCTGAGAATTTGGAGCCCATGCAAAGCTAAGGGCCAGATTTCCCTTCCTCGGTGCAGGTGTCCCTTTTGTGCCTGAAGGAGTTTTGCTTTCCTTTGACAGGTGAATTTTTGTGAGAGGCAATGAAAAGAGTTCAGAATCTTCTGGAGCGTCCCTCTGTTAGGCAGAATAGCCACATGTGCTTTTCTGAGTACAAAATCAAACTGTGCCCATCCGTGGCCATAAGATGGTGTCTAATTTGCCATGTTCCCCAGCACCTCTTAGCAAAAAGTTCTTTACCTCTATTCTGGTTCTTTCCTTATTTCAGTTGGTTTTCTCCCACTAGATTTGTGAAACAGTCTTAACCTCTGGAGAAAACCTAGCTAGAAAGAGAAACTTCACGGACAAGACTCCACTGATGTATGAATGGTACCAAGAATATTACGTGGGGGCTGCTCATGGCCTGGCAGGAATTTATTACTACCTGATGCAGGTAAGAGGTGATGACGGTGAGACTAAAATGTGCTTCCTGACAGTGCCTGCTAGGAGGAGAAGACAGGTGCTCCAGCTCTAGTTTTCATTCTGTCCACAACTGTATCACTCCCCTGGTAATTACGTGGCCTAAACAAGCAAGAGCAACGTTTGCCGAGGTGCATGTAAAGTGTGCACATGTAAAGGCGCTGCACTTTGAGATGATGCTTGAGTCGTAGATGACCATGCTTGCCTACCTCGTCCACTTGTGCATACTACGGCGTTTTCAACCTCTTCCTCCATGTGAAGTGCCCTTCTGCTCTGCTCTCTCAGCAGATGCCTTGTGTTAGTATTACTCCACATTATAAGGCACAACCCATGAACAAATTCCAGGAGTAAGAACAAAATCAATAGAAAACTCAAGACGATATGCTGCCTAAAGCTCACTCATAGCAAATCTAAGGAGCTTTTTCAATGGATTTTGTAACTTACATGAAAAATAGCTGAATATGCTATGCCCAACAGTATGTTTATGGTATTAAAACCGTAGGAAACTTCTCTTACATTCTTAATATTGGCTTAGGAAAATTATTTGTATGTATGTAGATAACAATAAATACTGAAAAATAGTACATACATAAGGCTCCAAGTGTTAACTGAGAGCCTAATTTTAGTTTGTTCCAGTAGCTGAAAAAAATGGGTAGAATCCAAAACCTCTTAATGACTTTAAACTCCTTTCAGTCATGTTCTCTTTCTGGTTTAAAACTCATCCCTGAGGCTTGGGAAGGTCTGTTTGCTTCAGCAGAACTAATAATTCCCTTTCTCATTTTTAGCCCAGCCTTCAAGTGAGCCATGCGAAGTTACACAGTCTGGTCAAGCCCAGTGTAGACTATGTCTGCCAGCTGAAATTCCCTTCTGGCAATTACCCTCCCTGTGTGGGCGATACTCGAGATCTGCTAGTCCACTGGTGCCATGGTTCCCCTGGGGTAATCTACATGCTCCTTCAGGCCTATAAGGTACTACGAATTTTCTCATTTTAGAAATAAGTTGGAAAACATAATATAAAATTCTGTAACTCAAAATTAATTTTTGTATAATTCTTGATATATTGAGATATACATATATATATATATATCACTTGTTGGACCTAAAATCACTTTGCTAGATGGATTATAACTCACTCTGACAGTATCCATCTGCACCATAGCAGACATTACTTCATAGAACAGAAGCCTGCCTCGCTGACAAGTAGAGTAGCCAAGATTATAGATAGCATCAGTGGCCAAGCCAAGGTAAGTATCCAGGGAGCTTAATTAAAAATAGAAAGAGTTCTCCTTGTGCACTGCTGTGGTCATGTGCTACAGAAAGCAGTTTGGCAGCTCCTCAAAAAATTAAACATTGAATTAACATAGGATCCAGCAATTCCACTCCTAGGTATATGTCCAAAAGAAGTAAAAACAAGGATTCAAACAGATGCCTGTACACCAGTGTTCCATGGCAGCGTTATTCACAGTAGCCAAAAAGTGGAAACAGTCCAAGTGTCCATCAGCAGATGAGTGGACAAAATATGGTGTATATGCAAAATGGAATATTATTCGGCCATGAATAAGAACAAACTTCTGATCCATACTACAATATGCATGAGCCTCAAAAATATACCAAGTGAAATAATCCAGATACAAAAGGACAAATACTGTAATATTCCACTTCTATGATGTGATGTTTAGCATGAGGTATCTAGAACAGGCAAATTCATAGAGAAAGAAAGTAGAATAAAAGTTACTAGAGGCTGGGGGCGGATGGGGAGGTAGATTATTGCTTTATGAGTACAGAGATTCTGGTCTGGATGTTTGGAAAGTTTTGGAAATAAACAGTGATAGTTATACAACACTTTAAATTTAATCAGTGCTACTGAATTGTACACTTTAAATGATTAAAATGATAACTTTTATATTATGTATATTTTACCATAATAAAAAATGCAAATACCACTTCTTAAAAGCATTCTAATGGAAAAGCCACAATCAAAGAAGAAAAGGTTTTTATTTGAGGGGAATAAATGGAAGTAAACCAGATATCTATGGTCATTGATGCCAAATCCACAAATTTTAAATCTGTAGACTATAAATAGGCATCTCATAGTCTAAATAACCTATTAGTATATCAAATTTTGCTTTCAGAAAGTTTTATATATTGGAAACACTTAAAACTGTCTTATTCTACTTTTAAGGCCACTTAGTTTATAGTGAGATATTAAAAATGTCTACTCAGAGAAAATATTTCTCAAGTCTTTGATCAAAATATAGGAGTTCACAATAGATTGTAAAGGTGTACCTCTTTTTCCAACAAAGTATAATGTTTTTAATCCAATCAGTTTTTATAATCAATTTTATAAACACTTTCTTCTCCAGTATGTAAAGAAAATTCCTAATAGTGAAGGGCATCACGTTACAGAGAAGGCAGTGGAGTGTTCTTTGGAAAGTGACTAACAATAACAGTAGACTGCAAGTAAAATAAGGCAACTTCACCAATGACACCCACGTACACCAGCACGCGCGCGTGCGCGCGCGCACGCACACACACACAAAACTCAGACCGTGCAGACAAAGCCATGCCCAGTTTCATACTTAAAAACAAATAAAGCAAAGCTAGTGAATTACTGCAGTTTGTCCCCACTGATACAACGCATCTCTCTGGCTCTAAACTCCTTATCCTTTCTTGCCAAGCCACCTGCCTCCTTCCTCTCTTACCTTGTCTCTCTTCCTCTCCTATCAGGAAAGAATGTCAGTAGACGTTTCTTTTATACCCCCTGTAATAAAACTGTGTCCCTTAACTCTGCAGGTGTTCCGAGAGGAACGCTATCTCAACGATGCCTATCAGTGTGCCGAAGTGATCTGGCAGCACGGGCTGCTGAAGAAGGGGTACGGGCTGTGCCATGGCGCTGCAGGGAACGCCTACGCCTTCCTGACGCTGTACAACCTCACACGGGACGCCAAGTACCTGTACAGGGCCTGCAAGGTAGGAGGCAGAACCACCCAAAAGAAGGCACCTTCGCCCAGGAGGGTGTGGAAGGGTCTCTAATGAATCTGATTTAATTCATTTTTTTTTAAACCATGTCTATAGAACAAACACAGTTTAAGCAAACCTTCAAAGCTATTCAGTTGAATTAGCTTTTTTTTAAAAAAGGATATAATTCTACTCAACAGCGTTTATGGAGATGTAGGGTGGTTTTGTCCCTTTCTTTCTCCTTTGACAACCTTGGACGCGTGGCTCAGACAGTTTATTAAATTCCTCCCATGCTTCATACTCTCTTTTAGTCCAGCTGTTTCTCTGCATTAACCCCTTTCCCTGCTGTGGGGATAGTTTTTTACTTTTCAGAGTAATTCTTGGGGACAATCACTCAATTTTTAGGGGTCTGTAGAAGAAATCACTTCAGTAATTTAACTTGGTCTCATTTTCAGTTTGCTGAATGGTGCTTAGATTATGGAGAACACGGATGCAGAACACCAGATACCCCCTTCTCCCTCTTTGAAGGTATTTTTCACACATTGCTTGGTTGCCTTTTAGTATCAACATTTACTTCTCTGCTTAGTAATTAATGTATTTTTGTATTTTAGTTTTATCAACAAATTAATTTTATAGTTATTTCTTAAACTACTTCTTTATTTCCTAATACGATAACTCAGTATTCACAATCTGTTACTGCATGGACCACCACAGACCCAGTACTAGGATTCATTATGGTAATTACTGTTTGTAGAGCCAGGGACGTGCTGGGCATTTTGCAGATGTCATCATAAATCATCTTAGCAAAAACATACATTATTATCCTCATGTCACACAGGTGAGGTTTCTTAGGCTCGGACAGGTAAGTAGGGCCACAGTGAAGGAGCTCACATATGGTAAACGGCAGGGCTGCGCCTTGAACTTGTCTGGGTCCACTCTCCCTCCTATCTTCCTTCCTGGATAAAGAGGCTGAGCACCTCACTAGTGATCTCCTCTAATGTTGAGCTGCACCGTATATAAATATAAACAGATGCCCACTTCATTCAAATCATTTATATTAATATTGTTCATGCCTCTATGTATCACTTTGTGTAATAACTTTTGCCTGTTTCTTTTTGTTCAGGAATGGCTGGAACAATATATTTCCTGGCTGACCTGCTCGTGCCCACAAAAGCCAAGTTCCCTGCATTTGAACTGTAAAAAGAAAGTCCGCCCCCTGCGACTCACTGCATGAGCCTTTCTGTGTATCAGACCTGGGCTAAAGTGTTCGTTGCTTTTCAAGGAACAAGAGTCAAACTGTGTACTTGATTTAGTTGATTTTTTCCTCAGAATTTGTCTTTAGGTCAGTTCCTTTTTTATCATTTACTTTTACTTTAAAATATCCAAGGAATGCTTAATTAACTTTAATTTCATTCTTCTCCTAAAGAGAGGGTAGGCGATATGTGTACTATTTTGAGGGCATATATGTATCTATTTCAGACCTTTGAGGCAACCGTATTCTTACTTAAGCTTATAAATATAAACGTCTGTTACTATTCTAAAAATGTTTAGAAGAAACTAAATGTAATTGAAGATAAATACATGATTATTGTTGGATATTGTCCTCCACTTCTTCTCTTTAGTATTTTTTATGATAGTTTATGACTTTGCTTTTCTCTAGGTGGTTGATTATGAAAGGGGACAAAAATACGACTCTATGCTTCCAGGGCAAATACTGGAAGAGTTGCCAACTGGGCTAGGGACCTAAACACCATTTTTCAAATTCACAATGCTTATTTAAACTAGAAGTCAACACACTTTTTGAGATTTGCCTCTCTTTGTTAGCAGAGCATCCAGGCTCTGTAATCTAGCATCTTTATCAAAAACTTCTGAAATATGATGGTCATTGTGAAAATTCTGATTTGAAGGTTAGTTCAAGATAAGCTAACAAAAGCAGGTTATTGTTTTCTCTAAAATAAGCTAGTGTGTTTTGGAACTACTTACATACATTTATTTGTTCTCTGGAATTAATATAAGATCAGGAAATGAGTTTTCTATGTGTGAATAAGTTGTGACCTAGGACTTGAGCCCACCCTGTCTAACTGACCTTCTAAACTTTGACTTGCGTTAGTTACTAACTTTGCAGTGACTATGCTTTGTAAAATGCTGGCTGCTTGGTACAAGCCCTAAGATATGTCCTGCCTGTCTATCTAGATAACGGTCTTTTCACTAATTAGTAAAGCATTCTACTTCTGTTTAAAATGGGAGAGGGGTGCTATATATTCAGTAACTTCAACAAAAACACTGAAGTTTTGATATAAATGCTGTTTTTGAGGAGGTATTATCCAGTGATCACACTTAGAACAAATGGATCCTGTCTCTTTGCATATCCTAGGCTTTAACATTCATCCATTTCTGAGCCTTCAGGATTGGGCATTTATCTGGTAGATGAAGAATCCGTGGTGCTTCAAATTCTGTACAAATGTTTTGGCTCATCAGCCCCCATTCCTCCTCCTGCCAATGCTGACTTTCCCAGGCTTGTTTATAGTCTATGTGTTTTGACTGATTTTGGAACATTTTGCAACTTTAAAAAACGAGGTCTAAGAATTTTAAATGTGCCTATTTTATGGCTCCCTCAGTCACAAAAAAATGCTATTTTTATTGGAACTTTGAACCAAATCCCCACTGTGTGTATGTTGGTTCCTGTGGGTAGCAATCCCCTGTTATTTTCCATTTAGCACCAAAATAGCCAATATTGGAAATTGACCCTTTAAAGGCTACCGACAGTAGGATCTAAAACACAGCCCACTGCTCAGTTCCTAGGATTACCTTATTCCTCTGTGACTTGTGCTGGTTGGGGATAACCTTGTGCCTCTCAGATTTCTGAAGTGCTGCTGGTAAGCTGTGTACACGATGTGCCTTTCCCGGGAACATTTAGATCAATGGTGTCAGTGTTCATGGTAAAGCTAATTTGCCTTTGGCTGGGGGTCCAACTTGAAAGAATAAAGACCATTGGGTTTAGTAAATTGTCTTACTCTACCGTACCTGCACTTTTAGCTAGTATAGTTACTAAAGAAAAAAGAGCAAAACATTTTCTCTTAACCAGGGGAAACTGATCACAGTGCTCCAAACATCTTGATTAATTTAACCCTAGGAAGATATCAAGGCAGGATGAAGAACATTTTGAGTAAGATTTTTGTTCATATTTGGATTGCAGTTTAATTGCTGTCATCCATTAACAAATTTATTAATACAAATCTAATTGAGGTTTCTTTTTTTTTTAGCTTTTTATGAGTTATTAAACTGGCAGGATTTTATATTTGTGCTGTTCATTTTATTTATGTTTAAGAGCTAAGAAAGTTGGATAGAATTTTAAACTCAGGCAAAGGCTGTAAAATTCAGACTAATGCCCTAACACCATGATAGAGACAGAAAGAAACTTCTACACTTTCTTACACTTAGAACCTTTCTTAGTTTTGAAAAGAAGCATCATTTCGGTTCTATTTCTCTTACATCATTTTTCCCTCAGATATCTTTTTGGTTAAAAAAAAAAAAAAAACTTTCCCAAAATTGTTTCCCAAAAAATACTCAATAGGTATCTCTCATCTCCATGCAAAGACTATAAGTAGCAAAGCTTTAAAACCTTACTGAGCAGTATTCATTTATCCTGTCATGTGTTTCAGTGAACAGCATGATCAATTATTTACATCAGTCCCATTGAGCTTTGGTCCCATCAAGAAGTCTGTAATCCTTAGAGCCATTTGGCTCCCTTTTCATCTTTGATGTCAGTTCCAGTTATTTGGCAGAGTATTAGGTAAAAGTGGCCATTTTCTCTCTTTTTACCACTTCCCTGCATAACTGAATTGAGAGATAGACTTTGCTCCTGTGTCCTCAGGTCAGTTTGTGCCTGATCTTATGATGCCCAGCCTTTTCTTATCTGAGTTTGAAATACAAAACGTGAAGAGTAAACATTTATTCATCTACTCCTTTGGCTACTCCAACTCATCTGTAGTCCTTTCACTACTCATACTGAATTCTAATTCCAGTTCTGCCTCCCCGCAGTAGGTCAGAGCACCCCATTTCTGTATTGTTAAGCTGTAGAAGAGCTGTTGCTCTCCTACAGGTGTAAAGCAAAGTGTTCGGGATGTTCAGGGATCCTACGCCAATGTTACATTGCCATTTATTGGAAAGGGCTGGGATCATATGTATTTCTATGTTGTGTAAAGGATTTAACTTACTGGTTCTCAATAAAATTTTATTAGGACTATCTATTGTCATGTGCTTTTTGTTTGCTCTGGTTTAAGCTTAGGAAATATTTTCCTTCAATGGTAAATGATGCCTTTTCTCTATACCCTCATTCCCTAGGGTTTCCTCCTGACTTTTTCTTCATTATTGGGTCAATTTTATGAAAGTAAAAATTTATTAGAGGAAAATATTTAAAATCTGATTGTTATAGAACTAGGAGGAACCTACCAGGCTTCAAGCAGAGCAGTATATTAACTATCTCATACATATGAGAATCCAGCCTGCGGTTAGTAACAAAGTCTAATTCTAGAAATTAATTTCCCAGCTGACCAATTCTGAAAGGAACTTTGAAAAGAGGGGGAGAGATTAAGTGAGGCATAATCATAAAATGCGTGTGCAGAGGTTGGAAAGGAGTTCTGCCGAACCACCTGGCATGGCTGTACTGCTGCTTTTCATGACACAGCTGCTTAGTGTCACCAAGCTCACCAAAACTTGTCAAACTATAAAATACTTGCTTTCACCTCCAAACTACATTTTGTCCCCTGGTACATATGATTAAAATGCCCTTCATTTCACTTGCCTATTGCTAGAATGACTCATAATACAAAGAATAAATGCAGTTATTTTTATTTTGCTCTTCTGATTGAATAAAGGTATAGATGGTGGCATCACATCTTTAGATGTGGGCAAGGAGGTATGAGAGGACAGTGCTGTGCAGAGGCCACCCAGAGACTCCAAAGTGATGCCTGGAGCATTCCCCCTAACTTTCCACAAGATCACATTTCAGCGGGTAAAGCCAGCGAGATCTGCTTTCTGGTTTACTGTTCCCTGACTCATCTTCCTACTGGAAGAAAAATAATGACAAGCACTTTAAATTGCACCACAATTGTAACCTCATGAGCAAACAAAACTTGAAGACATAATTCATCTCCTGTGACTTACCCATAGTAGTTTGGTTTATTTTTTCCTGAATTTTGCATTAGAAAAGACCTTTGCCTCCCTGCTTCTCCTCATAGTCTCTGAATAGAATAATAATCATTATGTCATTTGTTTTCCCAAGATAGTTCCCACTGTGGATTCAGTGTTACTAAAAGTCTCATGTATTCTCTACTTTTATAAGTATCATTTAAACTGAGAAAAACCTACAAGTCAGCCTCCTGATAATTTGCTTTCTTATTCTACTTCCCATCCAAATTCCCCCTCTTCCTTCTGAAGCTGAGGGTCAATAAACAAGGCAAGGGAACGCTGCCGTTTTTACAATGGAGAACATGTTGGCGTCACTGGTCCCATTACATAAGCTCTCCAAACACTATTTTCCAGAAGCCATGTGCTAGTGCCTCCTCTGGGATTTATCTGACAATTTCATGAATAATGGGAGAAAGCAGCAAACACAATAAGGCAAGAGGTGAAATAATGAGGATAGATGAAAGGATCTTAGCAGGACTACTGCTCACAGTCAACCAGTTTAATTTCACATTTCTACATTATGTTAACTTTTCATTCACATGCAAATTATAACCATGGTGACATTAAATCTGTAGCTAATGTTCTATCACTCTACAAATACGCGTTAGGGAAAGCATTTGTGAGGCACTTAGTCATTATGCAGGCAAAGGCAGGACTCTTGATAAATCAGTTTATAAAGTAGTGTCACAGTTGCCTAATTTCTCTTCTCTAATGGAGCTGGGATATTATGAAAGGTATTTGTAACCAGAGAAATACTGATGTGGCTCAGAGTGAAAGTTGATGGTTAATATTGATTGTTCTCTCCAGATTCAGCATTCAGAAATTAACATCACCCCCTTGCTGATATAATCCAAACTGCTGGCACCGTCTGACTATATGCTGCATAGGTGCCATTTTATTTAATCATGCCATGAGCAATACTTTAAAACCATTCATCCCCCAAATTCTTTAAACACGGGTATGTTGTATGCAAGTTGCCTGGTGGGGCATTCTGTGTGCATAAGATATACATCCCTCCTCTGTCAGCTCGGAGTCTGGTGAGGAAGACGGGGAAGAGACAAGCAGTGACAAGGAAATCTGTTCTCCTACTCCTGTTAATCCCCCAGCTAGTCCTTCCCCTGTTCCACAGATTTCAAGTGTGTTCAAGCCTCTCCTGTGACCTGTGGTTTCTGTCCATATTTGGAGATATTGGAGTTCAGTACTCCTGCAGGGAGAAGATGTTTTAAAGCCACTCAGCCAGTGCAGAAGCACTCAGGGTTCTTTTATTTGGATCACTTCGGTGATGAGTAGGTGGAAGAAAACTTGAGGACAAAAAGTCACTCATCCTCAGTGAACAACTTCTCAAAAAACCAGCATTAGATTTATGAATGGTTTAGGTTAAATCCATTTTCTTTAGGAATCCTGTAAAAATGCAAATATTTTTGAAGAGAGAGCTCAATCAATCTGCTAGAGCACCTTAGTAATTGGCTCATGACCTACATAGCAATTAATTTAAAGGACTTCAAACAATGTTATTGGTGCTGCTAGAATGTGATAGGTACAGCATTTAGCTAGGATTAGGAGTGTAAGGTGACATCTGCTCACAAAAGACTGTTTAAATCTGAAGATAAATATAAACAAGTGATTTCAACGAGATATGGAACCTCAACAGGACTGGATTTGGGTGAGTAATGAAAAGGGAAAGACAGAAGTGTATGAGAATCAAAGAAACTTGAAAGAAACATTGAGTTTGGGGCTTCTCCACCACATGTGCATACAAATCATTGGGAATCTTATTAAAATGATTCTAAAATACCAGTCTGATGGGCCTGAGATTCTGCATTTCTAACAAGCTCCCAGACGATGCCCATGCTGCTGGCCACAGAGCCTTTGGGTACCATGGGACTAGATAATGCATCACGGAATCCCGACTCAGTGCAGAAGGAAGGCAGGCCAGGAGCTGACTGATGAGTTGAAAGGACCGATTGATGTGTATGATCAAAGAGCACATGCTCTAGCAGTGACAGCATGAAAGAGCTGGAATAATTGAAGTCTGATTTCTGATGTGACACAATTCCAAATAATGTCAAGGCAAAGGTGATCAATTTCACGTGATGGTGATTGCAGCAAGTGAAAGAAGTGGACTTGGAACAAATATGTGTTTATAATTTTAAAAATTTTAATGGAAATTTTGCCAAGGACTTGGAATCTTTCCAAGGAATCATAAGCTTCTGGTAATATGAGAATCATACGGAAGATAATCTATAGTAAATAATTAATTTGCGTCATCTAGAATCAAGGTTTGTATGAAGAAAATTAGAGCCTTCTGCCCCTTGTTTAGAATTTACAAGGAGCTATGATTAGCCAGCCAATTTTTAAAGGTGTTTTAAACACAAAAGCAGATCAATCACATTCCTTTCTCCAATTTTTTTAGCGTGTTCTGAGTAGTAAGTGTACACCAGAAATGTTATTTACCCTTATTTTCCATCATCTATCATTTGCCACATTTCCTAAATGAGAATTTCATAAAGTGGTGTGGATCCATAGCGCCTCAGAGGTCATTTATCCAGAGACATGTAAGTGCATAAGAACAAGGCTGAACCCAGAAGCTTGGAAACATCACTAGGAATAGAAAAAATTAGTTCTCAACTCCTAAGCTGAAAGGCTGATACAAGTGAGTGTGGTCATACATTCCTCCTCACATAAGCATATTCCCCAGGTGTTCTATACCAGAACTGATCCAAGATAAGATGATTCACATAACCAACGCATTTTCTACCACTTATTACAGTGAATGGACAGCAGATTTTATCTTTTACCAGTACTTACCTGCCAGGTTAAAACCTGAGTTTTGTTCATATCTTATTGAAATGTATTAACAGACCTTCTGTAGGGTCTGGCCTTGATGGCCTTTTCTTCTGTTTCCTTGAAGAAGCCAAATTCATCATCTTTCTACCTGTCACTTCTCCAGGTTGCTCCTTCAGCTGAATTTCCTAATTCAGTTAATGATGTGACTGACTACTGGGCACTCAAGCCAAAAATTGTGAATTAACATTCTCAGACTGTTGGTTCTCAAAGTGCAGCCTCTGGCCCAGCAACGTTGCTTAGCTTTACCTGGAACTTGTTAGAAATGCAAATTCTAGGGCCCAATCAAGACCAACGAACTCACCAGTATATAAAGATACACTGGTGTATAAAAGAATCTGCTTTAATAGCCCCAGGTGACTCTGATCACAGTCAAGTTTGAGAACCATTGAATTTAAAGATAACGAGGCTAGTATGATGCATTCTATAGACATTTAAACTTTATCGTTTTCAACCTGCTGTTGTCCTGTTGTAGAACACACGTATTTGTAGGCCCATGAAAAATACCTAGGCCCAAGGCACTATGCATTGCCTAATGGATAAAATAGCTCTGCTCTGGTTTATTTCCTCCACAAAGATGTTCTTGGAACAATGGGTACAGCACAGTGGTCCCACTGCTGGAAGAGGAGGTGCTCTGGATAGGATACTTACTGAAGTAATCTTTTTAGATATATGTCTTCCCCCACCAGACCCTCCGTGCCTTAACAAAGGGCCCTGTCCAAGCACTGAACCCACCGTGTATATACAGAGGGTGACACATAGAGGGCGCTCAGAAAATGTGTGTTAATCCACCAAACCGAATATGGCTCAACCAGCTGGAGAAATGGACTCAGGAACCCTTACTTTGATTTATTACATGCTGATTAACGATCTTATGTTTAGCTTATTTCTGTTTCCTATTTTGTTTAGTACAGCTTTGTTTGATTTGTTTAATAGTAACCAGCTATTTAGTAAAACCTGAACATTTGAGTTGATAATATAATGAAAAACAGATTTTTGTCCAGCAGATGTCAGTAGAGCTCAGTTTAATAATTTCAATTGTTAACGAACTTGACGAATAAATGGAGGTAATGGTGGGGAGAAGATACTTGAAGCCAGAATAGCATTTCTTTGTAGACATTTGAAGAAATGATGTCTACATCAAAAAACCCACATAACCATTCAGGCATCCTGGAAATGCTGCACGTATTAACTTCAAAACATGGTTTCAATGGTAAATGTCTTCTACTTCAAAGTTCAAAGCAGTTTAAACTAGACATGAGACTATTGTTAACCAGAGCCAAAATCATGAGAGATGAGAGGCCTGCAGGGCTGTGTACATAAAATTATTTAAATGTAGGTTATGATGCTGGTTGAGACTTGTTTCTAAAGGTTAGACTTTATTTCACATCACCAGTTATTTGGATCACACTTCTTTCTCTAGAGTAATATTAAGCCATACTTTATACGTCTAGAAATATAAAGGTCTTTCCATGGCTTACTTAAAAGGAGAGAGGTCAAAGTAAAAGGGAGCCCGGAGTGTTGTATTTTTTAACAACTGAAGGAAAATTCATTTAAAATTCACTAAACCCAAAAGAAACTAATGAAGCCATCACATGTAAAAATTATTATAATTATCATTTGTATTATTATGCTTTTCTTAGCTCTGAATGTCTAATTTGTTTATACCTAAGAAAGTTAGATCTTCCTGGTGAGCCTAAAGGGCGTGTCATTATCTAGCAGCAGGTCCTGGAACCAGGCCTTCTATCTTCTGGCCTCCAACTTTCTTTCCAAGGTCCTATCCCCCTCCAGCCCCCAGGGTTCTCTCTGCATTCCAACTGTACCTTCCTTTCAGTGCCTTGAGGGCAGATACATGAAACCCTACCAAAGGACCTCGGTGTCCTGGATGTCTCCCTGGACTCCCGCAGGCATTGGGCAGAGGAACAGATTTCAGAGGCAGATTAAGAGGCCTTCAGACATCTTGCCTCACCTTAACTTGGGCAGGTCCAGTTTAATCGAGTGGCTGTTATGGTAGCTACTCCTATTTTATTGGCTAATCCCAGCCAGAAGTAAATAAAATGGATTTCTTAGTGCTCGGTCCCCTTCAGTACACACACAGACACACACAGAATCAAACTCAGAGCCCTGTCACAATTTTCATATCCTCCTTCACTCTCTCCCACCCCAGTCCCACCAAGCCTCACATCACTATAAGATTCCCAGATGTACCATGTACGACAGATTGGTAATTTCATAAAAATCACCTTCCTCCGCAGCAGCCCATTTCCTGTACTTCTAAATTACCATGACTTAATAAGGAGAAAGGAAGTTTATATTCTCAGCAATATTAGAGGATAAAAAAAGACACGAAGCAACTGACTTTCATTAATAACTTTGCTGGAAAGTGGCAAGGCAACATCTGGAATCCTTATTACCTATTTGGCATGCTGCTCATCTCCATGGCTAAGATTCAACATGACAAGTTCTGTCAAAAGGAAATAAGCTCCATCTAGTTAAATTAGAACGATTAGGGTCATTTAGATAGAGGAAGTTTAATTTGTATGGATCTAGAAATTTTATACAAACTGGAATAAATACCTAAGTATTTAATCTTCCCTGAAGCTCAATTTAAATTGAAAGAGACGATTGCATAGGTCTATAATGAGATGAGACATATTAGAAATTAATCTAACTATTACTGCACTGTGAGCATGTGGCCCAAGAAATCAAATAGTATTTACCTGCAGTTTGTACACAATAATAGAAGAAAACGTTCCACTAGAACTCATTAACCGTCCTATTCGTTTATGAACTCCTTAAATGAAAACATGAACACCCAGAGTGAACTTGAATTTTTTTTCTGCTGCTATTTAAAAATTCTACCAAATTTTGCTGCAAAGTAAATGTCAACAGAATTCAGTCCTAACCTTAGCTTCTACAATAGGGGCGTTAACCTTTCTGGTGTCAGGAACGCCTTTCACAATCTGTTAAAGACTATGGATCTCTTCTCAGAATAATGTTTTAAATATATAAAATAAAATGTATAGGGCTTTTGTTTTAAACATGTAAATAAGATTTTAATATATAGGATTGCAAAGGAAATCCAACTACACTGAAATACAGATATCCAAGTAGTTTTAAATGTGATGTAGTATATGTGCTTCTTTATTAGGACATCTAATAAAAATCTAGTGATGTGGCTAAAAACTTTATAATTCTGAAGTAGTGATACACAAAAATAACTGCTATCATGTGGTATAAAAATACAGGTGATTTCTATCAATGATAAAGCCTCAGGAAGCGCAAACAACTGTGTTTCTTCCCTACATCAACAACTGAGAGAAATGCTTAATTTCAGTTAGAACTTAGGGAAGATCAGTATGATTGTTTTCCATCCATGTTTGCAAACCACAAAATCTACTTAACCACCACCAAAGGTTGGTTAAGAACTCCATCTCTGTAGTTAAGTAGTTGGGTATGATGCAGTTAAGACTAAGGATGCTCACTGGCACATGCTGACAGCAAAAAGGATGCAAAGGGGGACTGGCAGTTTCTTGGTTGACTGAGTAACAGCCTGGGCAGATATGAGGGCTGGATTACCTGTCTTGATCACAGAAGAACTGCTGAATCTGTTTCACTTTGTGCCATGGGGCCCAGCCGAGGCTGATTCTAATTACCTGATTTAAAGAACTGGTCAAAGACCCTAAGTCATGTAGCTAATTCTATGTCTTAGGGTATTCTCTTATTTAAAATATCCTTTTCACCTGTAATGTAGCAGTAGTGTATCTTGTTCTTGTAAACTATTATCTTCTTTAGTGTAAAGAACATAATACTATCCTTGAAAAGGTCGTGTTTCATTCAACAACATTTATTCAGTGCCAATTCTGTGCTGATGCTATGAGGGCTGAGTGCTAGCTAATGGCTATAACCCTGTCATTTTTTTGAGGCTGGAATCCTATCCTACGTGTCTTGATTCCCTAAAGAACTAGAGGCAGATTGACCTGGAAGCTTCATGAAGCTTAAACTTCAGAGCTGCTCACTTGCACAGGCCCCACTGAGTACTACGAGTTGCTGAGATCTGTAGAATGTTCTGTCTAGGTAAGGGGGAAAGCCAGGTTTCATTCAGAAGCATTTCTACATAAGCAATTCTGATAAATTGCCTAAAGAGAGCTGAGAAGAAAGGGACTTAAATCTCTAAGCCTCAGTAACATGTTATGATTTCTTTTCTCATTCTAAATGAATATTTACTTTTACACCTAAGTTTGTATTTGTAATTGCCTTTTTGTAAAGGGGGTCCCCCAAATCATAGAAGATTCAGTTCCAACAAACCTGGATATGCTTCTGTGCCTAGCACAGGTGCTCAATAAACATTTCAGTTAAATTATTAGAAAAATAACTTCACTTCTATAAAACAGAGTTGATGGTATTGATCAGTGACCTAATAGCAGAACTGGAAAAGAGAATTTGAGGAAGATTTTTGTATGATAACAATTCGATATACAGCACCTCTAATCTTTAAAAGTACTTTTACATTTACACTCACAGCATGTTAGCACTTTCAAGATCCACAGAGATCTTTGAACGTTTCCTTCTGCAAACGTGTGAACCATCAGTCCCAAAGAGGTTAAGCAATTCAAGGACACACAGCTAGTGGCAGACTGATTGGGGGTGGGGGAGAACAGAGTGCTGATTTCAGAAAAGGTCAGGGGAGGGCTGTCAAGATTTCTATACATTCCCCAGAACCGAGTCTTCTACTACTTTTTCCTCTTACTGGTAACTACTCTCCCAGAACAGCAAAAGATAGCCTTGCCCCTCTTTGTACCCTTTACACAGCATAGGGCAATTTTAAGGGGCAATGATTAAATATTAAGCTAGCCTGGTATACATTAACCGAACACTTCTAAAAACTCTTAAGTCTAAGTAATCCTGCACCTGTGTTTAGAGAATGAAGCAGAGTAATAGAGGATAGGAGTCGGGGTTGGCTTGAGACTGGAGTGAGAGGAATGTTCCTTAGGGACTGCGGGCTCTCCTCCGGGCAGATATGTGCTCTGGGGAACACTTGATGCCCACAGACTTTTGCAGTGACTGCAGTCTGTCACCATCTCACACTGACTCCAGGCTGAAACCAAATCCACTGTTAGTTCACCCCCCATCAATCTGGAGCCAAGCCTAGAAATAGTTCCACTGCTGCTTTAATGGCATCTGGGAGGGGAGCAAATGTTCTACACGGTGGCGCCTGTTGGCTCTAATCAGACAAATTAAGGAGTTGAGCGTGTTTCTACCATTTGGTTTAATTTTATTTTAGTCCCCAAGTCCCCTTGCTCCCATATTAAGGCCTGGCACTTTCTCACTGGCGAAGCTCATGCTGCCTTGCCACTGAGAGCAGCTTCCTCAAGTAGAAGCCCCACATGCCATGCCATCCTGAGGGGCACCGGGGGTCCAGCAAACTGACTGTGCAGCTGTTCTGTAACATTAAAGAGGCCGTCTCTTTGTCTTGACATGCTTAAAATCATCACCCTTCAAAAATAAACAAATGAAGTCTTCCTGAGAGAGAACACGAGGTGAATTTTTAGGGTTGAAGGGCGTTTCTCAAGACTGGACTGACTCTCACTTTGTTCATAGAGACAGCATAAGGTTAGAGTTCAAGAATAACATCTGATTTCATCTTGGAAGAGAGTTACTACTCAACTCACAGTTTTTCCTCCTTTGCAGTAATATTCAGTTGAATCCCATCACCTTGATGGTATTTTACTGGTTTTGACCTACAAAGTCTACAGTTTTATATAGTTCACATAAGTATGTATTTATATCTTCAGGGAAATCCCATAATCGCAAAAAACTGCAAACGACATTGTTCTTGGGTTACTAGGAATCTTCTACGGTTACAGTCAATTGGGTGCTGACACGGAACAGCTTCTCTTTGCAAGTTCATGTATCACCTCTCAAATATATAAAGAAAATGCAGGCGGGTGAATAAGGGGTAAAAGAAGGCAATGCTAGTTGTCATTTTCTTTGTTTCCCCCTCTTCCTATCTGCCTACTTAGCTGTAAACTGTGAGCCCATGCTGTTGAATAGAGAAAACCTTACGCCAATCAAGTCATTTTGCCAATAAGTCCATCTCTTATTTTAGAGCTGAAACTGTGCGTCGGAACATTATCTACATTTCTCGCAGAAGACTGGTATAACAGCAGAAAAGATCTGAATCCTAGTTCCAACACTTACGAACTGTGTGATTTGGGGCAAGCTGCTTAACATTTCTGGGACTTCAGATTCATCAAGTGTAAACAGACCAAAATACTGTTCTTCACTTTATAGGTTCGTTTTGAGGGTTGGCAAGATAATGTACATTAAGTATCCAGTCCCCAGGCTCCTAGTGAGCACTTGGTAAATTATATTTCTTTCTTTCTTTCTTTTTGAGGGTAGGATATTAAAGATGCAGACAGCTAGCTATTTGTCCTTTCTGGAAAGAGTGAGGAGAAAGAAAAGTTTGCGCAGTGCTTATTCTTCTATGTTTATCCCACTATCTTTCTGTCTGTGCCTTTTCCGTTCTACTTCTTTCCTACCTTCCTTGGAGTCACAGCAAGAAATTACCAATCCCTACTCCTATGTAAGTTTCATGAGCCTTTGAATTCAAAGGGTTTGAAACCAGATAGAAAACTTGACAACAAATCTTAAATATCAACTTTATCTGAAAATCATTCAAGATGGCTTTCCAAGGAGACAAAGAGGGCCTTACGAGATGTCGAGAGTATTCCGTAACTTAACCTAGGTGGCAGTAAAAATTCATTATGCACTTTATATAAATTATGCCTCAATAAAAAAAAAGAAAATTAGAAAAATAACTTCCTTTCTTTGTATTTGTCCTAGAAACCTGTCATCTCCCTTTTTAAATTACTGAAGAAATGGAATAGTTTTAGAAACTCCAGATTCTAGTTTTTGTTGCCATTTATTAACAGAGCTAATAATTTTTTTAATGAACTGGGACAAAGATTTCAAAAATTAATAAAGATTTAACCTGGACTGGAAAAGAACTGAGCCTGGGATAATAGTGCTTCTCAGCCCTTCCACCTAGCATGAAAAGATCTGATAGAGAAAATGAGAATTGGGGAGGTGAATGAAGTAAATATAGGTCAGTTTCACCCAGGACTCCCACCCCCACTCCCTGTCAGCCCTAAAGGCAAACACATTAGCAGGCACACAGGGTCTGAAGAAGTTGAGTGTCCTGATCTATGCCTATTGTTCTGACTTAATTACTGATCATACCCCTTTTCACTATCAAAGGTGTCTCAGTTTGGAAAATAAATTATATGGTCATCCTATCAAGAAGTGTTAGCATTGTGCCTTATTTTATCAATACTCTTCTTGATATTGCAGAGAAACCTAAGCCAATTCGTACTTCACAATCAGTCGGTCCTTTTAGTAGATATCAGTAGCCTCGCACAATGAGAGAGACAGGTGAGCCAAATCTCCCGGTAACATGGCTACCAGGTTGGCATATCACCTAGGAAACAAATCTCAGACAGAATTCTGTCATTAATACACACACAGCAACAATTGACCAGCAGTCGCAAAAGCATCCACACAGGCAAACAGCCTGTCCTGGGAAGCTCTGTCAAGTCCAGCTCAGTGGGCACTGGAATGAGCATCTGGCACAAAACAGTGTCCCAGGGAAGATATGATGATGTTCTAGAGGCAGGATCGTCAATTTTCCTGTCAAGGCAGTCAACCGAATTCCTCATTAAGTTACAAGGACTGGCAATAAATTGGTCCTTGGAATAGAGCACCTTCCAAAGGGTGTGGGATCGTTGATTTTTCCATATTTATAAATCCCTTTCTAGAGGTACCTGTTCTATATTTCCATCCAAGCCTTATACCTTTAACACCACTAAGTTCTCCATTAAAAAAGCATCTCTAACTTCCCTCATGCAAGCTAATGAACTCTCTACTGTGGGTTCAGAGAGCAACATTTGAAGGACTTATTTTCTCTGGAGGTCACACTCATCAGAGTTTTGAGTGCTGAAGAACCACTAACATAATGAGTGCTCCTGCTCCTAGGGAATATGTTCACATAAACTATATACATATACATATACATATCATACTCTCAGTTTTAAAGCATTTATGCATTTAAAATTAAGTTACAGACAACGTGCTTGATATGTGTTTTGTATTACATATTCAAGTACACAGCTTGGACTTTGAAACAGCAACAAAAGTGACCAAGGATCAATACTGACCTCCCACTCTCCCCTCCTCCCCACTTCCCCCCAGAAGCAGGAGCTTAGATATAAGCCTTAGGCAAAATGGAGTCCTTAAGAGACACATGAACCCCTAAATCATAAAGATTTAGTGGAAAGGCACTAGAGCAAACACTTTCTAGTGGAACGGTGTTCCCCTCGGAGTCCGCCTTTACATGGTGCTCTTTCTGTCACCCTCCTCCTCTCCCTTGCTGCTGGCTGGTATGGTGAATGGGACCTAGAAGTGGCCCCCATCCCATTTTGGATGTCACACAAGAGCTGGCAGAACCAGATCAAGAAAAACTAAGGTTCAGGCTGGCTCTGTTTGAGGAATTAAGGATATTGCTCTGGTCTTTCTGTATGATTTCTTATCTCCTTCTCTAGCAATTAAAGGTACGCTCCAAAGCCTTATAAAGATCTAGGTCAAAGGGAAATAGAAGCAGGTCCTTTTCACCTGCATCAAATCTTAAAGTAAAAGAGTAAAAGGAGTCATCAAAACTCACATTGATCTGACCAAGTAAAGACCAGTGGGATTCAGAGGGGTTCAGACTCAAATCCCTAGAGGCTAACGAGTTCTACATATCCCTGGAGCATTCCTGAGGATTCTAGCAAGTGGCCACGCAGTGTCATCAAGACCCAAGTTTGCACCTGTAGGCTAGTGTTGTGCCACACACACCTTAGACATTCATCCCTGTCAATGATATAGAGTTCTTCCCATTTAAAACCTGTCTGAGCAACAATCATAACAAAGAAGAGAGGGAAAAAACAAACTGATATATCTGCTGATAAAGCTCATACTCAATGTGGGAGGGTATGACTCAAGTGGTAGAGCATGTGCTTAGCATGCACGAGGTCCTGGGTTCAATCCCCAGTACCTCCTCTTAAAATAAATAAACCTAATTATTCACCCCCCAACACTAAAATAATTAAATAATACAATTTTAAAAAAAAAACTCATACTCCAACTTGCAAGGGCAAGTACAAAATGTTACAAATTCTACAATTACATTACCATTGCATTTGTTAAACCAATGATAAAATGAGTGATGTCAGCTTCCAAATGATATTCCACTGAGATCAGGCAGTTAATAGCCTGTACACTGAAGTGTGCTTAAAAAGATAAAACACTATATTTTTGAGCCATCTAGGTTTCTAGTTGGAAAGTCTTCCTGGTTCCAGATGTCTTATTGCTATGAACATTTCCCAGCATCATTTTCTTGGATTGTTCTCTCATTCATTTTGTTCTGAACTGCTTAGGAGAAAAGAATATTGTTCACATAATCTCTTAAGGATGGAGAACAAGTAGACTCAGAAAAGAGAGTTCAGAAATACTCTGCTGGAGTTCATTTTAATACCATAGCTGAAGTTTTGTCCCTTTCCCTTTGAATCCTTCACACAATCAACAAGATATATTTTAGGACTAATTACACAAATACCAGCTTAAGCCCTATTATATTCTCCAATAGCCTTCAATTAAATGCAATGGCACTGAATTTGAAAGAGCTTTGCACTGCCTCAAAACCTCCAAATGGAAAGAAAATATGCATGTCCAGAGAGTTCCATGCAAAATGTTAAATATTAATGATTTCAAAGAGATCCTCAGATCTCTACAAACATTTGTCATTAAATTCAGTTATTAAAAGCAATTTCTGGGTGTTGTAAAAATATTTAAACCAAGGAGGGAGAGTATAGCTCAGTGGGAGAGCAAGTGCTTAGTTAGCACACACGAGGTCCTGAGTTCAATCCCCAGTGCCTCTTTCAAAAAACTAAACAAATAAACTTAATTACCTACCCCCTGCAAAAAAACACATATTTAAACCATTCTGGGTGTGTATTAATCTTTATTATGAGTTACTTATTTAATTTGCAACATTTACTAAATAAACTGATATTTATATTTTAATTAAAGAAAAATCTTGCAATCTCAGATACAGAATCATTATGAAATTAAGAAAACACTAAAAATTCTGAATCAGAAACCTGTCAACAGGAAAGTAACAAAGATGAACTGAGGCATTTCTCACCATAGTGTAGGAAGCCCTAGCACGGTTTAGCCCTCTGCCCCTACTCTAACTGGAATTCACACACTATTTATTCAACACTCTGCCAAGTCTATCCAAGCTCTGACACCCACAATCCAGTTTGACAGCAGCTTTACCTATACCCTGGAAACACTAGACACATTTCCTGAGTATACGAATGACCCTTACTACCTCTGAAGAAAGTTAGAATCCCACCAAAACCATGACATTTTGAGTAAATTCTACTGGAAATACAGCAACTGAAAAAAAAAAAAAAGTAGTGGGGAAGCAACACTGGTCACCATTTATCACAGTCATTCAGGAAGCCAACTAGAGGAAAAAATGAACTCTCCCTTGTCCTTGACATTTCCATTAAAATCCCCTGTATCAGAAAATGAAATGGAGACAAAAAGAAGGAGATGGAGCAGTAACTGTGGGAAGAATCCCAATTTTGCCTGCATCTCCAGATTGACACAGGAGTCTACACTGAATGGAGATCCATGAACTTCCTACAAAGCATATGTAAAGGCTGTATGGTAAAGTAAAATTGCTAGAAATCTTGTATTGAAATTTTCATTCAAGGACATGAGCCATCCAAATCTGAAGAGAGATTTGAGGGGGCATGAGGAAACTTAGGGGTAATGGATGTGTTTATTACATTGATTGTGGTGATGGTTTCACAGATGTATAGACACAGATAGATATATACATATACATACTCACAATTACACACTTTAAACATGTTCAGCCTATTGTGTACTAATTAAGCCATTAAAGCTGTTTTAAAAGTAAACTAAAATAAATCAGATTAATAACACGGAAAAAATAATTTGAGGAAGACATAACATTTTAAATAAATTGTAGAATTATGCAAATAATTATTGTTAACAGTAAAAAATGATTCTTGAAGAAGAAAATTCATAATAAAAAAATAATGCTTTGGATCTACAATTCCATATTACATCAGCAAATTCTAGGAAATGAGGAGAAGGTAAATGTGTACTCAAGTGTTCAGCTTTCTCAGGGGGAAGCCATTAGAAACTGCTTGATTGTTGAAGTTCAGAATGAAGTATATTTGTAAGTATCTTTAGTGTCAAGTTATCCAACAATGGGTGTAAAACTCCTAAGTAGCTAACAAAAAAGGGAAAAATTAAATAAGGAAAATGTAATCAATTCTCAAAGACAGAAAGTTTTACATACATCAGATTCATTTTTTAATAAAATTATACTGAGATGAAATATACAAAGTTGATACTACTGACACCAATCTCCCTTCTTTAATGGGATTTTATTGGAAACACTTAATGTTACCAGAAAGCACTACAAAGTTGGCTTCCAGAATATTTTACAATCATGTCACTTAGCATAGGCATGTTCTGTGAATATTAATAGCTTGATTCCAAGCTGTTCATCAGCAGTGACCTTCAAGCATGCTAAGTACTCTTTGCAAAGCTTGAATTAGAGAAAGAGATCTTACAGCTGAGAGTCTAATTTCTTGTTTACCACATAAAAATGAGGGAACTGGAGGGAATAAGGAGGTGCTTCATTTCCTCTATGGATCTTACAATTAGTACTAAATGTATTTTAATTTAAACATAACTATCAACACATTTGAATATGATATATCTCCAAAATGGAATCATTGGGAAAATCACCCTTCTGTATAGCATGAGTGCTATGCAACTGTAGTGACTGACCCTTGAGATTTTAGCACAAGCATAGAAAAATATTCCAAAAGGGCACAGCAGAAAATCCAGAAACAGATTATCAGATATATGGACCCTTGTTTATAGGAAGTATTGTTACAAGCCAGTAGGGGGAAAAAATAGACTGTTCAATACATAGTTTTGAGATACTTTGTTATTCACATGTAAAAAATTATCACTATTTTATTTACTTCATACTCAAAAATATAGAAATATAAAAGACAAAATCTAAGAAAAATTTAAGAAACTTTAAGAAAATATCTTAAAGAACTTTGATTAGGAAGTGATTTCTTTAAAATGATTTCTTAAACAAAAAGCACAAGCTCTAAAAGAAAAGATTAATAAAATTGATCACTTTAAAATTTAAAAACCTGTATATAACACATGAATAAAAAGACATGCCACAGAAAAAAGAGAATATATTTACAAACCATATAAAATTATTTATATTCAGAATAAAGAGCTCATTCCAATGAATACAAAAGAGACAAAAAAAAAAATCTAGTCATAAAAACACCTAGTCATAAACCTGGGCAAAGGCTACACACAGGCAATTCACAGGCGCTAATAAGCATATTATTAGCAATGCTCTACCTCATTAATAATTAAAATGCTAAACAAAGTAAGAATATTAATTTATCCCACTCAGATTGACATATATTTCAAAAGCCTGATATTTTCAAGTTTTAGTGAGAACTTGTAGCATCAAGAACTCTCAAACATTGCCCGAGGTGCTGGGTTCAATCCCCAGTACCTCCATTAAAAAAAAAAAATTTTTTTTAAAGAAAAAAAAGAGCTCTCAAACATGAGAGGGATGTACAATTAAAGTCTCTCGTTGGAGAGCAACAATATCTAGCAACATTAATACTTGCACCCTATGGACTAGCAAGTCCATTCAATATACCTTAAAGAAACTCGCAAATATACAAAGACATATATATATAAGAAAGTTCATTTCAGCATCAACAGGAGAATGGATAAATAAAGTATGTGGCATTTGTACAGTGAAATGTCATTCAGCCATAAAAAATGAACAAATAAGAGCAACATGTATCAATACGGATAAATCTCAAAAACAAAGCTAAATGTATGAAGCAAGATGCAGATGTATATGTATAATTCATTATAATTCCCTATATTTTATATGTATGAAAGGCAAGAGAATAGAATAAAACAAGGTTAACTCAAAGTTCAGGACGAATCTTATGTTAACCAAAATTTCCTGAGGGGGAATTAATATTTACATGTGGTTATCCATTAAAAAAAAAAGTCTCTTTTCCCAAAGACATTGGAGTCTGATAACATTAAAAGCAAGCAAGTAATGAAGGGGCCTCAATCACATCCCTTTAAATCTGCAAAAAAAAAATGCACAGTGAATCACAGTTTTTCTGGCACATCTAAAATGTTAGAGGCTGCATCTGGAGGTGATAAAGAAAAAGGAAGGAAAAGGAAAAGAAGGTATCAGTTGGACTAACTGGAGAAGGCTAACTCTACATAAGTAGGGTTGCAAGATATAGCAAATAAAAATACTGGGTGCTAAGTTAAGATTGAATTTCAGATAAGCGGGAAATAATTTTCTAATATAAGTATATCTTAACATAAGATTACTCTCATAACTCAGAAATTTGCTCTACGCATGGGAATTTCTGTTAGGAAGTAATGTGGAGTAACAAAAATACAAAGAAAGAAGTTAAAAACAGGACTCGGCTGGCTTACAAGAGTATTTGAAATGGCATGTGAAAGAACGTGCTCACAGTAGTTATTCAACAAATAACTTTTAAAAACCAATTTAACAATTATGAATGTTTAATATGACAGTCCCTTTACTAGGTACTGGGGCTATAAGGGTGAAATAAAAATGATCTCTTGTTCCAAAAGAGCTCATTTTTGTGTGTGTGGAAGATATTTACAAACCATATAAACAATCACAGCACAACCTGAAATATTCTGCTATAGAGCTGTGTTCAAAAGATATAATCACCCGGATCAGAATCAACAGCAGACCTCCATTCCTTTTACATCAAACACCAGATGCCCTAGCCTTCCATGTAAGGGCCTCCACGACCCAGCCAGAAGATACCTTTGCAGCTTTATATCCTACCCCTCCCTCTGCAGTGCTTTCTATTGGTACACTTCCTTAAACTCGTCATATCCTTTAATACTTTAGGTCACACTGTTCCCACCAGGCCTTCTCCTTATCTACTTGCTAAAGGCCAAAACAACCTTTGGAGTCTAATGCAAAATGCTCTTCCTTCACAAACTTTCCCCCATTCCTCTCAGTCAGAGTTAGTTTCTCCCTCCTGTATTCTACCAGGAAAGTTCACTTAGATCACCGCTGTGGAACCCAGATTCACTGGCTTTAGACTGTAAGTACCCCTGTCTGTCACCTGCACTAGATCGTGGGCAGGAACGTGGTCCACTTATTTTTGTGTCCCTCCTACCCATGGCATATGGTACGTGTTCAGTAAGTGCTTGCACTGCCTTTCCAAGTGGATCTAGGCTAATATTTCTATGAATGCAAATAAACAATCCTGACAATAAAACCCCTTCTCAGGTAAATGCCTGAGGGCAAGGTTTCGAATCTAATAAAGACATGAAAACTCGGCACATATTTTTTGTATTAAGTGACCCAGAACTGTCAATACAGCATACTCCAATGTAAATGAAAAGATAATGACTAGACATTGTGAAGCAAAACAAAGGTGCACAGCAATATGTAAAATGTAATCTTGTTTTCATTAAAACTACCACTATTATTATTAATAATAAAAAGTTACTGATAGAAAAAAACTTGAAAAATATATATTAAACTATTATTGCTGGAAGTGAAATTATGAAAAATTTACCCTTTCTACACTATAGATTTCTGTGGTATTTAAATATTTCATAGTGAGCAGGTGTTAGTTTTATAAACAGAAAAACAATAATTTTTTTTAAATAAATTAACCCCAAATGTCTTGAGTCATGGAATCTTTTGCTTACTACTGTTTTCATGTTAAAATTTTTACTTTTGTTTAGCACATAAAAATAAGACTTTCCCTAAGGTGAATGAGTGGCAATAATTTTATTTTCAAAGTAAAAAAACAAACAACAACAAAAAACACTTCCCAAGCCTTTCTTCTCTTCTGTATTGGAGATCTCAAGGAAACCGCGACCTGGTATCACACATTAGGTATCAAACGTTAGGACTCATATAAAAGGCAAAGATAGTCAACCAAAATTATTTCCTGGCTTTTCTCCTGTTCTTATTAATCTGACATACTTAGGTACTTTTTCTGGTCTGATCCTCTTCTATGTTAGTTGAATTTTTTTTTCTCTAACACTCTCATAATGGTCAAGTGGAAACCAGTCAAGTGCAGTATTGACTTAGCAGAGAGTAAGGGAAGCAGGCGTGTCAGTATTTTCTGCCGCCCTTGGGAAGGTTAAGGAGAACTTAATTCAACTTGAAGTGGTGTAAATATCCTGTGCTGAAGCCCCTTTAACAGAACTGATGGAAGAGAGCTAACCGCTGTCTCAAAGCAAAAGCACATCTCCAGTGATCTGCTTTCCAGCAGTTTTGGGTAGAGGCGCAAGCATGGGGGAGTGGGAAGCAGAATATGCTTCCTGAGCTGGTAAGGAAATTTAGACTAGCCCCTGACCTATCATTCATCAAACGCTCTTTTCAATATTTAAGGTATTACTGAGAAGGTAAAAAAGAAGCATGTGTTATCTTGAAACGTCCTTGAATGTTCAGTGTTCAATTTTATTTGGGGAACCTCTTGATCTTGGGACAGCTGTGAAGAGCTTCCCACTTCTAGGGTCCTGGGAAGGAATCGGATGGTAGGGGGACTCAAACCAGAACTGAGTTGAGCAGTGATCTCCATTCCTGTCTCGGATTAGGGAGAATTCACATCACAAAGATACAGTTCCTTTCAACAAATGCCAGGGGGATAAAACAGAATAGAGATACGGGACTTTCAACTTCTCTTTTTCGGTGTTACAGAACTGCTGGGTGATTTTACTTCTCAACAGCATGTTTCTTTCACTGGGTAACCTCCCTCCCCCCATTCAACATTCCCTTCTTTTATTCATTTATCCCTTTATTCAGTGAATATGGATTAAATGCTCACTATGTCCAAAGCACGGCTAAGTACTCATGACACCATTTCACAGACGCTTAACACCCAGGAGTACTAATAGGTTTCTGCTTCTGCTCACAGAGAAGGGGAAAGTGGACATTTGTCCTCTTCCCTTGCATCCTGGCTGCCAGCTCTCCCTTGGGTATACACTGAGCCTGGCTCTCAACAGCATTAACCTTTAATTAGTAACCTTTAATCTGTATAAACTGATTCAACAGTGGTTAGGAATATATGTGAATTGAGAGTCAATAGGCATTTTTTTTTCACTTGCTCATTCATTTATGCATCCATTCCATTGTCATTTACTAAAAACAGTCTACAGGCTTGGAGAGTCAGTATGTTTTTGAGTCACACTTTCAAGCCTTTTCATACAGGGAAAAAAACATTTTTTTAATTTGATTCAGTAGATTATAAACTTTACATTAGAATCACCTGGAAGGTTCTTCAAACTCCTGATGCCCAGGTGGCATCCATACTACATAAATCAGAATCTCTGGGAATGAGTCCAAACATGAGTGTTTTTTAAAAACTCCCCGTTTGATTCCAATATGCAGTCAAGTTTTGAGAATCAATGCTTTGGGACAACTACATCTTGGTATCTGGGATTTATTTTTTCTTATTCCCTAGGTTTTTGGTTTGTGGGGTTTTAGGGTTTGGGTTTGTTGGGGGGTTTTTTTGGTTGGTTTGTTTTTTTGCTGTATTTTTGACAGCTAGGATGCTGGAAATTCCACTCTGTGATACTGAGATGTCATTTTCTTAAGATCATAGATACTTAAATATGATTATTAGAACTTAGAATAGTGTAGCCATTCCAGGATAGCCAATGCCAGTGTCAAAATCTGTATTTTTCCACCTAAAGATAGAATGATCAGAGACTATTGAGGGAATTTCTAAAGTACTTACAGAAATTTAATCTGTGAATCTCTGAGCACTTGCCTGGTGATAAAAGGGCAGCAACCCTACTATATACAGGTAAAAAGCAAACCACCCTCAGAGTGTCCCTTCATTTTTTCCTCTCCTCCTTTTACTGAGCCCTTTTGCAATACTAGAAAGGCAAACAGAAAGAGCAGAAGAGCAAATAATTGTTCAATGTTTATATTTTAAAGATTATTTAGAATATCTGGGGAAAGCAGTTTAGAAATTTTTAAGAGGCCAATTCTCCCTTTTATGAACCTAGATTTATTTCTAAGGATCTTTATTTTTAATGCCCAGATTTTTATACCTAAACCAAGCATTACAGCTAAACAATACATTAAGCCAAAAGTGACCTAAAACAACCAACTCAGTTTTACAGATAAAAGTGAGAGAGGAGTACATGATTTTACACAGAATAATCATCTGGATAAAAGGTAAAATCAGTGTTGGAAGCAGCAAAGGTTTTTATATAGAAAACATGGAAATGCCAATTTAAAAACTCACATAAAATGCTGTTTGCACACATTTGACCATTGTTGTATCTCTATACCAATTTTCACCATCAAGCCAAGAATCTTATAGTTCTCAGAAGATTTCAGCACTTCATTCAGATTTTTAAATTATGAATTATTCTGCAAAGTATAAATAATAAAATAAAAATCCATATACCTACCACTAGCTCAAGGAATAAAAAATTACAACTACAGTTAAACCCCAGATCCTATTTATCCTCCCCTCCCTCATACAAAGAAAATTTCTATATTAAATTTGGGGTTTGTAATTTTCATAAATATTGTTCTATTTTTTATTCTGTCTGTAGACCATAAATAATACAATATTGGTTTGCATGTTTTAGGCTATATAAATGGAATCATGCATGATGTGTGTTTGTACAACTTGATTTTTATATTTCATTATAATGTTTGTGAGATTCAGCTAAGTTTATGTATGTACTATTTTATTGATTTTTTGCTTCTGTGGAATATTTTATTGTATGAATTATATCAATACTTCATATTTGAAATGGTTTGTGTTGTCATCCATTTGTGTTTTCACCTTTCACGCTTTCTAAATTTTTATTCTAACAGTGCCTCAATGTACATTTTCATGCTCATGTGTTTGAGTATTGCTAATATATATACCCAGGACTAGAATTACTGGTCCATAGAATATATACAATTTCAACTCCACTAGACATTGTTAAACTGATCTATGAAATAGTTATCCCATAAATATATACTCCCACAAGCACTGGGTGAGAGTTCCTAATTTTAATTTTCTGGCAGTGCTCTAAAATCACCTTTAGCAAAACCTAGCCACCAAATCACTTAAATGAGAATCATAATAGATGATATTCTTATGGTATAAAATGTCACTTGATGCTCCATTGCTGAAGAAGGATCTTACAGTCTTTAAAACTTTTCAGGAAAAATAACTTGGGTAGGGATTATTGGAGTATGGATTTTTTTTCTAATTCCAAAAGCATTTTACAAATAAGTAGGATGTAAATTTTATGACAGTAGTTGGGTCTATAGGGATAATATTTATAGAAGTTTTGGTGATTGATTATGACGAAGGCAAGTAGGTAAAGGACTAAAAATACCCATTATGTGTATTGGGCATTAAAATTTAATGACTGGAATAAACTCCACCAAATGCAAATACATTTTTAAAAACCAGAGAAGAAGAAAGGGATAAAACTGCCCATGAGTGAAAGTGAAAGAATTGCCTGGTTTGTGCTGAATGGGTTTCAAGTCCAATAAGCATCTACCCACACTATGAAAGTTAAAAGTTAATAGCATGTTTAATTCTTTTTGATTAAAAGTGATGTGATTCTGAAGCCTGGAAATTGTGTATGTAAGTCACAGCACAAAAACAGACCTCAGGTACATGAGGGGAAAAAATGGACCCCTTTGTTTTTTTCAATCTGTCATTCAAAAAAATTGTATTAGTGGAAAATCTTCTGTGTATTTTCTATTTAAGACAGTGATAGGACTAAGGAGAACTCCGTGCGTGCAGAACTTGATTTTAGCAAGCACAAACAATATTGTTTTCTTGCATGCAGATGTCTATTATGTTGTCTCTGCATCCTGAGATACCTCCACATTTGAGGGTTGATATTGCTATTAGCTGACTGAGGGAGAAAAAACAGAATGGAAAACTCCAGAAACCAAAGGCACAATCATGTAGGGTTTTGTAGAAGCCAGCCTCCAAAGTGGGCTCCAGTGATTCTTGCCTCCTGGTATTAACACGCTATGCAGTCCCCTCCCACATCAAATGTGACTGACATGAGTAGCAAGTAGTATATTAAGAATAAAGGCATGTGGCTCTGAGGCTAAGTCATAAAAGACTTGCTGTTTCACCTTGCAGTCTTGGATCACTTGCTCTGTAGGAAGCCAGCAGCCATTTTGTGAAAACACTCATTCAGACACACAGATAAACCCACATGGCAAGAAACTGAGCCCTCCTGCCAACACCCAGCCCCTGCTAGCTAGCCACAGGAGTGGACCACCTCGGAAGTGGATCCTCCAGCCCCTCTTGCAGATGTCTGTGGCCCTCGTGAGAGTCTCTGAGCCAAAACCACTCATTTAGGCTGGTCCTGAGTTCCTGATACATGGAAACTATATGAGATAAAAAAATGTTTATTGTTGTTTTAGGCTGTTAAATTTTGAGGTAGCTTGTTATGCAGCAGTAGATAACTAATACAGGGCTGGAAAGGGACAACAAGACCAACTCTCTTTGTTCCTTTCTCCAAAACTGTAGTAAATGTGTCTCTTTACTTTTTTCTATTTAAAGAGTTATAATAGCCTCCCAGAGAGAAAAACATCTAAGACGCGAGCTTCAAGAAAAAAACAATATAATAAAGAGAAAAATGTATCACCCAAAATGAGTTTGTTCATTTGTTTATTCAACAAATATTTATTGAGCCTAATACTATATGTCAGATAGTGTGTGCTAAGTCAGAGAACTACAACAGCAAGCAAGACAGCCCTGAAGGCTACCTCATGGAATTTACATTATATTCAGTAAAATGCACAATAATCAAGTAAATAAATAATTCAAATTCTGATAAATGCCATGAGTCTTTCAAATGAAGAGCTGCAATATGGAATGAGGGGAAGTAAAACCTACCTGAGAGAGTGTGATAGGTAAGGCTTCTCTGAGGTAACCATTGAAAGAAAGGTGAGAAGGTCAATCCAGTGAGAAACAATAGCATATCCAAAGGTCCTGAGGTACAGAGACACAGTGAGTAAACTGATGAGCCAGAATGACAAGAGCTCGAAGTGTGAGGAAGAGAGTAGCAAGAGGAGAGGTGAGAGCTCATCCATTTTTCTTCAACATTCCAGGAAAAACAGGATCACTATGTGCAACACAGCACACTACAAAAAGAATTCCACTCACATACAAGGCCTGCTTTAGACAGTCCCTCTCCTTCACACCTAAAGAAATATAATTTGAGGGAAGAAATGGGACCAAACTACACACCAAACTTGAGCACTCAGATTTCCCACTCCTCCACGCCCTAACCAAAGGGCTTTCTCCCTTTCCCAGGGTATCTTGGATTTCTGTGCAGTATCAATGACGGCCCTATAGATGGTCTTTCACACCCCTGTGATGGTGGAGTCCAGTCTGAAAGCTGGAGAAATGTACAAGAATATGTATACAGCTCAAAAGACTAAATTTGAGGGGAAACCGAAGGCATACTGTATTTAACAGTTATTGGAGACATAAAAAGATTTTGTTGGAAAGTTTCTGGCACTTCTCAGGGGATTGTGTGACAGCTTTGGAGTTCCAAGACCAAGTTTCCTGAGTGTTCAGACTTAAAATTCTGCCTCTGTGCAAGACCTTTCAGACTCTGTTTGCTGAAGAAAAAGACCATGAAATGTAAAGGCTGGAAGTCACGTTGTAACACTGCTGGCTGGCCAGGTGCTGAGGGGCCTCGTGCTATTTATTTAGCCATGTTGTAATGCCCTTCTCAATGCCAAATTCATTCTCGCCTCTGGAAGATTATTGAAATGGGACTTGTGAGATACACAGTCTATTTCAACAAACAGCAATCTAATTCTTCCTTACACATTCCAGGGAAGGGGAAAAAAAATCACCTTGCCAGCTGGTACACAGACTGAGGGCACACTGAAGCTACAAGCATCCTAACTGCCAAAAGGACACCGAGAGGATTTTAATATATACAGTGCGGATGTGTCAGAAGCAGCATCTTATGAGGGGTTTAATCTGTTCATCTGAAAGAGTGCCGCACAAACGGTCCCATGGGGCTCCTCTCCAGGGCAGGCGACGTTTTCACTCTGTAAAGAACCTCACTTGATGAGAATCAATATGTGTGCTTGGTCTTGACTACAAATAATTCACTACAAGCTGAGAAAGAGGCCCTTGCAGCTCCATTTTGCCACCTTCCCAGCTTACATGGTCCTAACTTCCTCCGTGTCAGAAAAACCACAATTATTTGATATACAAGAATGTATGTGGCAATTAATAAGCTAGAAATTGCACGCTGAAATTTACACAGGGGAACACGTGTCTGACATTTTTTAGATCCTGGTGCGGGTTTACAGCGGGACAAGCGTGCCCTTGGCGCTGCCCCCCGTCTCCTAGAACTCCTCCAAATGCTCGATCTGAGGCTGCCAGTCCCTAGAGAATACCTAACGTGCCACAGTGTAGCCTTCTCGAGACATGGATACTCTCCTGGGCCTGAATTAGAAAACCTTGACCAGGACGAGAAGAAGCAAATGCACTGTCAGCTACAGGCTATTCCTGTCCCTGCAGTTGCTGCCCATTCTCCTGGAGACAGCCACACGCATGCCATCTGAAGCCCCCTAAACACACCTGAAAACAGGGTCCCTCAGTCCCTTTGACTCCATCTACTGTCACTCATTTTACTTTGGAGGGCAGTATTACTTCTCCTTATTGAGATTTTTATTAAATTATAATGTACATTTGGAACAGTGCAAAAATCTTGTGTACAGCTTGATAAATTATTGCAAAGTGAATATATTTGTATAACCACCAGCCCATTCACTCACCATCACTACCCCACCCTCCTCTCAAAGTTAACCACCACTCTGTCATCTAATGCCATCAGTAGGTTTCACTTGGTTTTGCACTTTACATAAATGGAATCATATATATATATATATATAGTTTTCATTTTAATCTGAGTCCTTTGACCAAACACTATATGAGATTGATTCACGTTATTGTATGTACCTAGAGTTTATTTTGCTGTGTAATGTATCATTAAGTGAATGCACCATATTTCACCTGTCCTTTCTACTGTTGATGGACATTTGAATTGTTTCAGCTTTGTGCTATTATGAATAATGCTGCTAAAAATGTTTATGCACATATGTAGACACTGTTGTAGGGCAGTGTGCCTAGCAGCAGAATTTCTGGCTTTTAAGGTATGCACACCATTAGAATTTCTTAACATTTTTGTCCTGGAAGATACTTTGCACTTTATTTCCCAGAAAAACATCAACTCTCAAATGCCTCTTTTGCCAGTTTGTTCTTGGAGCTATGCTAAATATTACAGAGTGATGGGGGCTGCCGGACAGTCATTGTCCTTGGGCACTTACGCTCTCAGTTGCCCTTCCCAGGTGATAACCAGGAGGCATTTGTGACCAGGGAAGGGGTCTGACCAATCAGCGAGGGTCCTCCTCCTGCCATAGCCCCTTTTCTTGAGGTAAGCGGCTACACCATGTGCCCTTCCATGCCACTGTCTGGGATTTTCTGTCCCCTTCACACTCCCCTCTTGCCAAAATTACATACTACAGTATCAGAATTACACAATGAAGCAAGCACTGAGCAATTTTAATCACTATAAACGTCCTTCCTTAAGAAACCTTACAACCCCACCTCCAAGGGAAGAAGCTCGCTAACGTGAAGAACCAGGCTGACTCCGTTTCCACATAGTTCGTCATCTCTCTGAAGACAGAATTCCTAAGCACTGACCCTGGGTTGCCCTGGTTGTGGCATGACCTCTAACAGGGTAACTCTAAGAGCAGGAGAAAAATAATACCGGCTCCTGCTTACACAAGGATGGGATTTGCTAAGTGTTAAATAAATAACACTGGTTAAAAACTTAGTGATGAAAGGAGTGTAAATATCAAAAAAAATCTTCTTTATTATCCACCCCTTGTCCCTAAGAAAGCTTGCTTTTAATATCTGTCTACTCTTGAGAGGAAACAGTAGAATTTTGCAGTAAAAAAGAGATGATGGATCTCATCCATTTCTCTCATTTTTAATTTAAGCCTCTCTGAGGCTATGATAACTGTCAATGGTCACATAATTAGTTAAAAGTAAGCCAGATTTCCCTAGTCAATGTCCTAATGGAGAAAAAAATTCAACCACTCACCACTTGCTTTAGCTTTGAGGTTGGCATATGTAAATCACATAATCATTACCTGAATAAATCACAGATACAATTCCTATTGGGGCAAATTGTGACTGGAATGGTGTGTGGCTACATAAATACTACTTTTTAGGGCTTGAGAGAGTCAGAACCAAGAACTCCACTTTTTATTCAATTTGTTCAGTGGAAAAAGTCAGTAAGAAGATGTGATTTCCATATAGGTCTCACCCACCAAACGTAGCTTGTAGTTTATAGACAAAGCTCAGACAAGGAAATAAATTGCAGATGATGGAAGAGCTTTGGTAAGCAAATTTAGGGGGCATGGTGGATACGTCAACTAAGGACTAAAATCTAGAGAAGTAGCTATTGTAGCACAGAATTATACGAAGCCGACTTATTCCAAGTGCTTGTCATTGGCAAGTTGCCACATAGTTATCACACAGACATGAACTGCGCTACATAAGAGTAAGGGGAAAAAATCCTGAGCCTTAAGTGAAAATTTAACAAGTAGACTTTTATGTGAACTCTGTGTATTTTAGTTACAGCCAACCCTTATTGTTGGCTTTTTAAATTATTTTATCATTTATTTATTATATAGGTAATCTGCAATCACAGAAGAAATGAAGAAAGTAGATTAGCAAAAGGAAATCCATTCATAATTTTACCACTCAAAAACAACTATTAACATCTTGCTCTTTATACACACACATATTAATTCTTCACATATCCAAGTTAATTCTTATTTTACCTAGAGAGATTTATCAAAGGAAATTGATATAAAATTTTAAACCTAACGTAGTACTTTGTTATACCAAAAAGAGTGATTACCACAAATGAAAAAGACATTTCATATGAAGAAATGCAAATTCTCACGATTATTGTTTACTACATACAGTTGTCCCTCAGTATCCAAAAGGGATTGGTTCAGGAACCCCTCCTTCTCCAAAGACACCAAAATCTGCAGATGTTCAAGTCCCTTATATAAAATGGTGCGGTATTTGCAGATAATCTACACACATCCTCCTGTAAACTTTCCATCATCTCTAGATGACCTATATATAATGTCTAATTCAATGTAAATGCTATGTAAATGGTTGCTGGCATGGGGCAAATTCAGTTGCTTTTTGGAACTTTCTGGAATTTTTTTCCAAATATTTTTGATCCATGGTTGGTTGGATCTGAGGGTTCAGAACCTCATGGATATGAAGGGCCAACTGTACTCAATTAATCAACAATTTCTTTTCTTTAGGAATGTAAAAAGTGTTTATGACAACAAATTCAATTCTAGTTCAACAGGACTTTACTAAAAACTTTTAATGGTCCCAATATGTGGGGAAATACAAAATAAGTATATTTTGAGGAATTCTATCTGCAGGTAAGACACAAAAAAAGCTCAATTATTTGGGCAAAATAATCGGTAGGAGGCAAGAAAAACACACTGAGTTTCTGGCGCTGACGAGGTCAATGACTGTCTTTTTCAAAGTCTTAGCTATGTAGTGGGAATAATGTTACCTGTCTCCTCCTTTCCTCACAAGAGGAAAGATAACTAAAATCCATTATACACTTTGCATCCTCAAGATTTTTCTGAGATTGCCATCACCTACTTTTTATTCCAGCCAGTTGGACAGATGGGATTTCTAAGTTATTTTGCAGATACGGACTCAACCAAGAAGGCAAATTTTTAAATTTTAAATGTCTTTTTAAATTTATACATGTAATGTCTAGGAAGGGCATTTGATGCAGCCACTTGCAATCTGCTTTTTAATTTTAATGCTCACTTAATTTTTTTTACCAATTTAGTTTAGTATTTCTTTTATGTAGATATTTGTCGTATTGTATATGGCAACCCTTGTTAAGATGGCTTGAGCACTGCTGCTCCCTTTGGCTAGAATCCTTATCCCCTGCCCTTCACCTATTACCTCCTTCTCTTCCTGTTCTCAATCCAATTATCGTTTCCTTAGGGAAGACAGACACCCTCTAGTTTTTCCAACTCCATGTTTTCATAGCCCCATTTAAATACTCTTTCAAATACTCATCTCAGTATAATTTTAGATTTATTTGGATAATGCTTTGCCAGTGCTTGTCTCCCTCACCAGACTGTAAGCTCAAGTTTTTGCTCACAAGTGTGTTTGCATTGCCCAGCACAGTAGATGGTAAGTTTTTAATAAATGTTTCTTGAATAAAGTTTCCTGAGACCATGGATTCTATCTTCTTTTTTTTCCCACCTAATTTGATTGCATCCCTGATCTTTATTCAGCGCTGTATGCAAGGTCAAAGTAGTGTGTGTTAACTGTAGGGCTTCTGATAAATTGACCGGGAGGAACTACTACACATTTGCATTAGTATACTTTTTCAAGCATCATAAGTAATATCCTTTTTACCTAATCCACATCTAAAGTGAGCAATCCCTCTTTAACAAGAACAAGCTTGCTCTAAACCTAGCTAAGTCAATCATAGCAATAAGTACACCAGGCTCTGTATACTGCATTATCAACAAAGAAGGAACCGAGAGTAAATCTATGCTCTCTGTCCATGGCTTGTGGAAAGATCTGACTGGGCTCAGCAGTATTTTTCCTATACCTAAGAAATAGGAGTACCAGATTAACGCACAGCCCTGATAGAAAAGAGGAATCTGAAAACTCTATTAAAAGTTGCTGCCATTTATTCACTTGCTAACTGACACATTTTTAATTTAAATTGACTTCATAAAAATCATTTTGCTTTTCCTTGTGGTTTCAAATAAAACATATTTAATTACTACAATTACATGTTATTATCCAAAATTATCTATTCATTGTAAACTTTGAGCATCTAATATGGATTAGGCACAACACTGAGTGTTGTCATAATTAAGTCCAGCCCAGACAGCAGTCTCTACATTTTATTCACTTCTCTTTCTCTAAAACATCAAAAAAAAAAAAAAATCTGAGAACTTAGTCCACTACAACTCAGTACAATTTTTCATTATCTCTTATTCTCTAGTACTTCAGAATTCCCAAGTCTCTCCCTTTCTTTCACTCCTAGAAAATATATTTATAAGCATTCAAAACTCATCTATTTTGATAAACAGTAACAAGCTCTTAGCATTATCTAATTCTTCAGGGTTAAACTTGGTGGCTGAAAAAATGTGTGTGTGCATGTGTCAGTGGGTCTGTGTGTCCTTGTAGCTGTGTGTGTGTGTATGTGTGTGTGCGCGCGCTAGGTATGTATCCCAGAGATCCACAGCTTGGGCGCAAATGAGAAAGAGTGGAGAGGAAGGGGCAGTGCCGTCAAAAGGAGAGCATGACAACACTTGACACTATGACTGTGAGCCCGTCAGCTTCTCTTTCCAGATTCCAAGCCCCTTTACTACCACTTTTCTACTGCAACACACAGCCGTGACCATCTTGAGAAGCACCGTGTCAACATCTTTCAAATTCATATCCTAAATCATGATATCATGCTTCACTGTCCTGAGGCATGGTAGAAGGTAGTCTTCCTAATCTTTCCTCACTCTCCCTCAGTTGACACTCAGCTTGGATCTTGCTGAAGTCCCCATAACTCCTTTTTCACCTGTCTGAACAGTAGCCAACCCAGACATGCACTCATACATACACATGGAGTTACACAGATTTTTGTGGGTATATTTACACATATGGTATCACACTATACATCATATTCTGCAGCTTGCTGTTTTCGTGTCTTAGAGATCTTATCAGTATATATTGACCTACCTCATGATTCCATGTTTGCACAGATAAAGACTACACGTACCATGTCAATTTAACCAACTTTTACTGATAGGCATTTATGTTGTGATCTTTTTCCTATTAGAAACAATACTGTAGTAACACCATTGTGCAGAATTCTGCTTCATAGGTGTGAGTCTTTCATTATGGCTAGTGTTTCTCAAATCTGGCTTTACATTAGAATCATCTGTGGGACTTTTATTATTTTTCTTTATGCAGGTACTAGGGATTGAACCCAAGACCTCAGGCATGCTGGGCATGCTAAGCATGGGCTCTCCCACTGAGCTATACCCTCTGCAGGGCTTTTAAATACTGCTTCCCATGCTCCCGGGTCCTCTCCCAAACAGACCAGTTAGATCAGAATTTCTGGGAGTGGAAACTAGGCGTCGGGACTTAGTGAAATCTCCCCAAGTAATTTTAACATGCAACCAAGGTGAAGAGTCAGTACTAATTGTGAAGAATTGGAATTGCTGCTGAGTTGAAGGACATATATATTTTATACTTGGAATTCATCTTGTAAACGGTTAAGTTCCATACAACTGCAAATTAGGTAACATCATTATTTCTGCTCTACGTAATCTTCTCAGAACATATACAAGCGTAAACTGAGTTCCAGGAAAGGGTCTCCCTTTAAGCTAATGGCATCTCCTCAGAGATGTCTACATAGAGCAGGTGTCCACCCGACCTCAAGTAATTATCTTCACAGTACTAGGTTTGTTTTCTTTGTCACTTGTGACAATTTGCCATCATTTTGTTTAGTTGATTATTGTCCTTCACAGCCCCCAGCTTCCAGCAGAACTCCAAGAAAACAAGAACCAAATCCATCTTGTTCACCCAGTAATCCTGACGCCTCTTGTAACAGGATCTTGCATGTTATATAGGTGGTCAACATGTGTGATAAACAAATCCCTGTGGTTGCCTCATCAGGGGGCAAGCATGTTAGGCTGTGACAGGGACCAGTGAAATGAAGGAGAAATACAGCTTACTCTCATTTCCCAGGCCCAATGTGTCCAAATAGAAAGCAAATACTTTATCTTGGCCAAAAAGACCCTAGAAACCTACACAATCATGTAAGAAGCAGACTGATGTCAAATCTTGAAACTGTAGTAAAAAAAAAAAAAAATACAAAGGGATTAGGAGGTAGAATGTGACAAGCCATCCTTTGTAGTGAATTTGTCCCTTCTCTGCCATTCCCCTGAGCTTGGTGAGCCTCTAAAAAAATTTATACAGCAAGTGGTCCAGTTAAGCACAAGGAACACTTGGAGACCTGAGCACGGAGCACATCAGCTGTCACTGAGAACATGATTCCTCAGCTGTTGCCTGCCCTTCCTTCTCCTTACAAGTAAGTCTTGTCACATGGTCCTATAAAAAAGGAAGGGTCAAGAGAGAAACTTCACTTTGATTCTGATTATTAGATTAAATTTCTCAGGATGACAGTTGCAGAAAGGCTCTAAATTCTTCTTTCTCTGCATATAATTTCTGTGTGTAACTAATCATGCCTAACAAAGGGACAAAAACATTGTGTCCAATAGGCCTAACCATTTCAAAAAAGGCTTCTGTGCTATAAATTGTGTACATATTTAGACTTTCCTTCTATCATATGCTGGACCCAAACAAAGGTTATTGACTAAGTAGGAATGAGACCTTACACTCCTTTTCTTTGAAGTTTTAGTGTGAATTGGTTTTACTTTTTTTTTTTTTTTTTTTAGTTCTTAGGGATTTTTAAATAAATTACTTATTTTAGAATAGTTTTAGATTTACCGAAAAGTTGAGGGCGGATCCCTTGTACTCCACACCCACTTTCCTCTATTGTTATCAATCTACTTTAATTTGGTACATTCGTCACAGTTAGTAAAACAATACTGATAAAAGTCCATGCTTTATTCAGGTTTCCTTAGTTTCTACCTAATGCCCCTTTTTTAATTCCAGCATTCCATCTAGGACACCACATTACACTTACTCCTCATGTTTCCTTAGGCTCCTCTGGGCTGTGAAGTTTTCTCAGACTTTTCTTGTTTTTGGTAATCTTGATCATGTTTAAAAGTCCTCATCAGGAATTTTGTAGAATGTCCTTCACTTGGGGTTTGACTGTGTTTTTCACATGATTAGACTAGGTTGTGGGTTTCGAGGAGAAGCCTGTCAAACGCCACCTCAACCTAATGGTCAAAGTTAATATCAAGAGTAACGTCGTGGTGATAATGTGGACTCTCAGTAAGATATGAACAGCATTGTACCATTGTGATTTCCACTTTCTAAGCAGAAAATTCTCACCAACATATTTTTCCTCTGTGAATTCACAAATCCATGATATATACTTGGTAACACAAAAGGATTTAGATATATGGTGAGATCAAGCCATTTCTCCTTTAATATGAAGTAAAGTGTTTCTATTTCAAATTGTTTTGCTCAGAACACATAAGGCACTTCTAATTGTAAGCCTGTAGCAGATTCTAAGAGATTTCTGCACACGGAGCAAAGTATTAATATGGGCTGTGAGTTAAAGTAAAAACATATCCATCACTCAGTAATTCCTTTGAAAATCCAAAGGAAAAGAAACTGGTGGACAAATTTCTGCTATGTATAAAAACAGAGTTTTTATTATTAAACTTAGCATTATCTTTTGAATTCTAATTATTTAAATTTGAGACAAGCAACATACTTAGGTAAAATACATTTAGATTCTCATGACTGTCTTATATGTAAGAAATGAGTATCAACAACTAATTTAGGTAACGATTGGGTCCTTGGTGTAGGGCAATACGGGGGAGCGAATGAAAAGCTCCTCCTGAACCTATGTGGATAATATAATCCAGTAGATTAGGCCACCATGTGAGATCGGGAGACTATACTGTGGTCACTTGTGACAATGAATTATTGCTAATACAAGTCTTAATCTGTCTTAGCTGTAATATATGGAGAGTAGTAGTGACCATCTCCAAGTCGAGGAATACTTTTATATCAGATCAAAAGAAAATGGCTAATAAATCTATTATTTTTAAATACAATTATATTCAACAATTAGAATATATAAATGTGTGTATTTATACATATATATACTTATATATGTATGTATATATGTGTGTGCATATATATATATGTGTGTGTGTTCTCATATATGTAATGTATAAATTTGCTCCTTTAAAATCCCAAACTTGCCACTGGGTTTTTTCTTACTAATTAATAACTACTCAGTAATTAAATATCTTACGAGTTAACAAAGTGAGGATGGTACACTGATTAATCTAATGCTTCTTCGTATGAGAGTCTAGCCTTGCAAACTGAGAAAGCCAAGGACAGAAGAGGAAAAACTTTCAGGCTACTCACCAGAACTTCCACCTTTAAAGTTAAAGTCTTTATCTCTCTGGTCACTTAGGTAAAATTCAAAATTCATCATATCTCCACAGTATGGATACAAAATTTAGGTGATAAATAATTGGACTTGATTCCATTTAGGACGTAAAATGGCTAAGTATCTACTTTGACTGAAAGTTACTTTACTCTTAGAAAAAGTGTTTGGCAAGAGGGTAAATCTTCCAGTTATTTCCTTCCCATCTGATATTTTTTATTATAGGAAAAAAGTTAAGTGATAGGAAGAAGTCTTGAATTATTTCTCTTTAGCATACAGTTCACCATAACTTAAAAGAGGGAGAGAGAGCCAGAGTTTGTGGTCCCTAGAAGGGAAGTCACTGTAAGACTTAATGGGCTTTCCTTATACGTCTGCTTTTTATTTTTAAACACCACCACCTCTTTGCTGACAAACACTTTCTTGCAAATTATGGCAAGGGAGGAGGAGCATGAGCAAAGAAGCTGAGTGAAAGCTGGTGGTACTCCCTGCCAAAATTCCAGGCTGAAATCAAATCCTTCAGGAAAGTTTCTTAGGCATGGGGGAGAAAAACAGATTTACGACTTCAGTGGAACCATAATTCAACCAAGAAAAAGTATCAATCTGCTGTCACCAAGCAATCTGAAGCTGGCTTTGTCATACTTCTTTCTCCTTTATATATGGAGGGGGAGGGGGAGGGAAAAAAAAAAAAAGCAAGAGGAGTTAAAAAAATTGATGAAGCCCTGACCCTTTAGATTCCATTTATAGTCTGAGCCGGAATGCCATCCCCCTTGACTAGCGAACTGTCCAATCCAGCTGCAAGTGTCAACATTCTGTTAGGCACTAAGTGAAATATATATGCATGCCCTTATACCATTTAACACTCTGGGTCCACCTTCAAGACACTGGGCTGCGGATCAACCAAACCACCACTCCTCTTCCAAGAATCATTTTGACAGGTTCTCTTGGAGGTGCTCCTTCTCTCTCTTTTTTTTTAACACACCCTTTTAAACAAAATGGCACCAAAGAAGGACGTGAAGAAACCTGCCGCTGCTGCCCCAGCCCCTGCCCCTGCCCCTGCCCCTGCCCCGGCACCTGCACCTGCACCTGCACCTGCCCCACGCAAAGAAGAAAAGATTGACCTCTCTGCCATTAAGGTAATGAAATGGTGAACTGTTTGGTCACTGAAACATCCTTCAACAGTAGGGAACCCTCAGAGGGGCAGATTTTTCATTGAGAGGAACAGAATTACTAAGCAAACTGGTAGATTTGGGGAGAAAATCCTGATTAAAAAAAATTAATAAACTCTAGCATATAATTTTAGTAAAATTATTATGAGTATGGTACTATATTTGGAAACTGTATTTGATCTTTTTTTTCTGTTTCCTTTTTTCCCTAAATTGTCAAAATGCAAGATTTTTTATTTCTACAGATATTTAAACCAGTGGTTTTTTTTTTTTATGAGATCTCTGTAGAAACTAGATCTCTTCATTAAAGGTACATCAAAAGGAAAGTTTTAGTCCCTACTTGTTTCCAAAAGTTCAGAAACAGCTGATAACCCAGTTGTCCTGGATATATTTATATGACAGCTACTTTAATTCATCTGAAAAAGAGAAGATTTTTGCAAATCAAGTTAATTCCCCCTTCAGTTTTGCTTAATAAAATTTGATACAACAATAAATGAGATCCCAGTGCAAACTACAATGCACTCAAGTGTTTCAGTGGCTATAACTGTCATCTTGTTTATTTATACACAGTATTTCATTCAGAATGCGAGTTGTTCCTAAATGAAAGTCACCCCCCAAAACATTGTAAAAGTTGTTGGTTGTCTGGCTTTTAGCTTATATCTTTGAGCTCTTGCATGCTGATTTTGGACTAAGAAGAATGTGATTGCTTTTCGTGTCAACACTTTGCCAAAGGTTATCTGCTTTTGGGAAAATGATGCTATGGATGTGCCTGTTACGTCAGTGATGTAACATATCAAGTGTGCACCTTCTCCTCATTCCCTGGGCTCTGTTTGGTCTGAAGGCCAGTTTGAAAATCTTTGTGAAGGGAACCTGCCTTATATGGAAAACTAATGGGTGAAGGTGCCTATAAGGTGATCATTTCACTGAAGCCAAAATTTCTGTGCTCAATAAATCTGAATTTTGCTAACTTAACACTTGTTACTACTTAACATGTTGTTTACTTGCAACGACCAAGCTAACCTATAAATAAACAATTCATTGAGTATTTTAGTATAAATGTATATTTTTTAAAAATATTCCCGATATAAATATTGAATGAGATCACCCTTAGCTATCTGTGATGAAATTAAATAAATATGTTCAAAGTTTTATAATATTTCAGTTAAACATAACATTTGATGTTTCAAAATAGAAGTAGATCATCACAAATATTTTATCTTGAGTTTGTAGGTAACTGAAGTCTTATCTGAAAGAAGTTGGTCATAGAATCTAACACTGGTTAGGAACTATTCTTAATGAATATCCACTTAAGAGGAGAAATGAATGTCATATCTTCCAATAAATGTTCTTCTATCTTGAGGACTGCACGCACACAGTTCATTAAATCAAATTTTTCATCTCCAGCAATACCAGTTAATATATTTTATAGATGCACACTGACTACATTATACAATAAGCATGACTACAGCCACTGCAGTAATTCCAGTTGTCCCTGTTCTTTGACTCTCCATTTTATATTAACGCTTGAGATATGAATCAATGTCAGAGCTGTTCCTCTTTAAATTTATTGTGATTTATAAGACAATATCATCTCTTTGTATGAGACTATAAGCATCTGGAAAGGAAAAATGTGCCTTCTTAAGAAGTATCCCACTAATGAAAAAAGGCATTAATTTCCTTCCCTAAGGAACTGTGTAAGAATAAGTAAATGAATAAAAATTTAGTTTTTCAGGGAGGAAGTCTCTAAGACCAAAAAAAATCACTTTTTAAATCCAAAAACTAAACATATTGCTTCTTCATAGTCAGCAGAGAAGTGACACTTTTCTGCGTCTTGAGAATCGGTTTATCCTTTCATCTACACGTTGAATTAATGCTAGTGTGAGCTACTACAACGAAGCAAAAGAAGGAAACACTCCTAGAGAGTCTCTGTAAAGATGAGATATGCCCATCTTCACTATTTCATTGTAAAATGAGATGGGATGGATCTTGATAAGGTACGCAAACCAAAAAGGAGAACTTAAAATAATGTAGATGAAACAGGAGGAAATTAACCTTTATCTTTCATTCAAAGAGCCCATTCCTAATAGAAAGAGCAAAAAAAAAAAAAGAACAGAATTGAAACTAACATATTTTTGTAAAAGAATTTAAATGGCTGTAATGATATGCACTTTACAATATGAAATCAGTACATGTTTACAGATATTATAACATAGCCGAAGAATGTGATGCAACTTGAGAACTTTATAAAATCTAATTTCATCCCAATACGTAACAAGACTAATTAAAACGTGCATTTAACATTTCATATTAGGATGCTTTCAATAACTTAATGATAGTTCTAGATATATTACCTCATGTAAGTTATAAACTTTTTTCAAGCAGAGAAAATGAACTTTGAAGAAATTAATAGAGCTGTTATATGTGTTCATTAACTTTCTGAAAACTCGATAAAGAACAAAAGTTAATTGGATTTTACACTTTCTTTCATAAATCATGTAAGATTAGAAATCTAGCTGTCCTGTGCACTTTGAGTAGGGCTGAAGTTTAAGTGGAACTGTCTTTGTGTAGTGTCATAGTCATAGCAACTGTAATACTTAGTCCCTCAATACTATTCCCAGTTAGGGGGAGGGTATAGCTCAAGTGGAAGAGCTCATACTTAGCATGCATGAGATCCTGGGTTCGATCCCCAGTACCTCCTCTAAAAAATAAACAAATAAACCTAATTACCTCTCCCTGCCAAAAAAAACTTTTTTAAAATACTATCCCCAGTTAATATCTATGTTCCATATTCATAATATACCATGCTTACCAGCCATATATTTGACTCTCCATAAACTCTGAACAATATGAATTAGTTTTATCAGTATCTTAAATGTGCTTTCCTGATTTCCTGACTTACTGGCTGCTTGTTTAGAACATTTCTTTGGTAATTCTGACATAAAACCTTTTATATTCTCTGAAGGACTGCTTACCTGGTGTCCTATCCTATGGATTTTCTACAAGTATCCTTTTTAAAAACACAAATACTTTTGATACTCAACATCAAAGCTACTGCCCTGGGCAGTTCTAAGCGCTCTTTGCTTTCAGAGAGCTGAGACTTCCAACGCATGCCAGACTAAAGAATACTGCCTGACAGAATCACAAGTGTAGGGATTAAAATGCACCAAAGTTTAGCTGCAAGTGCAAACACAAGAATTAACACCTGCTGCCGAAAACTACAACCAAATGAAATGACAAAAGTAAATAGGTAATGAGATGACCACGTGCCAAGATTTTAAAAGATCTTCAACGTGTAAGCTAATTTTTTGAATGATGCATGCCTTAGCTGTCCGGATTGCTATGAGTGATGGAATTTTGAATCATGTTTGTCATTGTGCTGCTTAAATTTTAATTCTCATTGTATTCACCACTCAATCAGGTCATCCCTGACCAGATACTGCGGGCGACATTACAATAAGTGGTAAAGGTACAGAATGCGTTGACAGAAACTCATCAAACAACAAATCTCACAGTAACAATTGACCATATGCTTGGAAAGACTTAAACTTTAAGTTCAATGGATAAGATGAAAATATAGCCATCCCAATAAATACACCTATTTACTGATGAGTATTCAGTAGAGGTAAATATCATTATATTTGTTGTAACACCTGACTGGTTCTGGTCCAGGTATAGGATTATTTGTGTTACTCTATAAATTATTTTTTCTCATCCCTAATAAGGTTAATACAAACCCCATCCCACTTAGAAGAATTGTTGGGAAAAAAATCAAATGATACCATGGCCCATGAAAGGCTTTTAAAATTACAACGTTCCTTATAACAATCGATATTTATTATGATTTACCCTGTGCCCTGTTATCTTATTTAATCCTTAAAACATTACACTGAGGTTGTTTTTAGCCTCATTTTGTAAGAAAATAAACTGGGCCTAAATGAGATTCAGTGTCAGGCTCATGATCAAATAACAAGCATGTAACAGAGCTAGGATTTAACCTAACAGGCCAAATCCAAAGTCAGCTGTGTTAACCATATCCCAAACTACCTCCTGTTTATAAAGAGTAAGCTGCTGCTTCTAATAATGACAAAAGGAGTCCTTTTTGCTCTTAAGGATATGAGATTAAGAGTGCAATATGAGTGATTCTTATATTGCCCTGCACAGCCCTTGGGTAGCCAGAAGAGGGGGTGACAGGTGCACATCAGAGTAAGTTCATCAGGACTTTTTGACCTTAGCAGTTCATTACTGTTCCATTCTCCTCAGCTCCCCTCATCGTAGTATCTGTTGCTGACAGGTTGGATGATCTCACTTATAGATGGAAGGTGGCATATTAGGGACCTAGAAAGACCTCCTAGTCACTTTGCTCCAGCTTCCTGGAAACAGTTGCAAATGGAACATGGAAATAAAAACTGCTGTGAGAGTAGACTGGCAGTTGCCAGGGTGCTGGGGATGGGAGAAAAGAGTAAAGGTGGTCGGAGGGTACAAACTCCCAGTTATAAGATTGATATGTTCTGGGGATCTAAAACACAGCATAGTGACTATAGTTAACAGTACTGTACTGCATAATTGAAAGTTGCCTAGAGAATAAGTTTTAAACCTTTTCACCACACACACACACACACAAAGATAATTATGTAATATGATGGATATGGTAACTAACTAAGCTTATTGTGGTAATTATTTCATATATCAAAATCATCATGTGTTAAATCATGTTGTATGACTTCCACTTAGACAATGTTATATGTCAATTATATCTCAATAAAGCTGGGGAAAAAAACTATGCCAAAATATTTTTTAATGTTGTTAAATGTAGAGAAGCAGATTGAATTTTTAAATAATTTTGCTTTTGTTTAATTAAACATACACATATATCAAATCTGACCTCCAAATTTTGCCATCAGGCTAATATTCTAAGAATGGCATGGGTTTCTATTTTGTTTACAAATAAATAGCATGATTTAAACTGGAAATCCCAACCAAATATTCTTTGGAGTGATACACAGAAATATAATGCCACATGTATAATGATTAAATGTTAATCTTAACTAGTCTAAGGAAAAGACAAACAGTCAATTTCTAATTAGAAGGAATGGATGAAGACCTTAAGTTGTTACTAAATTTTCTTTATATAATTTTAAGAATTTGTCTTCTTTTACTTTGGCCTTTTAATAGTACAGATTAATTTTTAATACAACTAAAATGTCAACCAATTGCAATATTCATCCATTTGTGGCATGAATGTAAACTCAGAAGCAAACCAAAAATTATTTGAGACTATCAGTAGGTATCAGTATCAAGTTTCCACTTCCAAACATCTACACTGCAAAAGAATAGGTGGGATGGAGTGAGAAAATATGAAAGAGCATCTCTCTGAAATTATATATTGAGTAATATGTAACTAGATAATGTCTTTGCAAAGTAAAAGGCAGTTTGGAAAGGAATAGGTATGTTCACCAATTAATAGTGAATAGCATTTTAATTTTAAAGATAATGAAATCTTTGCAAGACAAGGCGGCCACAAAGTGACAGTGCCAAATTTAGCCTCTTGACATTTTACTGCTGCAAATGAACCCCCTGGCAAGTTGTCTTTAGAAGCCTTTCCATAATTACCCAGCATTAAGCACCATCTGACTCATGGAAATTGTGGAAAGGATTATATTTAGTCTGCTGATTCTACACTTTCTTCTGCTTCTCTTGATACTGAAATACTTTTTGTATGAAAATAAGATCTTTTATAGTTTGTCTCTGCCTCAACTTCTACAATTTGTTTCTCCCCCCCAAATCAGAATCTGGAGGACAAAAACCACAAAATATTAAGTAGCAATGGCTTCAGTTATACTGGTTAAAATGTAAATTATATGGATGATAAATTTTTGTTATTCTGGTCATAAATTAATAATAGTGAGTTGAAACCAGAGCAGAAAAATTTTCCTAAAGAAAAAACCACATCTTATTCAACTTTATCTTCTTCCTTCCATGGTGGCAAGTGAGGTTCTTTGTACCTAGTAAGTGCCCAATGATGTACCATCTCCTGATATATAAATGAGATATAAAACACTCACTTGAACACAGTGTTATGAAATTTCATTTTGCTTAACTCCTCTTTATCTGAATCACTTTAAAGTAATGTCATTTATCAAATTTTTAGGCAAACTGCCCTTTTCCATTAAAAGAGGTGTGTTACAGTAGATTTTACTGACAAAAGGATGGAAAACTCACAACACTGTAGAACCATAAGCAACTCTAGAAATCATGCAGTATAATATTTGACAAAGCTATAATACAGAGAAGTTATTTAATCAGAAGACACATGATCCATTACAAGAGAACCAGAACAAAATTCTGAATACATCAATCCCCATCCAGTTATCTTTCCACGATATCAAAAGACCTGAAATCTCTAAAGCAGTAACGCCAATATTTACATATTCCTCTCATCACAAAAGGAACTTTTATTCCACATAAGTAGGAAAAAACAGATTCCTGTAATTTCTTAAAACACATACACAAAGAATGTTTCTATTACTCACATTTTAAAAATAAAAAGGAAGGAAGGAACAAAAACACAACTTGGATTTTTAATTAAATGACATCAAACAAATGCACAAAATAGAGTAGGTGCCACTCTCAAGAAGTCTTAAATTTATTCATCAGCTATTGATGGGAAAGTTGATGAGAAATTCAAAGGACAGAGTAGGGTCACATTTTAAAATTTTTTATTGAAATTCACTTAACCTCTCTGTTAATTCTTGTAGGTCTGAATTGTATTATTTTAATAATTCAGTTTTGATCTAATGTGACTGAATTCAGCGGACTCATCTAGGCATCCTGAGCACCAGAACTACTCCCTCTTCTCTTTAAATCAATTTATCCACTACAGCCATCTATTGTCTCTCATATCAGACAGCTTGGGCTGGTACCATATTCTCATTGCTCTCAATTTCTCCTTTTTATACCACGTTGGAGCCACCGGCCTAAGTATACACTTTGTTGAAATTAAAAGTACAATGAAAAATACCTATTTCCTTTAAATTAAGTGAACTGTTTTGAAGCACAAAACTCTCAAGAGTTCCAAAATAGTACTTCTGCCTGCCTCTTACAATGATTCCTCGTAACTGCCGGAGTGAAAATTAAGTTTTCGTTAGGGTTTGCATACATTCAGGTCTTTGTTCTCACTGCCAGGTATTAAATAAAAGAACATGTAGCAATGTTTTCTTGCTTGAAAATTGGCCCTGGTTAGATGAACATCTTTACTTAGCCTCACCAGTCATTAGACCATTGTATCTAGCAGTGATGATGAAGTTCTTTAAAGATTGTAGTCTATGTTCCTTCCTAGGGCATTAGCCCTCAGCATTCAATATCGCATATCTCCCAGATCATCTTCAATTACAGCTCTTCTTGTTATACTAAAGCTTAACATACATTCATTCCAGAGTCTGTTTGATTAGTTGCATTTTAATATTTTTCCTATAAATTGACTCCTTCTATATACCAGAAACTTTATCTTATCTTTAATCAGTTAACCAAGCCTCATGATTGTTATTAGAAAATTTTCTCTCAACATGAGAAATGATCTGGAAACCCTGCATTAAAATCTTTTTTAGTAAGAGTAACTTGTTGACTACTACTTACCTAAATCCAATACCAAATAGTACATGAATCATAAAAATGTAGAAAACAATTATTTTACCAACAGTCTAAACTAAGTCCACAGGCAATGATAGAAAAACCCTTTAAAAAAACAAGCTGAGGGTGAGAAAATCAGAAGCCTTGATCATAGTATTTATATAAAATCTAAGGGAAAGTTCTAGAAATATAAAGGTATATACATCAGTAATTCAAAATGAGCATGCCTACTATGTGCATGACAGTTCTAGGTGTTGGAGATGCAGCATCAAAGGAAAATGTGTGCCCCTCCTCTAGAATGTAGGCTCTCTGAAGGAAGGACAAGGTCTCTTCCCTCAGGGAAGATAATACTCTAGAGGAGAAGCCTATGTTCGAAGGAGGAACTTATTGTACGTATGTTCGAATGTTTTTAATTTAATGAAAATTCTGTAGAGCATCTCATATAGGCAAAGTACTCTATAGAGTTATGCATGGGGGACGCCATCTAAGAATAAGGCAAGGGCAGCATTCCAGGAGGGAGACGTTGGCTCACATCTGGGTTTGTATCATCGACAAATGGAAATGGTCTCCAGTAACAGTCTGTGCTTCCCAGAAGTTCACCAGTCAGGAAGGTTAAACGTCTTTTCAGTGGGAGAAAGGAGCTAGGCAAACAGAAAAGGTTCTCTCAAGAACTTTGGAAGATAGTTAACTTCTAGGAAGCAGAGATGACAGAAGACCCCAGATAGAAGAGACTTATATCTTAATTTTCAAAATAAACCAAACGATGACATAGCAAACTGAGTCCAAAATCAGATATTTTGTATTCATATCATGCCTTTGTTCAAAGGGCGGATTACTTCATCATTATAACACCCAGGAAGAGATGTAAGAGAAAGGTTTTGCCATTTGTAAAAGTGTAAAAGCGTAGCATCTCCCATTTATTCTTTCAGCACAGCATCTAAGCCTTCTAAAGTTAAAACTATATTCTCTAGACTAGACTAGACTATATATAGCCTTCTCTACTATTGTCAGAAGTTTGCTTAAATGTTCCATTCTCAATAAGCGCAAAAAATATCTAAACACTCATTCTCTATGTGATAAGACATAAGTAAAAACTAGTAGAGTGAAATAGTTTGAAAACTGCCTCCATTCTATTTTAATAATAATAAACCCTTACATAATATCCAAGTGGTTATAAATAGCTTATTTATAACATAAATACAACTATTAAAATGACTTTCCAGTTTACTTGACAGATTATGTACAAATTGACTGTATTTTATATGTATTTAAAGACACATTTTTCTATCTGAAAAAAAATGAAAATGAGCATTATGTAGGGCATATGATGGGTATTACGTAGGGCAACTTCGATGACTTTGTTTTGTATTATATATAGTTATTTATTCTACTAAAGATATATACTAGTTCTCAATATTAATCATAAGGCATTTCAAATGTAATGATACAGTACATAAATATAACTAACTACAAGACTAAAACACACAAAAAACAAGGTCTGCTCTAATGGTTTTTATTTGTGTATCAAAAATCATGAGGCTCCAAATTACACAATTATCAAAGGTGACAAATTTCCACCTTTGTTCCTCCCTTTCATTTCCCCCTAATGATTCCAAGGATTTAAATTTTTTCTATTAAATTCCATTTCCCAAAAAACTCTCAAAATGTCAATCTATTCGTGAAGATACGTTTTCCTGGGCAGTAATATTTTTTTAATTATATTTTCAATCCTCATTTTGGGACTCAAACTCTACGAGATTTTTTTTCCACTACTTGCAAACTCTGGACAAAGAGTGATATGCGTTTAAATGTTGATTTCTTTCCAAATGGCTTGAGGGAAAGCTGTAAATATACTTCTGTCTAGCAGAGGGAGACTGTGCTTTCTGTGACCATTACCTTAAAAAGAGTTGCTGAAACAGCACTTAAATTAGAATTTATCTCTAATGTTCTTTATGACTTCGAGCTGCTTTAAAGATGTAGAAAACTGACAAGCATGTCTGAACCTCAGTGGGCATCCCAGACTGACCACCTCCTGGGACCGTTCTAGGAAGGGAGCTCTCCCTATTTTCAGATAAGCTGTCATGAAAGCTTCCTACTAGCCAATCCCTTAGATAGCTTTTAAATCCTAAGGTACAGCTTTGCATTGCACAGCCCCAGCTTTGGATTCTTTCAGTTGTCAGTCTAGAGACGCAGCCATGAAGTGCCTGACGTGACAGAAAGGGAATCAGCACATTCTAGTAAGAGCACAGGCAACACTTTTAAATTTTAAAGGAGTATGTATAGAATGGGAGGGAAAGAACACAAAAACAGTCCAGCAGCTTTCCTTCCCAAAAAAACTTCATAAATTCGAAATACATGACTTGTCAGCCACACTACAGGTAACAGGGAGGGAGGCAAATACCCATCCCTAATGTAAGAAAACTATGGCAGAATGGTGAAACTGGAGATTAAAGCCATTCCTGGCTTAGATAAGCTCTACACTCCTGAGAATACAACTTGCAAAAGAATGGCCTTCAACTGGAGATTTCACAAACTGACCAGATTTTCACCTGAGTGGACCCTAAGAAACACACAGAATGTGTGTGGCCCTTCCACGTCCTCTGAACTCTACCACAAGGGGCAGAGCTTCAGAGAGTGTTCCTTCTATAGCAGTTGCCATTTGAAACCCCAGTCCAGTCCCAACCAGTAAGTTCCGTTTACACCAAAACTGCTGACTTGAAGTTCACAAAGTCTATAATTTGTCAAGAGAAGGGGTCAGCCCAAGTCTTGAGAGAAACTCTAAGCTCCTCTGCCACTGAGCAAATAAGGAGCTTCTTAAAGGAAGACGCTCCAAGAGAACATTTCAGGGATAAAGACCATAAAAGTACCGACAGGCATTGGTCTCAACATGGCTGCCCACTCCTAGGTTCCGATTTCCTAAAAATAGACCTCGGGGTACACATCCCTCTTTCCCTTTGCCCTAAGAAAGTTAAGGAACTCTCCAAGGGAGTGGCTACTTCTCTCTGAAACCTGATGCTAGTTGCGAGGTCACTGCTCCTCCAGAAATAAAAGGCAGCCTCAGCAAGGGAGGCCCCACTCAGGGACTGGAGCAGCCCTCACCTCACTCCTCAGCTTCGCCGCTGTTTTGCAGCCCAGCAGCTCCATCATGGTGGGTCCTATGAGAAAACTGTTTGCAATTTATAGGCAAATTTATAGATGGCAGGTAGGAATAAAATCGAGGAGAGAACATATTCAGTATGAGTCTCTAGAATCTACTTTTGTTTTCTGTTGAGGTGGGTTGAGGATAGAAAAGATTAATATAAGCTATTATGCCAACTGGAAAAATACGTCTTACTCCCAAAGCAGTACTTTATGCTTCACCAACTTTACTGTATCACATATAAGGTTTACTGTATCTAAATTTAGGAAAAAAACTGCAACTATAGCGAAATATTATGCCTTAAAGAACTATCCAGTGATGCCGATAACTAAACTTAAGTAAACTACTTCAGATACATTGGATAAAAATGTACTGGTTAAATAGAAGACTTAAGATGATCTTTTTAATGCAGTATCTGTACTTCTTAATACAGTGTATCTATATTAGATACATCTTAAATACACCATAGATTATTATATTATTCCAGGAAGTACTTGATTTAGCATTTGTTAAATCATTGATTCATAGAGTAAGATACAGAGATATTCCCTAACTCTTTTGCAATATAGCTTTTTATTTTTCCTAGATTCAAAAGTATCCTAAGGCAACCTTCTTATTCTATGACACCTGTATGGCTTCCTAGAAATCTCAGAGCAGAGAACACTCCCTTCTGTCAATGCATTTGAAAGAGTACTAGTTGTTTCTTTCTTTCTTCCTCTCTCTTGCCACCGCAGTCCTTCAGTGCTGACCAGATTGCTGGTAAGTGAATCGAGCTTCTCTACTCCAGACGTAGGTAGAGAAATAGCACTCATCTCCAAGGCAGGTTACTGCATGGCTCAGCTTATTAGTATCCCAGCTACTCCCGAGCTCTGAAAAGTAAGCAGACTTTTTGAACTTACTTTGAAGATTACTCAGGGAATGAGCTTGGATACATTTAAAAACCAGGACATTTTTGTTTGGTTAAAATATTCTTTGTGGTTAATTTCTTTTTAACAGATCGAGTTCTCTAAGGCACAGCAGGATGGTAAGTTTAAATGATATAGTTGTTAAAATGTGCACACTCATAAAGATGGCATGTGAGAAAACCAACTCCCTTGAGATAAGATTAGCTCCTTCTAATTATCCCCACTGATGTTGCCACTCTAAATATACATGCTCTCAACCACTATAAATATAAATTCTCTCAAGTGAACCCTTTACTTATAATCAGCAATCAAAGGTTTAAGAAAACAAAAGCTAAACAGCACAAAACAATTCCTTGTATTCAATGATTTCTAAATAAGACCAATTTGAGATAGTAGGTAATACCACATATATACCTCAAAAAAAGGATGTGGATTTTGGATGGCTAATTTGTTAATCAAATCCCTAAAGGGAGATTTGGTAGTTCTAAACTAATCAATTTGGAAAATAAAATTGACTATAAAACTGCTCAGTTACTAAATCCACATAATTTCAGTGGGCAGCAGAGTGAGTTGAGAGAAATAGCAGGTGAAGTGGATATATTATAAAAGTGCATTCAGAGACAAAAACGGGGCAATAATTTATTTTAAAAACTGTAGAAGGAAGTAAGGAAGGAAACTTAGACATCTCTGGTCCATCTTTAGAGATGTAGGACAGACTTCCAGAGAGATGTTGAGAATTGTTCAAAGAACCAAAGTATTAGTGATAGGATCAGAATCTAGTACGGGTTTAAATTAACTAGAAATGTCCTTCATAGAAACAGTTTCTAACTAGAAGACTTCGAGCTCTTGAGATTCAAGAGAATCTGAATAGAGTCCCTAAGACTTCCACTTTTTCTTCTCCAAGTCTTTGTATCCAAGGGATCCTATGCCCCATGAATCTTGTTTTTTCCACTAGAAAGCCTAGGGCCAAATGTTTTATGGAATCAAAGTGTCACATATTTAAATAACTAAGACACAAATACATCCATAGAAGGGAGGGGAGAAATTTTTAGTTACATAATATTGCATAAATTGGAATATTAGTCATAGTAAGTATGTATATATTCCATAAGTTATGATATATAATATAGCAATAATTATGATAATACTCAAAATTACATAATTGTAATTATACTCAGTTCTCTACCTAAAGGTTTCAACATTTTTCAGTCTGTTTCATTGTCAGGAATATCTCATGTTTGGACATCAATCAAGAGAAAAAATGGTATTTGCTGTAGTATGAACTCCCATATATCTTTCATCATGGTCAGTGGCTTCATGTAGACAGATTAGACAATCTAATGAACTCGAGATCATTTGAAATTATACTACCAGGACTATTTTTTTCTTACTGAAAACAGTTGGTAATTCTACTATAATTTGTTTGCTTTTTAATGTATTTTTAACTAGTGATGTTGCTATGTTACATGCTATTGCATCCCAGGCCTCTCAAATATCTAATTTATAGTGTCATTATGACTGCCAAACAATGGTAGAACCAAGCAATTGAAGACTTCAAACCCTGTTCAGAGACAGATGGGCTAGCTGTTGAACTTTAAGCCTATTACTCCGTATGTGAAATAGGTTTTAGATACAAAGGTTAGGTAAACATCAGTGTGGTAGACTGGTATTCTCTTGTGCCAGGAAAACAAATGTAAGTATTTTCAATCAAATGGAAATCCTACTTTTTAAAAAATGAATTCTTACTTACTTCATTTGCTCCCTTGTTCCATGATTGAAGCATTTTGTTCATGGCTGCTCTATTTAAATGTATTAGAGATTTGGAGGAAAGAAAAAAACAAACTAGAAAATAACGGTATTCTAAAGGTCTAAGTCCTATGCCGTCCAGTACAGTTGCCACTAGCCACGTGTGGGTATTTAAATTTATCCTTTAAGTAAAAATAAATGCTTTTAAAAGTCTATTTTCTTGCTTGCATTGGTCATATTTTAGTGCTCATGTGGCTAGTAGCTATCCTCTTTAAGGTAGCACAGAGACAGAACATTTCAATCATCACGAAAAGTTCTAGAATGGTGTTGTTCTGGACTAGGCGCTGGTAGATTTTTCTTAGAAGGCCACATAGGGAATATGTTATACTTTGTTGGCCACGCAGTTGCTGTAAAAACAACTCAGTCTGTCACTGAGGTATAAAAACAGCCATAGACAATACACAAATGAATGGACATGCTTGAGTTCCAATCAAACTTTATCTAGAAAAACAGCAGACCAGCCCCGAGGTAGTCGGGGCAGTCTAGACGCATCAAGAGAGTAACTAAGCCTGAAAACTCTTGGGAAGGAAGAGCAATATCTTTCTGGCCTTGGCCTTTAAATCAACAAAAGGGTTAATGTCAAAGAGATTCTGTTACAGCCCATAAAACCCTGTTTCTATATCAGCATCTGACCAGGGTCACAGTGAGCCCTCAGAGCAATCTGTGCAGGAAAGCCTGAAGGCAGTAATAAGGATAATTCAGTTTCACATGTCCCTTAGAAAGATGAAAAATAGTGCTTGACTAATGACCCCACAGTGCCTGCAGTGGTTCTTTTAGGTCAGGGAATAATCTGTGATGTCAATTAGCATAGGATTTGAGGGGGAATTTTTAACAAAGAATGATAATGTGATCTATAGTTGACTGTGAATATAATGTCTAATGCAATTTTAGATTAGGGGATGGAGGGACAGTAAAATAGGATATTTTGTTTAGTAATCTATCTAGATAGCATCTGTTGATTTGAGACCACTGATGGCCTAAAAAGAATGTTTTCACCTCTACCAGTTCATTCACAAATGGTTTTTTGAGTGTTGTTGGTATTAACTCCAACAAGCTGCCATCAGCACTTTTGGGTTCTCCAGAAATTTTGATTAGTTAAGTATTTAAGGTTCAGTTAAAATGTCTTTACTTGCTCCTACATCTGTAGTAGCACCTCTTTGTCTTTTCAGTGTACACTTCTTAATTCTTTGTTAATGTAATCCTGAAAGGCAAAACCAAGTCTATCAAAGAAAATGGCAAAATTTAGAGAAAGTATGCAACAGAGTGATTGTGATAAAAATAGACAACCCTTTTGAAAGTTTTATTAACTTACATACATACACAAATGCAAGTAAAACTAGGGAAATCTGAGGAAGATAGGTGGAGTCTATCAATGTGAGTATTAAGGTTGCAATGGGATACTATAATTTTGCAAAATGGGGGAAACTAGACAGAGCATTCAAGACATTTCTTTGTATTTTTTCTTAAAGTTGCATGTGAAGCTATAATTATCTCCATACAATTTTAATTTAAAATGTGTGCTTACATTCTGAAGCTAATATGGCAATATGTTCCCATATGTAATATCTGAAAAAAAGAGTAAAATTTAAAGATATCACCATAGCAATAGATCCAAACAAATATTCTTCCTTTTGAATCAGTTACACAGGAGCCTATTAAGAGTCATACACTGAAGTGGTTAAATGCCACTATAGAACTTAGAGATTTGCCTCATCTTTCTAAAATTTTTCCTGAAAAATGAAGTTATCCCTGGAGAAAACTATTTAAGGGGAGAGTCTAGGAAATTCGTACCTCAAGAGCACTTTTTCTATATAACTTGAGAAGTTTGGGTTAACCTCACATAAAACAACCCTGACTAAAAATTTATGTTCTTGAAGTTTTGTTCACTTTATTAATTATATAAGGAATTTTATGAGATTATTCTTAAGATTTCTCAAGGCCTCAGAATTTCTTAACCCAGTCCTGTTTCCAAGGCAGATGAAGGAAATATGAATAAATATGACTAGGAGCTCCAATTTCCACATCCAATGAATAATAACATATGACTTGAAATTGGAAATGCTACTTTAACATAGTCCCAAAAAGAAATGTCAAAAGGGGTTGTCAGGGGTTGAGCCTGGAAAAGGGAAAATCCAAAGACAACTTAAGTGACTGGCAAAAGTTGTAAAATATCGGAGATTTTAAACTGGACCCGTGATTAAGTTCGGGTTAATGTATAGGTCTCTGGTGGAAAAAAGCATCCTAAAGCTTCTTGCTTCTTGCTTCTTGCAGAATTCAAGGAGGCATTTCTCCTGTTTGACAGAACAGGTGAATGCAAGATCACCTTAAACCAGGTTGGTGATGTCCTCCGGGCTCTGGGCACAAATCCCACCAATGCAGAGGTCAAGAAGGTTCTGGGGAACCCCAGCAATGAAGGTAACCACATGTTTTTCCAAGAAGCTGGGAGTTTTGATTTTAGGGGTACATAACTTTATCCATTTGTATACATCTGGACAGTCTGTTTTATACTTTTGCTGTAAATACAATTTACCTTGTCACAAGATACTAAAGGAATTCTTATTGTCTCCTGGCCCTAAAACTGCAAAGAAGTCCTGAGATCACAAAGTATTTAACACAAACACTCTCCTCATAGGCTTCTTTTTTTAATTACTGAAAATTTAAAGACATTGAAGGCTCTGCAAAAGCTCAGGACAAAGGTGGGATATACATTAAAGTCTGGTTAGTTTCACTACATTTATATGCTAATAGGTCTGTTATCAATATATTTTTATATTATTTCCCCAGTATTTATAGAAAACATTAAATTGACAATACTAATAAAATAGTAGCTAACGCTGATTAAGTATTCAGTTTGTCCCAGATTTGGTAGTAAATTTTGCATTTATTATCTCATTTAATGCTCACACTAACACTATGAGATAACTCTTTTGACAGGTGAGAAAGCTGAGGCACAAAGATTAAGAATTTTTCCCATGATCACATAGTTGTAAATGATGGAATGAGGGTAAAAGCTCAAGCACTGGGACTCCAGAGCTCACACTAATTATCTATTACAAATTTTTTGTCATCAGCAATTTACCAACTGAAATTTCAGATGACACAGAATGAACTTTCAAGTTTAATTTGTGACTCAGTGGGATGACATTTCATGACTCTCAAAATTGCAATTTCCTCCAGAGATGAATGCCAAGAAAATTGAGTTTGAACAATTTCTGCCCATGCTTCAAGCTATTTCCAACAACAAGGACCAGGGCACCTATGAAGACTTTGTTGAGGGTCTGCGTGTCTTTGACAAGGAAGGCAACGGCACAGTCATGGGTGCTGAACTTCGCCATGTTCTAGCCACACTGGGTAAGGAAAATTTATTTCAGTGGACTTAACAGGACAGAATACGTAGGAAAAAGCATGACTTAGGGGAATCGCGTTATAACCAAAACAGGTAGGGGAAAAGATCACACAGGAAAGATGAAAAAAATAGTCAAAAGTTAATGACCATTTCAGTTGGTCTCAGTGTCAAAGAGTCTGTTCTGGGGGAATGGGTACAAGTTACTGGCAATGAATAAGTAATGTAAAGCACTGTAGTTACAGGATAGAGTCTGGATGATCAAGTATAGAATGCACTTCATTCATTTATTCAAAAACAATTTACTGACAACCTCCTGAGTATCAGAGGAACAAGAAGGGCTTGGTTCCTATCCTCCAAGAGCTTAGCCATAGCCTCCAGGAGCCCAATATGGTGGAATTTTGAAAATATTCTCTGTCCTTCTTTTTGAACAAAGAGTTTTGTTTCATCAGGTGAAAAGATGAAAGAAGAAGAAGTAGATGCCCTGCTGGCAGGTCAAGAAGACTCTAATGGCTGCATCAACTATGAAGGTATGATCTCACGTGCTCTGAAGTTTATAGAGCTCTGAACTGATCAGCTTGATGGCGGACTCCTTTCAAGCTTAAAACAACTTCTTTTTCTCTACTTCCCTTATTTAACATACACATTATTTATTATCAGTTACACAATAACTCTAAAAAGGTATCTTGTAAGGATCTGACTATATACATAAGATTTATTCCAGTGGGTTTTAACCTTCCTGTGCATTGTTATATAAGTTATAGTGTGTTCTCATTTTTATTTTTTCTTGTTAGATTTTCATAACATCTCTGTAAGACAGACAGGGTTTGTGTTAGAATAAATTTTAATATCAAATATTAATATTCTTTAATGTTACGATTGGAGAGATCTCAAAATCCTTTACAGCAAGCAATTATGAAAATGAGGAAACTGAGGGCCAAAGGTGTTTAGTTACCTAGTGAAGGTCACATCATTGATGGCAGGGCTGGTGCTAAAATTTAGTTCTCATTGTCTAGGTTCTTGCGTAAATGAAATTTATATCACAGTGACCAATTACCTATTTCCTGCCACCAATTTATAGCAGCTTCACCCAGAGGGTCTGAAAAGCAATGCACCACACAAAGTAAAGTTACATGATATGACTCCGTAAGTTTTAAATTTTGCAAGAAATTGAGAAATGTATACATCCCTCCAAAACACTAATCTAAGCACATTTCAATAAAGCTATGTTGATAGCTCTGATGTAAATATGGACTTACAAAGTTAACAACTTGGAAAAAAGTAAGAAAAGAAAAGCAGAGAGGGGAAGTGGGGAGGGAAAGGAAGCAGAGAAGAGAGAAGCAAAGCGGACAGGAAAGGACAAGAGAAAAGGAAAATACTCAGCCAAGCATATCTTCACTGACAATCTTGACTAAACTTTACTTTTTTCCTATGCTTCACATTTGATTACTGTCATAAATACATTATGTAAAAGAAGAATCATTCAATAAATGTTGTTTGGACAAGGGGACAGTCATCTAGAAAATAAGGCAGATCTGGATCTCCTACTAGGATAAATTTCACAAGTCAAGCATTTAAATATAAAAGCTGAAAGCATAGAAGCCATGGGAAAATTATTTATAGCTGTTGGAGTGGGAAGGCCTTTCTAACACCGATGCAAAACGCAGAAGGCATTACAAATTTTGATAAATTCAACCACATATTTTTTTTTTACCTAAATGGCAAAAGCCACCAGAAGCAAAGTCAAAAGACAAATATTTGCAATCAACATCAGAAAGAGTTCATTTCAAAATTTTTTTTGAAAAGCTACAAACTAATAAAAAGATCACAATCCAATAGAAAAATTAACTGGTTACATGAACAGACAATTCATAGAAAAGGAAATAAATATATATATAAATATAATATGCTAAACTTCACTAATAATAAAAGAAATGCAGATTAACACTACACTTAGATACACTGATTGCCAAGATTAAAAATTTGACCACTCTTTGGGTTGAGGAGAGTGTATGGAAACAGGTGATCTCATGCATTCCTACTGGGACTGTAAATCATTAACAATCCCTGTGTGGCAATGGGGTATTATTAATTATAGCAAATCTACTTCGAAGGATGTAGTCTTCAAACACACTTGCACTCAAGTGAAACGAGTGATACATGGTTATTCATTATTGTGTTGTTCACAACAGCCAAATATTTGAACAACTTAAAGTCCATCAATGTAGGCTGGATCAAATAGATTTTGGTACACCTACACAGTGAAAGTCCCTACAGCCCTAAAAAAGAGCAAGGACAACCTTGTGTACCGTTATGATAATATCTCCAAGATTCTTATTAAGTGAGAAAAGCAAGTGCAAAAGAGTTTGTAGAGCATGTTACATTTGTAAAAAAAAAAAAAAAGAAGATTTTTAGAAACATACATTTTCTTATACATGAGTAATAGCTCCACCAACTTAGCTATAGAGAGAGGAACGAGATAGCAGGGAGACAGTGGCGATGAACTTTTTTTTGTTATAAACTCTTTCATACTTTCAAGAAAAAAATTTAACCATGTGAATGTAACAATCAAAAAGCTAAATTTCAAAATTAGGGGAAAGGCCATAGATCCAGCATTAAGAATAATGGGCTATATAGAGCTTTAAAAAATAAACTTTAGAGTTATAACTAAGAATAATTAAAACTGAGTTAACTTACTATAACTTTTATTAAAATTGACTGCTTTCTAACTCTAAACTATCTGTATTATTCCTACAGCTTTTGTCAAGCACATCATGTCTATCTAAATGGAGCTCCAAGGTATCTATTTGTTCTCTTTAATATATAAGGCTTTCTCAATACTGTATTTTTAATGTAGCAACTTCATTTATATGCTGTATATGTACATATATAATTGGCATTGGTTCTTAATGAAGAGTTATTTATATTAAGCAGAGCATGCCATCAACTCCTTAAGATGGGGTATTTAGAAATAGAGCATTTTTGTATAAGCATATAAGCAAAAACTTCTGAGGTTTTTGCTTCAATGTATAAACCCCATCTTTGTCTGTACTATATGCAGTGGAAATTCAACAAACCAGAGACTAATTAATTAATTTAGCTGAAACATAACAATAATAAAAGCATTAGCCTGAGTTCCTTGAAAAACTGAAGTCATTTTTCACAATTACTGCTCTAGAAAACAATGTTATCACATCCAAAGTGAAGCACTTGCAATCAGATTCTTGCAGCAAGGAAATGCCTTACCTTGGAAGTGATGGTTCATTCTGTGCTTTTTCTTCCTTTCTACTTCACATTATTTCCTTCCTGGTTTTCTTTCTGAAAAGATGGAGTCAACATCTAACTCTTTTTCCCTTTTCCTTTACAGATCAAGCATTGTTTATGAAGACTGGCTGGAACCTTATTTTAATAACACCCATGACTAAGTGTCCAAATTCATTTACCATCACTCAGAAAAGCAAAGCAGTTTGGACCATTCTAGACTGAAGGACCCCCTGAATTTTTATACACCTTACGTTTCTCTCTGAATTATATCCACACCACACAAACTGTCTGCTGCTCTAGACAAGAAGGATAAAATACTGACAATCTCAAAGCCAAGCACCCCTCTTTATTTTCTACCATGGGTCAATGAACATCCTTAAAATAATAAGTCAATAAATAATTCTGGTCAGTCTGGAATGTTCAAGTCGCATTGTGTTTTTATCTTCTTGCTTAGAGAAACTAATTCTTAAAATCCCAATTCTTTTGTTAATGTACAGAGCATTGATGAATCATAAACTTTTAAGAGAGCAAATAATTACACTTTACATAACAATAACTAACTGAATAATAATGATAATTATATATTACTGAAAAAGCAAAACAGAAACAGGAAATTCAGATGGGATCAGAGACGTTCTAATATAAACTATCCAGGCAATTTAAGAGGAAAGCAGGTTTCTTCAGTTTTGTATAAATCACTGTATACATAGCTTGATCCATTTCAGTTCTAGTGACAACCTGGCCTATTAGAAAATTCTAATAAGCCCTTGATCTGTCTCACTGAACGTCTTCAAGGATCAAGTTTAAAGTGACCTTTCAGCTGTTACTTTAAAAAAAACCTCTCTGGGGATGAGACTCTTACTCAAGAACTCGAGAGCCTGTCTATTAATATTCTCTCTCTGCTATGAGCTCCTCTACTTTGCATGGCTGGGCCCCAAAAATCTTGATTCAATCTTTTAATACATGTTCCAGATGGTAAGACTAATTGTTAAATTACTTCATCACAACACAGCCATCCTATATCACTTTTTCTTTAGAATAGACGCAGAATTTGCAAGTTAATAGTTGGATATTTGGAAGAAATGAAGTGATAAATAGTTCTCCCACTCTCTAAAAACATATCTATAATCTATGGGGATTATAAAATCTCTGAAAAGTACCTGCTGCCTATACATTGTGAGGAGCTGAAACAGCTTTGTCCTGATGTAGGTACTTCAGGTCATCATGCCACTTCTATCTTTAGCAAAGGTCCCTCAGATTCCAGTAGCCAACAGCTTCAACTTTACCTAAGTTTCTGTAACCCAAGATGATGCTGGGCTATTACAATCATTCTTTTAAGGAAGATTCACTATGGCCTCAAGATCTTTAAGGCTAAGTTTGCCTAAACCAGAAATTTGAAATTTCACACAGCACTGTCCACTAGACTCTTCAGTACACATGGAAATCTCTAGCTACACTGTCCTGTATGTAACCACTAACCACATTTGGCGACTGAGCTCTTGAAATGTGGCTTACTGTGACGGCAGAATTGAATTTTTAATTGTATCTCATTTTATTTAATATAAATAGCCACATGTGGCTCATGATACCATAGTGAACAGAGCAGCTCTCAGTACGTATTTATATTTGATTGTTACATCAGGAAATAAAAAATGCTTTTTAAAAATTACAAATTCACCATGTGGAGAAATTGACTGGTACAAATAGTCCAGTCATAAAAGGCTCATTTTTGTTTTGTAATATGTAGCTAATTTTCCCATCTTCTATATTCCTTTAATATTTTTCAGTTAGAAAAATGTGATGTCTACAAGGGACTAAATTTTTAGTCTCAAACTTCATATTTAGTATTTTTCCCTCAAGACCTTATAAAACTGCTTTAACTCCCAGTGGGATGGCATCTAGTGCACTGCCAAGGGGCCTAACCTTATTAAATTACCATATGTGAGACGCCCGTAACTCAAGCAGTAGCAGGTGCAAAATCGAGTAGCAGGCGGAAGACTGACAGTAATTTTTAACATCTACACCAGCTGGCAAAAATGACAGGTGCTTAATTCCTCAGTCTTTAAAAATAACTGTTGAAAAGCCTACGCTGCATAAGCAAATATTTTCAAGTTTTTTAAACTGTCTTCAACTCACCTTCCTAACATATATTTATATAACATAATAGTATCCATTAATTTTTTTGCCTCAAAGTATATTTGAAACTTAAATAGCACACAAGAACTTAACTTTTCTCCTCTATGAATGAAATAAACAATAATCATTAAATTGGGGAAATAAAATTTTATTTTTGGATTTCATGGTAACATTTCTCAAGTAACATTATATCCAGAATAATTCTTGATGTGTTTTTCTCTAATTGTATTTACATGTCTTTTTTCATAGTGACAGGTATACCTTGGAACCTAAGAGAATGGAGAAAGAATATCTTCCTTTAAATTCTAAGTCTAGAGAAAACCACAAATTCAAAAATTTATTCAGCAAACCAAGTTTATATCCCAAAAGAAAAGAGATTAAACAGCAAGTACCTGGAATTCAGACTATAGAGTCACATTGTCTTGAATTATCAAGATACCTGAAGCTAAAGAAAAGCAAAATGATGGAATAATTCAAGCAATGATCTCAATTTCACAGGCTAAAGAGAGTTGGTGTAAAAGGAAGGATGATAGGGTTCCAAACACCTGCAGAGAATTTTTCCAGAAACTTCGTATCAAGACAAATTTTCTGTTATTCATTAATATTTGGTAAGAAGTACTAGCTATACCCTGCTTTGCCCTTCACCTGCCAGTTCCTACAGTGTAACAGGCCAGAGTCCACAGCCTTACAGAACTGCGAAGCCAACCCATTCTTCGGCCAGGGCAGATGTGGCCTATCCCTGGACCTCACACTGTAGAGGGCGCCACTCTGGTTCACCTCCAGCAACACACTCTCAGAACCAAGAAATCTACCCAGAGATAGAACAAGCCACACTTGGAGCCCACATCCCCACTCCTACACACTCCGGATACCCAGAACCCCAGACTTCCCTGCCCAAATGGCCCCAAGCTCTCTTCCAGGACCTGGGTGGGATTCTTCCTATCCTCCTAAAGGAAGACTGCAAACCAAACGCCAACAGATGGCCAAAGCCAGTGTTTATTTGTTTTGTTTAAAGTAAGAATAAAATTAACCACATTAACCACAAGGTCCCTGCAGTACAGGACGGAACTGGAAGTGAGAATAGAAGTCCAAGAATTTTAACCAGGCCTTCCAAGTTATTATGAAGCTATATTTGTCAACAGAGTACCAGAATATATATTATATAACAGTTTGTTAGTTTGATTGATAACTTTTAAGTATTTAAATTTATGATGAGTGGATGAGTCTCGATGTGAACTCTTGCCCCAGGCCTGCAAACATAGGGGTGGACCAGCTGAGAAAGGATAGAACTCAGACTTTTCAGATACAGATATTTAAATTGCCCAGAAATAATCCAATAAACACTAGAAATACTCCTGGTTCACTTGAACTTTTCAAAAATAATAGTGCAGCCAAGATGACAAAGTAGGAAGACCCTGAACTCACCTCCTCCCACAGACACACTAGAATTACAACTACTTACAGAGCAACTATCTCTGAGAATGACCTGAAAACGAGCAGAAAAGATTTTCTACAACTAAAGACATGAAGAAAGAGTCACAGTGAGGTGGGTACGAGGGGCAGAAACGCGGTACAGTCAGGACCCTGGTTGGCAACTGACAAACAGGAAGAATATCGCTGGAGGAATACGCAGAGGTCCTCCCCAAGGAGCAAGTGCTCCAGCCCCACATCAGGATCCCCAGCCTAGGGGTCCTTCACCATGAAGACAAGCCCTCAGAACTTCTGGCTTTAAAAACCAGCGAGGCTTATGTTCAGGAGAGCCGGAGAGCTATAGGAAACAGAGACAGCTCTCGAAGGGGCGCACAAAATCCCACGTGTTCCGAGTCCCAGTGCAGAGGAGCCTCAGTCAGACCCATTTGTTGATTGATCTTGGTGACCCTCCCAAAGAGACAGGAGGCACCTGGGACTCCCTGAGGATGGAGATGCTGGCAAGCAGCCCATCTGGGGCGCTCATTCTATGACAATAACACTAGACTGGAAAGAGCCACTCTGGAATCCTCTCTCTAGACTATCAGCACCAGGGGCTTACCTGCCCCACCAGCAAGCGGGTACCAGCCCCCAGCACTCTGGGCCATGCAGACAGTCATGTGGGGATCCAACTCGACCCACTAGTGAGCCAGCATCAACTCCATGCTCACCCACGCCGAGGTCACACAGGGACCTGGACCAAACTTTAAGCGGGCTGGCACCAACCTGTGCGCCCTGGGCCATTCAGTCAACCACATGGGAAACCCACCTCACCCTCTAGTGGGCCTGCTGCCACGACAGAGTCACAGCCTCACAGCCAACAGGGCTGGGAGCCAGGCCTGCCAACCAGTGTGCCTACAGTGGTTGGCCCCACCACAACACAAGGGCGCACGCAGCCCTACAGGGAGCACGCCTGGAGCGTATAACGCTGGTGACCAGAGGGAAGCATGCTGCTGGGTCCCACAGGACACTCCCTACATAAGGCCACTTCTCCAAGATCAGGAAGTGGAACCAAAGCCAACAAAAATGTGACCAGGGATGCTCAGGCCACGGCAGTGAGCCTCGACATCAGGGCACACTTTTACTTATGGGCAAAAGACCTAGATAGCTTCACTTTTAGGAAAAATTTCACATGTGACCATTACTCTCTTGGTAATATTCGGGCCATGCATATGAAATTGTCTGGTGTCCTTTGTCTCCAGGTTAGAATCTACGAAACTTGCAGTGGTGATCGCTCAGGGATACGAACAGTCAGGGCTGAGGCCTGGGAACAATAAACGTGTCTAAAGGCAGCTGAGGAGACGCTCTGCTCCTCTACTCGGAGTTACGATGACACCCAAACTCAGCAGGAAGCAGTCAGAGAGGACGGACCTGCGCCCCTCAGCGCCCCTCAAGAATGAGGAGCAGGACAAGGCAGAGGAGGGATTTGTTCTCGGAAAAGTAAGACCAACTTTATAAGGTCTAACCTCTTCTTTTCTGCTTAGTCCAGTTTTACTTGCCTGTAGGGACCGAACGCAGAGTCTCGCACTTAATGCGTCAGATTAGAGTCCCCAACGCAGAATCGTGGGCGCCGGACTTGGCCAACCGCGGCCGAAGCACAGACAGGATACTGTAACTTAAAATGGCGGCGGCGGGCGGTGTGCAGAGACTCTGCGCTGGAACGGCGACCAGGAGCTAGAGCAGGGCAGCCCCGCCCGCCCGACCCGAGAGAGCTCCGCCCCCTCCGCGTGAGATCTCCGCCCCCTCCCCGTGAGAGCTCCATAAAGCGTCCCCGCCCACGGCCTGCTGGGGAGAGCGCCTCTTCTAAAGCACCGGCTTTCATCTCTCCATTCAATGATTGAGGACTAAAACTTTGCTAGCTCAGACGATAGAGTGCATGTTTAGCATCCATGAAGTCCTGGTTTCAATCCCCAGGTACTTCCTCTAAAACTAAATAAGTAAAACTAGTTACCCCCTGCCAAGAAAAAAAAATTTCTTTAATTAAAAAAATTATGCTGTAAACCAGAAATCGACACAATATTGTGAACTGACTATACTTCAATAAAAAAATACATACACAAAATTTTTTTTTAAGTTTCCTTTGCTTCTGAACAGAACTCAGCCTCCTATTGGCACAAAGGACATGGGGCAGAAGGCCTGACTGAAAGGGTCAGTAACAAACATAGGCAAAGATACAGTGAATAAACGGTTGCCAGAGTTGTGTGTAGGGGGTGCTAAAGAGGTAAAAAAGATTAAGAGAGACAAAGTTCTGGAACTTTGCAAGAAGGCTCCGGTTTTCATTTATTTGGGGAACTATTGCTAAACAAGGTGTTCCTGGTTTGTTGGTCTCCCTGCTTAGCTTTTGCTTTCATAGTATGACCTGTGTGCTGTCCAAGATGAAGATAGAATCAAATGTCAGACTTCTTTCAAGTAAAACCATTTGATTTCCCTTTTGCTTTGGTGGTTGGGAAGCTCACAACAAATTTAATATATTTTACAATTCCCCCCATAAAATTATTTTTTCTTTACATCTTTTTAATCTCAATTTTACCTTTATTTTTAACTGCCCTATTGAAAGTGCTTTTATTGTGAGCCATATCAAATCTGTTCGGAAAAACTGGTGATATAAACTATAATAACCATATTGATAGACTTTGTGGTTTCATCTTTCCAGATAAAAACTTTATTTACTAGACATGAAAATCAACTTTCTGAATCAAATTAAAAAAAAGATGATAAAATGGTTCATAAGGTTTCTGGACATCAAGCATTTTCTACCAAATAATATTTCAATGAGTAATGTATAAGTAAATCAGAAAGGTTTAATTTCCCTTGAAATTCACATGCCTTTGGACTGAGTTTAACACATTATTTGTTGAGTTTGCTAAACCTAGATAAAAAGAGAATTAGCTAAAATTTTCTAAATAATAAAAATTCTCATTTATTTCCCATTCCAACTGAAAAAAAAAAGATCAAAATTGAGAAAGTGTCATAATAATATAATAGAAAATATGAATTGCACCCCAAGGGAGTAATAATGATAAAATGGATTCTTTTATTGTGAGTTTCCTTACTTCAGAGACCAAACTGACATTTGAAAATTCCTTCATAATAAACTATATGTAACCAGAATTGAAATTAAAATCTCATGACATTTCTTTCCCTGATTGTGGCACCATCACTTCTTCAGGTATGTTATTTTTCTCCTGAACTAAGCTTGTACTAACACAAACTTGTTCTCAGAATCTTGAGTAGGCTTAGAGGTCAATCTTGTCATCTGATGAGTTTCTATACTTCATTAGAGAGGTTGTTGAGAACAAAAATCAATTACACACATTGAAGACATTTTTCCAAATGGCAACCTCTTAATTCTTAAAGAGAGAGAAATTAAATATTCATATCACATCTCAAAAAAAAAATCTCTCTCTAAACTAGAAAAAGTTGCCTTGGACGATGGCCTTTTTTTCCAATATACTGTAAATCTATAACAAAACTTTTTTTTCTCTTTACTGTGATCTTTCGGACACATTTGCAACCTACCTCTAGCATCTGTACAGGAAGGATTCTATGATATGAGTTTCTGTGTATGAGTCTGTGAGTTTTAATTTCTGTATATCTTATTCTTTTGAAGACTATTTAGTGACATTCTTTAACCATTATGCTCAGTTATGCTTTTTTTTTTTTTTTTTTTGGTCTCCAGTCAAGTGACCACTTCCAGCTCTTTTTGTGTCATTTCCTGCCAATTAACAGTTCCCCTTTCGTCAGCGATATTATCTGGGTTTGTGCAATGGGTTGCCTGTACTTGTCTTTCTGAAATTATTTGAATATTTATTGCATTTTGAACCTATTCAATAAAAATGAATTCAAAACTGAAAGTGTTATGATATTGATAAAAAGCATAGTTTCCACAAATTTAAAACCAATCAACAAAGATGGAAATTATTAAGTACACCAAAGCAGCAAACCAGCTTCATTTCTTACTTGTGTTAGTTGACTAGATATTTGATTATGAAGGAAAAGAACAACATTGAAGAACTTTTGTGAAGCATGGGGAATGTATAATTTAATACCGTGACTAAAAGACAAGGAGGATTCCCCTTATTATGCAAGTCGTCGGGTCCACACTTGCAAAACAACTTTTCTATGCACCTTATAGTAACTTTCTCTCTCTTAATTCACCTATTTCCCTGTGGCTAGTTTTCTTTTCTCTTTTATAGCCTATTGAGTTTACTCTATTTGCTTTGATATGCTTCCTCATCCTTTTTGGAATGAGGTGGAATACACAATTATAAGTTAAATATTTATTGAATAAATGATGGCTCACTTATCTTTTCATAAAGCACTGAGGAAAGTTATTCACACTTGTTTTGCTCTTTGAGCAGACTGCTGTGATAGAAGGTTATGGACTAAAAGCCAGGAAGTTTTAGATATGAGGTTATAGGCAAGCCACTTAATCTTGCTGAATTTCTTTTCCTTTTTCTACAAAAATGAGAATAAAAACATCTTCCCAGGTATGGTGGGGATTAAACAGCCTGTATACTAGGTGACTTTGCCTGCATTTGGCATATGTGGTAGTTAATCTATAGACAGTTAGATAGAAAGGTAGATAGATAAATAGATATAGTTATATAGAGATATATGAAATATGTTTATAATTGTCTGTGATTGTAATATATTATTATATTACACATAATACATGTAAGCTCCTATATATATATCTCCTATATATATATATATATATATATATATATATATATATATATATATATATATATATATCTCCCAGCAAACATCTCTGATTTCTTCAGTTAACTTTTCCTTAAATATTTGTGGTGAATTTTGCATAAAGGTTTGCATAAAGTTTAGAATTTACTATAAAAGATATTAGGGAATGAACTTCCATGGCTTTTACCCAAATCTTTTACCTGGTCGTCTGCCATGCTAAAGATGCATGCTACTATATTGACAGGGCTAAAATAATTTTGGAAAAGAAAATATAAGAATGGGCCTCTTAACAAACACCTACAAAGCCATGAAAATGACTTGCCTAAAAGAAGGAATTTGAGTTGGTCTCTAGTGACTCCCTGTGGTTCAGCGAGAGATCAGAGCTGAGCATGCAGAAAGCAGCAGGCGTCTCTCAGAGGATGTCACTGCAGTGACCCAAGCCTTTGAAGCAGAGGAGAGTGGAAGCGGGATTAACTTGTTTCAAAAAGTAGGATAAAAATCTCCTCCAAAAAAAAAGCCCCGGTTTACTTAATTACTGGCACATTATCTCACCTTGCAAGCTCTGTGTAACACAAACACATTGGTAGTTCTTTTTCAGCAGTGCTATTTGGGAACAGGACAACCATTAAGTCACTTAATCACTGGAGATGGTCTCTGTCAGGAAGACTCTTCTAATCCAATGCATATTCTGTCAGACAGGGGACTCAGTCAACAAAGGGAAGGGTCGTTTTTCACAACTTCCCATCTCCTTGTCCATTTAACTATACCACTCGTGTTTTACGTAATGAGGTGGAGAAAACTATGTTTAGTGGAACTTTTCTTGGGAAGAGTGTTGTATGTATGCGCTTTTAAGAGATGCTTCAATATGCTGACTAGAATAAGAAGAATGCCTTTACTGTGTGAAAGTGACTGGAAAATTCATTGTAAATGATAGAAGATTCGATCCAAGAGGGAAGATATTCAACAGAGAGACTCCAAAGGAGAGCGGTGAGACTGAATCTAGCTGCTTCCTGCTTGCACCCCATCAAATCCAGCCCACTCAGAACAGTTATTTTTGGCCTATAATTCCTTGTCATTCTACCTCTTTCACATAAAAAGACAACCATGGCTGTGCAGTTATATCACGGCCTTTGTACAGTGGCATGCTATCTTTCTGCAAAATGAATAGCTAAATCGAATACCAAAAGAACTCTTTAAGTAGTTTTCTCACCTCCCAAAAAGTCATTTTCTTCTTCATTGGATTTGACAAGCCAGTTCAATTCTAAAATCTGTTTGGCCATCACTTATTCAGTGACCCCTCCTCCATCACTTCCTTGTCAATTTGTACCTGTTCGGCTGGCTTGATTTTATTAGAGTTATTTATGGGGTGTGGAAAATCGCTCCTTCTCATATTAAGATGTAATTGTAGGATTATTCTGTACAAAAGCCTAGCAAGTTTTCCTTTCTCAAAGAAAATTTATAACATTCTTATAGGAATAACACCAGGTCACATTTTTCTCTAAGATTCTTTTAATGTTTGACCTCAAGCAACATATTAAGGACGGGCTGCTTTATGTGGTTTATCTCTAATGTTTTATTTGTGTAACCTGAGTTACTCCAGGCTTCCCACCAGATCGCGGGAACAGATGGGCAGACAATAACAGCAAAAATCTAGATCTACTGTTTCTTCCTCCACTACCAACCACCTTAAGGCACAACCTCCAGACTCCTACATAGGGTACCTCCCTCACCAGACCCTCAGCAAGCATTTCTGAGAGTCCTCAGGACTGTTTCACAGATGTGCATGCGTGTCCTTCCTGCCTAGCTTCACCACTGCTTTACTGATCACCCAGTACAAACCACCGTGCACCTTAGCTCAGTGGCACCTACTGGATGCTACCAAATCTGCTGGGTAATTGCCCTTTTCCATAGGTCCCCACTGGGCACCAGCATGTCTAGTGAACACCCACAATAGCCACTGTGCTTCTGCTGCATTTGGCCATGTCAGCTAGAGGCCACTACCTCCTGCCCCTACTGAGTCATTGAAATCTCTTAAGTTGCCAAAGCAACAGTTTTCTTTTTAAAAGTGGTAGACAATGCCAGTTCTCGCCTTATGCTAAATGCTATTAAATGGTCCCTACACAGTGCTGCTGATATGGTCAATATTTTACTGTTTAGATGAAATTGGGTTTTTGTTAAGGTATGATTTTATACCATCCCCAAATAGGGCGCACGTGGGGCACGCATGACTATACAATGTACCTAAATGAAGAGCTGAGTAGGGGTTAATAGTCTGTGCGCTGAGAGCCAGCTCCCTGGTGAGGGGCTACATCTCCCTGAAGGAGGAGCAGGCTTTTTCTTCCCACAAAGTCTACATCATCTTGCTGAGCCACCAAGCCCTATGCTCCTGGGACTGCACCTGCACAAAGGAGGTTTGTGCTAGTTTGTGCTAGTTTGCACAGCAGGGCTACAGGGGTGAGCAGCAGCCTAGGGCACACATATGCATTTAGTGGGGCTAGGGTGAGGAACCAAACCAAGGGACAGGCACCAAGCAGGATTCAGAACCACCCTTCCCTCTAACCTCTGCCCCCACCCCAACCCCTACCCCTGGAACCCCAAACTAAGGCTTTCTTACTTAATCAAAGGCACAGTGCACAACTCCATTTTTCCTCAGTGAGTTACCCCGGAAGTTCCTGGGTCCTCATGCAAAGAAGCTTCTGGCAAGCCCTTTCAGCAAATTTACAGATAAGATGGAAGCTAGAATCCTACTGTCATTAAATAGTCCTGTGCAGTATCTGAATGCTTGACGTAATTTTTTGTGAAGTCCTTTCTGAAATACTATTTTATAATTTGAATAACACCTTGCCCCACAAATTGAAGTAAGAGTAAATAATAAACATTGCCAGATATGAATTATACTTGCAGGGTCCACATTCATCTTGGCTTGCATTCTCCTGCCCCTAATGATGCGCCAGGCCTGACACCGGGGTGGCAGCAAGCATGGAGATACAGCCTGTTCCTCCACAGGTAGTTTAGCAACATTTGCTGACTTGAAAAGCACGTCAGTTTAGTCACTAACTTCAACATCAGAAGACTTGGGTTCTAATTGCCACTGGCTTTGTCCATGGCAACTTTTCTAAGCCACAAAATGATGACAAAACCAATTCTTATTTCACTCAGTTATGAATATCGTGTGAAAGTATTTGAGAAACTATAAAAGTACTGGATTGGGGGTGGGGAATAGCTTAGTGGTGGAGCACATGCTTAGCATGCATGAGGTCCTGGGTTCAATCCACTTAAAAAAAAATTAAAGTTGCAGCACTGAATGAATGAAAATTATTGTTATCATCTGCTATCCACAAGGACCTAGAAAACATTTTATAATGAAAGATTTTGTATAATGATGCTTAATTAAATGGGATATTTTAAACTATACAAACAAAAAAGTTAGAAATTGATAATAACAGATTTAGATTTAGAAATACCATTATTGCAGTATATTTTCAAGGAGTACTTTTAGTACAATTAAATTTCAAAGTATAATTATTCCTTTCATTTAAAAATCGTTACACAACTTGCTAATGTCAGCAGTGTGTATGTATATGAACAATTCGTCTCCCAACCTCATGAGACATTTGAAAAAAGTACTGAAGGGGGAGTGTGGTATCCGGGATCCATTTCTGACCAGCTGTATGATTTTGAGCAGGGTGTGTCTCTTCAAATAGTCCCTTCTGAATCCTATGATTGTGAGAGTTTAAATAAATAGATTCACCCAAAGACTAGCACATAGTCTTGCCAACATATTAGCAGTGCATTACCTTAAGAAAAGTTGACCTCTTTCCTCGGACCTGCTGTCTATATCTTTCCCCATTTCTCCTTCAGGTGCTTAATGAATCTAAAGAGACAGAAATTATTCTATAAAAGAGATACTCTGAGTTAGAAGAGAGTTGAGCAGAGGCAAGCTGCTCTGGAAACAAGAAATAAGCTAACTGAAGTCAAATGCACATTCGAAGTGGTAACAAGATAAGGTTAATTATCGAAGAGCTGAAACCCGGAGGGTCATGGAAGAACCAAAGTCAGTGTAAGTGACAGAGTAGTCTTCATCTACAACTAATGCCATTTTCAAAATCTTTATCTTATTTATTTACTTACGTATGAAAGTAATTCCTTTTGCTCTTGCATATAAATCTTTTTATATTTCTTATATATTAGCTCTGAACTTCCAAAGAGTCAAGGCAAAAATGGAAACAATGGACACATCCCTGTCATCACCTGCTAAAAGAAGCGCTAATAATTCTTCTGCATAGAAACATATATTTTATGGAAGCCATTTCCAAAGAAAATCGTGTCGAATGTAGCAAAAAAGCTAGATAATGATGGATTCATAAGACAAATCTATGGAAAATGTTAAAAGCAGTTTCCTAGTCTGTTAAATATCAGAAAGTCAATTGGAATACCAGTCAGTTGCTTGTGTTAAACAAAGCATGAAAACAGGAAGGCTTCTTTAAGTGTTACTTTTCAATTTCATACCATTCTTCCACCACAACTCAGCATTTCATTTCTAAATTATGCATCCATTGATTCCTGCTATATTCTTGTTTGTTCTTTGTGTTTCTTGGGAGAGCTAGCAGGGCTTTTGTAAACTTTTCATTTTTGTATATTCACATGAAGTTGCACATAAATATACAGGGAACTGCCACGAACCTGTCATTCTTTCTCACCTAATATTGACATCTTGTGTAACTACTGCATAATAACAAAGCCAGGAAGCTGACATTTGTGGAATCCACAGAACCTATTCAGATGTCGCCAGTTACACATGCACTTGTGTGTGTGTGTGCGCGCACTTGTGTGTGTGTGGTTCTGTGCAGTTTTATCACACGTAACCACCGTCAGCTTTATCTTCATGTAACCACCACCACAATCAAATACAGAACTAGTTCATAACCACAAACTTCCCCCTTGCTACCCTGTATGGCCATACTCACCCTGCCCCCTAAATCCCTAACCCTAATCTGTTCTCCATCTCTGTAATTGTGTTATTTCAAGAATGTCATCAAAATGGTATCAAACTGGCTCGGCTTTTTTCACTCAAAATAATTCCCTTGAGACTCAGCCAAGTTGTTGTGTGTATCAAATTGAGTTTTTAAAATCCAAATGAAGTCATCATTCTTCACTAGTCTTATTTGAAAATCAATCCATGTTATTACAAGTGTGTATCCTCATTTGGAAGAAAATAAAAACTGACTTACTTTTAGTTGAGGCAACTATGTGTCCAAAGTCATCCTACTATTGCTGTCTTATCTTAAATAATATTGTTTCTTGTCTGTTCAGGTAATTATGCTCGGAACATCTGACTAGTTACAAAAAAAAAATCATATTCTTACATCAGCATTCTAGATTAATTAGTTCAGATGTCTTACATTACAGTTCATTAGAGCATTCAACTGAAATTTCTATTACCAAAAATCTATACTTCATAAGGAAAATATAGATTACTTCATAAACATTTCATCTTCAGTTAATATAGCAATGATGGGCGGCAACATTCTTAAAACATTTTGGGGTAGAAGGAATGATTGTTAATATCTTAAAAGAAAATGCATTGAACAGAGAGAGAGAGAGAGAGAGTATATTCTCAATCTCTTTAAGTTCCCTTCATCTTCTTACTCTAACTGAAGTTTGGTCTTCTCCTAACTCTGCTTTGCCTGCAAGTGGTACCTGTTTACTTTCCACACCTCCTATATGCAAGGTCTGGAGATGAGTTCAGTCACTTCCAGAACATTCTTCTCCCTCTGCCCTAGAACACTCTGGCTTTGAAGTTCCTGCCATCAAGCCATGTCAACGGCTGTCTCTCCTTGCTGTAATCCTCTACAGATCCCCAGATCACTCCCTCTCACAAGTATTGAGGATTCAAATATCCATGCAAATGATCCTTCTAACATTCTGACCTCAGTACCATGGCCTTTTCTACTCCAGTGCTCATGTCCTCTAATCTTACCTCAGCCACATACTCACATGGCCTTGTCCTGTCACATTGCCGATATCAGAAACTGCACACCCTCCAAAATCTCAAATTCAAACATCATAGCAATTTTCTATCTCACCCTCTTTAGTAGTTTGATCCAAAAACTCTGCAAACCTCTGACCCTACCCCCACCTGATTCTCCATTGTCTCTCATTCCTTCATGTCCTCATTTCACACTGTATCTGGTTTAGCTCTCATCGTCCATCATTGTAATCACATCTCCGCATACCTTGCCCCTTTAGTCATTGTAGTACTCACTTGATGAAATCCATCGTTCAGTCTACTTTGTGACACCTGCACAGTTGACAGTGGCTGAAAAAAACAGTGCCTGGTCTCAATTTAAATTCATGACCTTACACACCCTTAATCCAATTTATTACATTTCCCTCAGACATTTACTTTCTCACTCTACTGATATTTCACACTTTCTCTTCTCTTCTCAAATCTCCAACACTTCCTACCTCATCTGACTCTCAGAGGATGTCCTTGCTTTCTGTTTCACTGAGAGAATAGAGGAATCAGAAGCAAGCTTTCATAAGCTCTCCCTTCCTCACTACCAGCCTATATGCACCTGTGCTCATATACTAGCCTTCCCTCCAGCTACTGTGGGAACCTGGCTGTGGCCACCTTGCATATTTGTGCAGGGATTCCATCCCCACTGCCTCCTCAAGGACATAGACATAGCTTCTACAATTCCTCCACCTCAGCATTATAAATTTTCCCTCTGCTTGATCATTTCCATCAATATCCACGTTTGTTGTAGTATCTCCTGTGTTTCAAAACGTCCTAACCTCTATCTCTTTCCCAATCCTCTGCTCTCCTCTACAAAGACACTCTTTGAAAGCATTGTCTCCACTCACTGTCTTCAGTTCCTACCCCTCTAAATCTTCTTCTTGAGCCCACTGGCCTTTCATTTTCACCACTCCATCAAAACTTTATGATCAAAGCAACAATCTACCCCCATTTCATAATTGAATTCTCAGTCCTTAAATTAATTGACCTACCAGTTGTATTTGACAAAACCGATCACTCTTTGCTCCTTCAAACACTTCCTTCAGAACTCTACATTCTCCTGTTGTTGTTGTTTGGTTTGGTTTGGTTTTTTTCCCTATCTCCTGAAAGCTCTTTTGTTCTCCAAACCTTAGCCATCTGTTTTTCTCTTCATTCATTTCCTAGAGGATCCCATCTGGTCTCATAACTTTCAGTATCCTCTATATACTGATAACTGTCAAATGTATTCTCTAGCATAGTTCTCTCCCCTGAACTCCAGGCTCTTACACCTAAGTTCCTGGTTAACCTGCTCATTTGTATGTCTCATAGTTATCTCAGACGCAATATATCAAAAAATGAAATTCTGATTTCCCTTTCTTCCCCACACAGTATTCCCCACTTCAGTGAAAACCTTAGACTGTTCCTTGATCTGCCACTTTCACTCCCAACATCCAATCTATTACAAATCCTGTCTTTTTCATCTTCAGAAAAAAACCCAACTTCAAACCACTCTTCATTCCACCTCTACTGCTAGCACCCTGGTCTTCAAGCTACCATAACTCAACTGGATTATAGCAATAGCTTCCAAATACATCAACTTTCAACCTTAGCCATCTTACAATCTGTTTTCTACAACATAGCCACAATTCTCCCCGTAAGTGAGTTTGTCTCACTGCCTGCTCAGAATCCTCCAATTCATTTGCAGTTCACTTGTAGTAAAAACCAACAAACTTACAATGTCCTGTAAGGTCTTACATTATCTGACACCCTCTACATCTTTCACTTCTTCCCTTAATCACTCTCCCTCTTTCACATTCTCTTGTAGCTACTCCAGTCCCCTTGCTGCTTCCTGAACATGATATGTACATAAGGCCCCTTACACCTGTTACTCCCCGACTGGGACAGCTCTTCCACTGGTTACGTTCTTGGCTCACTCCTTTACTTTCCCTGATTCTCTGCTCAGATGAACCCTATCACCACCCCTGACCACCTGTCCTTGTTTTTTGCTTCATTATCCCTTTAGACCTATCATCTTCAGATATGCCATCATTCGCTTATTTATTGTCTCAGCACTTTTCTCCCCTTGCAGAACATAAGCTCCATAAGGACAGGAACTATATTTAGCATGTTGAGCAGTGCCCAGCACAAAGTAGGTACTCAGTATTTTTTGGGAAATATTTATTTCTCATACAAAAAAAAATAATAGTTAGCTATCTAAATTTTTTTTGAAGATTAATAAGTATGTTTCGTTGTTCTCTGAGTTATAAAGGATTTTAAAAGAAATTTTAAGGGCATAAATAAAATTTCATTTATTGACATTCAAGAGAATTTATGCATTATTTTCACCCAAAAGAGATGAAGGGAAGATATTTACACTCCAGATTAATTTTTTTTGAATTTTATTATGAGACGATTTCGAGCTTATAAAAAAGTTGCAAGACTAATGCAAATAACTCCCATCTATTCTTCACTATACTCAAGACCATTAACATTTTTCCATATTTACTTAATCATATTTTTTAAATATACCTAGCACTAGAGATTTTTTTTTAAAGAATAGTAAGATATTATTCCTACCCTTAATGCTAATGGTTTATTAGACTGGAAATTCATTATTTATATTGTTCTTCTAGATGAAAGTGGAAGTTTGATTAGATCTTCAAAGAAGGGAGTGCACAGAAAAAAGACAGAAGTTTGAGATCAGAATATTTAAGAGCACCTAATTAATGGTGAGAAGAAGAAGAATCACTAAACATGAGCTAGACAAAGACTTCTCAGCGAGGTTAGGGGAGAATGGAGGGGATGAAATGTCAGAGAAGCCAGCAGAAGTGAAGGTTTCAGTGCATGTGATACTGCTGAGAAATCAGATTAGTGAAAAGCAGGGTATTGGTGAGCCAGACAATGCTAGCAGTAAAAACAGATGCTAGAGTGGAAGAAGGTTAAGAAACGTGTGGGAACTAAAGGCATGAATGTCAGTTATCCTTTGAAGAAATTTGGCACTGAAAGAAAGGACAGTAAAAAGGGGCAATTAATTTAATAATAAAAAAAAGTCAATTGGCATTTAAGATATGCAAAACTGACTTTTTCTTTTTTCTTTTTTTTAGCATTGGAGGAATTGGGCTCAGAAAAACTGGCAATCATATTCCTTTTTGCTACTTTCATATTCTTTACATATTTTCTTGTTGTCCAAATCACACCGCAGTATAATCAGGTCTATGTTTCTGTCATCCCTCCTTGACTGAACTCCTTGACTGTCTCTTTCTCCTTTGGAGACCTAGCACCTAGCACCTAGGAGAGACTCAAGAGTTTGTAGAGCTTGAATTGAAAATTCAAGACAAGAGAAGATCATTGAAGGAGCATGGTCCTGAGGGATGGAGGCAAATTTAAGGTGGAAGAGAAAGCTTTGAAAACAACACAAAAAGGACACTTCTGCCTTTGAGACAAGGGGAGAAAACTGACCTGTGAAGTAGAGGCACACTGGGGTGCAGAGAGGCAGGAAGCCAGGGAAATCCCATTAGATGTCCTGGATCTGGTTAAGAAGGAGGTAGGTGTGCTGAAAAGTGCGGGAAGGATAGCTGAGACGAATGGAATACATTTGCAAGAGAGCTAGAGAAAATGGGTCAGGGAATTAATAAACAGCTTGTCCAGGGCCAAGCTAGCAGTGCTAACTACGTAATACTTACCTCAGTCGTTCTCAACTCTGGGTGTATATTAGAATCACCTGGGAAACATCTTTTTAAAGTAATCTATGTTCTTGTTTACAGAAACTCTAATTTAAGAGTTCTGGAATGAGGCCCTGGCTTTGGCATTTTTAAAACCCTCAGGTTATACTAATGTGAAATGAGAACTTCTGACTTTTTTTTCCATTTTTCAGTTTTATTAGGTAGAATTGTTACAATTTGACTGCACACATATGATATATTGCATGTAAATACATATATACAATATATTGAACTTTTTTTAGTTTACGTGTTTGTACTGATCATTGTTTCTAAGAACAGTTTAGAGCTTTAGCTTCTTAAATTTACATGGTTATCAAAGGAATAAAGCCAACCACAAAATAAAGAATAAGAATCAACAGAATGTGGTAATTCACTCATAAAGGACAGTCAAATCTGACTTTGGTATTTAGATGGAAAGTGTTTATTAAATCAATTATTGGTACTGTCTGGATTTGAAAGAGAAAAAATGACAGTAGGTAGGTAACACCATGTCTATAAAGACAGTGAACAGAATAATTCGATGTATTACAGTTCACTGACTCTCATTTCTGCTTTAACTACTTTGAAATAAATGATCAATTATGATGCTGGTTTTTCACTACAGGCTCCCAGACTTCTGCGAGGTAGTCTCTTAATGATATCTCTCTGTCTCTCTCTTTCTTCTTGAAAGAGGTTGGAGCCCCTCTGCTGACCTGAATGCAGTTTGTTATTTTATGCAATTTAAAATGCAAAACTTCATATGTTCCTATTGAGTAACCAGATAGCTCAGGGAGAGCAATGGAAAGATCTTGGTTTATTCATTCTTTTACTACCATCACTGGCACAAATAAGATCACATCACATAGTCCTGCTCTATAAAGCTCTGATCACATCATCAGTGGGTGGAAACGAGCCTGCATTTACTTGACAAACCGATTAGAGGAGATTGAATGCAATGTTAAAGATAATATATCTGTGGCCAAAAAAAAAAGGGGGGGGGGTAAAAACACCAGTCTCTCCTTAGCTCAGACATAATGGCAGAAGTCAATGTCCACTATAAATAGATTTCAGCTGCATACTAAACAAGCAATAAAAAAAATATTCTGACACCATTCAATGGTTAGTATTCTTTCAAAATTAATTACAAAGCAAGTTCCTTTCATCCACATTTAGTGGGAAGAGTAACAGTTAACATTTTTTAGCTTCTTATTACATGTCAGACACTGAGCTAAAAGTATCATTTCTTCTAATCCTTACAATGTCACCACAAGAGAACACCTATGATCACTCCTATTTCACAGTAGAAGAAATTAAGTTACAGGTAAAAAAAAAAAAAAAATGTGCCCAGGGTCACAGAGCCTGTAAATGGTAAAATCAGGATGGAACCCCAAATTTTCAGCTAGCCCAAGTACGTAACCATGGTGTTATATCACCCATCAGAAATTAAGACTGAAAGCAATTACTACACACAAGTTTCTCAATGTTTCTTGGATGTAACTCTTTCTCTGGACAGTCTTTTGTCTTTTGTATTCCCACAAACTTTTTGAAATGAAAACTTGCCTGGCTGAGAAAGAGTTCTGGATATTCTTTTGTACAGAGCAAGGGAATGCTGATACAATATGGGGTTTTGCCGTCATTGGCTTTCTTTCTTTTTTTTTTTTTTTTTTTCTTTTTGGGAAGTATGCATTTCAGCCCACTTGCCTAACAAGCTATTCGTAGGAATTGTGAGACAAAAGGTTAGAGGAATAGTCAATACAAGTATATTGAAGGACAAAGGTTACACAAAACTATATTAAGTGCCTCTAGTGTTTAGATTTATGTTACTCTATTGCCATCTTCTGGTTTTGTTCTAAAACACATTTTATAAAGGTTAATCTGATTGCGCATATAGGTGAGAAATATTTTCATAGCCTTTTACATCACAGAATGTGAATTCTGAAGGTTGCAATAGCATAATTTTAGAATAAGCTCTTCATTTTATGTATTAGTTCAGTTAGTTGTAATGCATTTATGATTAAAGAAATAGCAATGAGTCTGGGACTGAGCTGAGTCTCTGTGATAAGGACAGCCAAGATATGGTTCATTCTATCAGGAAAGACTAGAGCCTGAAGGAAAGTAAAAGACTTATTCAAAGTCATTCAGATGTTCCACAGACATACTGTAGCCAGCGTTTACCATCACACACACAGCGTTTACATTACTATCTGTGTGTGTAAAGAATATATGTATTCTTTAATGTTATATGAAGCACTTCCTCAGCCTTTGAAAAGTCATATAAAAGCAATACATGAAAACACTATGTTGCCCTTGTCTACACCCTCCCACTTTTACGTGCCACCATTCTTCCCCTCCAACTTAATGCCCAGAATTATTGAAGCATTGTAGTCAGCTGCACACAAGCTGGAGAACGTTGTCCATTATTAACTTTAAACATACTTAAAACTATAGCTATAATGCCATCTAATAAACTTGAATGCATATACTGGACAAGACAAATCTGAAATCAGATGGAATTATCATAAATTCTTAATGCCTTAATATCTATACTACAGAAGAGGAAGCAAATTAGTAGCCACTTAACTGAAGCTAACTACAATCCTATTTTCTTAGGTATGCATAAATTTTAATTACTTACAAATACTCAAATATTATCATATTTCATATAAAAATTCTAATTTTTGACCATGCCTGAAAAATTGGAAAATCTGCACTTGTGTGCACATTCCTGCATGATAACTGCACTAGCCCTTAGTAGAGGATGGGGCATGGGAGTCCCAGTTTGCCTTAGTCCCCACCGTATCTCCCCATACGAACCTTTTTATATGTTAAATTATTCTCTCTTCAATATAATATTAAGACATACAAATACATATAATACATATAAGTCTAGTTCATCTCTGGTTTAGTATTCCATTGTAAGACTGCCAGAATTTATTTATACATTCTTACATTATTTATCCTTTACATTACTGTATTATTTATACATTATTCTTTACTAATGAATAGTTAAGATGCTTCTAATTTTTCTTCCATTAGCAAGAATTCTGAAAAAAAAATGTTTAAATTAAAATTTTTTTTTAGTTTTTAGAAGAATTTGATAGTAAACATTCTTAATAAAAAAATCTCTTTCCAGGCACAGTTGATTTTTTTCTAGGGTCCTGGATCTCAAACATTAGTGTGCATCAGAATCACATGGAGGGTTGGTTATAACATTGTTTGTTTTTTAATTTTTTTTCAGTGGGGGAGATAATTAGGTTTATTTATTTATTTATGATTTTTAGAAGAGGCACTGGGAATTGAACCCAGGACCTTGTGCATACTAAACATGCACTCTACCACTTGAGCTATACCCTCCTTACCTTGTGTTTGTTTGTTTGTTTGCTTGATATATATATCTTGATTGAAGTACAGTCAGTTTACAGTGTTGTGTCAATTTCTGGTGTACAACATAATGCTTCAGTCATACATGAATATACATATATTCATTTTCATATTCTTTTTCACCATAAGTTACTACAAGATACTGAATATAGTTCCTTGTGCTGTACCGTGTGAACTTGTTGTTTATCTAAAACACTGTTGATGGGCTCCACCCCCAGGGTTTTTTCTGATTCAGAAGGTGAGAGGTTGGGGTCTATGATTCACATTTCTAACAGTTCCTAGCCGGCGCTGATGCTGCTGGTCACTCCGCTACATCTGTACTGAGGAGTGGAATCGCTTCAAGATACATGCATTTTCACAACATTGTAAACTGACTATACTTCAATTAAAAAAAAAGATAAATGCATTTTAAACTTGATTCAGTATTGCCACACTGCACTTTCACAGATAGTGTAACCACTGATAATCCCACTGTCAATTTTTGTAAGTTATCTTTGTTCAGTATTTGGTATTGTTGTATGTATAATATTTGCCTATTTGTAGTGCTTGAATAGTATCACATTACAATTTTAATTGGTCATTTTCTGGTTACTGATGACCTTGATGATGTTTTTATGTATTTATTGGTCATTTGGTTTTCTCTCTCCTATAAATTGCCTATAATTTCCCATTGTTTATTACGGAGGGTTTTGGACATTTTTTTTTTACTGATTTGTGGAAGTATTTTTAATATTCTGGACAATAATACATCTTTTAATACATAGAATATTTCAGTGTGAACATAATCAAGTTTACCAGTCCTTTCCTTTAAATGTTTTTAAAAATGTTTTAAAAGAATCTATTTTTAGACCATGGAAGCATTCTCTTCTTTTCTCTTCTAAATGTTTTATAGCTTTTTTTACACCTGAAATTGATTTGGGAATATGGTGTGTGCTCAGAATTTACTTTATTTCTCCATATAGTTAAGGAATTGTCCCAGCTCTATTTATGGAATAATTCACCCACTTTAACACTACTTTTTAATGCCATATCTGTCATACATCAGATTCCTATAAATGAGAAGGTATGTTTTGAAGCTCCCTAAGTTGTTCTATTGGCTTATTTATTTATCACCTCATTAATAATTCTTTTTCTTTTTTTAAAAAAATTTTTTGGGGTAATTAAGTTTATTTATTTATTTTTGGAGGAGGTACTGGGGATTGAACCAAGGACCTTGTGCATGCTAAGCAAGCACTCTACCACTTGAACTACACCCTCCTCCCTAAAATTTTCTTATTAGTTCTTAATGTTTGCTGAGACCTGCTCTGTTTTTTTAAATTTTTTGGAGGGGGGAGGTAATTAGATGTATTTATTTAATTATTTTTTTTAATGAAGCTACTTGGGATTGAACCTAGGGCCTCATGCATGCTAGGCATGCACTCTTCCACTAGAGCTATACCCTCCCCGCCAGTAATTCATTTTTTTATTAATATCATTTTGTAAGCCTCCTCCCCATCTTGTTCTTCTTCAGAACTATCTTGGTTTTTCTTGATTCTTTGCTATTTCATATATATTACAGGATTTTTCCTTTGATAGGAATTTTATTAAATTTATAAAATAATCACAGGAGAATTATCCTTGACCAGCAGTAGTAGTCTTGGGTATGGACTGGCAATTAAATTTACAAGAAATAATTGCCTTCATCCAGCACCAAGTTCACTTAACCTGAAGAAAGAATATACAACAGTCAACAACATACAGCATGCATGACAGCAATGTAGAGAGGTCTGGTGAGTGTCAAGCCTGGCTTCCTAGTTTCCAGAAATCACCACTTGGGAGCCACGTGGTCATGAAAGACAAAATGGAGTATGCAGGGACAGCTCAGCTCCATCAAGTCATCAGCACTGGAACCTTTCAGGTTTCACAGCTCTGGTCATGAAATCGCCTCCGGGCTACGTGACTAGCGCCCATGCTTCTGTGAAACTGCGTCTCATAAACACCGATTACTCAACAATCGCAGGTTACATAACATACAGTCTTGACAGTGATGACCAAGTGCTTGGTCTGGGCCACAGTCACCTCTGCCACATTTACATTTTCTAACTATTGCTGATGTAAAGGAGAACAAGTTAGTTTTCACTAGTGATCTCATATACAGTAAACTTTATAAGATCTTTTTTCTAATAATTTGCCCCAGTAGTCTTATGGATTTTTCCACATAGATAGCCTTTATCTGCTAATAATAGTAACTTTTGTACTTCTTATTCAATCTTTGTAACTTTTATTTCTTTTCCCATATTTTATCATTCTAATAACTGGAAATTAATTTTAGATGGAAGTGATATAGAAAGGAAATTAAAGGAAACACTTGTGAGGTTTTGACATTTATTGTAATCTTTGCTGAAGATTATATTGTGTACACCCTTTGCTGAGTTGAAGATTTCCTCTTCTGCTTCTGGATTACTAAAAGTTTTTTTTTGTCATGATTGGAATTAGATTCTATCAAATGGCCCTTTTATTCTTAATCATTTTTTTCCATTAATCTACTTTATCTCATCTTGACATAGCTACATTGGCTTTCCACTGGCTCACTCTTACTGAACACATTTTAGTATCTTTTTACTTCCAAACTTTCTAGGTTCTTACATGTTAAGCATGTTTCTTATAAACAGCTTATAGCTGACTCTCGGTGTGTTTTTTTTATTTTAGGAGCTTATTATTACTATTTAATGGTTTTAATCCAACCAGATAATCTCTGTCTTTCAACTGAGAAGCTTAATTCACTTACATGCCATAGGATGACTTTCATTTTTGTCTTTTTTCCATCTGCTCAGAATATTTTTTCTTCTATTTCTTCACACCACTTGTTCACATATAGGAAAATTTCCATTCCTGTACATTATTTTTTACTCTGCTGCCTTAGTAAATTATTGTATTATAGAAGAGTTTCTTTTAGTTAATTTCTTGGGTTTCTGGATATAGAATAATATTATCTGCAATTATTCTTTCCTTCAGTTTCAATTTTTATGTATATTTTTTTCTCTTGACTCCAGTAAAATGTTAAATAATAGTGGCAGTCATGGACAACCTGGTCTTATTCTTTTAAATTAGAGTCATTCTTGTGGGTACGTATTTGAAACTTAAATCCAAGTGAGGTCAGACCAACAGGTATGAATCCTTAGAAGAGCGATTTTCCCATACCTAGAGCCAAGGCTGAGAAACATAAACTTCCTTATCACTTACCTGCTTCTGCTTGTGGGCAGACTTCTTTCTTTCTCTTTTTTTTTTTTTTTTAAGTTGAGAGATAATTACCACGTAACATTATATTTGTTTCAAGTGTACAAAATAATGATTCAATATATGAATATATTGCAAAATGATCACAATAAGCCTAGTTAACATCCTTCACCACACATAGTAACTAGCTCTTTTTTCTTGTGATAAGAACTTTTAAAATCTATTCTCTTAGCAACAGCAGACTTTGTCTTCTCTCTTAGCCTGTAGCCCTTTAAGAGTTCCAGTTTAATGTAAGAGCTCAGTTTCTGCTCCCCACCTCCTGGATAATCACTTAAACTCAAGCCCTTAATTACCAAGCTTCACTCCTGCCTCCAAAGGCAATGAAATTTCCAACTCCCACTCTCTCTGCTGTTTGTTTCCTATTCATTTATGACAGCTAGGCTTTCCCTGACATTTTTGTAAACTCAATTATGAATTTTAACTTAAATTTTAAAATGTAATACATTGATATAGCATACTACCCCCAAAAAAACCCATATGTAATAACTATTGATTTTGCATATCTCAATAGATTTTGTTTACACCTGTATAATCAGACATAAAATATATCCTAATTATCTCCTGTTGTTAGTGAAAAGGTAGCATGCCATACACATTATCCTGAACCTTGCTTTTCTTCACTTAACAATACATCTTACAGATCTTTGCATATTTTACAGAGTGCTTTCTCCTTTTTCGTACAGTCATGTTATATTGTATGACTGAACATAGCTTAGCTAATCAATTCCCTACATTCGTAATATTTACATGTTCTTCTCCTACAAACTATGTTGCAAAGAATATTTTATATATAGATCATTTACCAGGTATGCAAGTATAGCTACAGGATAAATTCCCCCAAATTGTATCACTGGGTCAAAAGGCATAGGCACTTGTGATTTTGATAGTTTTTCCTAAATTGTCTTCCTTAGCAATGGTAACAATTTATACTTGCCACCAGCAATGTATAATTGGCTTGGTGGTACTGCTGCTTACTTAGTAAAAGTCCACAGTGGAAAACTGGACAGGACTGATTAGTTTTGAGTTTGAGCTTACAGATTCCAGTGCTCCATACCAGCTTATGTACAATCATTGAAAGTTCTCCTTGTCTTAGTAGATTGCCTACGGCAACCTTGCTCCTCTGTCCACCTGTCTCCCAAGGCAACTGCTCCTGTGGGTGGAAGTGGCTGAAGTTCTCACTGATGTGCCACCCAGATCCCCTATCAGGTTCATCCCTCTCTGAAGTTCAAGTTTATTTATCTTCTTTGGGTTCACAGCTCTTCAAGAGTTCTAAAGATAATTAGTATTATTTATTTTTTTCATTTGCTTATCCAAGTTTTCTTATTACAGATGAAGCAAGGATTTTGCCCTTATGTACCCTACTTGACAGCTTTCTTGTCTTATTTTTGACATGAAACAAAATGCCTCTAGTGCTTCCCAATAATCATGATACTGGTTTGGAAGCTAAAATAGAAAGTTTTATGATTTTTAGGAAATAACTATTAATTCCTATGTTATTGAGAAATTTTAAATTTATTAATTTTTGTTGCATTTTGTCAAAGACTTATTAGTACACACAGAAAAAATAAGAAAGATTTTGGAATATATAAAGCTTTCTTACAATCTCAAATATTAATAAATTTCATCAATGTTTCATGAACACTTAAAGAATATATGCATGGTACTATAAGATTTAATTTTGCTTTTGTAAAGTGATCTGAAATTTTTTTTTCTAATTAGTAGATGAGGTAAACAAATTTAAATATATGGATCAATTTATCTTATTTTTTCCTAAGTCTTTTGCTATGTAGAAGTGAATTTTCTATATACTTATTTTGTTACCTAGGAAATTTTCTATTTTTGTTCTAACAACTATCATTATAATTATGCTATATCATAAAGTTCATTAATCCTCTATTAAGTCTCTCTTACAATGACAAAATTAGCCTATTCCCTCCACCTGTTCCCTAACCACCTTCTTTTACTACTCAATTTTGGTCAATAATATTATCTTTCTAATTGTTTCTTTTTTTTTTTTTTTTTTTTTTTTTACTATTGAATATGGTTCTCCAATCAAAACTACATGCAGTACAACAACTATTCATTATGAAAACTCTCCACAAGCTAGAAATATAGGGAACTTTCTCAACTTAATACAGAATATCTACCAAAAATCTACAACTAACATCATGTTTAATGATGAGAAACTCAAAGCATTCCCACTAAGATCAAGAACAAGGAAAGGGTGTCCCCTCTTATCAATCCTGTTCAACATTATTCTTAAAGTGCTAGCTAAAGCAATAAGAAAAGAAAAGGTGGGGGGGGGAATACAGATTGGTAAGGAAGAAATAAAACTGTCTTTGTTCACAGACACCATGATCATCTATGTACAATATCCAAAAGAATTAACAACAACAACCATAAAAATGACTTGGAAATAATAAGCAGTTGCAGCAAGGTTGCAGGATACAAGGTTAAAGTACAAAAGTTAACTGCAGTGAACAAGTGTCATTTGAAATTAAAAACCCAGTGCCATTTACATTAGCACTCAAAAAATGAAATATTTAGGTATAAGTCTAACAAAATATGTACTAGATCTATATGAGGGAAACTATAAAACTCTGACAAGAGAAATTAAAGAATTAAATAGAGAGATAATCCATGTTCTTGGATAGGAAGACTCAATATTTTTAAGATGTCACTTTTTCCCAACTTGGCCCATATGTTCAGTATAATCCCAATCAAAATCCGAGGAAATTATTTTGTAGAGATCAACAAACAGATTCTAAAGCCCATATGAAGAAGCCAACACTATATTGAAGGAGACAAAGTTGTAGGACTGACACTACCCAACTTCAAGACTTACTATAAAGCTACAGTAATTAGGACAATGCTCTGTTGGTGAACCAATAGACAAATACATCAATGGAACAGAATAGAGAGCTCAGAAATAGACTCACATAACTATAGTCAACTGATTTTGACAAGGCAATAAAATGGAAAAAGATAGTCTTTCAACAAATGCTGGTGGAACAACTGAACATCCACGTGCAAAAAAAATGAATCCAGACACAGACTTTACATCAATCACAAAAATTAACGCAAAATGAATCACAGACCTAAACGTAAAATGCAAAAGTCTGAAAATCCTAGAAGATAACATGGGAGAAAATCTATGTCATACCATTGGGTATGACAATGGCTTTTTAGATACAACACCAAGGCACAAGTCATCAAATAAGTAACTGATAAGCTGGACATTATTACAGTTAAAAACTTCTGCTCTACAAAAGACACTGTGAAGAGAATGAGAAGACAAGCCACAGACTTGGAGAATATATTTGCAAAAGACGTATCTGATAAAGGACTGCTATCTAAAATATAAAAAGAGCCCTTAAAGCCCCAAAATAAGAAAACAAACCAACTAAAAAAAAGGGGGGGGGGGTGTGTGAAAAACCTGGATAGACACCTAACCATAGATATGCAGAGGAAAATAAGCATATGAAAAGATGTTCAACATTGTATGTGACTAGGGAATTGCAAATTAAAATGACAATGAGACACCACTGCACAACTATTAGAATGAGCAAATCCAGAGACTCTGACAACAAGAAATGCTGGTGAGGATGTGGAACAGCAGGAACTCTCATTCATTGCTGGTGGGCGTGCAAAATGATAATAGTCACTTTAGAAGACAATTTGATGCTTCCTAACCATCCTCTTACCATAAGATCCAGCAATTATATTCATTGGTATTTACCTAAAAGAGCTGAAAACTATGTCCACACAAAAACCTGCATACACAGGTTTATAGCAGCTTTATTCATAATTTCCAAGACTTGCAAGCAACCAAGATGCTCTTCATTAGGTGAATAGATAAACAAACTGTGGTACATCCAGACAATGGAATGTTATTTAGCACTAAAAAGAAACAAGCTATCAAACCATGAAAGACATGGAGGAAATTTATATGTATGTTACTAAGTAAAAGAAGCTAATCTGCAAAGACCCTATACTGTAAGATTACAACTATATATGACACTCTGAGGGGAGGGTATAGGTCAGTGCTAGAGTGCCTGCTTAGCATGCACAAGGTCCTGGGTTCAATCCCCAGTACCTTCATTAAACAAATAAATAAGCAAGCAAGCAAACAAACAAACCTAATCCTCCTTCACAATAAATAAATAGATAAGATTTTTAAAAACTGACCTTCCAACTATATGACATTCTGGAAAAGGCAAAACCATGGAAACAATAAAAGATCAGTGGTTGCCAGGGACTAGGAGGTGGGGAGGAATGAATAAGCAGGGCACAGAGATTTTTAGGGTGGTGAAAATATTCTATATGATACTTTAATGATGGATATATGTCATTATATATTTGTCAAAATCCACAAAATGTACCACACCAAGAGTGAACCCTAAGGCACACTATGGACTTTGGGTGATAATGATGTGTTAACGGAGATTCATCAATTGTAACAGGTGTTACAGCTTTCCACCCAACTTACACTCTGATACAGGATGTTGACAGAAGGAGAGGCTGTGCATGTAGAGGAGCAGGGCATCTGTGGGAACTGTCTGTACTGTTTGCTCAACTTTTCTGTGAACCTAAAACTACTCTAAAAGTCAAGTCCATTTTTTTAAAAAAATGCAAATAGATTAATTAATTAATTACTTTATGCAGGCCTTCTGCTGACATCCCAGCTGCTAACTCATTTTTGCGAAAGAAATATTGTCTTTGCTACTCAGAATGAATCCCTCACTTTAGGAAGTGTACTTTTCCTGTGGTTTTCTGAAATCTGCTGCCACTGGGTACTCTTTCCATCTCCTATGCTTTTTCCACTTTTTCCCGTAAGATTCCACCTGATTTCAACCCTCCTCACACCATTCCCCACTCTATTTTCACAGAGGAGAAAGTCTTCACACTGATGGGTGAGTTCCTCACTTTCGGGGAGCACCTTTGTATGGCTTTGGCCCAATAACATCCTGCACTGGGTAGTTGTAAGCAAGGACCACATCTTTCGCATTTCAGGTTAAGCCTCCCACTTAGGAATATCTTTCTGCAAGCAGCTGCTTTAAGATCCATCACTACTGAGCCCTTTTATCACTCTATGTACTTTTTTTTTTACATCTTCTTTTGAGTTTTCTATCAGATCTCATATGCTTTATGGAAATTTTGTATTTATGATAAAGTCTGCAAAATATCCCCATCTCCTAATTTATGAGATGAATTTGTGGGTAGTTGTTCCCTTTGTTATTTTTGTATGATTTTCATGAGGAGAAAGAGAGAGAAGCTGACTTACTTAGCCAGGTACATACCAAGTGTCTCACTATGAATGCTAAGGATGTTTGCAATAGTTTATCTAGTATTTTTATGTGGTTTAAAATAGAAAGAGTAATGAATGCTGTGTACTGACGAGACCCCCCTTCAGATGGAGGCTCTCATTCTCCAGCTTCTGAGAGTGGTGGGATCTGACAGCTTTCCACCCAACTTCAATGACAGCCCACATCCAACACCAGGTCGATGCTGCTCTGTAAAGACCTGGCACCCTTGTCTCAATTCAAAACAACTCTGAAGGGCTGCAGATTTCCCTGTGGGATTGACTAAGGCCTTGGTTGCAACTGCATTACAGTTTAACTCCTACCTCTGACCAATTTTATTTTCTTCATTCCTCACAAGTATTGATCCTAAAATCACCCCCCCAAAAAATTCCTACATGCTAATCTTCATCCCAAAGTCTTTTTTAAGATATTCAACCTAGGACTGTTGTTTCCAGATGTAGACTTAAAAACAATCTAAAACAGGATTTTGGAGCTGGAGCACATGCCATCCACCTGGCAATGAGGAGCTCAACGGCAGAGGTAGGAGGAGTATGACTGTCCCCTTGATGCTGTACCAGTGCAGTTGTATAAAATGTCATGAGTGGTGAACTAGGGTGGAATAGTGATTAAAGGGAGTGTATGGGAAGGGACAAAATCTGAGGCATTTGTGAAATCCATAGGAAGTGGTAAATATTAAACATGGACTTGGATGGGTTGGGGGGATATACCCATTTGCCAGGGCTACTTCAACAAAATACCACAAACAGTAAAAACTTACCATCTGTTTTTGAGGACAGAAGTTGAAGATCAAGTTATCAACAGGATTGATTCCTTCTGAGGGCTGTGAGACAGAACTTGTCCTATGCCTTTGCCTAACTTCTGGTGGTTTGCTAGCAATCTTTGGTGGCCCTTGGCTTATGGAAGCACCACCTTGATCTCAGCCTTCATCCTCATGTGGAGTTCTCCCTGTGAGTGTCTTTGCATCCAAAATTCCCCTTTTTAAAAGGACAACAGTTACTGAATTAGAGCCAGTTTAGTAACCTCACCTTAACAAATATTACATCAATAATGACCCTATTTCCAAATAAAGTCATATTCTGAAGTACTGGGATTTAGGACTTCAACATATGAATGGATGGGGCAGGGGTGGGCACAATGCATCCCATAACAGGGGTGAAGGACAGATGCATGACAAAAAAGTGATGCTAGTATGAAGGTGATTAATTCTTAATTACAGGATAAATGTATAAACCAGAGGGCATCTTTCGCAACATATAAAGAGATTTTCATCTCCTGTAACCAGAGAGAGGAAAGACTGAGGACCAGGCTCTAGACTTAATTACAAGGGTTCTGAGCTTTAAGGATTAAATTCTCAATCCTGGTAAATCTGACAGTCCTCTGATCAGAAGGGACTGGAACCTTGAAGCATACATAAGATGAGGACCTTTAACTCGATACACTCAAAAATCTTGAGTCCCAAATCCTCCTGAATTCTCTGGGCCCACAGAAGTATCCCACTCTTCCCTGTTGAAGACTAGCATTCTCTGATGACTTGTGGACGATGCAGAGACTTCTGCCTTGAAAGACAATATGCACCTCTCTCAAGATCAACTCCCACCTCCTCTCTGCTGGCCATAAAAACAATAACTTGGGCTAAGTTACAACATAATCAGGTGAAGGATGTGCGAAGTCCACTAATACAGGAATGGAATTACACCCCAAGCCAATATGTGCTAACAGGCCCTATGAGAGTATGTGTGAGACGGGACTCCGACAGTGATGGACTAAGAAGAGTAGAATAGAAAGTTGGATAAAGGGGAGCTTATCAATATGGGACCACTCTCATGATACAAGGTTTAACACCCTACAAGGGCTACAGGAAGTGGGGATAATATGCTGCTAGGCTATTTCAGGAAAGCTTGGAGAAAGCATCTGCCCCCATTAAGTAAGACAGAATGCCAGACTATCATGGCAGACGGTGGGAAAAGGGATCAAAAGACTCAGAGAAATCAGCACGCTAAACTGGGCGTATTACGTAAGGCTGCAATACCCAACAGATGAGTATGTTGTAGGACATTCTGTTTATACTAAAATGATTTAAAAAAAGAGTTTTCAAAGGCACATCAGCATCATTAAGAAGTTCAGTGGTGTCTACCTACTAGAGGCCAGGGTTGACAGCAGGAGATGCTGTTAGAGAGTTGGATTTCTTCATAGGAGTGTAGATGATAAGTTCCTAGAATAATGAAGGCCAGATGGGAGCACTTAACCATGAGATACAAGATGAGCAAAAATATGGTACTAAGCAGCAAGGTTGGAGGGGTAACCAGGGAGATCTGACCTGCAGAGAGCAATGGAAATGATGACCAGAAATTAACATCCCTAGAAGCCTGGTAGATGAGCAGCCTCATCTAAATCTATTGCTCAATCTAAAAAACCTAAAGAAATCAAGAAAGGATGGTGAGGAGCTTGAGGACAGCTGCCATAAAATAAAGTCACAGTAAACCCTTGTTCAATTTTCAGACATGAGCTGGTTTCAGATTCAGTTCTCATTGACAAGGACAAGCTGGAAAAATGACTCTGAAACACCACAGCAAAGTGTACATTAATGCTTCCTCTATTCTTCCCCAAAGCCCCTATGGCCATTTACTCAGATAACTGAGGATTGTTGACATTGATACCAGGAGACCCAAAATACCGCCATGGCTCTCAATTAGTGTTGTGCTCTACGGGGTCCAGAAAATAAATTGAGTCCTGGCCCAGATCTGGCTCACAGTGGATCCACTAGGTCCACAGACTCACCCAGTGATCATTCTTTGAATATGTAATAGAAATAGATATGCTCGGAGTTTTTTTTTCAGAACCTCCTCATTTGATCCTTGGTCTGTAATATAAGAGCTATTACAGTGGGGATATCAGTTTCCTAGAACTGCCTTAACAAAGCACCACAAACTGATTGACTTGAACAACAGAAATTTATTGTCTTGCTATTCTAGAGGTATCGGCAGTGCTGGTTCCTTATGAGAAAGGATCTGGTCCGGGCCTCTCTCCTTGGTGTTTAGATGGCCGTTTTCTCCCAATGTCTCTTTGTATCATGTTCCTTCTACATGTGTCTGTCTTCAGATTTCTCCTTCTTATAAGGACACCAGTCTTAATGGATTAGGGACCCATCCTCTTCTTAACTAATTACATCTGTAAGGGCCCTATTGACCCTGTTTCCAAATAAGATAGCATTTTGAGGTATTAGAGGTTAAGACTTCAATATATAGATTTGGAGGGAAAAGGGACACAAGTCACCCTATAATAGTCGGGGAAGCCAAGCAGAAGCCTCTGAAACTGCCTCATTATGTCCCAGCCAAGACAGTGAATAAAAAACAACATACGTCTCAGGGCAATAATTTGTGCCACCTTTAGAGACCTAGAGGGAGCAGGAGTGCTGGTCCTGTCACCCACCTTTGGAGTCACGCCCAACAAGGGTCCTCCTACCCGATATTTTTCAAACATATAGAACAAGACGAAGTTCAGTTCAGAAGCAAAGGAAAGCTTCGTTCTTTGATCAGAGAATGGAGAGGTGTGAGCCGGTGCCCTAGAGGACACACTCTCCCCAACAAGTGGGGGGTGGAGCCGCTTTATCGGGTCCTTGGCAGTGGGGATGGGGGCGGAGCTGTCACGGGGCTGGCGCAGGCGTGTTGCTCACACTCCAGATCGCAGCGCCGGGTGCAGCATCAGCCCACTGCCGCCATCTTGAATCAAGTGTCATGCATGGTGCTTCGGCACACAGTCCCCAAGCTGAGGTGTCGCACAGCCATTTCCCACTAGGAGCTCTGGTATGAAGTGCTTGGTGCAAGGCCTCTGCACACAGCCGCCTATGAACAAGTGAAGCTAGACCAAGCACAAAGGAAAAGAAAAGGTCAGACTATTTTTTTTACCTAGATTCTATTTTTAATTGTTAATGGACTTGCCAGTGACAAATCCCTCCTCTGCCTTGTCCTGCTCCTCATTCTTGAGGGGCGCTGAGGGGCGCAGGTCGGTCCCTCTCTAACTGCTTCCTGCTGAGTTTGGGCGTCATCATAACTCCGAGTAGAGGAGCAGAGCTTCTCCCCAGCTGCCTTTAGACACGTTTATTGTCCCCAGGCCTCAGCCCTGACTGTTTGTATCCCTGATCGACCACTATTGCCAGTTTCGTAGATTCTAACCTTCTGGAGACAAAGCACACCAGACAATTTCATATGCATGGCCAAGATATTACCATAATATTGGTCACATGTGAAATTATTCCTAAAAGTGAAGGTATCTAGGTCTTTTGCCCGTAAGTAAAAGTGTGTCCTGATGTCGAGGCTCACTGCCGTGGCCTGAGCATCCCTGGTCACATTTTTGTTGCTTTTCGGCAGAGAAGCTTCAGGTCAGGGAGAGGTTCACAGGGAGAGTCAAAGGGGTCCGTTGCCTCAGGTTGTTTCTCCAGAGGTTGGAGCTCAGGGGCCTCTTTGCTCAAGTGTGATGCACCCATGGCGTGATCCCTGCAACTTCAGGGCAGAGTGGGTGGTTAGGATCACCGAGTGGGGTCCATTCACTCGGAGAGAGCTGATCTCGCAGGATGTCATTCTTCCTGGCTTCTAGCTGCATCCAGTCTCCTGGCCAGAAGGGGTATGGGGCCAGGTCAGTGGATGTGGGCAGCACCTGCTCACCAAATCCTGTGAGAGCTTTCACGGTTTTTCCTACCTGGAGGGCACATTTGAGTTGTTCCATTTCAAGGGGGTTAAGGTGTTTCTTCTCTCAGGATTGGGAAGTAGGTTTACCATACAGTTCAAATGCACCTAACCTTAGCTTATCACTTGGGGCTAACTGCATGCAGAACAGGGCAATCAGAAGCAACTTGCTCCAATTTTCTTTCTTGATGTAGCTTGGCTAGAGGCCCGTTTCAAAGTCTAGTTGGATCTCTACTTTCCCCAACAGTTGGTGTCTCCAGGCTAAGTGCAAGGTCCACTACACCCAGGGCACTCGTTACCTGATTCCTCAGTTGAGACACAAGTGCTGGACCATTTTCGCTTTCCAAGGATCCTGGGACCCCAAACCTGGGGATTATTTCTTTTAGTCATGCTCTAGCCACTTCAGCTTCCACTTCAGATCTTGCAGGGAATGCTACTATCCACCCAGAAAATGTGTCTACTAGCACCAAGAGATACCTGAAATTGCCCTGTCCTCTCAGCAGGACAGTTAAACCAATCTGCCAGTTTTCTCCAGGATATGTGCTTCTGGTCTGAATGAGCCTCACCTGGGAGCCTCTAGGGGATCTGGTGATAGGGCTGTTCATTGTGCAGATGTGGCATGTCTCAACTATCTGACTGAGTATACTTTTCATGCCAGGAGTTACCATGACCTCAACTAACCAGTTATATAAGTTTTCTCTCCTGTAGTGAGTTCCCTGGTGCTTGACAAGCCGCATTTGGGGAAAGAAGTATTGCCCATGTTCAATAGCTAGCCACCCATGGCCTCTTAGATCTCTGCTGAAGCCCCATTTGGGGGCTTTGTCTAATTCTTCCTTTGTGTGAATTGGGGAATAACTGGGTGGATCTGGCCTTCAAGGTATAAAGGGTAGTTACTGGTTCTGAGCCACGCCTTTGGCAGCTGCCTCTGCCTTGTTGTTTCCCTGTATTCGCTCTGCTTTACCCTTTTGGTGACTCCTACAATGATTCACTGCCACTTATTTTGGAAGCTGTACTGCTTCTAAGAGCTTCAGTTTGCTTCAGCCATGTTCTACTCCTTTATTCTCCACAGTAAGCGTACCTCTTTCCTTCCGAAAAGCCCTGTGTGCATGTCAGATGGTATACACATACCAGGACCTTGTGTAAACATTTAAGATCATCCCTGACCAGAGCTCTAAGGCTCAAGTGAGGACCACAGCTTTGCCTTTTAGGCAGCGGTCCCTGGGAGTAGGCTTCTTGCTTCTAGGACTTGGATCTGGGAAGTCACCCACCAGCTTTTTTCCCTCCCTCATAAAACTACTCCTGTCAGTGTTCAGGAAAGCCTCATTTCCTAGATAGGACAACTGAAATAAACTGTGTCAATTGTTCCTACACAATCATATTCCAAAGGCCTTGTTTCTGTAGGCAGCAAGGTGGCAGAATTTAGTGTGTAACAGATTTTTATAACCATTGAGTTGTCCAACAGCATAGCCTGGACTCGAACTGACCTTCCAGGGACCATTGTGTTCCCTTAGAGCTTCTAATGATTGAAACTTGTTTGGAGTTCTTATGTTGATAGACTAGTTAACCATTAATTTCTCAGCCTCCTTTCCCAGGGTTGTAGCAGCTTTGGAGAAATATGCAATAAATTGTTTGGAGAAAAATAAAATTACTAGAGTTAGGGTTCCAGTTTTTGAGTTAATATCCCAAGGCTCCTTTGCATTCTAAATTCCATTCAAAAGGATCTTCATCCTTTTCCTTCAACGTTTCACTTAGAGGCCTAGCTACTGACCATAGTTAGGAATCCAGATGCAGCAAAACCTGGCCATCCTCAGGAAACCCCTAAACTGTCTTCCAGTGTTAGGAGGGGCAAGGTTGCAAACTGCTTCTTTCTTTTTCTGGGGTAGGCGTCTCTGACCTTCTGTAAAAATAAAGACTAGGTAGATCAACCCAGTTTGGGATATTTGAGCCTTTTCTCAGTCACTTTATATCCTTTATTGGCTAGGTGGTCCAGAGTGGTTATTGTATTTTTTGTCAGAAGCTTCTTTAGTAGGGCTAGCAATCAGGAATTCATCTACATGCTGGAGAAGAGTTTCTTCCTCCAGATGCAAATCTTTTAGATTTTTATTTAAGGTTTCCCCAAAGACGGTGGGGGAATTTTTAAACCCTTGGGACAGGACAGTCCAGCAGTATTGTTTTTGTTGCATGTTTGGGTTTTGCCACTCGAAAGCAAAAATTTATTGTGACTCTGGGTCTAACAGAGTACAGAAGAAGGCTTTATTTTTTTTAATTGAAGTACCATCAGTTATAAAGTGTCACTTTCTGATGTACAGCACAATGTCCCAGTCATGCATATGCATATATATGAATATATATATATATATATTGTTTTCATATTCCTTTTCATTAAGGTTATTATAAGATACTGAACATAGTCCCCTGTGCTATAGAGCAGAAATTTTTTTTTAATCTATTTTTATATGTAGTGGCTAACATTTGTAAATCTCAAATCCCAAATGTGTCCCTTCCCACCCCCTTTCCCCGGTAACCATAAGATTGTTTACTATGTCTGAGAGTCTGTTTCTGTTAACACAGAATACCAGGTCCTGGTAGAGTGGCCAGCAGTGTGTAGGGATTAGGGGCTACTGGATGTGTATCCTTAATGGCTTCATCGACTGCCCTGAGGTCCTGTACCATCCAGCATTCCCCACTGGGTTTCTTTATGGGTATAATGTGGCATTACAGGCAGATTGTCATGGTCTAATAAAGCCCCGGTCAATTAGGCCCAGTATAACAGGGCAATGCCCAACAAGACCTCCCAACGGAAAGGGAACTATTTTCTATTAGGCCTCATATAGCCAGATTTTGGATGGCCTATTACGGGACTGGCTCCTGCAACTCAGCCCACCAGTTCCTGGACTGGTGCATTTACTCCAGGGAAGTCAATTTGCTCTGACCAGGGAAGTTTGTCCTCAGCCAGTAACATTATCATCTTGTGCCCTTTGTCTAAGAGGACACCTATCTCCAGTTTGTCTCCCGTTAGGTGGATAGTAGCCCCCAATTCATGTAAGATATCTCTCCCTAGTGGGGGTATAGAGCATTCAGGGACATACAAGAAGGAATGGGTGAGCATGTGTTCATCCAATTTATAGACTAATGGCTCTATGAATGCTCATTCTTGGGCCTTCCCTGATACCCTCATAATTTTACAACTGTTGTGACTGAGTTTGCCGATCTGGTGTTCAGAACCGAGAAGTGGCCCTAGTGTCGACTAAGAATTTGACAGGCTTCCCCCATGTGCAATGTCAGCCAAGAGTTCTCAGGAGTCAATTTGAGTGCCAGTTTAGGAGCCCTCTGGTCTCACCATTCTTCGTCTATTTGGACCATCTGCCTTCAAGAGTGGTGGCGGAATCTGCCATTTCCTTCCCCCTTTGTGGCCAGCAAGGGCTTCTTTCGTCCAGTGTCCCTGTTGTTTACACATGGTGTAATGACTGGGTCCTAGTTTCCTCGGCTTGCTATCCCCTGCTGAGAGTTGAGAGTCTCCACGGGCTGTCAATCCAGATTCTTGTGCAGACCATTTGACACTGGAGGGCGATAGTCAGTAGGCGGTCTTGCCTCCAGGCCTTTTTCCCCTCTGACGTTTCCCCCTCTACAGCTCAGTTATTAAATACCCTGTAGGCAGCCTTGACCAGGTGAGGGGTAAGGGTATCTGGCTCTATTTCCAGTTTCTGAAGTCTAGTGTCAGGGGCACTTTGGGACCTGCCCCTCAAAGAGAATACTTTTCCTGGCAAGATTTTGGGCCCTGGTAATTAGTCCTGTAGTTGAGGATGAGGATTAAAGAAGAGGTTAATACAGTCCTCAAAGGGAGGCTCAAAACTAATATTACCTCAGTGGAGGAGAGCCCACACCCCTTTTGAAGGCCTTGATTCTGATATAAGGCTGCACTTTATATCTGATTAAAAAAATAACTAGACATAGGGAATTTCATCTGACTTCTTTTGTACCTGGCACAGCCTGTCCAATTGTAAAACTTCCAGTTCTGCAGGATGCACCCTAATGGGCTATCCCTTGGTATAGTGGACATTTGGTTCCCTATACCTTAGATGTTCTGCTTTGGATTTGTTTTCAACTACTAAGAGGGTGACTGGAGTGATTTATTGGCACACAAATGCCACAAGATTTGACCCAAATAAGATTTCCAGCTCAGGAAATCTGGAACCAGAACCAAACTGTTAATGAATTCTTCAAAAGACCAGAATAGGAGGTGTCCAAGTGGCATGAACTCCCGACATAACTGAGGGTGCATTTTGAATTTTTAATGGTCTGTGCTTGAGATAGTTAGTCCCTCCTCGGTCAGAATGTCCCACAGGAAGGTAGCCGGCACTGCCGTGGGGCCAGAGCAGCTTAGCCACATTTGCTCCTGACTAACTTTGCCCATTAAGGAAGTGGCACAGCTGTCTGAGGCAGGGGTCTTCTATCTCCTTTTGGCTGAAAAGGAGAAGTTTTTGGACTTTCCACCAGATGAGAGCTGGAAGCACCAGGGACTCCTGTGGGGTGCTCACCAGACCACTGGAGCAGTTATTCTGTGCTGATACTGAGAGGAGAGTCTGTGGAACCTCGGTTGATAATCACCCGAGGTTTGCCAGACAAGCAGCTGAGGCAGTACAGGCTGGGCGGTGGGTATTTCATTTTCTTGCCGGCCCCAACAATGAGGTTCCTGATCTTGTGAGCTGCTCACAGGGCTCCCCAGCCCACTTCAGAAAAACAAGTGCTGACTGGAAGAGGTTAAGTCACCAGTTGCATACCTACCTTGGGACCCTTTCACAGTCAGGTGTCCTTGGTGCCTTTTCCTGAACTCAGATCAAGTGTTCTTTTCCATTTGCCAGGTGATTCTTATCACCTGGGCCTTTTCGCAGTCTTGCCCCTTGGCTCACTTGGTTGGCCACTTTTCTTTGCCCAAGTTAAAGTGACTGTGGATAAGGCAACTGCTGACCCCTAAATGTTGGCCAGGGCAGAAAGACCAGGTGTGGCTGCTACTGTCTTGTACAGGCATCAAGAGGTCAGCACTACTGGCAAGACAGGCAAGACTGTCGAGGCGCCTTCTCACCCTCAGTCCCCACCGCTCCCAGCCATCCAGCTCTGTGGGAAGGCCAGACAGAGGCAGAGGCAGACACATGTGAGTTTCAGTCTCTGATCCCCAGTGATGCCACAGTATGATCCCCTCAAGGGGGCACAGTCCACATTACTCTGGGGGCTATGCTGTGTGAACCATAGCCAGGCATTGTGCCGCCGCTCTATCCCATCAGAGTACACTCAGAGATCAGAGGCAATCATTGCCACACGAGCCTCCCAAAGTCCCCACCACCGTCCCCGTAGAGCCAGAGCTCTGTGGATAAGTGCAGGTGAAAAGACCATGGTCTGTCCCATCTGGGCCACCAAAATTTGTGACCTACCCTTTCAAGTTGGGCCCCAACAAGGGTTCTTCTGCCTGTTGTCATTCAAACCAATAGAATAAGGCTGAGTTCGGTTCAAAGGCAAAGGAAGGCTTTATTCTTTGATCAGAGAATGGGGAGGTGTGAGCTCATGCTCTAGAGTACATGCTTTCCCCAAAAAGGCCCTCAACAGTGCTGCTTTACAGGGTTCTTGTCAGCAAGGAGGGGGGTGGATTTCTTGCAGGTTAGATGTGTCTGTGCTGCTCACAACTCCAGACTGAAGTTCCAGGCACAGCAGCCCTGCACACAGCTCACTGCTGCCATCTGAATCACACTGTCATGTGCAGAAGTAGTCCATCAAGTGTTTGCTGCAGCCATTTCACACTAGGAACCCTGGTCTGAAGTGCAGGGCACAAAGCCTCTACATGTGGTACCCTATGAGCAAGTAAAACTAGACTAAGAACAAAGGAAATAAGTAATATTAGACTTTATTACCCAGGTTCTATTTTTTAATTGTTAATGTGCTTTGCTGGTGACATTCCCAGGCATAGCTCCATTTAATTCTCCGGTTTGGCCTCTACAAAAGTCAGGAGAATGCTAGAGAACGAAGGGAAACACCACAACTTGGCACATTTCAGTGGCCTCAGGTTCATGGTGTATAGCCAACAATCTGGCCAATATATTGTTTTTCATCCCTATCAAGGATGATTACCAACAGTTTCTACTCTCTTGGCACAGGATAGTACATGTTTAGGGTCTTACCTCAAGGCTAGGCTAAGTCTTTCCTTCTCTGTCACAAGAGAGTCTGAAGAGACCTAGGCAGTCAGGATATTCCACACATCATTCAGCCACAAAAATGATGTCATGTTAGTCAGAAGAGCAAGAAACGGCAAGTAAAACACGTGTTCCAGAAGGTGGGAGATAAAACTCTCCATCCCTGGGAATACTGTTCTGCCTCATATTCCAGTGAGCAAAAGAGCTGCCAACTTTGAGAAAGGTGTAGAAGCAGGCCCTGCAATAGGTCCAGGCTGATTTGCAAGCAGCTCTGCCCCTTAGGCTGCGTGACTTAGCAGAGTCAATGTTACCAGATGTTTCAGTTGTGAGAAAAGTTGCCATGTGGAGTTCACAGCAAGCGCCAGTGGAGAATTGCACTGAATACTTTCAGAGTGTGAATCCCAAGGGCATTCCGCCACAAACTTCCTTCACACAATCCTCTAAAATTCCTCTGAAGTCCTACTAAACACCTCTATTTAAAACTATTCCTTAAATTGCTTACATTTAGACTATATTTTAGGGATGGATATGCTTTTCTGGAATGAGACCACCACCTCCACCCACCAGCCCCAGGTTCATAGTCAGCAATCACTTGACTATACTGGGTGCGTGTCTGACTTAATGAAAAGGCTGAACTTCTGGCCTGACTCGCTGACCTCCATTCACTCTCTCCCCACCTTCCCTCCCTCCCTACTCTACCCTTTACATCTTCCAGTCCTGCATTTAATCACTGGGGAATTTATAACCAGAGAGAATGGGTTCCTTCCTGTGTAAAGAGAACACTAATCCCAGTAGCTGTTGCTTAAATAATGTTGCGTATTATTTAAAAGAGTAGAATGACTCACTGTACCAGTCTCACAGACTTAGAAAGCAGCTTCAGAGACAAGCTTAACAGTTCAGAGCTGAAGTGACAAGAAATGACAGATTTTTCCATAAACTATTTTATGACTATTAAGTGACCATATTTCCAACTAGCTCATGTCTTCTATCAATATTCAGGTGAAATGTTTCTCCCACATCCAATCTGTTGATGCTGTGGTCTAAATATTTTTGTCCCCCACTCCAAAATTCATACGTTGCAGTCCTAATGCCCAGTGTGATGGTATTAGGAGGTGGGGCCTTTGGGGGGTGCTTATGTCATGAGTGTGGAGCCTTCATGAATGGGATCAGTGCCTTTACAAAAGGGTTTCAGAGAGATCTCTTGTTCCTTCCAGGATGTGAGGTCACAGTGAGAAGTCTGCAGCCTGGAAGAGGGACTTCACCTGACCATGTTGGCCCTGATTTTGGACTTCTAGCCTCCTGACCTGTGAGAAATAAACTCCTGTTGTTTATAAGCTATCCAGTTCATGGTATTTTGTTATAGTGGCATGAATGGACTAAGACAGTTGGTATGGCCTATCAATTCTATCCCCCCCCCATATATATACATAAAGAATCTATTCATTTCCTTCCATCTCCACTGCCACATCTACTTCCAGGGAAAGCACAGTAACCTCCTAACTAGGCTCCATAGAACCACTCGCCAGTCTCCTCTCCATAAATGTAAACAACTACCCCACTTCCCTGGGTTAAAACCCCCTCATGGCTTCTTTTCGATGCTAAAATGAAATCCCAAATCCTTATCCTGGGTTCCAGTGCCCTGCATGACCTGGCCGCAGACTGCCGCCGCCTCCCCACACCTCACACAACTCTCCGGCTCACTTGTTGCATTACATTCCAAACAAGCCAAACTTTCCAGTTGTTCTCCCTCCCGGCCTTCCCTCTAAGATTTGCACCTGCTCTTCTCCTTACCTAGAAGGTAGAGATGATCCACAGAACAAAAAGAATCTGGTACTGCGTTTTGAGGTCTGTTATATCTTTTTATTTTAACCAAGAAATAACATACACATTGAGAACACACTCCTCAAAACTACTGGGGTAGGTAAGAAAGGAAAATGGGGGGAAGTAATGGAGGTGACACTGTATCACAGAGTCCTAATGATCATGTATTTAGCGTTGGCTGGGCAAGATGAGGAAGAAGAGAATAAGCTTTACCCATCCAGTCCCCTGTTTTCCCCACTTGTGAGAGACTTAAGAGCCATGAGCCACAAGGAATTTCTCTCTGGACTAAAGCGCTAGCCAGCATATGACTGTGCTTCCTCATTTACAAATTTAGATGTTTCAGAGCTGTCATATCTAACGTCCTTTTCCTGTTAATGTCAAGAATTAGACCATTGGTATGATTGCAATGATTCTAAGTGCAGCAGGAAAACTGAATTATGCATGAATGGGTTTCTTCACAAGCATCCATCTTCCCAAAAAATATGTTTCAGGGAATTGAACTACATAACCCTAGTTATTGGATCTTTAGAAGCTTGACAGATTTCAAAACAGGAATTATCTAGGTTCATATTCAGAAAAAAACCTGTGTCATTTGCTTTCTCCAGCCCTAATTGCTGCTTTACTCTTAATTGAAGTTGAAGGAAAGATCACACAAGTGGGGCACATGAAATAAAAGAGCACACTCTTAGTCTGGCCAGTTCATTATTTAAGTTGCAGTTGCCCACAAATGAACACAGTACCATCAGGATTCTAAAAAAATTTAAAATTTTCAGTATGTATTAGTCAGGGTTCTCCAGAGAAACAGAAAAAATAGAATGAATATATATACATATATATAGTAAGAATTGGCTCACATGATTATGCAATATAAGAAAACAATGGACTCTAAGGTAAAGTTAATATGTACCTATATACACTCCATATTCATTCGCATGTAGTAACTATCCATTGAACACTTAGGTATGCAAGACAAATGTGGCAGTGAATAAGACAAGATGGTGCTGCATTCATCAAAATTCTATTAAAAAGGATATTTTAAAGTATAATAATTAACATTCCTTTGCTACTGATTCCGTGCCAGAGCCTATGCTAAATGTTTTACTCACATGCATCTCCCATTTACTCCCCCAAATCTAAATTAGTCCTCATATTTTACAAATTAAATATATGAGGAAAATGTACTGGGCTAAATAATGGCTTCCCAACGATGTCTGTGTCCTAATCCACAGTACCTGTGACTATGTTAATTTACATGGTAAAATGAGACCTTGATGATGTGGTGAAGGACTGTGGATTCTGGATTGCAGGTGAATGTAATCATAAGGGTCCTTATAAGGTAGGTGGATCAGAGTCACTAACAGGTGTGAAGACAGATGCAGAGGTTGGAGTGATCAAAAAAGGGTCCATAAGCCAAGAAATGCAGGCCACCTCTTGATGAAAAAGACAAGGAAATGGATTCTTCCCTACAGGCTCTAGAAGGGACACAGAACTTACAACAGCTCTGATTTTAGCCCACTGAAACTGATTTCTAGATAAATCTGTGTTGTTTTAAGTCACTGAATTTGTAGCAATTTCTTATACCAGCAATAGGAAGCTAATACGGGAAGACAGAATTTTTTGGAGGTGGGTGCAGTAAATCACTGGTTCTCAATTAGGGCTCTATGTTTCAGTGATTGATTCATGAAATCTGATATGGGGGCAGGTCATTTTGAAAATATTCCTCAAGTGACTCCAGTATTCAACTCACAGTTGGATAAAAGTTTTTGGTAGGTAAATGAGAAATCAGAACTCCCTCTTAAAATTGCACGCAGGAGGTAGAACCTCCAGGTAAAAACTACATTTCACTGCATCCTGGTGCTTATAACTTTCTTAACTTGTCAAATCCCCCTAGCAACTGAAATTAATAATTGTAAATAGTATGTTGTGAAAAAGGTCAAAATCATAAAAAATACAATTTTGTACTCATAAAAATTGTACTCATAAACATTATTTTGTGAAGAGCATTTTGGTCTCCTGGACTTCCAAGGCATAGCAGGAGCATAAAAGAGGAATCAGAAACATGCAAAGCATCTTGAGGCCTGGATTCACTTTCATATAATTCTATTAGCCAAAGGAAATCACATCAGCTGGGGAAATAAATTCCAGCTTTACAGCTGGAGAAACCCCAAAGGTACATACTAACGGGTGTGATACAGAGAGGGATGAAGAACTGGAACCACTGATGCAAACAGTCTACCACACCCATCAAAACCCCATGGCCAGGAGAGAGGGTATAGCTCAAGTGACTGAGCACATGCTTAGCATGCAGGAGGTCCTGGGTTCAATCCCCAGTACCTCCTCCAAGAGTAAGTAAATAAATAAACCTAATTACCGCCCCCCCCCCCAAATCTCCATGAGCAGAGTGGAAGAGAGATGGCCCTCAAAAAATATATATAAGTGCTGTTAATGGAAAAAATGGTGAATAGATTAGCAAAGTAAACAGATGTCTGCTTCTGGCAGACAGATTACAGTAGAAAGCAGAGAATAAAGTATTAGATTCCAAGGGCTACTGTAACAAATTACCATAAGCTGGATGGCTTAAACCAACAGAAATTTATTCACTTAAAATGTTAAAGGCCAGAAGTCTGAAATCAAGATGTCAGCAAAGCAATGCTCCCTCCAAAAGCTCAGGAGAGAATCCATTCCTTTGCCTCTTCCAGTTTTTGGTGGCTCCTGGCATTCCTTAACTTGGGGCTGCAGAACTCCAGTGTCTGCTTCTGTCTTCACATGTCTCCTCTGTATGTCTTCTCCTGTTCTTATACAGACACTTAAGAAAAAATTTAATTTTTTAGAGCAGTTTTTGGTTCACAGCAAAATTGAAAGGTACAAAGAAAGGTACGTATATCCCCTGCTCCCACACCTGCGTAACCTCCCACATTATCAGCATCCTGCACCAAAGTGGTACATTTGGCAAACTTACACTGACACATAATTACCCAAAATCCATAGTTTACGTTAGGATTCACTCTTTATGTTGTACATTCTACGGGTTTGGACAAAGGTATAATGACATATATCCACCATTACAATACCATACAGAGCATTTCACTGTCCTAAAAACCCTCTGTTCCATCTATTCATCCCTTTCCCTCTACCCCAGTCCCTGATAACCACTGATCCTTTACTATCTCCATAGTTTTGCCACTTCCAGAATATCATATACAATTGACCCTTGAACAACATGGATTTGAAGTACATAGGTCCAATTTTACTTGGACTTTTTTCACCAAGTACATGCTACAATACTACCCAATCCATCACTGGTTGAATCCACAGATGCAGAACCGTGAATATGGAGGGCCAACTGTAAAGTTATACTCAGATTTTCAACTGCACTGTACAGTCTGTTGTTGGAAATGTGTGTGTTTATGCATATATGTATACCTGAGCTCAAGGTCAGCAGATGAGTAAAAACTTACAGAGAAAGGGATGATAATTTCTTAAACAGAATAGATGCCTCTTTCTTTTTAGGGTTAAGGTTAGGGTTAGGGTTAGATTGAAGGAAGAAAAGATGGACATATAGATAAATTTGAGAGGGGACATGGGAATTTGAAGTCTCAGCAGGTGGAGATAATTGCAGGACAGCTAATTTGAAAATAAATAAACAGTGCTCTTGAATTAAAAATATAATTCATGGTCCACATCATTTCTGTCCATAAGCTGACACTCATGACATTGGCTTGGAATGAGAGACTAATTTGGCTAAATATTTTCCCTTTGACTAGGATGCCTATCACCCAGGTGGTATAGCCAACAGGAGCAATCCTCCCAGTTTAGGATGGGGCTTAAGCAGATATGTCCTCAAATTTGACATTTAGATGTCTGTGGAAATTATGTCAAACTTATTTACTTAAAATAAAGCTACTTTAAATAAAGCTTTAAAAATTGTCAAATTGAAACCAGGGCCATTTACTATGGCAAAAGACACATATTCTTGGAGAAGTCTTACCATGAAGCCTTATCTCACTCTGAATGAGAGTCAGCTATGTTTAACACAATATTGTAAATCACTAAACTCCAGTTAAAAAAAAAAAAAATAGAGGGGAAAAAAAGAGCTAAAAAAAATCAGCTATGCAGAGGAATAATTCTGTGTTTTACAAGCAAAATGGCTTAGCAGTCATCCTTCTGACATTGTACAGGATTCATATAACAGATTTCATATGCTTGGATTTCTTTATTCTAAGGCTGTAATGCACTAGAACTTATGTAAAAATTCTCTACTTGGTCAGATCAACTTTGATTTGAACCACAGGACATATATACTTCTAAGCTTTATATAAAATAAATACAAAAAACACAACAGCCTCAAAATATAAATTTTATAATTCTTTTTACATTTGGGTAATGACTTATTGTTTTAAAAAGTATATAACTAATATTTTTATTATGAGTGTGGCCTAGAGAGAAGCAGTTTAAAAGTAGGTCAGTGTTCAAAGCTTAACATTTAAACAAATTCATTTTTAATTCTGACAATTAGATTTTCTGTAAAAACTATGTTGGCAAAAGATACTTAAATTGCTGCTTTTTTTTTTTTTAAGAAAAAATGTTATGAAACATGAAACAGCAACTAGTTTTGAAATTATTGTCCTCTGTAAGGAAAACAAAAGTCCAGGAAAACAAATTCCAGGTTCAGTTTTCTTAATATGTCATCAGATATTCTTCAAATCAAATATAAAATAATAAAATAATAGTTCCTAATCACTCAGGTTTTGTACATTAATAAACAGATACCTAGCAACTGCAGTTAGAGAAGCCAGCATTTCTTCAGTAAATGACATTTATTCACAGGTATCAGAGTAGAAGTGAGACAGGAGGGATGGGGGCAGGGCACAGCCACTCGGGGAATGACAGCAATTTAACACCAAAATGGTGGAAGATTCACCTCCTAGTTGGCCTTGAGGATTAAGAGGTTTGACTTCTAGCAGAACTTGAGCTTCATTATATGCTCATTGTAACAGTGTGATCAAATAACATGCCCCCAGGCACCATGACAGCCCCAAGGCTAACCACAAAAGGCCAAAGAATGGGCGGTGGCCCAGTCCCTGGGAATCCCAGCCCCTTCCCCAGGGCAGTTGGATTGATCCCACCTGAAAGTGTGTGAAGCTACTGAGCCCATAAAAAGTGACACCACCATGCCTAGTGGCCCTTTGCATGATCTCTCCCCTTTGGAGATGGCCCGCACTCTGTCTATGGAGTGTGTACCTACTTTTACTTTAACCTGAGCACCCGATTCCGACACCTCTTCCCTTGCCTTTCTCTTGCCTTACACTCTATGCAGTGTGTATCTCTCTAAATAAATCTACCTTTACTCAATGGTGGCTTGCACTTGAATTCTTTCCTGCATGAAGCCAAGGACCCACACTTGTCAGGGCACGTCCCAGGGGCTCAACCGAGACCTGTGACTCAGCGCTCCTCATGCCCCACACCCATTTTCCTGCATCAGAAGCATAAGCATCCCAATATTCAAACAATTATCTTCTAATTAAGAGACATGGCACAGACAGACAGCAGCTGTTAAACATACAAGATAGTGTATCTTTGTATTGTGAAGGAAAAGCCAGGCTGGGCTAACTCATAAATCTAAGTTAATAAGTGTCAGTTTGTTGATTCCCTCCTCATGTTTTTTTGCTAGTCAACTGGATTTTCAGAGAGACATATCTGGCCTTGAAATGTTGGTTTGCTGCCTCCCTGCCTCTACTTTTGTGATAATGGTGCTATTCCATGCCTATTGGCCGAATACCCAAAGTTTGTAATTAACCCTATAAAACCCCATGCACACATCTTGGAGGTGCTCAGAGCTTCAGAGAAAAAGCCCCTCTGAGCCTGCCAGCGTAATAAATCTGAGTACTCCAACCCTCCGAGTGGTACTTGTTTCTTGGCTGGCCTGTCGTTTCCGTAACAGTATAATATCAAATTGATGCAGGAAAACAGATGTGGGGCATGAGAAGGGCCGAGTCCCAGGCTTCGGTTGAGCCCCTGGGATGTGCCCCGCCAAGTTTGAGTCCTTGGCTTCACGCAGGAAAGAATTCAAGAGCGAGCCACAGTTGAGTGAAGGTAGATTTATTCAGGGAGATAAATTGAAAGGCAAGAGAAAGGCCACAAGGTATGGGGGTTGGGTGCTCAGATTAAAAGTAGGTACACATTCCATAGACAGAATGTGGACTGTCTCCGAAGAGGGAGAGAGAGGTGGCCGCGAGTCGCCATGTTGCTGGTTTTTATGGGCTTGGTGGCTTCATATGCTATTAAGTGGAAAGATCAGTCTTACGTTGCCTGGGGAAGGGGCTGTCACTGGCGAGTGCTCTGTTCATGGGTTGCAGGTTTTCACACCCCTTGGTGGGGTCGCAGGTTTTCACATCACTGGGTGGGAGTTGCCGGCGAGCACTTCCTTCACTGGTTGCAGATTTTTGCGCCCCTGTGTGGGGTCGCAGGTTACTTGGACTTGATCCAGTTCCGGGACGCTGGAAATGTGAAAGGGGGCCCAAATTAGGGGACTCCGGGAGTTCCCCTTTAAAAATTTGCAGCCTGGCCCTCCCTGAGTGCCCTCGGGGCATAAGGCCCCATTGCATCAATAGGCCAGAGTCACAGGCAAGCACTCTCCTTGTGGATCACAGGTTTTAGCACCCCTGGGTGGGTTTGCAGGTTCAAGCACCCCTGAGCGGGAGTTGCTGGTGAGTGCTCTCCACAAGTCGCTGGTTTTTGTGCTCCTTAGTGGGGTCGCAGGCGGACACTCCCTCAGTGGGCCTACAGATCTCTGGTCTGGGAAGCACTGTGGCTGAGCATTCCTTTTTCGTTCTAGATTTCCACCTTTCGACGCTATTCATTTCTCTTTCACAAAACGTAATTTGCTTAGTTTATTCAGGACCTCAGTCTCCTCCTTCCCTCTAAACGATTTAGACTCTGGGACTCTAGTCACCTTTTCTCCCTCTGGTCCTTGCTCCTTTCCTTGACTACTTCAAATGAACCACCTCAGGCTCACAGATAGGACATCCTAACCAAAATGGGGACAACTACAAGTATCCCAAAGGACTCCCCGTTAAGATGCATATTAATTAATTGGAAAAACTTTTAAAAGGATAGTTTGAAGAAAAAGGAATTAATTTTCCTTTGTAATACTGCATCGGCCCAACAAAAACTAGGGGACCAAGAGGTCTGGCCAAAGAATGGGTCATTGAATTACAATACCATCTTGCAGCTAGCACTATTTTGTAAAAGAGGAGGTAAATGGCAGGGGTGAGGGGGGAAATCCCATATGTCCAAATGTTCCTGACCCTATACCAAAACCCAGGTCTAAGGAACTCCTGCCGGATATTCCTGGCTCATGTCCCCTTAAAGCATCTCTTCCCACAGGAGCTCAGTGTTCTAGATGACCCACTTATGAGTCCAGCTCTGCAAGGTCCACAGCCAGAAGTTCCTACTTCCCCCAACTCTGAGGGGGAGGTCTTCCCCATCATCTCCCTCACCGGAGGAAAGTCCTGCCAGTACTGCTTTAAGTGGGGATGAAAAAATGTATTGTTAAGCCCATCAACTATGACAAAGTCAGGGAGGAACACAGGGAAAAGATGAGACTCTAGCCTTCTTCCAGGGCCGCTTAGTGGAGGCCTTTAAAAAGTATGCTAATATTAACCCTGAAACCCCTGAGAGGGAAGTCCTGGTAAATACCCATTTTATCAGTCGGCCCCAGACATTAGGAGACAATTACAAAAGGCAGCTCAGGGACCCCAGGCCCCCATGAATCAGCTTATGGATCTGGTGTTTGGAGTATTTAACTATAGAGACAGGGTTGAAGAGGTAAGAAGGATCCAGGGACAACAGCGAAAGGCACAATTCCTAGCAGCTGCTCTAACCCCTGCGCCACCTCAGGGTTACCCTCCACAAAGACCCATGGCGAGGATAGGATCCAGGATGCCTGGATCAGAGCCACTGTCTTGCCAAAAAGGGACCTGTTTAAAGCGTGGCCAGGAGGGCCACTGGAAGAATGAATGCCCTATATTTGAAAAAGGTCCACAGGGACCCTGCCTGATATGCAAACAAAAAGGCCACTGGAATCGGGAATGCCCCCAGTCCCGAAGGGGGCCTGGGGCTCCCAAACCAATGATGGCTGAGATGACTGAAGACCGATGGGGCCCAAGGCCCTCCCTGGCTCCCACAGGATACTCGGTCATTTCTCTGGAGGAGCCTCAGGTAACCCTTGATGTGGCAGGCAGAAAAGTTGTTTTCTTACTAGATACGGCAGCCATCTACTCTGTGCTGACTGATTTCCCTGGACCCTTGTCCTCCCAATCCTGTGTAATAACAGGGATTTATGGAAAGCCACAAATCAAGCAATTCACACCCCTACTTAGCTGCCTGCTAGAAAATTATACCTTTGCACATCAGTTTCTGCTCATGCCTGAGTGCCCCATCCCCTTGTTGGGAAGGGATTTACTCACTAATTCCAGACCGTAATACAGTTTGGAGACCCCCATGAAGAAGGCACCCACCAAGAAAAATGACTCCCTTTGGCGCCCGGGGAGGATTGCAGTTTTACACAGCAGCCATCGGATCCCTTGTCCTTGGGAACCCACCTCAGTACTAAATCAGAAGAGATCTCCCTTCCACCTCATATTGTTTCTCAAGTAAACCCTGCTGTCCAGGGCACAGAGGTCCCTGACAAGGCTACTAACGTGTCCCCAGTTCAGATCTCATTAAAGCCAAATGCTGATTACCCATGGAGGAGACAGTATCCCTTGAGGCCTGAGACCCAACGAGGTATCCAGCCTTTGATAACCAAGTTCTTAAAGTAAGGGCTGTTACAACCCTGCCAGTCTCCATGTAATACTCCCATCCTGCCCATAAAAAGGCAAAATGGAGAATACTTGTTTGTTCAAGACCTGAGGGCAGTTAATGAGGCAGTGGTTCCAATCCACCCTAATCCATGCACTTTAATGACCCAGGTCCCAGAAAATGCAGCCTGGTTCACAGTACTAGACCTAAAGGATGCTTTCTTTTGCATTCCTCTGCATCCAGATTCCCAATATCTCTTTGCCTTCGAGTGGACAGATCCAGAAACTCGTAGTGTTTCCCAACTAACCTGGACTGTGCTGCCCCAAGGCTTCAGGGAGAGCCCTCACTTGTTTGGAAATGCATTAGCAAAAGAGTTGAGAGAATTAGAATTGACCGATGGCTCTCTCTTACAATATGTGGACGATCTCCTAATTTGTAGTCCCACTAGAGAGGACTCAGATAAAAACACTATTCAGGTTCTCAGCTTCCTAGGGGAACAAGGATATCGAGTCTCTCCCCACAAGGCCCAGGTTTCCATGCAGCAGGTTAAGTACCTGGGATATACGCTCTGCCCTGGGACTAGAGCTCTAGCCCAAGACCGAAAGGAAGCTATTAGGACCCTTCAACCCCCCAGACTAAGAGGCAACTGAGGGCCTATCTGGGGATGGTGGGATCTGGCAGGACCTGGATTCCTGGATTTGGGCTTATCGCAAAGCCACTTTATGAGGCCCTAAAAGGGGGTGACCACGAACCCCTAAATTGGGACAAAAATTGTCAACAGGCATTTCTATCTTTAAAACAGAAACTAGGAACTGCCCCTGCACTGGGTCTCCCAAACTTAGAAAACACTTTTACCCTCTATATAGCTGAGAGGCAAGGAATAGCTTTGGGCGTCCTCACCCAGAAGCTCGGGTGCCTGCCTAGACCAATAGCTTATTTCTCAAAACAACTTGATCAGGTGGCCGCAGGGTGGCCAGGATGTCTTTGGGCAGTAGCTGCCACTGCTCTGTGAGTAGATGAGGCCAATAAGCTTACCCTGGGGCAGCCACTGGAAGTCCTAACCCCCCACCAGGTACAAGGAGTCTTAGAGACCAAAGGACACCCCTGGCTGACAGGTGGGCGAGTACTTAAATGTCAAGCCCTCCTACTTGATTCCCCAGACATAACTCTGAAAGTTTGTCAGGTTTTAAATCCAGCCACTCTAGTGCCGGATCCCCCACCCCAAGAATCCCCCGTTCACTCCTGTGTGGAGAGTATTGAACAAGTTTACTCCAGCCGGCCAGATCTCAGGGGTGAGCTCCTGTCCAATCCGGATGCAGAACGGTTTACTGATGGAAGTAGCTTTATACACAATGGAACAAGGAGAGCTGGTTACACTATAGTAAACCTACAGACAGTCGTTGAGTCTGGAGCTCTGTCCCCCAGACTTCTGCCCAAAAGGCTGAACTAATCACTTTAGTCGGAGCACTCCAGTTAGGAAAAGGTCTAAGAATCAGTATCTGTACTGACTCTAAATATGGATTTCTGGTATTACATGCCCATGCTGCCATATGGAAAGAAAGGGGACTGCTGACAGCCAAGGGAACACCAGGCAGAAATCCTAAAACTCCTAGAAGCAGTCCAGCTTCCTAAAGAAGTTGCAGTCATACACTGAAGGGGTCACCAAAAGGGCGATCCTTCCCTTATGAAGGGAAATGCCCTCCCAGACAAGGCTGCGAAAGTTGCAGCCAGAGCACAGCCGGCCTGACAAGCTGCAGTTCTGCCTAATGACCAGGCTCTCCCAGCGGCGCTGTCCTATACACCTGAAGAGGTCAAACGGGCTAAACACAGGGGGCTAGAGAAGAATTCCTCGGGGTGGCTGGCAAAAGATAATAGGCTCCTCATTCCTGGGGACAAACAGTGGAAAATAATTCAGCAACTCCTTGAGTCCACCCACCTAGGGCGGGACTCCATGCTCAGACTAATCTCTCAATGTTCCTAGGCAAGGGACTGTCCCAAACGGTTAAGGAAGTCACTAGGGCATGTGAACTTTGTGCCCTCAATGACACAGGAAGTCACCCCTATTCCCCCACCTCTACTCCGGCCCACACAACATCGTGGAACTTATCCAGGGGAAGACTGGCAAATGGACTTTACTCAGATGCCCTCTTGTAAGGGATGGAAATACCTGTTGGTATTCATGGACACCTTTGCAGGATGGATAGAAGCTTTCCCCACCAGAACAGAAAAAGCAATTAAAGTGTCAACATTTCTGCTCAAAAAAATAATCCCAAGATTTGGGCTACCAGAAGGCTTAGAGTGATAATGGACTCATTCATTGCCAAGCTGACTCAACAGGTTTCCTCCGCTCTGGGTATTAACTATCGCCTCCACTCTTCCTGGAGGCCCCAATCCTTAGGCAAGGCAGAAAAAGCAAATCATGTTGTTAAGAGAACACTTGCTAAGCTATGTCAGGAGACTTCAGAAACCTGGGTCCTCCTCTTGCCTACGGCCCTTCTAAGAATAAGGACGGCGCCTAAGGGAATTTTAAAACTTAGCCCATTTGAAATGATTTATGGGAAGCCCTTTTTAACTTCAGATTTCCTGTTTGATGAGGAAACTCATAGATTAGTTTCCCACATTGTTAGTTTAAGTCAAGTTCAAAAGGCTCTCCAAGAATATGGAAACAAAGTGTTGCCCTTTCCCACAGAGGAAAAGGCTGAAGTCCCTGTCCAATCAGGGGAGTTTGTCTTACTAAAAACTTGGAAGGAGGGGCCCCCTGAAGACCAGCTGCAGCCAAAATGGAAGGGACCATACCAGGTACTACTGAGCACCCCAACTGCCGTTAAGCTACGTGGAATCGCTAGTTGGGTACATCTGTCCAGAACAAAACCTGTAACTTATAAGCCCCAACAGGAGCCAGGAGAGGGGCTTATTGTGTGAGGCAATACAAGACCTCAGGTACTTGTTTAAGAAAAACAAATGATATCATGTAGTGGTAATTAAAACAGTTCATAATTGCTTGAATATATCCAATTAAAGCTCCTAAAAAATATATTTCAATACACAGTAGAAAAGTAAAAAGTTTCATGCTTAATCAGGATTTTAAGTATTTGACAAGTTCTAAAGGTTCTTAGTAGCTCCAGCTGACTTTGAGATGCCTTAAAGGAAACCTGGGGCATCTTAGATATTAAGTTAACTACGATTCTTTAATATGTTAAGTCAAAAGTAATCAGTCATGACTTTAATAATCATGAAGAAATCTCTATCAATTGCAGGTATTTAACCATGTCTTTTAAGTCTTTTGTCATTGTAGAGAGTTAAACTGCTCTTACAAAGGTGCTCCAATGTCAAGAAGATTCATAAGCAAATTATGAAAGCAGTTACAACAGTTCCACATCAGGATAATGCTATGTGAAGAGTCCAGCCCATATCACACTTGGATGCAAAAACATAAGGCTGTCCTGCCCCTGGGGCCCCTAGATTAGGCATTCAGGGGTTTTTACTCCCTGATGGTAGGGTCAACGCCCCTACTCAGCCTGGGAGTAGTTTCAGAAGATGTACCTTCACCCCTCTGCAACCCCATGAGGTTATGGGAGTAAAATCTCTGAGGGGGGAATGAGACAGGAGGGAAGGGGGCAGGACACAGCCACTCAAGGAATGACAGCAATCAAAATGGTGGAAGAGTCACCTCCTAGTTGGCCTTGAGGATTAAGAGGCTTGACTTCTAGTAGAACTTGAGCTTCATTATATGCTCATTGTAACAGCGAGATCAAATAGCATGCCTGCAGGAGCCACGACAGTCCCAAGGCTAACTGCAAAAGGCCAAAGAATGGGCAGTGGCCCAATTCCTGGGAATCCCAGCCCCTTCCCCAGGGCAGTTGGAATGGTCCCACCTGTAGGCGTGTGAAGCTACTGAGCCCATAAAAAGTGGCAACACCATGCCTAGTGGCCCTTGGCACTCTCTCTCCCCTTTAGAGATGGCCCACAACTCTGTCTATGGAGTGCGTACCTACTTTTACTTTAACCTGAGCACCCGATTCCCACACCTCTTTCCTTGCCTTTCTCTTGCCTTACACTCTATGCAGTATGTACCTCTCTAAATAAATCTACCTTTACTCAACGGTGGCTTGCACTTGAATTCTTTCCTGCATGAAGCCAAGGACTCACACTTGGCAGGGCACGTCCCAGGGGCTCCACTGAAGCCTGGGACTTGGCCCTTTTCATGCTCCACATTTGCTTTCCTGCATCACTAGATCAAGCGAGGATTTTGTTGATAGGCCACTTAATATGCTATTATGGGACTAGACCTTATTAACAATAGCAAAAAGCCCCTGGACCACCCATTTTACTAGTCTTTTGTGGTCCAGGAAGATATTCCCTTTCGTTGCTTCTTTCCATATCTAGAATTACACTATTATAATCAATTATCCACTATAGAACTATATATTTAGTTACTTTAAGTTGCCACTTGTGCTCGGATTGAGCTTGAGTAACTTTAGAAGAAAATTTGTATTTATGGCCAGGGTTAGAGCAGGTACTAATTAGCCAGGTGAGGGAATCCCACCTAGTTATATCATTAGGGACCTGAACAGAACTCTCTCTCTCTCTCTATATATATATATATGTTGCGGAAACAAAAGGCCAGTCAAGAAACAAGCACCACTCGGAAGGTTGGAGTACTCAGATGTATTATGCCGGCGGGCTCAGAGGGGCTTCTGCTCTGAAGCTCTGAGCACCTCCAAGACGTGCGCATGAGGTTTTATAGGGTAAAGTACAAGCTTGGGGTATTCGGCCAATAGGCATGGAACAGCTTTAGCAGCATTATCATCACAAAAGTGGAGGTGGGGAGGCAGCAAACCAACATTCCAAAGCCAGATATGTATCTTTGAAAATCCAGCTGGCTAGCAAAAAAACATAAACAGCAAACCAACACTAATTAACTTAGATTTACAAGTTAGTCCAGCAGAACTCAGATCAGTATTCCAATACTTAGACTTGTGAGTTATCTTGTTAGCCCAGCCCAGCCTCTCCTTCACATTCCTAGACCTGTGAGTTATCTTGTTAGACCAGCCCAGCTTTCCCTTCACACATATATATAACATCATATATATATATATATATATATATATATATATATATATTTGTGTATGTATATATATTTTTTTAAGAATAAATTTCCTAAGGGCCTACAAATTAGACCCTTAGAGTGGAGAAATCCACCAAGGTAACCTAGAAGTACTGGAGATAGTTGTCCATAAATCTAATAATTGGATTGACTTTAATTCTACATATGATTATGAAATACATTTAGATTACCGAGCTTCAGAAATAAACAGAGTGTTCTTTCAGTAATTCAATTAAGCTTTGTAACAATTTTCAGGAGCAGGACAGCTTTTTGTTGGTTTGTGCCCTGCCTCCTTCCTTATAACCTAAGGGCAAGGATCCATCTGGGAAGTGAGTCTTAGTAAATACAGATCTCAATTAACAAAGCTAGAATTTAATATCCACTGAAATATAATCTTTTTTTCTCTATAATTACCCCCATTTTAAACAAATATAGCCAAATCAAGACTAATTGATCATACAGGCTCTTTTAAATTGGTTGTGTTGGAATTCCACAGAAGGAGTCAGACTGAATTTCCAAAAGTCCTCAAGGCCAGGACTGTACTTGTTAGAAGGTGACCTTCCTAATTTATCTGACAAAGTGGTTGGGAACTTAAGAGTTTTCAATCTCTGAAGGAATTAGATAGAGAGAAAAGATAAATCCTTTAATTTCCCTTACAAAAGCATAGTTTACCAAATTGTTATGTCATAATTAGCATGAGAAGGGTTTCATTACATCTGGAAAAACACAGGTTAAAAGCCAGTAATATCTTAGACAAAACCAAAATTATAACCATAAAAAATTATAAAATTATAAAAATTATAACCATTTATTGTAATGGAGAATAACCTTTGTTTTGTTGGAAGTTTACAGAGACACCATGACCTGGCCCATGTGGATGGCTGCAAAAACAAGGAATGCCTGCAGCAAGAAGTTTGCAACAATCAACAACAGCCCCTCCCTTGTTTTTTGTATAAAAGGAGCCTGTATCCTGATTAGAGCAGGATGGTTCTCCAAGACATTAGTCTGCCATCCTCTTGGTCTGCTGGCTTTCTGAATAAAGTCGCTATTCCTTGCCCCCACAGTTCATCTCCTGATTTATTGACCTGTTGTGCAGCAAGCAGAGTGAGTTTGGACTTAGCAACATTATCAGTTTACTCAGTCTTAGGTAACTATTCCTTTTTGTTTAACAGTTTTATATAATCAGAGTTTCCACCAGACTTTTAAAATTTCTTATCTAGTTTAGCAGTATGATTTAAAAATTATCAGGAACCTGTACTTGTCAAAAAGAACTTTTTTAATAAACTTTTTTCAAGAGAAAGCATTTTTCAAAGGCATCAGAGTAAAACCATAACTGCTTATGAACGGCAAAAGACTTAAGAAGCATGATTAAACACTTGGTTACGCTGTAGTTGATAAAGAACCTGGTTACAATAACCAGAAATCTGACTGGTAACATTTTAGACGTATCAGACTTTAAGATATTCCATATAATTTTTAGATTATTTATATTAATAACATTTTCCCATACAATATAACCTAAGAAGATATATTATTTAGCTGGCAATATTTTTCCATGTAATCTAATATATTAAATGAACCTAATTAGCTTACTATTTCTCTTTGGAATATTTCAGGAGCCCTCTGAAGTATCCCAAAGTTAGGGTGGGTCAGAAGAACTTTGTTAGAATTTGATATTTGGGAAGTTTGTCAAAAAGTTTTAAAACACTTGGTCAGATAAAAATCATAATTTATTGAGAAACAATATGCACTTAACCAAAGTGATAATAAAAGATTTTAAAGGCAAATGCAGAACAGATCACTTGAGAGGCAAAGAAACTTTATAATCTGTTACCAAAAGCAGATTAACATTTTAAGAAAACTTTTGTCCTCTTTTTTAATTTCATGTAATTTTAACCCTTGAAAACCATAATTTTTGGTGGAAACTAATTAATTATGAACTGCCTTTTATATTAGTATTTTGCAGATTAGCAAACATAAATACCAATAATAAGTTTTTAAAACATTTGCTTTCTTATAGAGAACAATGTCTCTAGGAGGCACCAAACATATTTATTAATAGTCCTAAATACCTTGAGTTTCTCTGCAAAGGGAAGCCAGTGTTCAGTAATTAATGTTTTAGTATCTTATAATTTCATTTGTATTTAATTTACTTATAAGGATTTTATCATACCAAGTAATTTTTTTATTGACAAATTTGTAGCAGATATAACAAGATCTTATCTGACTTTTATTAAACCTAGGTACAACAGAAGTATTATGCCTAACATTGATGACTCTAAAAACATGTCTATATTAATCAAATTAGCAAACTTTAATACCAGGTATTAATTTTACACTGAATATTTCCCAGTTCATGTAAACCTCAAATTCATTTTGGCCAGTTTTCCTTTCATATTTTAGAGAATTTATATCATTACTTAATTTTCTTTAGTCCAATTAAATAGAGCTCTTTTAAAAATTTAATTTTGATAACATTTTTAAAGATAGAGGCATCTCATATGTATAAATATGCACACAGACATACATATATCCAGATAGACAGAGACCTCATAGTTCTTCTGCTTGAGTTTTTGAAAAGCCTTTAACAGTTTTGTTTTGTTTTTTGGTTTGAAGTTCTACTAATTAGCTCAAGTCCAAAGTCTCAGGCACACTAGACTGTGTTTGTACATAAAAAGAACCAGTTTTGAAATTTTTAAAGTTTCCCTAAACCAATTTTTTTGGAGTCTACAGAATATTGCAGCCACACAGTGTTATAATACCATACTTTTTGTTTGTTTATTTGTTTGTTTTTAGTCACAGGCTTATAACTAACATCCTTCTAGTCAGACAGAATTCCGTGGTAGAACAGAAACAGAATTTCCCATTTTTCGGGACAGAATGACAATTACAAATCATAAGACGGACACAAAGTACAAAATACACACATGTATGTCCATCACAGACTGACTAGTACAAACCCTAAGTTTTCAGAGAGCCATAAAGGCTTTCGCTCTTCCCCAACCCCAGAGGCACTGGCCTCATCTCTATATCTGGGCCTGAAACAGAGCAGGACTCTGTGAGCCGTCCCTGGTACAAATTCTTTCTGTCTCCCATTTTTTGAAGCCTCTTTGTTCAAACAGGCTTCATCCAGCCTCCTTGACCTTCCCTGAGTTCCAAAGGGCAGATTCAAGTAGTTGCTCATCAGGGAAGGCAGGGAATGTAGAAGCAAAGGAGGAGGAATCAAGTGGTGCTGGGAAAACTGGATAGCAGCATGTAAATCAATGAAGTTAGAACACTTCCTCACTCCATACACAAAAATAAACTCAAAATGGCTTAAAGACTTTAGACAAGACACAATAAATTTCCTAGAAGAATACATAGGCAAAACATTCTCTGACATAAATCTTAGCAACGTTCTCCTAGAGCAGCCTACCCAGGCAATGGAAATAAGAGCAAAAAAATGACAAATGGACCTAATTAAACTCATAAACTTTTGCACAGCAAAGGAAACCATAAGCAAAACAAAACAACAACCTACAGAATGGGAAAAAATATTTGCAAATGATGCAACTGACAAAGGCTTTATTTCCAGAATATATAAACAGCTCATACAACTTAATAACAACAACAACAACAACAACAAATAATAATCCAAAAATGGGCAGAAGACCTAAACAAGCATTTCTCCAATGAAGACATATGAATGGCCAATAGACATATGAAAAAATGCTCAATATCACTAATTATCAGAGAAATATAAACTAAAACTACAATGAGGTATCACCTCACACCAGTCAGAATGGCCATCACTCAAAAGTCCAAGAACAATAAATGCTGGAGAGGCTGTGGAGAAAAGGGAAACCTCCTACACTGTTGGTGGGAATATAGGTTGATGCAGCCATTATAGAAAACAGTATAGAGATTTCTTAAAAAACTAAAACCAGACTTAGTATATGATCCAGGAAAGCCACTTCTGGGTATATATCCAGAGGGAACTCTAAGTTGAAAAGACACATGCACTCCAATGCCCAAACACTATATACAATAGCCAAGATATGGAAGCAACCTAAATGTCCATCGACAGATGACTGGATAAAGAAGTTGTGATGTATGTATACAATGGAATACCACTCTGCCATAAAAAAATAATAAAATAATGTCATTTGCAGCAACATAGATGGACCTAGATATCGTTATTCTAAGTGAAGCCAGAAATAGAAAGAAAAATACCATATGATATCACTCATGTGTGCTATCTGGAAAAAAAAAAAAAGAGACACACTATGAACTCATATACAAAACAGAAACAGACTTGCAGATTTAGTAAACAATCTTATGGTTACTGGGTAAAGGGGGTGGGAGGGGATAAATTTGGAAGTTTGAAATTTACAAATGTTAGCCACTATATATAAAAATAGATTTTAAAAAAAGTTTCTTTTGTATAGCACAGGGAACTACGTTCAATATCTTGTAATAATCTTTAATGGAAAAAAATATGAAAATGAATATATATATGTATATGCATGACTGGGATATTGCACTGTATTACCAGAGATAGACATGTAATTGTACTTCAATTAAAAAAAAAAAAGAAACAATAGTGCAGTCTTGGGACAGGGTCCTGGTTCCTCATGAAGAAATATACATCACAATACCTTTGAGCTCTTCTGTAGGAACTGAGGCTCCCATCCACGTGGAGGGTAGTAACTTCAGGCTGAGTACAAGATCATGGCCCTGTTACCTCACCACCAGCCAATCAGAAGATAGTCTGCACACAGTAGAAAATAATGAAGACTCTGACCCTCTCCCCAAATGATTCTTCCTTTAAAAACCTTCGTGGTCAAGCAGAATCTTAGGAGTTGGTTTTTGGACATGAGTTCTGCCATCTTCCCAGGCTGCCAGCCTTCTGAATAATGCAATCTTTCCTTTTCCAACCAACACTGGTCTCTTGAGTATTGGTTTTTGAGCAGTGAGCAGCTGAACCTGAGTTTGGTAATAGGCCCAAGAATCTGCTGAGGAAGATTGCTATGTTCTCCTGCTACACCTGGGCCAGAGTCTGCACTGCAACCCCAGCAACTCTGCCAAGGCCATCTTTGATGCCATCTCCAAGATCTACAGTTATCGCACCTCACCACCTCTGGAAAGAGACTGTGTCCACCAAGTCCAGTGACCTTAGAGATGTGAACGAAAAATACTGCAAGCCATATTAGTAAACAAAGAATGCCAAAGCCATCAAGTCATCAGCCGCTGCACCACCCCCAGTGAAGACAAGCCTGCAGCCCAGCCTCTGTAGCCACTCACAATGGTGCACTCTGAGGGGACTCAGAATAAGAAAGGACAAGATACTGGCCCTAGATAGCTAGATGCTTGTCAAAGGAATGAATTCAATGAGCCCAAATGTTTGCCTCCTCCTGTACATAGAAAAGCACTAAATTCTTTAACTTGAGATGCCTGTTTTTCTTTAAATAACAAGTAATCTTTCATTGTTCCAACTACCTGGTCTTTGTTGTAAAGCTCCTATATATCCTAGCTCCTGCCCTACCTCTAGGGAGCAGTCCCTCAGAGCGATCTGAGAGGCTGTCCTGCCGCCAAATAAAACATAACTCTCAACTTTTAGGCTGTGCATTTATTTCAGTCGGTAGTGCAAAGCCTGCAGTAGAGTCCTGCTGACGAGAACCCAGGCTCCAGCTGTGGCCACCACGGAGGGTTTTTAAACAATAAAAATAAAGTGAATTAATTAAACCTGATTTTTTTAAAAAAATCACCTGAGAGACAGGTTAGCTATACGGATCCTGGACCTCATCATCAGATCTTCCAGTTCAACAAGTGCTGCTGCTGTGGTGGTTCTCAGAGCACACACACTGAGGCATGCTGAAGGACTGCTTGATTATTATCTGCATTTTTTTCAGAGGCTCAGCGGGACTATGCAGAGTAGAGTCTCATTGCTCCATATTAGCAGGTTACTTGATCAGCTAATTATCATCTTGAAAAAAACAAATTTGGCCCCATGAAGCAAGTAAATACCCTAATAAGCACAGACTCCAGGTGGTTGAAGTAGCTTAAAAAGGCTGGGCTAGCAAGTCCAGAATTCTAGCAAGTCTGCATGGAGCCCCATGCTTCCCCTGCCAACTAATAATATTCACCTGCTTCTGTTTGGAATTAATTTTTTTAAACTTCTTTATATCATCCATTCAGTTAGTTGTTCTTGTATTCTAACACAAGTGTCTCTTTTTCACTTGTACAATTTCAGGCCCTTGATAACTGTCCTCAACTACCAGAATGGTCTTAATGTCCCGCTTTACCTCCTTAGACATTTACTCTGCAAACTCATGAAAGTTCAAAAACCTTCAGAGATTTCCTATCACCAAAAAAGCTCAGACTTCATTAAATTGAAATGTAGATTATTAAGCAGTATTCGATGACTTGCGGTGAAAGGAAATGGCAAGATACAAATTCAAATCAAGTTCTACTGGAGAACTGAACTAAAGTTTTTTGAGTACTGAATATAATTTAATTTTTTTTTCCCAGAAAGTGGCCACTAGTTTTTGCAAGGAAAAAAACAACAATAATAATGACACACTTCTTTGGAAATAGTGTTTACATTACCATCTATGTGAAGTAAATCAAGATCCAATTTTACACAGTAAACTTCATGTTTAACTGTGGATTTGCGTTTTGGGCCTATTTTGAGGCTCCCATAGCTTACATCCGTTTCTCAAAGCAGTTCAGGACAATGAAAATAAGTGCTTAGATAAGCAATTAACAACGCCGCAGGGAAAAGCAACAGTTTTGCTTTTAGATCTTTCGATTGGTGAGACTCCAGAAAGGGGCGTGTTTCAACCCTCCCCGACACTCTGCCCGCGCGGCCACGGTGGGTCACAGCTCCTGGCTCTGGGCTCCGGAAGGGCCGCCGGGCCGCGTATATCAGGGCGGCTGCGCGACGTTTTTCGGGCGGGACTGCGCGGAGCAAGGTCCAGGGACAGTCCAGTCCGCTGGCTCAGAGCTTCGCCCTGCCCGCCTGCAGTCACCGAGGAGGCGCGTCCGTCGCCCCTGCCGCCCCTTGATGTCCCAGCCATGGCCACACGCCTCCGCGGGGCCCTGCGCTTGTGGGGCGGCCGCTCTGCGCCGCCCTGGCCGCGGGTCGCGAGGTGAGTGCCGGCCCGGCTCCAGCTGCGGGGCCCGGAGGCTGCCGGGCCGCCGGCCACACACCCTTGTTGGGGGCCTGGAACCCGGCGGCGCGCGCGCAAGGGGCTGGCGGCGGGCTGAGCCTTCAGGGCGAGAGAGGGTGGGAGAAGGGGCTGGGCCTCGCCCCGCCGCTCCCAGAACCTGGGTCTGACCCACTGCGGCGGGAGCGGGGCACCAGTCCATCAGCCTCCACGCGGGGACAGCCTAAAGCGAGGGCGGTCGCCAAATGCTCCCTCTGATGCGGATCCGGCCCGTCTTGATCCACCGCCTGCAGTAGGCACGGCGAGCCTGCATTTTGTAGAGTTCCTGCCAGGCGAGCGTAGTGGGGGGTCCCTCCCTGGGCGCTGTTGCCTGAGTGAAGCCACGAGCTTTGGTTCAGTTGAAACTGTGGCAGAAGGCACCTCCCCACAGTGGACTTGGGAACGGGACCCCACCGCCTGGCCAATCTAGAGAAAAGCACGGGGCACCTGCAGCGACGCCTACCTGGAGAAGTGTCCAGGGGAGGACAGCCGGGGACAGGAGAGACCTGTAACATCCCCATCAGACAAGGGAATCAACCTGAGATTTAGAAAATTCTTTAATTAACTAAATGCAGAGAGTTTCTAAGTGGCTCAGTGGCTTTTAAGGAAGTGTTTATGAGATCAAAAGCTTCATGTACCGTCTGACACATAAAATCCAGTTATTGGATAAACAAAGTGGAAGGACCGAGGATTTCCTATTTAATATGAGTGACAGGACGGATGAATTAGCACATTGCAACATTATGATAACTGTAAGATGCTATGGGAGCCAGGAAACAATATTCCTGCTCCTCTGAGGAGAGCTGGGAAGGCTTCACCAAGGAGTGACTTGACTTTGGATACACGTAACTTTTCTAAGCTCTTCCCTGGAACTTCATAGACAGGGATGCTCAAGAAAAAAAATTTTTTTTAAATTCAGGATTTCTTTGTTCTCTTAAAATTAGAGGTTTCACAAAAATTGTTTAAGTGGGTTGTAAGTTTGGACATTGATACCAATAGATGTCTACAAAACTGGAAAATTTGTACAAATATTTAGTTCATGTAAAAGTAACCCATTACATGTTAACATAAATAACATTTTTGTGAAAAATAACTGAGCAAAAAACCACTGAGAATAGTGACATTGTTTCACATTTTTGCACATTCCTTAAAGTCTGGTTTTATAAAAGACAGCCTGATTCTCATATCTACTGCATTGTGTCTTTTGTGATAAGTTATTTGATTAAAGTATAGGAAGAATATTGGTGACAGGAGGATGTGAGGGACCCTATGAATAGGTCAGGAACTATAATTTTGTTTTAACAGGCTCCTTAAACTTTAATGTGCAAATGAATCACTTATGAATGTTATCAAAATACAGTTGACCCTTGAACTACACGGGTTGCTACGTGAATCGCTCGGGTCCACTGACACAGGCATTTTTTTCAGTAAATACTGCAGTTACACAGTCCACGTTTGGTTGACTCTGAAGATACAGAACTTTGCTCTGAAGGAACAGGTTCGTGCATGGCCAACGATAAATTATAAGCGGATTTTCACCTGCATGGAGGGTGGGTACCCCTAACCCCCATGTTGTTCAAGGGTCTACTGTACAGATTGATTTAGTAACTCTGGGATGCAGCCTGAGATTGTGTATTTATAACCAGCTCCCAAGTGTTGCCTGAAGGTGCTGGTGGAGACCAGCTCCTTTTTATAATGTAATTGAGGCTTTTAAAATAATGGTAATAATAATTAGAGCCCAGCCTGTTAGATTGGTAGCAGTTTAAGGTTTCAGGAAAACAATGGCCAATTTATTCAGTATAGATTTCCTGGTTTTTATAGGGAGAAAAAGGGCCAGTTTATTTAATACAGGTTCCTTGATCTTTAAAAAATAAATGTTTTAGCAAACTTTCTGCCAAGGGTTTTTATTTTCTTCCCTCTGCATATTCTCTCGAACATTTTTAACTGACCTGAAAGTCTCTGTTCTTTCTAGCACTTTTTTCACTTTCCTGTGTCTTGGTGTTTTACTTAGAAATGTTCCACAGGTTTCCTTAATGTAACGTGGGATACAGGATTTTAAAATCTAGACAGACTTGAACGTTAAGTTCTACTCTGTTAGTTACCAATTATGCTGACAGATGATTCAGTGTCTTATAGCCTGTTTTATAGTCTCAGCACACTTTTCCCCCTGAGGAAAAATCCCAAGTATGTATGGATGTGTGCATTTTAAAGAAATTGGAGCCAATCATTTCAGTTATAGGATAAAGTAAATTTTAGTCCGTCTGCTTGCTGTAACATTACAGTGGGCTGCAAGGCCCTCACGTCCTGGTCTGTTACCTCTGACCTCGTCTACTGCTCTTCTCGCTCAGTCCACGCTTATCCACACTTGGCTTCCTTGACACCATCCCACATTACAGCCTTTGCTCTAATTGTTCTCTTGTCCTAAAAATCTTTTACTCCAGAAACCTCCTTGGCTGACTTGATCACCTTTAAGCATTTACTCATCTCATTTTTCTAATTTAACCTGCGCTGTCTTTCATACTGCAGCCTCTGTCCCTGTCTCGTCTCCAACACACTCTGAACCCTGCTCTGTTTCTTTTCCATGGTACTTGTCACCTTCTAACATAGTGTATATATGCTTCTTACTGTAGTTAGTATTTATAATAATTCAGTCTCTCTTAAAAGGTAAGCATGAAGACAGTCATCTTTTTTTCACTTGCTGCTGTATCCCAATTTACCTGAATGGTTCCTGGTACATATTAGGCACTCAGAAAGTATTTGTGGGCTAAATGAATAAATAAGCTATTAAAAAATGATGATTCAGATGACAGAGTAGCAAACCAGAAAAATGTCTATGAAGGCAGATGGCAGACCAAGTATAAAAATTGTAATGTTAAATGTTCATAACTTAAGGTTCTGAAGGTTACCACTTAAAAAGCATCTCAGATTGTATTAGCAAATAAAACTCAAAAGTTGCCTAGGAAACATAGCCTAAAGCAAAATGACACAGAATACATAGTAAGTGTATTAATTAGTTTAGACTGCCAGAACCAAATGCCGTATAGACTGAGTGGTTTTGTTAGGCAGTTAGATAGAAATGAGCACCGGGCAGGGGAGAGGAAGTGGAGAGGAGCAACCCAGAAAATAACAGCACACCTGTGCTCAGGATAAGGGGCTCCAAAAACGTTTACTTTCTCTAAATGAGGGCCAGCAAAGAAGCCGGCCAGAAGGACCCGGCTTAACTTGACCTAATGCTCATTATAATGTAGTTAACATTGCATTTTGAGCTCCCTCCCATAGGTTTTTCTGTGTGCACCATGGGTAAAAACATGCGTAAAAATGATGGGCTTGCCTGAGCACAAGGAACATGAGCCATCAGTCAGCCTGAGCACTCAAAGAACCTGAGCTGTGAATCAATCCGTCAATCGCAACAACACCCTCTAAGCTGGGATGGAAAAACAGGGGTGTTGCCGTCTTTCCTCTCTTGGATTGGCCCACTTCCCATGCTTGGGATGTACTGTATTTTACTACCTTTTTACTTTGTTAATAAAATCTTGTTTATATCACGCCTTCTGTCTCTCATTAAAAATTCATGGTTTTCGGGTGACTAAGAACTAAGGTAACTCTTATTTTCCTCCTCCCGGTAACAACAGAAATCTGTTTCTCGTAATTCTAGAGGCTGGAAAGTTCAAGATCAAGGTGCTGGCCAATTACAGTTGCTGGTGAGAGCTCTCTTCCTGGCTTGTAGATGGCCACCTTCTCCCTGGGTCCTCACATGGCCTTTCCTTGTGTGCACACGGGGAGAGAGAGCTATATCTCTCAAGTTTGCCAAGCCTCTTGGTTTAGAACTCCACCCTTATGACCTCATTTAACTGTAATTACCTCCTCAAAGCCATATCTCCAAATACCATCACATTGGGAATTTGAGCTTCAGCACATGAATGAGGGGTGGTGTGTGTGTGCACAATTCAGTCCCTAGTATTAAGCTAAGATACATAAACTAGAGCAAAATAATCCATTTCGGGGGGAAACAAAGATTGAAACAACCTAATTGTCAGTAAACCAAACTGGGTCTTTTCTGGACTAAGAAGGAAAGGAAGAGACAGGGAAGTAAAGGGAAGAGAAAAAAGGAGAGGGAAGGGAAGGGAAGGATCAGGGTCCAATTAAGGAAGAGAAAACCCCAAAACAGAGCTCATGCAAAACAGAAAAACATCCTTCGGCAATATTCGAATATATGATAAAAAGTTTTTTAGATATGTGCTTAAATATGTTCAAAGTGGTTCATAGATTTTTCAAAATCTTTTCAGGAGTATCCTAGGGGGGATAAATCTGAAGACCATAGAACAAAAAACTACAGAACACTCTTTTTAAGCTTTAATGCAGCAGGTGGGGAGAGGAAAGGTGATTATCTGATGATCTTGACTAATTCTAGACTAATCTTTACAGAAATTGGTGGGCATTACGATTTTGATTTACACCCAGATTGTACTGTGGCAATAAAATCAACACGGTTTGCATCTTAAGCACCTGCCATTTGAAATTGTATGATTCTGAATAAAATATTAATGGGGGGTTACATTATTTTAAACATTGTACATGACCTGAAAGCTTACCAGTATTTTTCTTTTGTAGTGTTTGAACCTTACATTATTTAATTGCTATCATCTGACATTACTGTTTTGCCTCAGCACAAACGTGTGGTTAGTTCCAGGCATGGTGTGTTCTTTATAGGTTTGGAAGTAAAGAGTGAGGTAGTAAGGGTAAACTATTTCTTGATCTCATCTAGGTGAGGTAGATCCTAAAGTGGTGATCCTCAAATTTGAGCAGATTTGTCAAATATCAGACTCTTTCTACCTGCCTCTAAAGTGTCTCTGAGGAAAAAAAAAAATCAGATTTTTTCCATGTCATTCAATAGAATTAATTTTCCACATTGTTCGGTGACATTAATTTGGATATGAAGAGCAACAATTTACTTAATTTTCTTAACGTATGTATATTTTTAAGATGTTCTCATTCCCGAGGGGAGGAACGTCTAGAAACTCCTTCTGCTAAAAAATTAACCGATGTAGGAATTAGAAGAATCTTCTCTTCAGAGCATGACATTTTCCGGAAAAGTGTAAGGAAGTTTTTTCAAGAAGAAGTGAGCCCTCATCACACAGAGTAAGTGGCACATTTTCCTTTAAAGTAATGTACATCAGAAGTACAATAAGGACCATTTCCTAGAATGCTGTGTGTTGTTTTATAGAAAAAAATGCCGTGTTCAGTGTTCTATTAACATTTTTACCACTCTTCAGTAGAATAGTGTAAGATTACGAGATTCTTAAACTAGTTCAAAGATTTTTGAATTGTAAAGCATACAGTGAAAAATATGTTGACCTAAAACAAATAGACTGCCAGTTATTTCTCCAGCAGAAAAAAAATGGGTTTATTCAGTATCAGCAGAGAATTGCAATTGGGAGTCTGCAACCATGGCAAGACACGTGCAAGTTCCTTGCACAGCAAGAAAAGGAGAATGCTTTTATAGAGGGGAGAAGGAAGTTGGGGAGGGCTAGAGTAAACGAAGAGTCCAGGGGTTTTCAGTGGCTGAGTCCTTGCCAGAAAAGTACCTGCTGGGCTCTGCCATTGTCGCAGGGTGTGAGAGCTCCCCTCTGGTACCCTGGAGAGTCTATTTTATTGAACTTTATTAATTTTTTACAAATAGGAAAATCTGAAATTTTGCAACATAATCTAAGAATAGTGTCTTTGAAAACTCAGGTTAAGTGGCAACAAAATATTTGTCAATTCCATATTCTTTCTTTTTCTGCTTCATGAATGAGTTAAAATACATAAAAGCTTAAAAGATCAGCATAGTGCAAATCTTGGCAGGCAATTGGCTACCTTAAAGCATTTTCATTACTAGATGAGCCATTTATTGATTAAATGGTTAATTACTCATTACCTACTTTATTTACCAAAAAGCTGTTATTTCTATTAAAATAAGATTTTGCTATGTTTTCAAATTTCACTCAAACCAGTATTTTACTACAATTAGAATTTTTTTTAAATGTTTAAAGAGCTTCCATTAAGTTTTTATCATTACTTTCTCGGTAAGAATGACTGAAATTATCTGAAGTCTTATGCCATGGCTGGTCTTTGGTAAAAAGCAACTAGCTTCTTAAAGATAAAAGAAGCATAGTATACTTCACTCTAGGAGAATCTTTTTTTGTTTATTTCTTTATGATTTTAAATTTTGTTTCAGAAAAATTGTTGGTGAGAACTTGAAGTAAAAATGATAGAAGTTGACAAATTTGGGGTTGATAATAAAAATATTTCCAAAGCTACTTTAAGCAGTAACTACATCAAAACACACATGATAATCAAACTGTTTCTATTAAAATTTCTTAAAATATCTGTGTTTACCTTTAATCAATATCTTCAAATACCACTTACTTTACTAGCTGTATCTAATTACCACTTAAATTTTTTTTTCAGATTATTTATTTTTAGCTAGTCATCTCTTTCCTCATACATTCTCATTTTTGAAGAAGAAAAGCAAAGTTTGCACAATCTTACTCAGATATCTAATCTTTTTAGAAGTTCCTTTGACAGAGCTCTGCTGTGAAATGCATCTGCTCTTCTGTTGTTCCATTGTTTCTCTTCAACTGTGATAAGGTTACCTACTCTTTTCAGCTTTTACATATGTTCCTTCCATAAGTTTAGCATTTTAAGGAAATATGCAGAGAGTAATTGCCTTTACAGGACAGGTTGGGCAAATTCTCATGACTGTCTGGCACAACTAAGCTTGCTCCCTAGAGTACCAGCTGAGGGAACCACATCCATGATACCAGTGGATATAATTTGCAGGTACAATAAATCGTCAAGGCTGGGAGGACGGAGGGGAAGAAAGTGGCAAATATGAAGAGAACAAGAAGGAGAAGAAATTATAAAAGTGTCAAATGCAAGTAGAAGGGTCTGGCCAATGTTGGCAATTACCTTAAATTAAGGGCACATGCCTGCACAAAATCATTCATAAATTCATATTGTGGCCATTTAAATAATACGAAAAATGTTTTTCTGATTTTTTAAATGTCTGTCTTTTTAGATGGGAGAAAGCTGGAGAAGTGAGCAGGGAGCTTTGGGAAAAAGCTGGAAAACAAGGACTGCTGGGCATCAATATTGCAGAGCGTCATGGTGGCATTGGGGGGGACTTGTACTCGTCAGCTATTGTTTGGGAGGAGCAGTAAGTATGGGAATCTTTGAAGCTGAGCCTAGTTTTGTCAACTCACCTTTCTGAAATGATGATTTTAAAATGCTTTCTAATCTTGTAAGACTGAAAATCCCCTTTCAAGTTGTTAAAATATGTGCTTCATTTCTAATTGACCATGTGGTTATTTTCCCTCTTTTAAAAAGGTATTTGAAAGAGAGTGGAAGAGTGGAAAGATTATTTCCGTCAAATATGCTAAGTGTTTCACATATAGATTTCAGTTGATAAGTGGGCAAAAGATTTAACCAACAGTTTATCAAAAAAGAAATGCAAATAGGTTTTTTAGGTGAAAAATGTCTATTTTTACCACCAAGCAGATGCAAAGTTTATCCTTATTAGTCAATTATTCTGAGTACCTATGAAAGTCAATGAAAATGAAAAATCATAATACCCAGTGCTGACAAGCTTGTGGTGAAAGTGACATTATCATATAGTTTTGGTGGCATTATAAATTATTACAATGCTTGCATTGGGGATTAAAAACATAGAGGTATAAAAAACGAAAATATTTCTGCTCTTTGATCTAGGATGCCATTTTAGGGAATTTATCTTAAAGAAATAATTTAATAGAAAAAAACAGCAGCTATATACAAACATCATTGCCATGTTAGATCATAATCCCCCAAATTTGGAAGCAATCTAAATGTCTGGCAGTGGAAGAATGAATAAGTAAATTATAGGAGATAAGCAGTTTGTAATATTTTGCAGCTATTTAAGATTATTACTGTGCCAAATTTTATAAGTACACAATTTACACTATGACTGCAACTATATTGGAGCATGTATTTCCTTTTGGCAAAGATTGTTTGCCAAAATGAAAATAGTTACTGTGTTAGGGTGATACAGTTGTAGATGATACATTTTTTAATGTTTTATGTTTCAGTTCATTAAATCCATGTTCATTGAGCTCTGTGAGAGCACTGTTACTATGTTAGAGCCAGAAATTAAAAGGTTATTTAACACAAAGAGCGAAAACCTTCAAGAACTTCGTAAGTTTGTAGGGAGACAAGCTATTCCACATAATGTGAGAGGACCTTTCGTCTTTTTCTAATTGAGAATCAAAGAAACTAAAAAGTATGAAATATCTATTTTATGCTTTAAATTGTCTTTTTTTCTTTCTAAGGGCATATTCGAATTGCACAGGCCCAGGTTTTAGTCTTCATTCGGATATTATCATGCCCTATATTGCGAACTATGGCTCAGAAGAACAGATTAAGCACTTTATCCCCCAGATGACTGCAGGGAAGTGTATTGGTGCCATAGCAATGACAGAGCCTGGGGCAGGAAGGTAAAGCAACGTTTGGTTGGTTTGGAAATCTTGGAAGCAATGCCTTAACAGCAGATATAATCTGAGTACCTGAATTATGTAAAACTCTCAGCAATATGCTAAGAGGAATACAAAAAGAAATACAGCATCACTCACAGCTTCAAGTAACTTCACATTCCAGTAGAAAAATAAGGCCTTATCATAATGGTTAACAATACAGCAGATTGTATTAGAGGTTGAGTTTGAGATATTAACATAGTGTGATACAAATAAGATATTGAGATGTGAGTTGAATTTGGAGCATGATGATTTTTTTTTTTTTGGAGCATGATGAATTTTAGATGTGGTGTGATATTTTACATGGAAATGTGCAGCAGGCTATTAAAAATATGAATTTGGAAGTCTGGAGACCAGCTGGGGTGGCAACAGGTTTTAAAAGCTATGAAAACTGAAGCAATGGAACTGAATAAGATCATGTATTTAGTCATTTGATAGTTACTTAGTAAGTGCCTTCCACATGCCAGGTATAAGGAGGGGAACAACACAGATGTGGTGTCTGTGCTCATTGAGGAGAATGACAAGAAACATATAAACAGATATATTTGCAATTACAAATTATGATAAGTACTATGAAGGAAACAAGGTGCTATGTTAGAGACTCATGGTGCATGTGTGGTTGATGGGGAAGGGAAAAAATGAATTTAGATGCTGGTGTTAGGAAAGACCTATATAAAGTGATTCTATTTGAACTGAGACCTGACAAATGAGAAGTTTAAAAGAGGGAGTTAGATCTGCCTTGTGGTGGGACCTGGTCCTCATGGGGTAAAGTAAAAGGATGAAAAGGAGATCAGGGAGGAAGCCATGGGCATCACTGTTTCCTTTGGAACTGTCCAAAAGATGTAGTGACAGAGACAGGAAGACTGAATCTGAAGGAAATCTAGACAAGTGCTCTGTCATGAGCTCAAGGTGAAGTGAGTTTGAAAAGGTGACAGGATAGGAGTGAGGAGTTAGTCGTGCCAAGGACACAGAGCTGTTGAGAATTGAGAAAAAGTCATGGCAACCAATGGTGGATTTTTTTTTTCAATGGTGGATTTTTTTATTGTGATTTCAGGAGAGAGGAGAGGCAGAAGTTACTTTGGGAAGGGAGTAAGATGGGTAGTGAGAAAACAGAGGCAGAGAACACAGACTAAACTTTTTCAGAGTTGTGTCATGAAAGGAAGCGCAGTGAGGAAACAGCAGTTTGACAAGCTAGCATGGCCAGGGAAATGGCTTATGTTGACGAGAGGAGTGACTTACAGGCCAGTGGGAAACAGGCAGTATGGAGGGAGAGCTTAAAGATGTGGCAGAGCAGTGATCTAAAATCCAAGACTTGTTTCTGCAAGATCAGGCCCTAATATTTTAATTTTTTCAACAGTGTATTTACTTTTAAATGTCTTAATATGTCATAGTGTCATTTGGCAATTTGCTTAAATTCTATTTATTTTTCCCAGTTATAAATCTATGATTAAAGGCTAACAGAGATACTTAATTTTGCCAAACTAAACAGGTTTTACTTCTTTTGCCTAAAAATGTGACCTAAAAGAAGTAGGAATTTAATTTCCTTCCTTTGCTTTTGAGATCATTCTCTAAGATAACTGGCTGACTGTCCAATATTTTGATTGCATCATATTAGTCCACGATCAGAGCGTTTTTGTTCCAAACCACTGCATTTCAGCTCTCAGCTGGAGGCTAAAGAATCAGTGGGAGACCTTGATTTATTGCCAACTCACACGTACAAACAAAGGCTTGCTTGTTTTGTGTTTTTAAAAATTCTCTGTGCTCATCTGTGATTAGGTACATGTCATTAAGAAGGAAACTGAGAATGAGAATGGAATGGAGGCAGGTTTGAGGGGTAGGTTGGTGAGAGTAATTCAGGGAGAGCAGATCCGTCAGATACTTAGAGAGAGAAGCGGTGGGGGCATATGGGTAAGAGAGTGCAAGAATGGTGGAAAGTTGCAGATGAAGAAGAGTATCAGAGTGTTGGTGAGAAGTAAAGAAAAAGCCTGTGGGAGGGGAACAATCAAGAAGATGGGATGTGGTTAATTTTTACCTTCTTTCAGAGGTTCCCATTGATTTGGCCTTGGTTCTTGCATTGATTTGACCTTCATGGGAAAAGGCTGAGTTTGCTGGAAAAGATGCAGGCTTTCACTGGCCCTTTCCCCTGTCATGTACATAGGAGACTCCATTATGTATAGTTACATGTGTTTGTATGATACCTTAACATTTTATGTGCATGTTGATTTTCTTATTTGCTATCATAATAACCCATATGAAATATAGAAATATCGTGATCTCTACATAAGGGAAGGCAGAAAGTGAGAAACAAAGTATTTTAATCAAACGCATAGTGCAAGTTGGTAACTGCATCGGACCCAGGGTGTTCTGACATCAGCTATGTGATTGTGGGCAAAATCTCTGAGCCTGGGTGCCTATAGCAGAGAGGTCAAGAAAATGATAATTAATGGAATTATTGTAAGGGTGTGATTTCTTGCCAATACTAAGTGGTATATTTTAAAACCATTTTTTACTCTTTCGTATTTACCATTCAAAAGTTGTTTTAAAAATCCACAAACTGAGCTGTATCATTACCTTCGTTACCTTTGATGTGTCCCTGTATAGAAGAATTGTTTCAATAAACCGTGCATAGATTTTAGCAGTTGATACTTCATACTGGCATATGATGAAAATTCTGTTGGAATACAACAGCCCGCAGCTCTAAAATGTTCCCTATGTGCATCCTTCCTTTTGCTGAAAACTAGGCTTCAGACTGATTGACAGATTTTTGTCATTTAACCTATCTTTCAAATAGGTGGCCTTGTTTCAAATGTTGATGTCCTGAAGACCACCCCAGGTTCAATGATCTGCTGGGGAAAATCACTGGATGCAGCATATAACCGTACTCACAGCTATCATTTATTACAGTGAAAGGATACAAAACAAAATCAGCAAGAGGAAAGTTCTCATGGATTTAAATCTATTGAAAACCATGAGCAACTAACTTCTAAGAGTCCTCTCCAATGGATCACATGGAACTTGCTTAATTCTTTCAGCAACAAGTTGTGACAATATATGAGAAACATTGTCCACCACGGTAGCTCATTAGAGAGACTCAGTGCCCAGCGTTTTACTGGAGGCTGGTCACTGAGGCACCCTCTGCCTCGCATGTACCAGAAGTTGAGATTTCCTGAAAGAAGGCAGGCATTCAGCGTTGACCATACTGTTGGCACCAACAGTTTAGGCCCAGTGTGTCTCCTGAAATCCAAACTCAGACATGCCAGCCAAGAGCCCACCTTGCGGTCAGGCCCAAGGCCTGCTATTTGCTCTTTTCTGCATATTTAACATTTTAAAAATGTGATTCAACAAATGCTTATTGAGTGCCTGTTATGTGCAAAGCAATATGCTAGGCGAGGGGCATGTAAACATGATCTTGATATACACTGTGTCCTCAGAAGGCTTGAGTCTGGTATGTGGGGTAGTGGGAAAGATAAGAATTTTTTATTAAAAATTCAAGGTAAGATTTTAAGAAAGTGTTTTTGTTTCTGATGGCTTCTGTAACAAATTACACAAACTTGGTGGCCCAAAACAACAGAAATTTATTCTCTCGAAGTTCTGAAGGCCAGAAGTCCAAAATTTGAATCAGTGGTTCCAAATCAAAGTATCAGCTGGGCCTCAGTCCCTCCAGAAGTTCTAGGGAGAATCCATTCCTTGGTTCTTCCATCTCCTCAGGCTACCGACATCCCTTCCCTTGTGGCCTCATCACTCCAGCCTCTGCATCTGTGGGCACGTTGTAATATTTCTCTTCTGTCTGTGTAATTTCCCTTTGCCTCTTTCTCACATGGACATTTGTAATTGTATTTAGGGTCCATTCAGATAATCCAAAATAATCTCCCCATCTCAAGGTCCTAAATTAATCACATCTGCAAGACCCTTTTCCAGTATAAGGTACCACAGATTCCAGAGATTAGGACCTGCTCTATGTGAGGGTCATTATTCAGTCTGATATGGAAAGTGATTTTAAAAAGTGCCATGGGATATATAACATAAAGTCCTTAGACAAAAAGAAGAATCAGAAAAATTTCACAGCAATAAGTGATATGGACTATTTATATATGATGCTGTTCATTGTAGGATATCTATGAAAATTAGAAGTGGAAGCTACCTGAGTCTTCAAAAATAGGAGATTAAAAAAAACTTGATGAATCCAGTGCATTTGGTTTCAGGTCTCTTCCCTGTCCTATGGTCACCACTGAGTTTGTCAATATCCTCCTTAATTGCTAGTTTTAGAAATCATACTTTATTGCTGTACAGTGTATAAAAGAAGGATATCAGATATCACCCCTTTGGGTTCTCAGTGGCTGTCATCACGGCACAAGATCTGGAAAAGCATGGGGCAGTAGTCGCAAGTGGGCAGATCATGGGACCTGTGGGAGCCCAGGAATGTGTTTAATTTGGTTAATCTGTTTAATTTAAAAATAAACCTTGAACCAACTTTAAAAACCAGAGAAGTGTATGTAAACATTCATATTTCTGGCTTTTCTTGAAACTTTGGAACATCTGCCAATACTGTGTTCTTGTTTCTGTTTCCTTATTCTTTTTAGCAGGGGAATAGCCCTTTAGATGGAATATTACTTAGTCTTGTAGATGCACCACTACTTCAGTTGTCTCCCTGAAACCGAGATCTGTTGTCATTTTCCATCTATTACTGAATCTTACCTGCTGTCTTTCCTACTGTAAAGAAACCTCTTTCTCTTAAAAGTGTGAAAATGAAAGATAAATGAAGAAGGCTGCCATGTTTTCAAAAAGTGAGGTGGAATGCTTGTTTGTGGAAATAAAGCATATTCTTGTGTGTTTAAAAATCCATACTATTGGATGTCCATGGAGAATGTCATTCTAAGTGAAGTAAGCCAGAAAGAGAAAGAAAAATACCATATGATAGCACTCATATATGGAATCTAAAAAAAAAAAGAAGGCAAATAAACTTAAGTAAAAAACAGAAACAGACTCATAAACATGGAATACAAACTTGTGGTTGCCAGAGGGGAGGGATGTGGAAAGGGATAGACTGGGAGTTTGAGATTTGTAGATACTGACAGGTATATACAGCATAGATAAACAAGTTTATACTGTATAGCACAGGGAAATATATTCAAGATCTTGTAGTAGCTCATGGTGAAAAATATGAAAATGAATATATGTATATTCATGTATGACTGAAAAATTGTGCTGTATACCAGAAATTGACACAATATTGTAAACTAACTCAGTAAAAAATGTAAAAATATATATATATATCATAGCAAAGCCTTATGAAATTCTATGCCACTAGTAAAAATTATCTTATAGAAAAACAATAGATATTATTAAGAAATCAGAATCATATGTATGGTTCCAGTTTTATAAAAAAATACACATATGTGTGTATCTGTTTCCGTAGAAAAATACTGGGAGGATATATTTTTAAAAGGTTCATTACAGGAGGTAAAATTGTTTTTAAAATTGTTTTCCTAGTTTGTCTAGATTGTTGTCTGTGTTTTTCATATTTAAGTTGTAGTGATTTGTTTATCTTATATTTAGAAAAATAACCTATTCTACTTTCAGAGCAGGCTTGTTAGAGGAAGTGTCATTTGAGACATAGTCTTTTAAATAGCTAAGCTTTTTGGGTAGAGATAAGGGAAGGAACCAAGGGGAATAGAGGCAGGAAGGTTCGTGGTGACAAGTAATCTGAGGTATGTAGTAGGCCTTGAAGTGTCATCCGAGTCCAGTTTGGGGGTCTTGGATGCTAATTGGGCCTTGTTATGCTCTATGGAATCTGGCTGGTTTATGTAATATCAATCAAATATTCACTTGCATAAATAGTCTAGAATACATTAGACATGATTTTTCAGTGGATTTGTGTGAACATTTCCAATATTAGTTGGATGTCAGTGTTTATAGTGGTGTAACCAGTTTGAATTATCACAATGTATACATACTTACATAACAACACTTGCATAGTTCATTTTTTACCAATTAATACACTTTTTTTTATCCTTTCTTTCAATTACAGTGATTTGCAGGGAGTAAGAACAAATGCCAAAAAGGATGGAAGTGACTGGATTCTCAATGGAAGCAAGGTGTGTAAAGAGGGGCTTCCACAGCCCTCCTCCCCAGGGTCATACCATGGGTAACAGTGCCTGAAAGACTACTTACTCATCATTGATTTTGTCAGATCTAGGGACTCACAGGAATTGAGTTTGCTTGAGTTGGCACAAGTTGACCTGTTTTGTCTTGGAGATAGTAAGAACAGTGCAACATTTATATTACGTGAGATCTGCTCCTCTACTGTGTTCTGTTTTGCATGCCCCCTCACTAATACAGAAAATGTTTTAGCTTCCAAACAGCCCTTGACTGTCATAATTAAGAAAGAAATCAAAGAAGCCTTCTCTTACAAAGAGAATTAATTCCCTTATAACTTTATTAGAAAAGAGGATCAGTCATGGTGGAAATACTCACATTAGGTATTAGTAACATACAGGTGTTAATTCCTGGATGCCGTGTGATTAAAAACAAATAACAAAAGCTCTATTTCAGCAGTTCAACTGTGGCAGCTACACAAAAGGTCGTTATTATCTTAGAAAGGTAGGAAGTTGGGAGACCTGAATTGTTTTTGAGCAAGGGAGTGGTGTAATGGAAAAACGCTGTAGAGAAAAATATTTCTACCATGATGTATAGAAATTTTTTGAGGAATGTATTTTTCTCATTTATTCAACAAACATCCTTGAAGGCCTCCTACAAGACAAATGCTATTCTAAGCACTAAGGGTAGATATGTGGATAAGAAATAGTCCCCACCCTCAAGGAGCTCCCAGTGCAGAGAGATGCTGAGAGTCGTTTATTATTATAACCATGGCACCACTGTTGCCTCCATTTGCTGTCATGTAGACAACAGTAATATCATTGACCCATTTCCCATTATTTGTAAGTATCAGTGCCCTGGATTTTAGAGCTTAAATCTTCTTACAAAGGGGACAGAAGGCAGGTGATGAGAGTAACCAACACCATTTTATACCCATACTATTTCAAAGGGACAGAGACAAAATTAGGTCATTTGAATACAGTTTGATAAATGCTAAGGTGACGGTAAATTCAGGGTGCTATGGGAGCACTTAACCCAGCGGGAATTTTGGAAGACTGGAAGAGATGACGCCTGAACTTAGTCCAGGATGAGTAGGCTTCAGTGTAGCAGAGTTGGGAAAGGGCCTCCCAAGTAGAGGAAATAATATTTCTAAAGAGCCATAGGTAAGGACGACCTTAGAATATTGGGGAAGGACAGCAAGTAATTCAGTAGAACTAACCTAAAGAAAAGGAATGAGGGACAAGTGGGACAACAGGTAAGGCAGGACCGGTAAGCTGGTGCCAGTTTGTGATGAGTTTTATATGTCCTGCTGAAGTTTAAAGTTTATCCTGAAGCCTATGAGGAGCTATTCAGAGATTTTTCAAATGTGAACACGGTGTGACCAGATTGCATTTTTAAAAGATCCTTCTGACATCGTGATGGATAATAGAGCTGCAGAGAGATCAGTTGTAGGAACTTACACAGGAAATGAGGAGGGCTGAAAAAAGGTAATGGCAGTCGAAGTGAAAGGAGGTGAGTAGACTTAAAAAGTATTGGAATAGATTAGAGAGAAGTAAGTGTTGAATTGAATATGGAGCAGGATAACATGATTTATTGGCAGCATCCACTCACAAAGGGAACACGGACTGTTATGCAGAATTAGATAAGAGTAGGGGTGGGAAGGAATGTGTTCCTTGAGTCATCAGGTGGAATTATCCAGAAGCAGACCGGTATACAGGTCTCAAAACTAGCAAGAAATCTGGCTAACATAAAGATTTGAAGTCATCAACATACAGATGGCAACTAAAGCCACAAAAGTGGTTGAGATGACCCAGGAAAGATACAGAATGAGAAGATAATTACTAATATTTGCTCTAGGTATGTTTATTTTCTGAATAAATACTATCTAATAAACTAATATCTCTTGTTTAGTTTGTTTTATCTCTCCTTAATCAGTCTCTTCCTTATTTAGGCCATTTGGAAAGAAGTAGACCTTCCATCATGAAATCAAAAGTATGCCTTTTCAAAAACTAATGAAGTTGAACGTACAAATACTTGACTAGTATAGTGCCATTTACAGCAGATTTCTTTTTCTTGTCTGACGCTTCTTTCTAAAATACAGTTTAGTATTTTTATAGAAACTTTTGTTTTAGTTGGAAAATAACATAATAACTTTTTATTATTATTATTTACAGTATTAATAGTGGGAAGAAAATGTGTAGGGTTCATTCTTTGACCCACTGGATAATTTTCCCCCTACTCTTTAATAACCTCATGAATATCAACACTGTAGATATGAATATGATATATAGATATGTATGAATAATCAATACTGTAGATATCCGGAGAGAGTACACAGAGAGGTGTAAAGCATGTTTTGTCTGGTTTAGTCTTCTTGAACATACTGTCCCCCAGTCCTGACTTATACGTGGACCTGAGTTATCGCGAAGCATGCAGTTTACTTGGGCTTCTGCAGGTGTTCGTCTCAAATGGGTGGCTGAGTGACTTGGTGATCGTAGTGGCAGTCACAAATCGTGAAGCTCGCTCCCCTGCCCATGGCATTAGCCTTTTTCTGGTGGAAAATGGGATGAAAGGATTCATCAAGGGACGAAAGCTCCAGAAAATGGGACTGAAAGCCCAGGTAAGTCATAATATAAATTTGTATTCATAACATAAATCACTTATAAATATAATTCATATTATTATAAATGAGTTTACTCAGTCACGCTTTATATATCGAACTATGTATAGCACAATCATACCGTCCTATGCTGGATTCTTAAAATATACATTTCAGAAATGATAATGGAGATTTATTCCACCGTTGTGTAGCTATGGTCAGCAGTGACAGTGAATCGGGGTATTGTAAAAATCTGCTTTAGAAATGGCAACATTAACTGCATGATAATAGACCCTCTATTTCTGAGATTCACTAAAGAAAATTATGAAATAAGAACAGAAAACATTTTTATACTATTTGATCATTGTCTGGTAATTTTTTTCATTACCAAAAAGAAAAACATGTTTTACTTGATATGCATTAGAAATCTGTGGTCCTTGGGAAGAAGGATATAGCTTACTGGCATAGCACATGCTAGTATTCACGAGGTCCTGGGTTCAATCCCCAGTACCTCCAATAAAAAAATAAATGAATAAATAAAATGAATGTGTTTTTAAAAAAGAAAGAAATTCTTAGTCCTTAATACCTACAGAGCTGGACAGTATTAGAGCTAGAATGACAGGGCATTGCAGTGGGAAAACCACTTTTGGAATCTGATGGACCTAGGTTTGAATCCTTGGTTTACCACTTACTAGTTGTTTTCATTAACCACTCCCAACTAGCTTCCAGTTGGTTTGGTTTTGTTTTTGTTTTTTCAATGGAAATAATAAGCTCCTCATCAGGTTATTGGAAGATTTCAATGAGATAATTCTGTACTCAATTGTATGATCCCTTAGGATACTGCAGAATTATTCTTTGAAGATGTACGGTTGCCAGCGAGTGCCCTACTTGGAGAAGAGAATAAAGGATTCTATTACATCATGAAAGAGCTTCCACAGGTCAGAAGTATTACAGAGTCTGTCTTGTGATTAGATAATGGACTGGAATAGAATGATGGAGAATGATAAAAAGTCCATGCATAAAAATTGTGATATAGCCAATCACTTGAGTATAACTTGAAGTTGTAAAAATATACATATATGAGTTTTGTAGGCTGGACGTGTGAATAACTTAACTATAAAGAGTTAAGAAATAAATTAACCTTCAGTCTTATAAAGATTATTTATGTGATTTATTATCACTGAAATCCTGTGAAAATCACTTGTGTAATTAGAATAATGTTCAAGACCTAATTTTGGGTTCTAGGAAAGGCTGTTGATTGCTGAGTTGGCAGTTTCAGCCAGTGAATTCATGTTTGAAGAAACCAGGAACTACGTTAAACAAAGAAAAGCTTTTGGGAAAACAGTTGCACATATACAGGTAAGCTTATTCTTATGGTTTAGTATTAGATAATGTCAAAGTCCTCAACCTCTAATGGATCTAGGCTCAGCATGAACAGGGAGTAATTTTCATGTAGGTGATATTAGAATCCATGGAAGTGAGTGAGATCACTGAGGATGACAGTAGAGAGTAAGACAAAAGAGATCCTAGGACAGAGTCCTGAGAAAAAAAATTACAAGATTTAGTGGTAAAATAGGAAGGGAAGAGCCTACAAAGACAACTGAGATGAAGAGCCAGAAAGGAGGCAGCAAATCGGGCAAGTATTGTTGCAGAAGCCAAGGGAAAAGAGGATTTCAAGTAGATAGGAGCTACTTAGAGAGAAAAGGAGATGAAGGTCAAAGAGTGCCCACTGGATATGGAAGTTATTTCATGAGAACCATTAATGGACTGGTGTGGTTGCCAGACCAGAGTGAGTAGAGGAGTAAATGGAAATAAAGTAAAGATACTGATGGCTGGGGACTGTTTCGTGAGTTTTGCTGTGAATGGTAGTTGAGAAAAAGGATGGTAGTTACTAGGAGGCAAGAAGAGGAGGGTAGGGAGGGAAAGGGGGAAGTGTTTGGAGATCAAATGAAATATTTGGAGATTATTAAATTTTTGTTATGATTAGGATGAGAATGCTGGAGCATATTTCAATACATAGAGAAAAGATTTAGTAAAGAAGGAAAGATTGTAGGTATGGAGAGCATAATTAACTGCATGTGATCTTTGAGAAAGTGTGAGGTGTAGGTGCAAAGCACATGGAAAGGTAGGGCTCCCCATCCCAACAGGAGAGGCCCCTCTCCCACTGAAACGGGGGGAAAAAAAAAAGAGGAAAAAGTGGGCAGGGGTTCAGCTATGTTGGTGGAAAATTGCAAAAGCTCCCTTCCAAAGACTTCCATATCTTTACATACCAATAGAGTAAGAAGGAGATGTGAGTGAATAGGGCATGGAGGTGTCTGAGAAGAGAAAGGAAGCTTTGAGATCTTAGAGTGAGAGACAGAACTGACTAGAGACACAGGGTAAGCTTGCTGGTGGTAGTGAGGACCCAAATGAGGTTAGTGATCATGAATTTTTAGTGACACCTGCTTTTTTGTGTATTAGCTTTTACTAAAAGGGTTTTGTTACCCAGGTTCAAGCACAGAGAAGGTGGATGATTGTGTTTCCACTTCTTGAGTTTTGCCAGGAAGTTTAAGGTATTTGCAAAAGAATGCAGTATATGGTAGCCATAAAATGTCAATCAAGTTTTGGGCCCTCTAGTTTCTTCTTGAATGAAGGAACACTATAAACAGTGCAGTCATCAAGAAACCTGGAGTTGGAAGTCTACTTGAAGAGTTTTAAGTGGAATGTCTCAGCTGAAAGGCTTTGTAAAGGAAAAGGGAGAGATGCTTTGGTAGCTTTCCAGGACAGCATTAAAGAAATTAAGTAAAGGTGTGATTTAAATCCTATTACAGCTACTTAACTCTCTGTGGACTAGGCAAGTTGCATTATCTCTTCAGAAGCATTTTCTTATTGTTAAGATGCAAATAATATCAGTAGCTACCTCCTAGAGTTACTCTGAGGATTAGGTGAGATAATACACATAAAGTGCTTAGAATATTGCCTGGCAAAGCAAGCTTTCATTAAAGTTAGCTGTAACAGTTGACCCTTGAACAACACAGGTTTGAACTGCCTAGGTCTATTTACACACGGATTTTTTTCAATAAATACATTGGAAACATTTTTGGAGATAAGGGACAACTTAAAACTTGTAGATGAAGTGTGTAGCCTAAAAATATCCAAAAAATTTAAAAACATATGTCATGAATGCATAAAATATAATCAATACTAGTCTATTTTATCATTTGCTACCATGCAATATACATGAATTTATTATAGAAAGTTAAAATTTATCAAAACTTAATACACAGACCATACATGGTACCATTGGTTACACTAGGCTACCATAAAGCAGTTGCTGTTTCTTTACCTATAAATAAATATGAATTTCTTTTGCATGTAATCTTTTCAATTTTGCTGTCTAGTGTTAGTAATACGTATAACATCTACTTTTTTGTATCCTGTGAGATAATATTGCTATAGACCCTGACAGACATTGTAAGCTTACAATATCAATAAACACAGTACAGTGCTGTTAATGTATTTTCTCTTTCTTATTATTTTAATAACATTTTATTTTCTCTAGCTTACTTTATTGCAAGATTACAGTATATAATGCGTTTAACACAAACTATGTGCTAATCAATGATTTATGTTATGGGTGAGGCTTCTGATCAGCAGGAGGCTACTAGTAATTAAGTTTTAGAGGAGTCATACGGTTATACTCTGATTTTTGACTGCACGGGGTGGCAGTGCCCCTAACCCCCACATTGTTCAAGGGTGAACTGTGTTTTTTTTTTCTCTTACATAACATCTTTTTCCATTTATTCCAATAAAGGGAGTCTTTTTATCAACTTCTCCCTCTTGTTCCTGATCTGGACTTAACTCCATGTCATTTGGGGAACAACTTGCTGCCTACACATTCATCAGGTTAACTTTCTCCATTCTGAAAAAAAAAACTTCTTTACACCCTAACTTTTCTTATTGACGTAGCAGATCTAAATACAGTTGTTCTGTGTCTAGAAAAATGAGGCACACACTTAATCAAGCAAATATTTTTAAAAAACAGGATGACTTGATTTGCCTCCGTTGTGATTTCCTTAAGAGAAGAGCGAGGATGTTACACGTTATGTTCCCTTTCATTTATGTATCCCTGATGTACACATATCAGTGATTCTTGATGACTGCCGTCTTCCCCCAGGCATTTGGAAATGTCAGGCAGTAGGGGTGCAAAGCGACTGGGGGTGGAACTCATGTTCAGTGCCCTGGAGGCCAGTGTTGCTAAATGTCCTGTAATTTAGAGAGAGCTTTGCATAGCAACTAAGTGTCTTACTCAAAATGCCAGTAGTCTCCCATTGAGAAATACTGATACATATGTTTGTTTCACTGAGCAAATACATATTGATTACCTTCTAAAGGTCGCGTGCTCAGATGTAGTTTGATAGGTATGGTGCTGGAAATAGATGCTCTGGGCTCCTAGCAATATGAAGACAGAGATACCACTTGATGTCACTCAGTGACTTTCCCAGCTGTATCCAAAGTGGAATTAGTATCATTTGCTTCTCAAATCCAACCACCACCACTTCCGCATCAAAAATATTTATCACAATGCTCATGCCTTTTGCCCTATTCTGGATACTATAACAAGTGAACCAGACAGACATATTTTCTATCCCCTTGGAAATCTACACTTCCTGTGTTTATGGACCTCATATTAAGTCACAGCAAAGATGACTGTAATATTACATTTAACCATAAAGAAAATGGAAAGTTGGTATAATATTTTCCCATGGGAGAAAAAAGTTCTAAACATTATTTAATAACATGTGTATATATATATGTATATATGTATGTATGTATTTTGATGGCAAAAAGAGAAGAAAGTCTTAATCCTTTTCAAAGCAAGTGTCAATAAATTGTTGCCTTCTTTCAAAAGTACTTTACTAAAATTTCACTAGGTGGCAGTAGAATTCTGCTACCACAGGCATGTATAGAGTAGGTAGCAGTTGTTTTCTAAGTTAAATGTGTATTTTCTGGGATTTCTGAGCTACTTCTTCTAATCCCCTTGTTTTATATAAATAAGTATTTTTAAATAAGTATTTTTGAATAATATTTTCATATTCAATCTAGGTATATATTCAGAGAAGATGAATGGCCAATACATGCTTACACCTCCTATTCTAAAGCTGGGTATACAGTGGTTCCAGTATTAAATTGAAATAGAAGACCTTTAAATGTCATATTATACTTGGCCAAATGTCATTTTTATGACCGTATAACTGTTCAGTGTCCTTTCTCTTTGTTACCCTTGAATTTTGAACATTTTGGGCCTTTCTGACCTTTCAGATACATTTCACAAATTTATTTTCTTTTTAGAATGGAGACCTGCCACACTTAAGCTGCAACAGTTATGGGATTTTCATTTCTTTTCTTTCATTTTCTCCATGGTAGTTGTCAAGTCTTATGATTTTCCATGGAACGGACAATAAAAGAGTAAAACTCAGATATTTAATAATGATAATGTCTGTCATTTATTGATGTCCCCTATATGCCAGGCACTGTGCTAAATGAATTATTTTTTTCTTCACAACAACTCTGTATGATAAATTCTGTATTTATCCTTGTTTTACAGATAAGGATATTGAAGCGTAGAGAAGTTAAGTAAGATGCTCAGGATTACAAACATACTTTAACTCCAGAACCTATCCCTTAACCCATATGCTAGTGGAAATCTAAAGTTGATAGACTTTTTTTTTTTCTTTTTCCATATCTTTCACCTGTGAACAATGAAGTGAAATTTCAATATTCTCTTCTAATCTAAGCTTTAGTTATTTCCTATGTGATATGTACTCTTGATGCTAAGGGCACAAATTATTATGAAAAATATAGGAGAGGTAAAAAAATAACATTTTTTCCTTACTTTCCTCCAAAAAGGGCATATTCCATTCTTAAGACCTTGAGTGTTGAGTTAATTAACTATAAAATTAGGTAACAAACCTAAATGGTTATATTTTATATTTGAGTCATAATATATCAGGGTACATCTAATGGCGCTGTTTAAGTGGAATAGTGGGCTCAGTAGCCACTCCAAGATGTCTTCTAATTCCTTAATTCTATGATTCTAAGAATTGTGTCATTCAGAACTCAGAAAGAGACTCTGTATGATCTACTTTGCAACTTTAGGGGGATTTTTTTAATGAAATGCTAGATGCAGTAGTATCTATGAGCAACTATTAATGAATGTTAAAAAAAATACTGCAAGAGCATTCTGATATTCACAAAAAGCACCTTGCTCATAATCTGTGGTACAGTTATTGGCTGCCATTCATTAGAGAATCATTTCTGAAAGTATAAAGCTGTGTCTGCAGTGAAGAGCAAAGACCAAATGTGTTTACTAACCCAACTCAATGCCAAGAGTATGTAAATATTTAATCTCTTTATCCCCTGAGAGTAAATTATATACTCTGGAGGCATTAATTCCTTCAAACCTGTGGACCTCACTGAATGTACTGAAGTAAGAATTCTAAATGAGCCCATCTTGGTCTGAAATTTAACTTTAGCTTCTAGAAGCTTCTGGGATTTCCACGGAAACAGCTCTTATATGAGATAATTGGGCTTACAGGTCTTGATTCTCTCATTTTGTAAATAGTGCATAAATTCTCAAATGTGCCATCACAGGGTGGGTGGGTGGAGCAGTGTAAAAGTATCTTGAGATTTGTCAGATCCCCTCCCTTATTTTCCAAATGAAGTGTCATAAATAGTGTCATTGACCTAGACCAAGGGTAAGCTAAGGACTTGGTTTCAGGGATTTTCATGGAATATATAATTCATTGTTTTCAGTGTATAGAAGGGTATTTCCCCACTTTTTCATTTCTTATTCCATCTTTAGATTTTTCTATGACTAAACTTGGATGTGTGGGGTGGGAATGGGAAACTTTATGCTGATTAAAGTCTAGAGATTTGGTCTAGATAAATATAATAGAAAAAGTAAGAGAAAGTATGAGAGAGGAAGAAAATTTTGGTGTAACCTGGCATGTTCTGAATTGGAAGCCAGGATATAAGAGGTTGGAAAGTGTGGTGCCAGCCTTCCCACTGCTTGGTTTTAGAATTATTAGATGCCAGGAAGATGATCTGTTTCTACAAGAAGATGGGGTAAACCCCAGGGAAAGGCAGTCAGTTGGGTTTTTCATCAGCGCAGTAGTTATGTTGATGTATATATGAGGAATCTGTCCCTCGGAGCTCCTCCTCCAGCTGACACATTCTGGTCTTGCCTGGTCCTGGGTTTTACTATACTCCTTTTCTGTTCTTTTCCAGAAATAGAAAGTACCCAAACTGTCTCTACTACAATGATGCTTTGAAGGGTTTGGTTTTGTAGTTTAAGACTCTCCATAACCAGTAGTAAAGGCAGAGCCAACATCCTCTGAATGTCTGGTCCCTAAAGCCTTCCTTTGAGAACACAATCACGGCTTTGAACTTGCCATTGCATAGGTGGGGCACATATATAATTTCTAAGTTTGCATTTCACTGTGCCACCTTTTTCACCAACTTCCATGCCTTTTATTAGCCACAGTGAAGGTCTCACTCATAAATTCCACAGCAGAATGATCAAAACTCTGTTTCTATCTGAATTTCCATAAGGAAGATAGTCAGCTGATCATAGCTCAGCCTTGAATCTAAGAGGTCAACTAGAATGGGGTGTATTTTTAGAGTTTACCCAACGTGGAAAGCCAGTGTTATTTCATATCTCAGCCAGTTTCTTGAAGGAGGTTCAAGAATCAGTACCCAAAAGGCCAGATATAAAAGGTGTGAGAACCCAGAGTCGGGAGTGTAAGAATATGAGATTTGAAGTGAGAACAATTGAGGAGGGTCTCCATAGATGATTTCCAAGAATACTATTGATTGTCTATGGTATCAGGGGGAGATGTATAGGTATGTTAACACCGACAATTCCAGACCATTCAGTTCAAGTTAGAGACCGTTCTAGAACACTACTGAGAGAGATAGGGAGGGTGAGAAAAGTGGCAAAGGTTGGGGGGTTTCTGGACTTTGATGTCTTGAGTGTTCTGATTCTGTTATTCCATTATATTCTACACATCTAGTTTAAATACTTTGCAATATAAAATAATACTGTCTAATAAATATTTTTGATATTGTCCCTCCAGTCTGTTATTTTATTACTTTACTCTAAGACAAACAAGCAGAATAGAGAAGTATATATACTTCATTTCATTAATAGGGAAAAATTCTTCATGGATTTAGATTCCAGAGGAAAACAGGTGTTTTCAACAGCTGTGCATAAAGGACTGTGCCACAAGATGGTGCTCGCTCATTAAAGTCATGCTGTTTTTCAGAAAGTTCCCTGAATGGTCTAAATTTTTTAATCCAAAGCAGAGATGTTATTTATGTGTTTATCTATTTTTACATCTTTTCTTTTAGTACAAGTTTTCTTAGCAATGAAATATAGTGAGTGTTTGAGTGTTTAATTTGTTTAGTTAACATATGCCTCTTTTTTAGAGAAAAAAAGAAAAAAACAGTAACTCCACTTTTGTTTTGCTGTAAAGATCTTTTCTTATATAATTTTTGACATGCTAGGTGACTCAATACGCGCTTCTCCTATGTTCATTTTTTCCTTTCATTTCCTTTAAACTCAAGACGGTGCAGCATAAGCTAGCAGAATTAAAAACACACATTTGTGTAACGAGAGCTTTTGTGGACAGCTGTCTCCAGCTGCATGAAACGAAACGTCTGGACTCTGCCACTGCTTCCATGGCGAAATATTGGTATGCATGCTACAGTAGTTAAAATGGGTGTTTGCACAGACTGTTATGGAATTCATCCAAGTTGAAACTCAGCCTTGAGGGTCTTAAAGGAAGACGGCTGAGTAAATAAAAGCTAGCAGTAAGAACCACCTTTTATAAAAATGCTGAAAGATCCCATTAGGCCTATTTATAACGTGCTAAAACTTACTCAAGTTGGTTTTTAACTTTTAGTTTGCCATTGAAAGTAAAATATTAAGAGACTGAAGTAGGATGACTGATTAGTTCATTCAAGTAATAGTTTAATTTCAAATTATCTGCAGAGTGGCAGTATAGTGAGACCAAAAAGGAACAGTAGAAGAGCAATACTTAGAATCCTGAGATGGAATCCCAATTCTTTCATTAAATAACTATAATTAAATTTAATTCTCTCTGGGCCAACATTTTGATATCTGTGAAATGAGTATTTTGGACAAGATTTTTCTATGTAAAATGTTTTCCAGATCGAAGAAACACTTCTGAAGAATTGACTGTCCAGTCAAAAGTTGTACATGCTCTATTAAGGGAAAGGGAAAAAAATGGCCTATAGAAACATTTTCATTCATATTAAAGATGATTAGCAATGGTATTAAAGATGAGTAAATTAAAAAAGACCCCCATAAGGCTTTTGTGTATTTTAAGATGCAAGAACATAGTTTAAATCAGACTCTGGAAGTCACTTTGGTTTCCTCGGTTTTAAAAACATTCTCACATCTCATTAGCCCAAAAATAACCTAGAAAAAAAAATTCCTGTCATTATTCATTAACTTGTTTTCAGTTCAATCGGAAGTCGTGGGGAAATTTGCAGAACAGTGCTTTGTATAATGATTCCGAAATAATAAAGTGGCCAAGTTGAAAAGTCATATGGAATTACTAAGAACTTACGCTTTTGAGGGAGACATTTTACTTTTACATTTATAGCAAGGTTTTTGACTATTGGGAAAAAGTGCAAAAAAAATTTTTGGAGAAGACTTTTTGGAAAAAGATATTTGGATAGCTATTGGCCTTCCTTTTCTTTGAATACACAGGTTTATAGACATATTGGTATTTCACATTGGAGCAGAGGAAGCAACTAGTTATAACCTAGTAAATATTTCACTAAAATACTGGCCAAATACAAAAATTTATAGAATTCCAAATATGATTGCCCCCTGAGTCTTGTCTGTTAATCATTATACTGTTACTGTATTTCCTGACCTGTCCTATGGTTTGAAATTGTTAAAAATTATTTTGTATAGGAAAATATATCTATGCTTATCTCTGCTTTATATTTCCCACTGTTGAAATATAAGTTGAGAAGATTTTGAACTAACATATTTATAAAGTGAATAAAATCCCTACCAATTATCTTACAGATTTTAACAATAGTTAAAATCATTGTGATAAGAACAGAAAAGAATGTTTCTCAAGTACCTCATACTAATAGATAGATATATATATACACACTTCAGGAATAATAATTCCCAAATAATCTTTAATTAATTTCTTATATGAAAGTATACTACTCTAATAGTGGTCTCTCCTCTTAGGATTTCACTTTTACTTTCAGTTTATTTCTGAAAACCCTAAAAAATTTCTTTTTCACAGTTACTAAAATTCAGAATTGCAACCTTTGGTAGGAAGTGACACATTTGAAGAAAAAAACACATATTACACAAGGCAAAAGAGAATGGATGGCTGTATAATTATACAGTCTCTTATAATTTAGATCATTTTGAGAATCTAAATAAATTAGACCAAATTCAACTTTTCATTATATCATGTTCAGGCTTGAAATAGCCAAAACTAAATAGTCTAAGCTTTCTACATTTTGTTTCAAATCTTAATAAAAACTCAGACAGAAATATAATTGATGAAGAAAGTATTCATTATGTGAAAATTCTCCTGAGATTTATTTCACATGTAATTGATGGCAATCTTCTCTGGTTGGCAATTTTAATTGTTTGATAAATGTGCACATTTAAACAATCATAAAATAATTTGTTTCCTGATTGTAAAGCATCTCATGAAAATTCATGACAAATGTTCCTTTTCTGCTTTTTATTTTGGCCATCTAGGGCATCCGAGTTACAAAACAGTGTAGCTTATGACTGTGTGCAGCTGCATGGAGGTTGGGGATACATGTGGGAGTACCCAATTGCAAAGTGAGTATGTCTGCTGTGTTACACTCCTCTGGATGGTGTGAAGAGAAAGGAACATTTCTTTAACCGTCCTTTGTACATTGAGTACAGAGGGAAAGGAGGTACAAAATCTTGGTGTTCTTCATTGACTCTGGAATGTGTTCAAACAGTTAGAAACAGCTTTATGTTATCAGCTCACCAGTAGGATTTTATCATTTTTTTAAAAAAAGTGAAGATGGTGGGGGAGGGTATAACTCAAGTGGTAGAGCTCATGCTTAGCATACACAAGGTCCTGGGTTCAATCCCCAGTACCTCCTCTAAAAATAAATAAATAAATAACCCTAATTACCTCTCCCCTACAAAAACAAAAAGAAAACCAAAAACAAAAGTGAAGATATATGTTAGTACAAATATACTAAATATAAATAAACATAAATATACAGTATATTAAGCTTTAGCTGACTCATTATACAGGATATATATCACTTTTTTTTAGTTGAATAGTATTTTATTACAATTGATTAACCATATTTCAGGTTGTTTCTAATTTTTTACTGTGACAAACAATGCTGAAACAGATACCTTCATACATTTATCTTAGATATATGTATGTATCTTTTTATTACAACAGGACAGAGTCGCAAAAGTAGTATTGCTAGCTCAAAAGTATGCATATTTTAAATTTTAATGCATTTCCAGATTATTTCCTCCAGTTTGTAGCAACTCATACTCAAAAGAACAAATCTGAGAATGACTTAGCCTCCTAAGCTATGAATGTATATTGCCTTTTAAAACTTTGTGCTATTCTAATGGGTAAAAATAGGTTATTATTTGTTTAATTTGCATTGACTATTGATTATTTTATTTTATTTTACTGTAGTAAGAGCACTTAACATGAGATCTATCCTCTTCACAATTTTTTAAGCATACCACGCAGTATTTTAACTATAGGCATAATGTTGCACAGCAGATCTCTAGAACTTACTCGTTTTGCTTAACTGAAACTTTATACCTGTTGATTAGTAACTCCCCACTTCTCCCTCCCCTGTCCCCTGGCAACCACTATTCCTCTTTGATTCTATGAATTTGACTATTTTAGATACCTCATATAGGTGGAATTATATCTTTGTTTTGTTGTAACTGGTTTATTTCACTTAGGAGAATGTCCTCAAGGTTCATCCAGGTTGTGACATACTGCAGAGTTTCCTTCTGTTTAAGGTTAAATAGTATTCCACTATACGTTATACTGCAGTTTATCCACTCATCTATCCATGGATATACAAGTTGTTTCCGCTTCTTGGCTATTATGAATAATACTGCAGTGAACATGTGAGCGCTAATAGCACGTGGAGGTCCTGCTTTCAATTTTTTTGAATAAATACTTAGAAGTGGGATTTCTGGATCATCTGTAGTTCAATTTAATTTTTGGAGGAACTTGATACTGTTTTTCAAAGTGGCTGCTATGCCCCAGTTCTCATTCCCTCCAACAACGTGCCAACATTCCAATTTCTCCACATCCTGGACAACACTTGTCTTTGTTTTTTCTTTTGTTTTCTTAATAGCTATCCTGACAGGTGTGAGATGATAGCTCATTGTGATTCTGATTTCCATTTCCCTGATGATTAGTGACATTGAGCATTTTTCATATACCTATTGGACATTTGTATGTCTTGTTTGGAAATACCACTTTTTTAAACTAAAAAAAAAAAAAAAAAAAAAAGTAGGCATTACAGAAAAATTAACCTGTATGTGAAAAGGATCTAACTTGTCATATCTTACATTTTTTATTATTTACTTTGCTCTAAAAACATATCAAAAGTACTACTTTTTCCTAAATAGATTTTACATTTCCTTCAAATTAAAATAAATGAAATACAATGTTTTTATTGTGTTACATATGAATATTCTTGTTATCGTTTCAGAGCAGTACCAGTTTGTCAGTAGCCAGCATCCTCTTCCATATTTCTTCCTCCATCTCCATAATTTCTCCTTTCCCTCTTCCTATAGTCTTTTGCCTCAGTAATCTCCCCATGGCATTTCTCCTCATCACTCTATAAACATTATTTTTCTTCTTATTTAGCAATATTTTTAGCTTATAAAATTTTCCCAAAGAAGTTTTTGCTGTATAGAGAGAAGTCTAATTTAGTTCTGGATCTAAGAATGAGAATACTATGGGCTTCTAAAACCTTTTTCTAATATTAACCTAAACCGAGTATCTAAAGGGAAAAGTTAGTTATCACACTAGAATTCAAATTTACTTTCAAATTTATAACTTTGGCAAGCATAATTGAAAACATTTGATATGTTTATAGCCCTTAATGAGAAAAATAAACATTTTATTCAAGTTACATTAAGAACAGAAGCTCCAGCATAGATATAATTTACTAATTTTCCATAGCCAATGGGCAGCTGAAAAAGCTTTAATCACAGGGTTATATAATTTATAACTTTTTATAAAAACTCAGCAAGTAGTTTTTTCCTTCAGAATGTAGGCATGAAGTAGCTCAATGATTTCCTTTTCTTTATCAATCCTTGGAGTTGGATTTTGGTGTATCCTTTCAGAACTACTTCAAACAAGCCTTAATCAAAAGCAGATTTATTTTTTTATCTTTGTATAGTCATGAATTCAGAAGTATACACTGAGTTATACTAATAACACAAATTAAATCATTGCTGGAATTTTTCCTGTGTGTTTTCATGTTTTATTCAGAATATTAATCCATCTTATTCACAATGTTCACAATGCTAAGAAAGTAAAATAATAATGGATGGTTATATTTTTCTACTTAACTGTGCTGTTATAACTGCTGCTGGGAATGTAGCCATGTAGTGGCTCAGTGCTTGTTTAATTTAGTTCAGTTTCTAAGAAAGACACATTAAATGAAGAGGAGTCAACAATCTACATGGTCCAAGATTAGAGTGTAGCATAAATCTTGGTCTCTGTTTTCTCACAGGCAATTCCTTCAGGTCAACAGTAAGCAAAAATTCTAGCTTGATGGCTTACGTGAAATCCCTGGTTTCAATTTAAGAGACATATTTCCTTTCAGGAATAATAATCCCCTTCTTGGCCAGCTTGTTGGTTTGACGACTGTATGAACTTTTAAACTGGACTGCCATCTCTCTCCCCAAAGACACAGGGAAGGAATTTTTCATAAGATAACAAGAGAGAGTAGTAGACAATTATCAAAAAAGCTAGTTAGACACATTAGGCCGTATGTGGATGAAGTGTGCAGACTTTGATGTGATAGAAAAAAATCATTCTAATTGTGTTTTTTATATCCTTAGATTAAGCTATATATTGTGTGTGTGTGTTGCTGGGCTCAGATCAAAGAGGTGCTTTTTGCTTTTTTATTTTGTTTCATTTTATTTGTTTTTCGTTTGTCTGTTTGTTTTGAAATAACAAGTCTTAAGCGTAAGAGTTTATTTCGGTCTTACTTAGGAGGCTTGGGCCTGGGGTCAATGAGGCTTAAGTTTTGCCATTTCAAGACTTGTCTGCAGGGGTAGGAAGAGCTGCTTTATCACTGTGTGGTTAAACATTCCTTCTGCTGCCTTTCTCTGTTAATTTTAGTTGATGACTTAATTTAATGAGTAACCTATGAAAGATCTACTGATCTCTGTCAATTACCCACTCCATTGGAACCCTTTTAATGTGAAAAAAATATGTCCAAAAATGTCTAAAAACACTGAGATTGCTGAAGTAGGCTGCAATGCCAAGTAGGTTCTCTAAATGAAAGTGCTGAATTTTGTGGGCAACAATGGCTTCTGTTCAAAAGAAAAAAAAAAAAAATTTGAAAACACAAATGTCTGTAGATTTCAAGTTTCATCAGAAAGTAGGTACTGAGACTCTAAAATTCCTTTGTAATATAGTAAATCAAATCAATAAATATTTACTGAGTGCTTACTATTGGCCAATGACCATGATGAATATGGACAAGGATAAGTCCAGAGTTGGTCATGTTCCTAGAGAGCTGGCACATTTAATTTGTCTCAAAAATTAAAAAAACAAAACAAAACAGATTTTATGCTTTAAAAAAAATACCTTTGAATATGTCTACTAGAAAAATCTGAAGATCAATAACTAATTCTACAATTAGTCAATGAAAATACTGAGATATAATTTAAAAAAAAATACTTGCCAAAGTTGCAGAATACCTGCCTTTTTATTCCAGGCTGCCAATGATCTGTTATGTAAGCATTAAAATAGCAATCATTACTTGGTATATGCTTTAACTTTTCTGCACTCAGTTCCTTTACCTGCAAGATGGTAATAATATTTATCCTCCCTGATTCCAAAGCTGAGAGAATAAAATGAGATAAGAAAAGGTAAAAACACCTACACAGTGTTATGGTTGCTGTCATCACTACTGAAAGTGAATTCCTTCTTGTTTTTTTCTGGCAGTGTACTCACCCACTCAGTATTTTAACCTCATACATTATTGGAGTAACTATTAACCATTTCCAGAAAAAAGTTACCTATTAACTTTGTGAAATAATATTTTTTGAAGCATCAATTTATACTCCTGCTGGCAGCAGTGGTGGCAGAAATCTAAAGGATATCAGAAAATATGTACTTTCTTTTTTCTTGTTTTCTATAAAACCAGTAGATTTCAACTTTTGGGGGGAAACATTAAAGGTAACAGGAAAATTAAGACATTCCATCCCTTTCTAAATCTAAACTAGCCCTTTTTAGAATGCTGTTATGTGTGCTGAATTTTACAAAATTAAATTAAAAGAAACAAATGCTGTTTTGAATTTGTAATCTCTTCAAGCGAACTAAAACAAAGCTATACAGATGATCAATATCTTAATAGAATTTTATAATTCCAATCTAGGATGCATGCCATACTGAAAAAAAGTAATTTAGGAAGAACTTTTATTGTTTGGATTTCATTAAATGAATACTTTCATTAATAATTATCTGGTGAGAAAAATTTGTAATTTCTAATATCTTTTGTTTATTCATTCAATCATCTTCAGAGCTTATGTGGATGCCCGAGTTCAGCCAATCTATGGTGGTACCAATGAAATAATGAAGGAGCTGATTGCAAGAGAGATCGTCTTTGACAAGTAGACATCTGCCCGCATCCTGGAATCCTATTACAACTAATCTGGTTTTAAATCTACTCAAGATAAAATACAGCTTGGAAAGGGAGGGAACACTAAACATGTTTTGATATGCTCTATAGAGAAAGAACTCAAATGAAAATATACGATTAACACAGTGGGAGGAGAATTTAAAGATTCTAAAATTTTCCAATATAAAGTTTAACTTTGAATTTTTTTATATAGCTAAAAGGCAAAGATTTTTCTAATTCTGAAAACCTTAGTGTTTCATTTATCCCTAAAATTCTGAAGAGTATATTTGCCTAGATCTTTGAAATTGAGGGAGACATAATTTTGTTATTATACTATAAAACAATAATATTCACAGCATGTTGACTTTGAAAGGGAAACATAAATGTAATTTACAATGCAAAATAAATTTAGCTATCTTCGTTCCAAATTCCCCAGAACGCCCAGAACGCCGGTTTCTACCACACTACCCTAAGCCTCTTTTTAAACAATGGAACACTTTCTTCAAACCAAAGCTTATGCAGAGTCCTTGTGAAATCCTCACATATGAAGAGCTGCTCTGGTTGAACAGGAAGCTTTCCTACCTTACAGCCTTGGAACCACTGAGACTCAGCTAAGCATTTGCTTAATCCTGACTAGAGAATGCTGTTGGTTCTCTCGACCACTGACACCTGGCCTTTCAACAGATTTCCATCCCAGTTTAATTTCTAGGAGAACACATAGTAACCCATCATCTTTTGGTTTAGTTTAGTTTGTATTTTATAGGTATCAAAACAGTGACTTTTACTTTGGAGAAGAGTAAATTTTTTAATTAATTTAACAAATTTATAGTTTATGTCTTCTATAAACCAGGCTGTTAAAAATATGATGGAAAATATGATTTAAAAACTGGTAAGATCCCTGCTAGTAAGTGAAGAAACAAATTGTAAGAAGGTAAGGAGTAAATAAAATAATTTCAAATCATGACAAGGGCAGTAAGCATTTAAAATAAGAAAGTGAGGAAATGATACTTGACTTGCAACTTTCCAGTAATTATCATCCACCCAAAAAACCACTGATTTGTAAACTGCTAGCATCATTTTAGTACTTGTTTTTCTTTGTGTATATTGGTGAGATGGTGAATGAAGTAGTTTTTAAATGGAAATAAATAGATGTATTCTTGTTCAACTTAGAAATCCTAAAAATTTTATTAGTGTTGTGTGTATGAAACATTGTTTTTAAATGCAATCATTACAACTGGGTAGAGCAGAGAGAAGAGAAAATACTTTGATACCATTCTATCGTGGCCTTACTTACCTACCTTTGATTTGCTCTTGGACAGAAGTTTGTATGATTGCCAATTGAGTTCTTGCTCATTAAATACCATGCAAATAGGTTAAAATAAATTCTTAATAGATATTACTGTATTTGTTGCTGCTTTCACCTCACTCCTACTACCAGGAAACAATAGAGAATTCGACAGAACAATCCCCCACTCCCACCTCCAGCCCCTTTTCCAATCTTAAAGGAAACTAGATTTTAGAAATACATCTGTAGGATAAAAAGTAATTTACATGGTGGGACACGCCTACCACATAGAGGTGGACAGACCTAGAGTTGAGTGATGACTACTGTACAGCAGCCATTGGACCTTGGGCAAATTATTTAAGTTCTCAGGATGCTTTCAGGTGCAGATGACAAAGAAACCCACTTCGCCTAAGCAAACACTTGAGTGTGCTAGCTGAAAAGGATTGTGGAATAGCTCATATGATCTAAAGAACTATGGGAACTCGAATCTTAAGGGCCTAGATTCTGGGGTTTAGAACTGCTGGCACTTAACACTACATCTGCTTATTTCTACTTTTCATTGCAATTTGGCCTAATGGACGCTGCAGGGAAATTTCATTACAGGGCCTGTAAAAATGACCTTGGGCTGCTTCAGGCCTACATCCTTCAGCACAATGTCATTATAAGGTGGGGGGAAAGGTGCACTGTGATTGACAATCCCATCAGGAACACACAAACTACAGGAAGCCGTTCCTGAAGCAGAGAGAGTGATACTATCAGAAGAGAGGGAATGGAGTTCTGCTAGGCAGACCTCAGTCACACTCACGCACACACATGCTCACAGTTATTACAGTCCATGCGACCTAGGAATAGGTCCTTGTAATTTTTATGTATCAGAAAGTGAAATGATTTCTAAGGTAGGGTATTTTCTTGGAATGATATCTGGGATGTTTTCTATCTTCTAAGCTGGTTGTTTATCTTGCAAACTCCAGTCGTCTTTTGTACTCCTCAAAAAAAGCAAGTGCCGTATGATGAGCTTAAAGCAGAAAACAAAACAGGGAATTCAGAATGTGTTCCTTAACCTCTTACTTACTTTTCATTTCTTAACTAGCTAATCTTCATGTTTTGCTTGTGTGGCTTTGATTATTGTTCCCTAGGGAGGCAATTTATCCTCTGTATCTCATGCAGGGCTAAGTGATCGAGAAATGATAAATAATAATAATGTGCAAAAAGAACAGACTGGACCAACACAGCAAGAAAGCCACACTGTGTAAATAATTAATGAGAATCAAAAAGCCTGAGTAATTTTGGCTTTTGGCTGAGATTTATAGAATCATAATTGTTGCCTTAAAATTATTTTTGCCCTTTATTTCTTTGATGGTATCGTTGAAAATGACAATATAGAAAAGAAGCTGTTTAGATTTGCTGTTTTAAAATGTAACTGCCAACCTTGACTAATCTAGTAATTTTAGTAGTTTATTGCTCAAGATATAAGATTTCTAGGAGTCTGAGTTTTTTCTTATGTCAGTATTATTTTTGGCACACACAGCATTTATTTATTTGGAGTCATTGGAAAGATTTGACATTGAGATGGAAGCCAACTGTAGGCCTGTCATATCTACTGCTTTATAATCAGTGTTGACAAGAAGCTCTGCCCTATTTTTGAAGTCTCATTTTCATGAGAAATTTTAAGAAAAGATTACAGAAAAATTCAAACACATTCAAAAATAGTGAAGATAGTGTAATGAACCTCTGGCTTCAACATTTTGCCAATGTATATCCCCCGCTTTTTTTTCTCAATAATTTTGAAGCAAACCCCAGACTTAGTCTTATTTCACACACATGTCTTTCAGAATATGAATCTGACTGTGAAGTTGTTTCACATAACCACAAGGCCATTATCATCATTTAAAACCTTAAATTTAATTTAGTTCCTAACTAACATTAAAGTTTTCTTAGCTGTATCAAGAATGAATTTTGTAGTTGCTTTGTTCAAATCAGATCCAAACAAGGTCTATAAATTGCATTTTTTTGTATTATCTCCCCGCATCTCTTATTTTATAACAATCCTCCCTTTTCTCTTTTTCCTTCTGTCTTTTTAAAATTTTATTTTTAATTAACATACAGCAAATTTGCTTGTTTTTGGTATACATACGGTAAAATTGCTTTTTTGGTTCTCCAAATTTTAACATGTATATAGACATGAACCACCACCACCAAAATCAGGATACAGAACAGTTTCATGACCCCAAAAAACTACCTCATGCCTTTTATAGTCACATCATTTCTGTACTTCTAAACCCTGGCAACCACTGATCTGTTCTCTGTTATATTTTTGTCATTTTGAGACTGTCATATAAATCATACAGTATGTAACCTTTTAAGAATGGATTCTTTCTCTTAGTTTCATTCATGTTGTGTAAATTAATAGCTCCATCCTTTTTCAGTGCTAAATAGTAGCCCATTGTAAGGGTAAACTACAGTTTATTTATTCATTCACCTGCTTAAGGACATTCTGATTGCTGAGATTAAATACCCAGGCAAGGAATTGTTGGGTCATAAAGGTATACGTATGTTTAACGTTATAAGAAACTGCCGAGCTGTTTTTCCAGAATGCCTGTGCCATTTTGCCTTCTCACTAGCTATGAGAGTTCCAATAGTTCTGCATCTTCTCTAGTACTTGTTTTTTGTTTTGTTTTGTTTTGTTGTTTTAGCCATTCGAATAGGTATGTAGTCGTATCTCGTGGCTTTAATTTGCGTTTCCCTAATGTCTAATGATACTGAACAGCTTTTTGTGTGATTATTTGCCTTCCATATATCTTCTCTGGTGAATTGTCTGTTCAGATCTTTTGCTCGTTTTTTAGTTGGATTGCTTGTTTTCTTAATATTGAGCTTTGATGCTTCTTTATATATTCTGATACTGTCGAGCAGAAGGCAAATCCAGCCAGTAAAGAAACAATGAGCCCTTTTTAGACTCAGTTTTCTGTCTTTTTTTCCCTTATGTAGAGAATGCAAAGATGAATAGCCAAAGGTGCCAGCCCTCTATGGTCTTTGCACAGGATGACACAAACAAAAGAGGCCAGGTGACTGCAACAAGAAGGATGGGTCACTTGCTGAGGATTCCATTCCATGATGCTTGCAAATCAGTTTTATAACTGCAGTTTTGCCCTAAGGATGAGGAGGCAGAAAGCCTCATTCCCCACCGGAACCTGGAAACAATGAGAAACTGTCTAATGCCAGCTTCCTGGGTAGACAGGGAAGTGAGTGAGAAACAGCACTGTTGCAGCAGCTCACACATCTCCTATGCTCTCCTGTTCCAGGAGGGCCACAAGGCATTCTGTCAAGATCCAGCTGCTGTTCAACCCTTGCCTGTGTGGCCTGTTTGAAAATATGCAAGGTGTTTGGGCTCTGGCTGTTTCCCTTGAGATACAAGTCTTTTCTCAGATATGTGATTTGTAAATACCATCTCCCTATCTGTGGCTACTTCTTTCATTCTTTCAACAGTGAGTTTCATAGAGCACGTTTCTAATTTTGATGGCTTCCAATTTATCAATTTTTAATTTTATAGATCATGCATTTGGTATCATATCTAAGAACTCTTTGCTCAAACTCAAGTCCTGAAGTTTTTCTCCTATGTTTTCTTTTTTTTTTTTCTTTGCCAGTGTTTTGGATGTTGTCCATTCTATTTCCTATGTTTTCTTTTAAGAATCTTACATTTTATGTTGTTGATTTAGATCTATGTTCCATTTAGTAATTCTTTTTTAAAATCGGGTGACATTTATGTTGAAGTGCATTTTTTTTTTTGCATACAGATGTATAGATGTCTAATTCTTTCAATAACACTTGTTGAAAAGAGTATTTTTTTTCATTGAATTGTCTTTGTACTTTTGTCAAAAATCAATTGACCAAATTTGTGTGGATCTATTTTCCGACTGTGTTCTGTTGCATTTATCTGTGTATCTTCTCCTTCGTCTTAGTTACAGTAGCTTTATAGAAAGTTTTAAAATCAGATAATGGGATCCCTCTAACAGTATTCTTCTTTTTCAAAATCATTTTGGCCATTCTAATTTCTTTAGCTTTACATGCGAATTTTTGAATCAACTTATCTATATCTACCAAAAAAAATCCTGCTGGGGTTTTGATTGGGATTACAGTAAATCTATAAATTTGGAGGAATTGCCATTTTTACAATGCTGAATCCTGCAATCCATCAATGAGAATGTCTCAGTTTATTTAGATCTTTGACTTATTTCTTCAATATTTTGTAGTTTTCAACTTAGAGATCCTGTATGTTTTGTTACATTTATAATTAAGTATTTCATTTTGGGGGGCAGGTACTATAAATTATATTGATGTTTAATTCTGGTTTACAATTATTTATTGTCAACATAATTGATTATTGTTTGTTGACCTTGTATCCTATTATCTAAACTCACTTGTAAATTCTAGGAGTCTTTTTGTAGATGCTTTTGGATTTTCTACATGGACAATAATACCATCCATGAATAGGGAAAGTTCTGTTTCTTTTTAACCCATTTACCTTTCATTTATTTTTACTTCTTTTAGTCTTCCTAACTTCATCCTTCTTCCCTCCTTCCCTCCCTTCCTAACTCCCTTCCTCATTCCCTCCCTTTCTCCATTTCTTTCTTTCTTTCTCTCTTTCTTCCTTCCTTCCTTTCTTTGTCTCTTATTGTATTTACAAGGATTGCCACTACAATGTTGAGTAGGAATGATGAGAATGGACATCCTTGTTTGTTTCTGATCTTAAAGGGAAAATTTTCAGGCTTTCACATTAAATATGATTTTTAAGTAGATTTTTAGTAGATGCCCTTGATTAGATTGAAGAAATTCCATTCTATTCCTAATTGAGATGAGAGTTTTTATCATTCGTGGATATTGAATTCTGTCAGATGGTTTCTACATTAATTGATATGATCATGTGTTTTTTTTCTTTTTTGAATTATTAATATAGTGAATTACATTGGTTGCATTTTGAATATTGAAACAACCTTGCATTCCTGGATAAACCCTGATTGGTCATTACATGTTCTAATTTTTACTTATTACTTGGCTCTATTTAATATAGTTTATTGGGAATTTTTCTCATCAACTTTATAAGGGATATTTGCCTGCAGTTTTCTTTTCTTGCACTGTGTTTGCCTGGTTTTGTTATCATGGTAACACTGACCTCATAAAATAAGTCAGGAATTATTACTTCCTTTTTCCTCTATGCCATTGATTTCTTGCACAAAAACTGGTCATGTATTTTGTAGAATATCCACCATTATTTATTTGACTGATTGATTTCTCATGGTGATTTCTAATTTAATCCTCTATTTCCTATGTTTCCTGTAAACTGATAGAGCTTGATTACATTCAGGCTTAATTCTTTTGCCCTGGAAACTTAATGAGCAATGCTGTGAAATTCTGTTGCATCACACCATGAGACATAATGTCTCGTCATCTCACTTTTAGACATCCTAAGATTGATCAGTGAATTCAGACAGTATTAGTCTGATATCTCCATAAAATTCCCTATCAACATTTATCTAATGGTTTAAAAATCCATTGATAGTTATTTACAAGATCTATTATTTAACTAGGAGTTGTAAAAGATGGTTGTCTAATTTTCTAACTCCTTTGCAATCATTAACTTTCTTAAAAAAGAACTATAATTCATTTTTGATTAGTCTGTGTGTCTGCTTGGTACTCTAGGAATCAGAAGGAGAGACACAGTTAGAAGTGCAAGAAGTTTGTTGAGAGGTAACACTTGCCAAAGATGGACAGAGAAGGAAGTCATATTGGCCACGGAAAAGAAAACCCTAGACCATAAAGCAGATCTGACGAAATCTTGCCCAATTCAGTGAGGAGCTCTGGAGTAAAGACTGCCCATTAGAGGAGCCCCACCTTCGGCAGAAACAGTTAGCTCCTAGTTCTTCTGCTCTGCTCAGTCATTGTCCAAGGACTGCTGGGGAAGGGGGTGGTCTCAGTTCGAAAGCTAATGTGGATCCTAAAGGTACTAACAGCTGGAGACTCAATTAACTGTATTCCTTGCAACAAAATGGCGAGTTCTTAAAGGGAGATCTAGGAGTTGCACCTACATGGCTGCTACGTCCTGACACAGAATTTGTAAATAAAAGGCAGAATAAATTCTTGATTTTTTTTTCCTTTTATTGATTTTTAAAGTAATGAATGGGTGCCCTAAGAATTTCCAATGGTAGTGATTTTTTTTAATACAAATAAGAATTCATGGATTTTGGAAATGTTGATGTATTTTAATTAATTACAGTCATTCTTTTTGGTGCCTAAATTGTTTCACCTTAGGCCAGTAAGAGTTCCTTCAAGTTTGTTCTTATTTTTTTTTAAATTTTTATTATGGAAAATGTCAAATACATACAAAAGTATAGAGACTCATATAATGAACCACTACGTATACATCACCCAGCTTTGATAACAATCAACTCATGACCAATCTTCAGTCATCTGTATCCTTATATATCCTCTACTCTCATAGATTATTTTAACACAAACACCTGACATAGTGTAATCCCGAATCATTTTGACATGGCATGTTTTTTATGATAGTGTCCTTGGTCTGTAGCATACCAAAAATTTTCATACCCATCCTGTACAGTTCCTGCCCTAGAGTTAAAATCTACCATTTTTCCAAAGATCCCTAGTTTATTTTTGTGGAATTTTTCTAGTTTCAAGCTACTACCAAATTTATTTATTTTTAATACGTTTATTTTACATTGTTTCATAAAATCCCTCTTGAAATTATTTTGATGACTAAAAATTGTACTTTTTATTCAGCCTTTTTTCTTAAATCTAAACTCACTGGAAGTTTATCTTACGATATCCCAAGCGAATTTATGTTCCGTTTTACAGTAGAAAGCTATATTAGATAGAATGTATTCTGTTGCAAGAAACAAAATTCAAATCAAATTTGGCTTAAAAAAATGAAGAAAAGGCTCACAAAACTAGAAAGCTTAGAGACAGGGCTGACTCAAAGCTGGTTGACTGAGTAGCTTAGTTTTTCACTAAAGACCTACTGTACCAGTTTCTCTCCATCTGTATGTTCTGTCAATTATAATGTAGGCCTAATTTTGAAACTAGCTCCTCTAATGATCATGGGATGGACTTTTTGTTCATAACTAGAATGAGAGAATGCACTTCTGCCCAGCATTTTGGGCGTAAGAGCTGAAATCCACTCTCAAGTGGCTAGTTACAGTCACACGCTCACCTCTGAACCTATGATTGTGCCAAGGGAAATGGAATGCCTTAACTGGTTTGAGCCAATCTAGGCCCACTTTGGGACACAGTGGTAGGAGCAGATTCACAGATTCACTCAAAGCACATGATCTGGGTGGACGGCAGCACACCAGTATGAAAACAGGAAAATGTTAGGAAAGGGAAATTGTGGAATAGAAACCAAACAGGCAACTAGCAAATACCTACTATAATACAACTACAAACTAAATCTTCTACCATGAACCTGCTAAACCCACCCCCTCTATTCCCCTCACTCTAGGCATAAGAAACTGCTGATCTGCTTTCTTTCTGTCATTATGGGTTAAATTGGTCTTTTGTAGAGCTTTATGTAAATATAATCATACAGTATTTACTCTGTTTTGTGTCTGGCTTCTTTCACTGGGCACACTGAGACTCATCTGTGTTGTCCTATGTACCAATAGATTGTTTCTCTTTTTTTAAATAGACTTCTTCTTTATTTCTTTTCTTTTTCTTTTCTTTTTTTTTAATGGAGATACTGGGGATTGAACCCAGGACCTTGTGCATGCTAAGCATGTGCTCTAACACTGAGCTAAACCCCTCCTCCATTTTTTGTTTTATTTTTATTGCTGAGTAGCATTCCATTATATGGATGTACCACAATTTGGTTTTTCACAATATGATGGATCTTGAGTTGTTTCCAGTTTGGGGCCATTGTGAATAAAGGTGCTGTGGATATTTGTATACACAGGGAGTCATTTTCAATTCCCCTAAATTCATGTCTCAGTCCTGACTACTCCTGTATTCTGTCCTCATTCTAAGAATCCTATAGCTCTTGTTTCATACCCTCTACCTTTTGTCTGCTTGTCTGTTGATACTGGCTAGTTAAAGCTAAATCTGTCCTGAGTAGGAAATGTCACTTTTAGCCTTGCTGCTGCTTCTATCCCACTTTCTAAACATAATTATAAAAAGAAAGAATTAAATATACTAGAATTTGACAGTGGAGGACAGTTGCCTTGGGCATAGAAATATAGAGGAGTAACTAGTTCAGGTGTCCAAACTAGTTTTCTATTCTATGAGAGGTAGTGGGGAACAGACTCTGGCTTTCAAGCCAGGCACGCCTGTCTTTCCAATCCCATATTGGCCCTTTTTCAATATGAGAATCTGGATATATTACATTATTTAACCTTATTGAGGTTCTTTTTCTTTTTTCACCTGGAAAATGAATATAACACTCATTTTGCAGAATGTGAGAATTAAATGCATGTATTCATTCAACAAATATGTGTTGAAAACCTACACGTGTCAGGCCCTGTTCTGGACTCTGGGGATGTAGCAGTAAGCCAAACAGCAAAAGTGCCTGACCTCAGGGAGCTTTCATTCTACCTAGAAAGACAAGACAACAAAAAGAAAATAATTCAAATCTATGTTCAATTAGGTAGTCGTAAGTGCCATGGAGGAAAACAGAGCAGGCAAGGGGGATAGAAAAGGCTATACTTGTAACCCCTCCTTGGCTGAGAGCTGCTTGAGACTGGGTAGGATCTTTCTCCAGTATCACTAGCATTTATCATAATATCAGCTATATATTAAGTGTTACAGACATGTTCCCTGAATGAAAAGAGTGACCAAATAAGAACTTGTGTTGAGGAGAGTTTATCTCATGAAATCATTGTAATACTGCTTACCTGGATGCTTTTTTTTACGTGCTTCCAGATACGCAATAATTATGTCAGCAAGAATGGTGTCCTTCCCTTCTCCTTGGTCTTGCTAGTTCTGTAAGTTTCCTAGCCACTGTTATTTATTTTTTTTCTTGGAAATCAGAATGCTTTTAACATATCTTCTGAATAATAATGTATCTTTGATTTTAAAAAAATTAACTACATGCATTTTTCAGGCTTTTGCTGAATGAGAAATACAGAAAGCAATTTGGCAAATGGTTCTGTAGGTAGGTCAAATTTTCTGTTAAGGAGCTTTGGTTTTCTACAGTTTCTGGAAAACTGGCATGCACATGCTACAAATATTAAAATCATGCTTTAGAATAGTATTTGGTCTCAAGGGACAATGTGCTTAATATGTGGTTAAATGGGTTAAAAACATACAGTATGCAGTGACATATGTATGTACAAAATACAGCAGGCCTTACACATTGTGATTTTCTTCATGCTTTTCTACACTTTTACATCAAATTTGTATTATTAATTATTTCCTATTCCTATTATTTTTAAAGTATCATAAACTGAATATGAAAGAAAGATTTTATTCGTGTAATGGCTTGATTGAAATATTTATCTAAGGTTTGCAAATGTGGCAGACTGCAGACTGACTATAAAAACTAACCTAGAGCACTGGAAACATCCTACCTCCTAGGATTGTTTAAGGAAAAAATTAAACAATGTATATAAAAATGCCTTCTGAATTATTACTTGTATAATTACAAAGCTCAATGCCTATATCATCTGCTGTAAATTCAGGACAGGAACTTTGTTTTCTGCTATATCTCCAGTACCCATCTCAAAATATGTGTTCAATAAACATTTTGTAACTATATGAATATTTTGTTTTGGTAATTGATACTTATTTCATAGGAGAAAACTGTATCTTCAAGTGATTTGGTGGCGCTATAATTCCTTCAGATTTAAGTGTGAGTTTCTGTTATTCGAAATTTACTCAATCTAGTAATGACAATGCACTTTTCTAGCCCAATAATGACTCACACCACCTCTACTCAAACTCAAAAATACTATCTCCTGAACTATTGATGACTTCCTTCTCTTTTGAAAGTCCTTTAAAATACCCAGCACAAATAAAAAATACTTCTTTGAACTATCAAAACACAACATTTGACTTCTCAGACTGTGCATTTAAAATAACTTTTTAATGTCTTACCATTTTTATATTTCTGTCCCCAGGGACAGGGCAATTCTTTGACTACAGTAAATATCCAATAGAGATTTGCTGATTTAATTATCATCACAACACATCATTTATTTAGAATTTTATATTCCAATGATGTAAATCGATTTCCCGGCACATTTCCCTTACCCCATACGAAGGTGCAATTATTGATTGTTTGGAGCAATTTTTTAAAAAGTATTCTCTTCTATAAATGCAGCTTGTCATAAAAATCACTGTAGTAACGTCACCATCTACTTAAAAAAAATAGGAACAAGCCGGTTATTTTCCAATTCCAATCATTTGTGTCATGTCTTATGCTTTGTTACAACCCCAATTCCTTGGATTCCACTCCCACCGCCAAGATCTTATCCTATTAATAAGGTAGAAATAATAGCAATTGTCTTTCTGGATTCAAAATTTTAGTGAGCTTCATTCCCTAAATCATTCCATGTGTAAATTAGGTGCTTAAAAAAGCCTGTAATCTATCTACAGCCTGTAAGGAGCTATATTTAGTGCTCAGTTATTAAAAACAAAAAACAAAAAAACACAGAACTTGAGTGCGTGGCTGGGGAAATGCATGAGTGTAGTTTAGCAGTGAGTGGAGCGCTTGGCCAGGTGCAAGACTCTCAGAGATGTTATGTGTCCCTGGCCAACCATCTCCGCACTAAACTCCGTTAATTTATTTGACTGCGCTACTGTAGAACAGAGTTAACTCCAACGCCACTCAAACCAGCTTTATAGATTTCAAAATGCTTGACCGCTCCTAATTTTTACCATGAAACGACCCAGCCAGATACAAGGCAGCTTTGCTACCCTCTTTCGGGGCCTCTTGGGGATCGCACAGAATTAATTGTAACTTTGTATTTGAGCGCAGAACCCAAATAAGTGCAAACGCAGAGACACGTATGGACTTGGCAACAGTGACAAAGCTTTGTTAAAACTTGCCCCTCCAGCGGGGGGGAAATGGTCTGGCCGCCAGGAGCCGACGCAGGCGGCAGGGCGAAAAAGCAGCCTGACTTTCCTCTCGCTTTGTTTTTCCTGTCACGGTGGTGCAGAAATAGCAAAGCGGGGGCGGGAAGTCGCCTGGTCATATTTGGGTGGGGGGGCTGTGTGTGCGTGTGTTTCCCGGCTGGCACAGGGAAGAGGTAAGGAAGAAGCGGGAGCCGCGAGGAACTCGCCCCAAGGGAGCGGCCGCGCCTCTGCCGCAGGGTTCGGGCTCCGCGCTCCAGCCACTTCCAGAACGCTCGGAGCCGCTTCTGCAGGCCCCGCCCCCTGCCGGGGTTTCCCCGCCACCCGCGCTCATTTGCATGGCGCTGCCCCTCCCCCGCTGCCATTGGCCGGCGCCGCGCCCCGCCCACTGCCCCTCCACCGCGGCAAGGTTCCGTCGCCCGAGCCGCCCGGAGCTGCGGGCAGCGGGCAGACTGTTAAACCGCGGCGGCGGCGGCGGCCGGGGCGGGAGCGGGACGCGCTCTGGAGACGAGTCAGCGGCGCCCCGGGTTGGGGGAGGCGGGCGGGCAGCTAGAGATCACTTCAGCAGCCCCCACCACGGCCGGACCGAAGGTGCGGCGGCGGAGGGGAGCCAGGGCGCCCCAGCAGGCGAGTGGCCGGCGTCTCAGCGGCGGGATGAGGGGGGTGGGTCTCCTCTGCCGGGGACGGCAGCAGCGCGGGGAGGGGAAGCGGAGAAGACCGCCGGGTGGACTTGCGGGCCAGGCGACCGACCGGCAGCCCCTTCGCCCCCCGAATCCTCTGGGCTGTTGGACTATGGGTCTCGGCACAGGGTCTCGCTCTAGGGCAGGGGTCGGACCGCAGCCAAATTTAAACGGCTAAACCTAACAGCTTTGGCAGAAGCGGAGGGGAGGGGAGGGAAGAGGTGGAGGGAGGGGTAGGGGCGGCCCCAGGCGCGGTCACGTGGGTTAGGGGCGTGGCTTGGCGGCTCTCCCTTTTGTTTTGGCTGGCGCGTGCGCAGATGGCGGAACACGTGGTCGCCTGGACCCGCCCCTTGCTTCGGCGGCCGCGCCTCGCCGGGTGCGGTTGTGGTGAAGGCTGTTCTGGGGCATCTTTGAGGCGGAGCCGTTTGCGTTAGATGTGACCCTCGCTTTTATTTATTTTCCATTTATTTCAAGCAGACGTTGATTTGCCTTTAGAATTACGTGGGATAAAGAGGAATCTAGAGAACTATTGATCAGTGGTGTTTCCAAGTTTGTGTCGCTTCTCTTTGCTGAAGGGATGGATGTTGCTGGAAAATTTGAGAATACGTGGTGTTTGGTAGCAAGAAATACATGACTACGTTCTGGTTATTAAAGAAACGACTGGAAGGAAGAGGCTAGCTTTACAGCCAAGAGGGAAGGCACTGGTTGGACCTTTGTGTGATGTTTTCTTATTCCGAGAGAATTAGTGTTTGGTTCGTTCCCAGCTCACCCCGGGCAGATCCACTCCTCCCTTCCCCTCCTTTCTCCTCCCTTCCCCTCCCTTCAGCGGTCGGGGTTGGGTGGGGGGATTGATTTTTTTTTTTTTTTTAAATGTGGGAAGCACATTACTTTTTGATTCCTCGAACATTAGTCAGCTGGCAAGATTTAAGAGGATAGCTTCCTTCGTTTTTCCTTAACCAGTTTGCTTAACTTCGTGCTCAGTTTGGGTCAGTAGGAATGTTTTTAAAATACAGAATGGGGCAGGTTTGTTAGCAACAATCTAAGTGAGCCCAATACTGCGGACAAAACCGGCAGTGTTTTCGACTAGGAAAAAGTGGCTCTAAAAATAATTCAACATAAGAAAAACCTGGTGTTCTGGAATGTAGATTGCTTGAGAAAGAGGCTTAGCAGTGAGTGATCTCGGCTGTTTCCAATTCTTACTAGCTGTTTCTTTGGGCAAGTTACAACCTTTCCGATCCCAATCTGTTTCCTCTTGTAAATAGTTTCATAACACTGTCTCTGCTTTGAGAGGTTGTTATGAGAATCAAATACCTTGTGTTAGTAAGAGTGATTTATAATCTTTACCAACAAATACAGAAATTGCCGGGTAGTACAGTTTTATAACAAAAGTCTATTTTTTTAAAGCCAGCATACTTGAAGAATATAATAAACGAATGGATCATGATGTAGGATATATTTGAGTATCTTCAAAATCTGTTACAACTTATTGTCTTTAATTTTCCGTCATTTTCCACCTGCTTTAGTCAGAGCAGTGTCAAGGTCGCTACCATTTCCTCATAGTTTTAATGTAGATAGATTATCATTCTCTTACCCAGCCCTTCTGGGTTAATTTTTTACATGAAATTTTTCTTAATCCAGGCCACTTCTTTCACACTGACTTTTTACATTTACTTTGTGTGCGTAATATGTGCCTTTTCAAATAACAATTGCTTATTTTGTTAAATAATCTTATTTATTACAAAATGATTGGGAAAATGAAGACAAGTGCAAATAAGAACAATACAAATAATTTGTATTTCTATTTTCCTGTGCATATTTGTGTATTTTACCTTAAACTGTTACCATGCAGTGTTTTAACTTTACCTTGTAAACATTCCCATGTCACTAGTATTTGAAAAAATTATTTTTGGCAACTTAATGTTATATCATGTAACTATCATATTTAAAATTTTTCCTATTGGCAATGTTTGGGATATTTCTAATGTTTTGCTGATACAGATTGCACTACAGACAATAACATTTTACATAAATCTTTGGAAAAATTTTCCCCTAGATTTTTAAAAAAGGAATTATTACTAGGTAGAAGAGTGTGTGTGTGTGTGTGTGTGTGTGTGTGTGTGTGTGTCTTTGTGTTTTAAGGCTCTTGTAAATCACCAAATTACCTTCCAGAATTAGTTTTAATACTCATCTACTGTATGAGCATGCCTCACATTATATCTTTAATTTATCTGGTGTTAGCAATAAAACAAAAAACCTTGCTTTAACTTGCATTAAAATTTTTTTTCACATATATCTGTGATGTATCTTTTATTTTTTTATAAGCTGCTCAAGGGAGAGTATATTTTGTATTTGATGTGCTGCAAATCACATAGTGGGTGCTCAGTAAGTATTTGCTAGTTGGCTGTAATATTTGTCTTTTTGACCTCTGAAAGGTCAGGAAATTTTGTCTTACACAATTTAGGAGTGCATTGTTGGCAATACACCATTATTGTTTGCTTCATTACTTTGAGTACTTCTCCATTCAGGTGGGGCCTTACTGGTATTATCACAGTTGTCTGCTGAAAGGTCCAATAACTTCCAGTTGTCTAACTGCTGCATTATCCAAGAACTCCACCAGTTTTGATTCCATTTATCATTATCACTTAAGACTATTTCATTTCCTTTGTTCATTCATCTACTGTAGAATTCATTTACAAATTTTATTTTGGTGGTTCTAGACTCACTTGTAGCCTTTTCTGTGTTTAAAGAAAAAAAGTCTACTGTAAAGTTCCTTTGTTTCACTATTAAAATTGTTTTTGATAGCACAGCTATTAATTGCTTATAACATCTTTTACTGCCTTTAACCTACCACCTAAACCTTATATTGTCATATGTAATTTTTGTTTGTTCAGTTATTAATCTTACTAATCTCTATTCCTGTCCTTTTACATTTGTCCATCCAGTATTAGTTGTTGAAGGAGGCGGAAAGCTGTTTTTTTCAGGTTTAGAATTGTGTGTAGGAGACAGCAGGGTACGAGACTGCTTGCAACTGAAGTGACAGCTAAAAGGGAATTAGCAACCAGTTTACTGACTTTAAAACATATCTATTATATCTCTATCCTTAAAGTCCTTACTGCATTAGAGTACTGACATGGAATACTGTAGATAATGATGACCCTGAGTCATCAGTACAATTTTGTGTAACTTTCAGTATGTTTGATATAAAAAGGCAAGGAAGGTATATTCATTTCCAAAAGATTTCTGTTTTTTTCCGTTTTAATGTCCTGAAGAGGTTTCACTGAACTGTGCTCCTTATTCCATATGAGATAAGTAAACAACCAGCAAATAGTGATAAAAATGGTAATGTACTTGCCTGTAGATAGTCTGTAATGAAAATCTGAAGACAATTCATAATGAAAGTTTTTAATGCTTGATGATATTTTTAGGTTTTTAGAAACACTTTATTTCTGTATGGATATGACAACTCTCAAGTATTGCAGAATTGGGAGAAAGTGCATTCATTTATAATGTTGAGGCTTTGTTAATATTTCTAATGAACTTTTAATTTATTGTTTATTTCCAATCCTGTAAGACCAAGAATTCGCATATTGTTTAAAGCAATTAAATTTTTTTTTAACTTGGTAGTAGATCATTAATCAGAGTTTAGCTACATGAAATTAAATTGGAGCCAAAATGTATAGACTGAGCAAACGTGATAGTGCACTTTTAAATGTAAATTTCTGGATCTAAGTTGATGTACACAGAGAAAAAATGACTTCATTTATATTCCTATGAGTCATGCATTTATAACTGAATAGTTATAATTCTGCTTGAAGTTTGAAGTATGATCTGTTTGATGTGTTATGTGGCCACCCAAGTGGCTTTATCTTTAATTAAATTCCTTTAGTCTTCAAAGAGAATTCCTTTTTAGGCATAGTTCTCAAAGTGGAAGAAGTTCTGGCTGTAAACATTACTGAGTACAACATACTGAGCTAACTGAACCTTGGTCATGCCAATTACTGCAGTGTTTTCTGCTGTAAATTGAGAATGCCTATTTGTGGCATCAAGAAATCTTGAAAACACAGCAGTGTATTTTGTATTCATATCTTCCATTAATTCCTATATTTTTGAGGAATAAAATTATACCAATATAAACTCTTTCTCATTACATATATTTATTTAATTTGTTGATTGATTTAATTTAACTTTGTGAGTTATAAATTAGAAACTTTTAGCCCCCTTATAGTTCAGTTATGTTTGAAAGAGCTTCTCAAATTTTGCTAAAATAACTTGTCTTTTTTTCCTTCTCTTTCTCTGTTACTAAATGGATCAGTTATCTGAAACACATTTAAGTTGTAAGTGTGGAAATAATTTATGTCTGCTTCAGGGTTTTCCCTTCTCTCAAAATGCTGTTGGTAGTCTTCACCCTCTTTTAACTTAAGGATGAATCTGCCTTCTTTATGATACTTTTATTCCTAGTTTGTGTTACTGCTTTGAAGAGAACTGGGATTATCCAGATTTCAATGGAAAGAGTAAATTTAATGTTTAGAGACAAATATGGATATGATATTTTCCATGGACTATACGGAATATACATATGCATGCTAGAATATAAGTCAGTCAAAATCTGGAGTAGTTTATTTTAGGGGATGGAAAATCAGATTTGGTTTCTAACTTTTAATGTTTGTTCTCAGGAGGAAGGGTGGTTCTTAGATTGTCTAGATTGTTTCAACTCTGAAGATGGAGTAGATTAGAAAACTTTTGATTTTCTTTAGATCATATACCAAAATGATTTGGCATATATGACCTGTATAGTAATTGTAAAGACCTGGTTACTAAGCGTAGGGATCAACTCAAACTCAGTAGTTATTGACGTCATCATTATTTCACTATGTACATGCAGCTTTTGAGAAATAACATGATAGTGACATGATGTCCAAGGGATCAGATTGCATTTAATTAATGCTAAATTCATGAACATATATGATTTATAAACCTTAAAAATAAAGATTAAGTCACTAATGGAAGTATGGAAGTATTTTGGAGACAACAAGACAAGTCTTTTTATTTGTAGTAATATAGTATCAGAACAACTAATTTCTTCCTTAATTCACAATGAATGTTCTTTGGATTAAATTGTAGACCAAAAATTAGAATTTATAGTATAGGCTTAACTTTACAATCCTCACATTTTTCTGAATTAATTTGATTTTATTTATAATAATGAAATTTAATATAACCAATAAGAAAAAATGTTTTGATTTTTTGTAGTTTTTAAATGTTTATAATTTGAAGACATAAACTTTGACTTGTCTTACTCAGATTTCCGCACTCTTGGTAGTTCTTATGAGACTTACAAGAAAAATGCATATATATTGAGATCTGGACTTTCCCCTATAAGGTTATTTAGTTGGTGGATTATCTGTAACAGTTTTACAATGGAGTGTGTGTGTGTGTGTGTGTGTGTGTTGTGCCACCCCCAAAATTTCTGGGCTGCGGATATGCTAAAGAATTATTATTGTTTATTTACTTTTGCTTAAATGGTATGTAAGTTGAAAACTCTGTTGCATAAAGGTGAAATCCATGTCCAGGAAATACAATTGATTTTTAGATTATCTAGAAGTACTGCCTCTTGACAGATAATCAAAATAATCTGCTTTCTTTGAGAAGATACTGATACAGTTGCTTGCAGTCTTGCTCCTTAAATCATGTTAGCTTACTCTTTTAGTTTCTGTATGTTATGGTTAAGTGAATTTGTTTAGTTTTTTTCTCAGTTTTATCTGTTCCAGATTCTTTGAAGTTGTATATCATTAGACTAAATTCTTTTTAGAGAAGGAACCTATTTTGCTTAAGTATCTTGGGTATATAAAATAAATAATCATCAAAGATGATGATGGTGCTGAGAGTTAATAGAACACAATATTTTAGCAACTAGAAAGAAATTTCTTAGATTTAGGTAATATCCAAATACTTTTTTTCCACCCAATATGTGCATAATTGAAAATGGAATAATTAGAAACCAGAATAATTAGAAACTGAGTATTCATAAGAAGATCAAGATGCTTTTTGGAAAACTCTTTGAGGATTTGTGTTTTCCATATTCTTTTTGTATTACCTAAAATATTATTGGTGCTTAAAAATACTAAACAATATATTTGGCTAAGAACTTGGAACTGAAATATTTTAGTTAATGGTTGATTCCTGTTTACTTAGGGGTACCGTATACTTTATACTTTGTACTGTCCAGTACAGTAATTCTTAATCACATGTGGCTGTTGAGCACTTGAAATGTGACTAGTCCAAACTGAGTTTGCACTAAATGTAAACACTGGATTTTGAGACTTCAGCACACATAAAAAAGAATATATCTCATCAAGATATTTTTATTTTGATTACAGGTGGGAGTCCTAGTATTTTGTATATAATGGGTACAGTGAAATTAAAAATAATTTCATATATTTCTTTTTACTTTTTAAAACATGTCTATTAGCAAATTTAAAAGTTAGATAGCTCATATTGGACAGCAATGTTCTATACTAATATTTCCTAGCCTTAAGATTCCTTTCACAATAAGATATCTTATGACCTTTTTTCCTGAAAAATGTTAAATGATTTTATTATTTTGTATATTTATTGAAGAAATATGTATTAAGGGCTTACTGTGTTATTTTAGAATACAGCAGTGATTGAAAGCATTCAAATCCTGCCTTCATGCAGCTTTCATTCTAGTGGGGAAAATATGTGATAAATAAATTTTAGTAAAAAGTTTTTAATGAACTATTATTTGTTGTAAGCATGCTATTGATTATTATATGTATTTCATGTAATGTAATTTTAATACAGTACCTCATTTGTTGAATAACGTATGCTATTTAATTTACTTTTGGCATTTATCTTGCTTTGTGTTCTCTGAATTTTCTGCTGGATCTGTGATTTGATGTCTGACGTTAATTTGGAGGAATTCTCAGTCATTATTGCTTCAAATATTTTGTCTCTCTTCACCTTCAGTATTCCCATTACACGTATGTTAACATCTTTGGTAGTTCTGGAATGTTCTGTTCCTAGATTTTTTCAGTCTTTTTCTTCTTTGTTTTTCACTTTGGAAAGTTTGTATTGACATATCCTCAAGCTCAGAGATTCTTTCCTCAGTCATGTCTAGTCTACTAGTGAGCCCATCAGAGGCATTCTCATTTCTGTTACAGTGTTACTGGTCTCTAGCATTTCTTCTTGATTCTTTCTTAGAATTTCCATCTATTTCCATTCCTCTGCTTACATGATGCATGTGTTATTGCATGTTGCCTACTTTTCCCATTAGAGCTTTTAGGAAATTAATCATAATTTGTTATTTAAGTTCTTTTAAAGTCACAGTCCGATCATTTCAGCCTTCCTGCCATATCTAAGTCTGGTTCTCATGCTTGCTGTGTCTCTTTAAACTGTTTTTTGCCTTTTAGTGCTTTGTAATTTCTTGTTGAAAGATGGGACATGATGTATTTGGTAAAAAGAACCTCAGTAAATAGGTCTTTAGTAAGATGTGGGGGACAGGAGCAGTATTCTGTAGTCTGATGATTAGGTTGTCTTTTATGGAGCCTATGTCCCTGGGCTGTGAATTTCACAAATGCTTCACAGAATTTCCACCTCTTAGGTGGGAGTGGTAGGCTAGATGGGGCTAGGGTTAGGTATTTCCCTTCCCTTACACAGAAGGCTAGGATTTGGTATAGGTTGGATTTGTGTATTTCTTTAATTTACTTTTAACTAAGGAAAAGCAAGACTTTTCAACAGATTTCTTAAGAAGTAATACATCATCTGTCACTTCTTTATCTTCATTTTATTTGACCTCACTGTAGCATTTGATGGAGCTGCCCATGTCTTTTTAGTATATTTTTAAACACTTTGGAATCTCAATTTCATACACTCTGGAATTTCCATCTCACTGACTAGACAAAAATTTTTAAGTCTTCTTTTAGGGCTCTTCCTCGTTTGTAGTTGCTCCTCCTTTGTTCATATAAATGTGAGAGAACCCCCTAGGCTCCTTTTTTTCTTTGCCTATACCCTCTCCCTTGATAAACTTTTCTAGTCCTTTTGCTTTATATACTATTTATATGCCGGTGACTCCAAAAATAGTATTTCAAACTGTGACTTCTTGCTTGAACTCTAGACTTATTCATCCACCTGCCTCAGTTGGCTGGCTAATAGGCACTTCAAAGTCAGTAAGTCCCAACCGAACTTTTTATTTTTCTTCTTCAATCTTCTGTCTTCCCATGTCTGCTTCATTTCAGAAAATAGCACCACTGACCAGTCAGTTGCTCAAGCCAAAAATCTAGGAGTTGTTCTTGATTGCTTTCTTTACGTTAAGCCCCACAAAATCTTGGCTGTCACAAGTTTTGTTAACTCTACCTTAAAACATAGCCTAGATTCATACATTTTCATTTCTCCTATCTTACTAGCCCAAGCCACCAGTACTCTCTCTCATTTAGATTACTTCAGTAGCTTCCTTGTTGGTCTCGCTGCTTGTGTTCTTGAAAGCTGTTTCCATTATTTCTGTAATACAAATTTTTACTCTACAGAACAACCAGAATAATTAAAAAATATATATATATGTATGTGTGTGTGTATATATATATATGTATGTATGTGTGTATATGTATATATATATATATATATATATATATATATATATATATATATATATATATATATGTGTGTGTGTGTATATAAATCAGATTATGTTTCCCCCCTCATTCAGATATCTTCGGTGGCTTTCCTTTGACTTAACATAAAATATTCATGGTTTGGACCCTATTTACCTCTCTGATCTTATTTTCTGTTACTCTCTCTGACTCATTATGTTCTAGACATGTTTGTAATTTTTGTTCCACAAACACGCCAACTTTATTCCTGCTTTAAAGCTTTCTATTAGTGGTCTTTTTTTCTTGGAAAGCTCTTACCCCATATCTTGGTTAGTTTATTAATGTCATTTCAAGTCTCAGAGCAGATGTTACCAACACAGAAGCCTTCCATCATCTACAAATCTAAATGGGCTCCTCCCGCAATGTAGTTGTGCTCTTATTACTCCACTTTGTTTAATTTTTATAAAAACACTGTGGAACCCTTATTTACTTCATATGTTCTTATTTCCTTATTTGTGTATTCTCTATCTACCATTTGCTAGAATGTAAGCTCTGAGAGAATAGAAACCTTATTTTTCATGCTCATTGCCATCTCTCTAGTACCTAGAATAGTGTCTCTTACACATTTTTCCATAAATATCTGGTAACTGAATTGTTGAATGTTTGATCTCAGATCAAATATATCTTAAATGGAGGTTAAAATCTAGCTTCTACCAAAAATGGACAAAACTACATTTATGGCTATTTCTTCATTTTCTGGTTTTAAAAGTCAACTGGTTAATTTCCGTAATTTTTGGAAAAAGTTTGTTTTTAAAAGATGAAATAGGTTTTCAGCTGCCATTCTCAAGCACTGCTCTGTAAGTAACGTGCTGTGATATGGATAGATTTATACCCAGATGAAAATCAGATGGTCTTACTAGTAGTTATTCTCACTATCTTGTTTTTAATTTTTTATTTCTTTTTCACTATCTTCACTATTTTTTAAATTGGCTTCTGAAATACTGGAGACACCTTTAGATGCTATAAAATAATTTTGATCATGTGGATGGAGTACATTTTATGGAGCTAACAGAGATATCTTGAGGTAAATTTGCAGAATTATTATTTTATACTCTCCATCAGTATTCTGTATGCATTCTGCCTCTAACCAGTTGTCCATTATGTATAAAAATTAAGTAAGACACGATTGAAAATAGTTATAGTTTAAAACTGTGTAATGGTTGAAACTGTTATTCAGAGTTGACCTGAATGATAAACTCAGTGACTTTCAGGAGTATCCACATCTTGATTTCCACTAATTCTTGAACATATTATCTTCATCATATGTATGAAATAATTTTAAAATGTTTATTTAATATTTATTTTAATTTTGAAGAAGTCCAATTTATCAGTTTTTTTCTCTTATCAGTATCTTTTGTGTCATAGCTAAAAAGTCTTTGCTCAACCCAATATTAAAAAGATTTTCTTCTGTTTTTTTTTGTTTGCTTGTTTGTTTGTTTAAGGAAATTTCATGGTTTTAAGTTTTACGTTTAGGTCTATGATCCATTCTGATAGATTCGACATTTTTTTATATTGTTTGGGGCTTAGGGTTTTTGCATATGGGTGTCTTACTGTTCCAGAACCATTTGTTTAAAAAAACTAAGTCTTTTTACATTGAATTGATATTATATCTTTGTCAGAAATCAATTGACCATGTATGTGTGGGTCTATTTCAGAGCTTTCTGTTTTTTTCCCATTGATTTATGTGTCCATTCTTTTGCCAATCCACACTTATTTTGACTACTGTAAATAGGATGAGTCCATCAGCTTTGTTCCTTTTCTTGTTTTAGCTATTCTCGTTCCTTTCCCTTTCCATATAAATTTTTGAATCAGCTTATTGATGTTAGCAAAAGTCATTGGGATTGTGTTGAATCCATAGATTAACTTCGTAACAATATTCACTAATGCATGAAAACTGTATCAGTCCATTTATCTTACTTGAGTTTTTCATTGGTGTTTTATTTTTTTCCCCTGGTTGTAGATCCTGCACATATTTTGTTAGATTTATACCCAAGTATTTCATGTTTTTAAGCTACTGGAATTAATATTGTTTAAAAATTTTTTGTCTGTTTTTTTCATTTCCAGTATCTGGAAATATAAATGAGTTTTGTGTCTTGACCTTATATCTTCTACCTTAGGAAACTCATTAGATCTAAGAGCTTTTTTTATAGATCCTTTTGGATTTTCTACATAGGAAATCATATCATGTATGAATAAACACAGTTTTACTTTTACTTTCCAGATTTGTGTGACTTTTTAAATTTTTTCTTCTTCTATTCCACTGGCTATAACCTCCAATGTGATGATGAATAGGAGTGATGAGAACAGACACCTTGCCTCGTTCCCGGTCTTACACTCAAAGCATTCAGTCTTTCATCATTAATTATGAAGTTATAGCTAGGCATTTGTATAGATGCTCTTTATCAGTTAAGCAATTTCCTTCCTTTTCCTAATTTGCTGAGTTTTTTCACTAATTATGAACAGATACTGGATTTTGTCAAATGCTTTTTGTTTTTTTTCTTTAGTCTTTTGGTACAGTGAATTTAAATGATTGATTTAAAACATTCTTATTTAATTTTTCGTTTTTTGTGGGGGGTAATTTAGGTTTATTTACTTAGTTTTTAGGTTTTCTGGGGGGTAATTAGGTTTATTTAATTCTTTATTTTTAGAGGTGGTACTGGGGATTGAACCCAAGACCTCATGCATGCTAAGCAGCACTCTACCACTGAGTTATACCCTCCCCCTAATGACTGATTTTTTTATGTTGAACCCACTTTGCATTCATGGCATAAGCCACACTTGGTTGTGACATACTATTCTTTTTATATATTGCTGTGTTTGTAGCATTTATTTTAAAAATGATAATTGAAATAGGTGTTGTTACTCCTTACTACTTAAGTCCTGGAATATCTTTAAAAATCATGACTCACTTGTTTGTTTGTTAATCAATTCAGCGAACAGACATCTGACAGTTTTTGTGTGCCAGGCATTGTTGTAAGTGTTGGGGATTAGAACACTGAACAAAATAGAGTTCTACCCTGAAACTATATTCCTTCCTAGAATGTAATAAAGTATCAAATAGTGGTTAGTGTTCTAAGAAATAATAAAAGAGTGTAGGGGAATGGAGAATCCTGAAGTGAGGGGCTAAAGCTATTTTAAATAATTAGTCAAGGCAGGATTCTCTGAGGAGGTGACTGGAGCAGAAACATGAATGAAGTGAGGCAGCCAGCCATCTTATTTGTGGAAAATTGTCCCAGGCTGAGAGAAGTGCAAGCACAAAGTCCCTGAAACAAGGGCTTGTTTAGTGTGTTACATGAATAGCACAGAGGCCAGTGTTTCTGGAGAAGGTTATAGAAGTCAGAGTAGTCAGGGACTTGATAATATAGAGCTTTGCAGGCCATGGTAAGGACAACTTTGAATTTTATTCTGAGTATAATGGCAACCACTTATTTTTCACCAAATATTTATTGATTATCTGCTATATGTCAGATATTTTTTTGCATGTTGACAATATAGTAGTTAACAAAATAGACAAAAATCCAAGTCTTTGTAGACCTTAAAAATGTTAGTAATAAGTGTAGTTGTTTATATAATATGGGGGTAGTCTGAAGTGGTGGAGTTTAGTATGATCAGTTAGTAAACATTGTTTTACACAATGATTACATATTTAAGTAATTTAAAAAATTGGAATAAATGTACTTATGTTCATATAGCTAAAACTATATGAATATAATGTAACCTTTTTTAATTGTGGGAGACATAGCTATTTTCATGAGTTTCTTTTGGTTGCAGAATAGACTTTCAGACTAGGTTTTTTATAAGGATACACTTGAGAACAGAATACAGAAAAACTTTATGGAAATCATAGAATTGGAACTGTGATATGGCTAGGCCTTCCAGAGTCCAAAACCCTAAAATCTTTATATCCAAGTGTATTGTCTATTGCTGTATAGCTCCAAAATTTAGTGGTTTAAAGCATTTATTTCATAGTTTCTGTGGATCAGGAATCTAGGCATGGCTTAGCTGGGTGCCTCTGGCTCAAGGCATCTCAGAAGGCTGCAGTCAAGGTGTTGACTGGGGCTAGGGGCATCTGAAGGCTTGACAGGGGAAGGATCTGCTCCTCAGATCACTCACGTGGCTATTGGCAGACTAGGTAATTGCTGTCTGTTGGCTGAAGTCAGTAGTTCTTTGCCGTATGGGTCTTATAGTCCACCTTCTGCCCCTGCTGCTAGCCGCTTTGATTACATCCTTAGGGCCCTGTTCAAATTTTTGAAAGGGAACAGGTGGATAGGGAGAGGATACAGTATAGTATCTTTTGAATATGACAACCTCAGGCAGAACTGTGATTAGGGCAGTTTCCCTTAGATAGCTATTTAGTTATCTAAATACTATTGTAGATGTTTATAGATTAGAAATTATAGGTTGTTGGGTTGATCAAATGAGAGATTGAATCTTGAAAAAAAAATTCCCCTGTGCTAGCTTGTTTTATATAATTATTTTTCTGTTTCTCGTAAAAGTAGAGTGTAAAATATACTTTTAAAAGAAAACCCAATGATATGAGTTATTTTTGTTTTTCTATTTGTTTTGTATTTAGGATAAAGGAAAAGTGTTTAAAGTTTGAGACATACAGAATTTGGAGAGAGAATTATATAGGAAATCTCTACATTTTTGGAGATATTATATGGTAAAATATTTTAAAAAAGCAAACATCTATTTTTATAACAGAATTGATAACCATTAACATTTGTTCATTTTTCCATTTAGTATTTTTCCCCAAGTAATAAAATACTGATGCAACTACTGTGACAAGTTGGGTGGGTATTTTTTTGGTTCATCTTTTATACTTGTAATCACATAAACACACATATGTATATGCACATTACATAAGGTATGATTTTGTGTGTGTGTTTTATTCATATGATACCATACTATATATATTCTGCACCATTTCTTTTTTTATTTTACTTTTATACTAGTTTTTGAGATTTGTCCATATTAACACATACAGATCTAAATCATCCTTTAACTGCTCTATTGTATTCTATCATGTTTTAATATCTGTTCTCTTACTGTTAGCTATCTTGATTGCTTTGAAAGAATGTTTTGCTAATAGAAACATTGCCTTCTTGTGCACCTGTGCCAAACACATTTTCCACATTATTATCCAATGATAGAATCAATTTATAGTGCAAATAGATGAGAGAAATCTTATTTATCCACATTCTCATGATAAGTGATATTTTCAGACTTAAAACAAACATTCTGTTCAGTTTGGTGGTTAGAAAGCTGGTCTCTTGCTTTATTAATCTACATTTCTGTCTTTACTGGTAAGACTGAGTATATGTTTAATGATGATTTGGGTGTCATCATCTCTGAAATGTCTTACTGCTGTATCCCTTTATATACTTTCTTTGTATACTCAAGATGTTAATCCTTTGCCTATTGTGTATATTGCAGATATCTTTTCCTAGTCTATCACTTGCTTTTAACTCTGTATAGATTTTTATTTTAATTGTATAGAAATTTTTGTGCCTTTTTTTCCATTTTGATCATTCTTGTTAGTCTTTGCAAAGAATTAGCTTTTGGTTTTGTTTGAAGAAATTTTATTTAAATAGGAATGAAGGTGTAGAGTTATAACTAGCACCTGGGCACATACAGTATGGGAGGGTGGCCATTTAAATCACTGTTAACTGTCATGTAGGTTGAAGCAAAAATTATGGAGTGTCATAGTTTCATAATGTCTTCAAAAAACTTGTAATTGTTAATGATATAAAATTTATTTTACTAACTATTCAGTCTTCATAATTTTTAATGGTACTGGGTGAACTTTTTTTATGAGTCAGAATATATGACTTTATACTTTTTCTTTTGATAAAATACAATGAAATTTGTTTAATTATGGGATTAATCTCTAGTGTCATCTGTTACATTCCACACTGTTTTTCAGGCAGGGGTGACTGCTTCTATAATGATAACTGATAACTATTCATTTGTGAAAAGGAAAAAAGTGATTGCAGATGCTTTTTCAGAAAAAAATTTTGTGCATTGCAGGTTAGGCAAGTTTTCACTACTACATTACTTTTTAACACTTGTGTAATTATACAATTTTTTGTTTGTAGTTCAGTTCACTTATATTATCTTACAGTATTTTATATATTTCAATTATTGATAGTGTTCAGATTGTGAAGTTTAAATTAAGAAATGAAATTTTTGAGCAATTTATCATATTTTATAAAAATAGTACTTTTAGTTTTGGATGCAAGTATGAGATTGAGTCATATTTTCAAGTATAATTTCCAGATTCCAGGTTGGAATTTTTCTCTTTTGGCTCTCACTAAACATTGTAAAAAAAAAAAAAAAAATGGAATCCTGAGGTATAATTACATTCACAAGTATTTGTCTAACACTTATGTGCTAGGTAGTGTGCAACTTTCATTAAGGTTTTGGGTATTAGGCCCACAGTCAGAGTTAAGAGTAGTTTAGTCCTTACTGAATTCCTTATGAGCTAGAAAAGAGAAGAGATAATGTTAGGAGTTGGGAAATAAAGGAGGAGCTTTGTTCCATTCAATTGTTAATCGGAAACACCGAAAGTGTTTTTTCTTGATATTTGATCATTTATTTTTACATTATTTTAGGTTTCCAGTAATTATCTGCAGGATTCGCCATGACCCCAGCTCTAAGGGAGGCAGCAACAAAGGGTATCTGCTTTTCATCTTTACCAAGTACCATGGAGTCTGACAAGATGCTATGCATGGAAAGTCCAAGAACTGTAGATGAAAAGCTGAAGGGAGACACTTTCTCTCAGATGCTGGGATTTCCAACTCCTGAACCTACTCTTAACACTAATTTTGTGAATTTAAAACATTTTGGCTCCCCTCAGTCTTCAAAACATTATCAGACAGTTCTTTTAATGAGATCTAATGCTACATTAAGTAAATACAATGAAAATTATAAACAAAAGAAATTAGGGGAACCCAACTGCAATAAATTGAAAAACATACTATGTAATGGCAGCAACATTCAGCTCAGTAAAATCTGTCATTCTCATTCTGAAGAATTCATCAAAAAGGAACCTCTGTCAGATACTACAAGTCAGTGCACAACAGATGTACAAATTATTTTGGATTCAAATACAACCAAAGACACTAATGTAGAAAAAGTACAACTGAAAAACTGTAAGTGGTACCAAAAGAAAGCACTTTTGGATAAAGTTAGTGATGCTGAGATTAAAAAGGGTTTACTGCACTGTGCTCAAAACAAAATTGGGCGTGGCTGCTCAAATGTGCCTGTTAGTTCCTCAGCTGCTGAAAAGGAGGAGGAAGTGAATGCTCGTTTACTCCACTGTGTAAGCAAACAGAAAATTTTACTTAGCCAGGCTAGAAGAACCCAGAAACATTTGCAGATGCTCCTGGCAAAGCATGTTGTTAAGCACTATGGTCAGCAAATGAAATTTTCTATGAAACATCACCTCCCCAAAATGAAGATTTTTCATGAACCTACCACAATTTTGGATAACACTTTATCTAAATGCACTGAAATTAAGCCAGATGTCAACATATTGACTTCAGAGAATAAATTGTGGAATGATACAAAAAATGGCTTTGCACGGTGTACAGCTGCAGAAATCCAAAGATTTGCACTGTCTGCTACAGGGCTGTTGTCTCATGTTGAAGAGGGTCTGGATTCTGATGCAACTGATAGCAGCTCTGATGACGATTTGGATGAATATACCATTAGAAAAAATGTGGCAGTGTAAGTGCAAAATTATTATTAGACCTTTTACTGTTCTGTATATAGCAGTAATTTTGTCTTAATTTCAAGATATGTTGAAAAGAAATAGATTTTCTAAAATCTTAATGCCATAATCTTTAAGGTATGATACTTTGGTGAATTTTTTAAATGCTTCATTTGTTAAAAATTACAGTGTATAAATATATACATACTGTTTAAAAATAAGTTACTCAACTGCTCTATCTAGGAAGAAGTCTATACACGAATAATAAAAGCTAATTAGCTATAAGTAAGTATTTTTCCTGTTCTTGAATAGAGTAGGCTATGGACAAGACTTAAAATGTTGCTTAAGCGATCTAGCCAATATGTATAGCTAAGATTTTTTTTTAAAGTCTGCATAGGGAGCCCCCATTGGGTTCAGGAGTTTATCAGTTGATAGTACATACAAGCTGACCTGCTGCTTTCAGAAATTTTGAGCTGTTTATATACTTCTTGTATTTACAGCTTAGAACTCTGGTCTTTACCAACTTAGTTAATTTTTGCTAGATTGAAATAAACAAAACAAAATGATAATGTCAGCTATTAGATACATATTGCATGCTTATTATGTGCTGGGCCCTAGGGATTCAGTTGTGGGCAGAATATTCACAGTCTCTACCCTCTTGGGAATCTGCTTCAAAGAGAGGTATCTAGATAGTTCATAAAGCAAAACAAAACAAAAACACAGAGAAAAATGGTTTTACCTACAATACTGTTTTAATACTCCAAAACAGCTCTGGTAGAAGTTTCTGGGATGATGGAGATGTTCTATATCTGTGTTATCCATTAGGCACTAGGCTTATGTGGCTATTGAGCTTTTGAAATGTGGCCAGTACAACGGAGGACCTGAATTTTAAATTTTATTTGTTTGAATTAATTGTATTTAAACAACCAGATAGAACATAGTTTTAAATCTAGCTTTCAGAGAACCTGTTAATGCCCCCAAATTGATGCAAAATACTGTGTATATATATATGTGGTATTTTGGAAGGGAGAAATTCATCATTTTTATCAAATTCTCAAAGATAAATGAGGATCGTGAAATTAGATGCTGAACACAATTTTTACTAATAAATAGAAGGTCAGTATATTAATCTTTATAGTGAAGAATAAAATGTAAAACAAAGTGAGCATTCCAGGCTTCTGGTGTTCTGTTATCATTATATTTGAAATGTGTTTGATGTGGGAGCTGATAGTTATTATTGAGGACATATTTTTCTGACTGGCATTGTGCTATTTACTTTACATTTTATATATTGTTCAATGTACCTGTTATCCTTATTTCACTTAAGAAAAAGATTCAGCATGGTTAAGTGACTTGCCTATGGTTAAAAAGCCAAATAAGTCATGGAGTTAGGATTCTTGCCCATGTGTGTGAAACTTTAAATCTGTGCTCTTTCTTTTGGACCATCTAACTTTGTCAACATCTTATCATTGATGCTTACACATTATTAAGTACATGTGTTCTGAAAGAAGTCCAGAAATTTATCAGGTTTTATATTTATAATGCTTTTGAAGTAATTCAGTTTAATAAAATTTAGTAGGTGAATGTTGTAAATTATTTTTTTGTTGTTGAGAAGAGCTAATGAACTGGGGTTTTTTAATCATTGAAATATAGTTGATGTGCAATATTATGTTAGTTTCAGATATACTGCATAGTGATTTGACATTCACATCAAGTAAGTCTAGTAACCATCTGTCCCCATGCAAAGTTACTACAGTATTAATGACCATATTCTTTATCCTGTATACATCTTCGTGCCTTATTTATTTTATAACTGGAGGTTTGTACCTCTTAATCCTGTTCTTTCCCCCACCACCCCACACCCCTCCCCTCTGGCAACCACCTGTTTATTCACTGTATTTATGTTTTGTTTTTTTAGATTCCACATATGAGTGAGATCATATGGTGTGTCTTTCTTTATCTGACTTATTTCACTTAAGATATTACCCTCTAGATTAAGCCATATTGTTGCAAGTGGCAGAATTTCATTTTTTATGGCTGAATGCCATTGTATGTGTATGTGGGTATATATAACCATCTTTCTCCATTCACCTATTGATGAACATTTAGGTTGCTTCTACATCTTGGCTATTGTAAATACAGCTACTGTAAATGCTGCAGTGAACATGGGGGTGCATGTATCTTTTGGAGTTAGTGTTGTCATTTTCTTCAGATGAATACCCAGAAGCAGACTGCTGGATCACATGGTAGTTCTGTTTTTAATGTTTTAAGGAACCTCCATAGTGTTTTCCATAGTGGCTGCACACATTTACATACCCACCAGTGGTGCACAAGGGTCCTTTTTCTCTGTAATCCTTGTTATTTCTTATCTTTTTGATAATAATTCTAATGATGTAGGTTTGATTTGCAGTTCTCTGATGATTAGTGACGTTGAGAACCTTTTCATGTTGGCTATCTGTATGTCTTCTTTGGAAAAATGTCTATTCAGGTCTTCTGCTCATTTTTTAATCAGTTTTTTTCTTTTTGATGTTGAATTGTATGAGTTATTTGTATATTTTGGATATTAACCCTTTAGCAAATATATAATTTACAAATACATTCTCCATTCATTAGGCAGTCTTTTGGTTTTTTGATAGTTTCCTTTGCTGTGCAACTTAATTTTAAGCAACTGAAAGGCAAATACTTCTTTTTTCTGTCATTGTGTATCCACTCCCTAGCACTGTCTATTTTTTAGTGGTTGTGTGGTATTCATTGAGTGAATGAATGAATTTTTCTGTATCTGTATATGTAGTTGTGAAGATATAAAAATTAGAATTGATGATCTGTGAAATTTTCTCTATATGTTTATCTTTTCCTCTTCCATACTGTATAATTTATCTTTACTTGATTTTTCCCTCCTTTCTTTCTTGGTCTCTAGTACCAAACTGGTCAAAAGATGTATCTTACACATGTTAGAGTCAGCATGAATATGTGTTCAATGAATAAATGAGTGAAATGTGCCAAAATATGGACATTTAAAAGTAATTATTTTATTCTAATATTTAACATTTTAACTTTGATAAGTAAAATGTATTATATTTATCTTAGAAATCTTAGATTATATTACTACAAATGCCTTTTTTTTTTTTTTTTAGTTTATAGGTCCTATAAGAAAAACAAATTCCTTAGCTCCTACATTCCTATCAGGAAATTTACCTGTGAAGGAATGTAATTGTTTTAGGAAATTGAATAGTACTCACGTTAGCCATTACTAGTTATTTTAAATATATGTTTAAATATTTAATAATAGATTAATTCATAATGACATTGCTGATATACTTTAAAAAGAACTTTTGATTGAAAGACTACATTAGACATTAGACTTTTTTTTTAAAGTTAAGTTGGAAAGAAAAATAGGACTATGTTTTTTGTAGGTTTGAGATACAGTCCTTATACTGTAATATGAATAGAATCTCCCCCTTCATGTTTTGTTCCTTTGGTGAAGGAGCACAAGTTCTGGACATGCTTGTGTTACTATCATGGCTTGCTCTGTGACTCTGAGCAAAGGTTAGGGTTATTCTTAACCTTCTGAATCAGATCCCTCTTCTTTGGTCTAATTTAAAGAGTTCTGGAGATGAGTAGATGAAATAATAAATATAAAGTGCCTATACATTATAAGGCACTGATTGAACAGCCAGTAAATAGCGTCTTATAAAACAATTTACTGTTGTGGAAGACTGGAGCTTAATACCCCATGGGACTCTTGGCGATCCAGTGTAAAATACATGCCTGAGTTAACCATTTGAGAGGTGAGAAAGCTGGAGAATTTGTACATCAAATCCTATCAGTGACTGGGTGAAGGCTGTTCCTGGTTGTGTTAATTCTCTGGCAGTTCTCTTCTGCCAGTTTTCTCCTATGTTATCTTTTTGGAATTTTACAGTGTTGTGTTTTACATTTAGATCTATTATCAATTTTGAGTTAATTTTTGGGAAAAGTGTAAGGTCTGTGTCTAGATTCATTTTTTTACATGTGGATGTCTAGTTTTTCCAACACTGTATATTGAAAACACTATCCTTCCTCCACTGTATTGCCTTGATTTCTTTGTCAAAGATCAGTTGACCATATTTATGTGGGTTTATTTGGGGGCTATCTGTAAGGTTCTATTAATCTATTTGTCTATTCTTTTGCTAATACCACACCATCTTGATTACTATAGCTTTATACTAAGTCTTGCATATGGATAGTGTCAATGCTCTGACTTTGCTGTTCTTCATTGTTGTGTTGGCTATCTTGGGTGTTTTTTCTCCCAATATAAACTTTAGAATCAGTTTGTTGATATCCACAAAATAGCTTGATGGGATTTTGCTTGGAATTGCAGTGAATTTATAAGTCAAGTTGGGAAAAAGACATATTGACAATATTGCATCTTCCTATCCATAAGCATGGAATATGTCTCTATTTATTTAGTTCTTTGATATCTTTTATCATAGTTTTGTAGTTTTCCTCACCTTCCTAGATTTTGTACATATTTTGTAAGATTTATACCTAAGTATTTCATTTTGGGGGATGCTAACATAAATGGTAATGTGTTTTTAATTCAGATTTGGCTTGCTCATTGCTGCTGTATGGGAAAGCAGTTGACTTTTGTATATCAACTTTGTATCCTGCAGCCTTGCTATAATTGCTTATTAGTTATAAGCTTTAGAAATGATTCTTTTGGATTTTTCCCATGTTATCTGCAAGCAGAGTTTATTTCTTCCTTATAAACCTGTATACATTTTATTTCATTTTCTTGTCTTACTGCATTAGTACAATTTCCAATACAGTATTGAAAAAGAGAGGTGAGGGGATATCTCATCTTCTTCCTGATTTTAGTGGAAAAGTGTCTGATTTCTCACCATTAAGTATAATGTAGCTGTAGGTTTTTGGTAGATATTTCCCTTTATTCCTAGTTTAATGAGAGTTTTTATTGTGAATGGGTGTTGTACTTTGTGAAATGCTTCTTGTACATCTATTAGTATGATTACATGATTTTCTTTCTTTTTGATGGGATGATGATGTAATAATGTGATAATGATATGATGAAGTTGATGTGATGGATTACATTAGTTGACTTAGAATGCTGAGCCAGCTTTGTATATTTGAGGTAAATCCTACTTGGTTATGGTGTATAAGCCCTTTTATACATTGTTAAATTGAATTTGCTAATATTTTGTTGAGGATTTTTGCACTTATCTTCATGAGATTGTAGTTTTCTTTTAATGTCTTTGGTTTTAGTATTAGGGTAATGCTGGCCTCATAGTAGGAAGTAGTCACTCTGCTACTATCTTCTGAAAGAGATTGTAGAGAACTGATAAAATTTCTTCCTTAAATTTTGGTAGAATTTACCAGTGAACCCACTTGGGCCTGGTATTTTTTGTTTTTAGAGGTTATAAATTATTGATTCAATTTCTTTAATAGATACAGGCCTATTCAGATTGTTTATTTCCTCTTGTGTGAGTTTTGCCAGATAGTACCTTTCAAGGAATTGGTCCATATCCCCTAGGTTATCAAATTAATGGACTTAGAGTTGTTCATGATATTTCTTTATTATCTGCTTAGTGTCCATAGGATCTGTGATGAAGTCTCTTATTTCTCTTGTTAGTAATTTCTGTCATTTCTCTTTAATTCTAGTTATCCTGGCCAAAGGCTTAATTGATTTTATTGATCTTTTCAAAGAACCAGTTTTTCTTAGTTGATTTCATAGTTTCAGTTTCATTCATTTCTGCTCTGATTTTTATTATTTTTTTCTTCAACTTACTTTGGATTTAATTTGCTCTTTTTTTTCTAGTTTCCTAAAGTGGAAGCTTAGATGATTAATTTTTACCTATCTCTTATTGTCTAATATATTAATTTAATGCTGTATGTTCTGTTTTTCTCTTATGCTTTTCCCCATTAACACTGTTTCTGCTGCATCCCACAAATTTTGATGACTTGTATTTGCATTTTCATTTAGTTCATAATATTTTAAAATTTCTACTGAGATTTCTTCTTTGCCCCATGTGTTAATTAGAAGTATGTTGTTTAATCTCCAGGTATTTAGGGGATTTTCCAGTTAATCTTTCTGTTATTGATTTATAACTTAATTCCATTGTGGCCTGAGAGAGGACATTATATGATTTCTGATTTTTAAAACTTGTTGAATTATGTCTTATCACCTAAAATGTGGTCTCTTTGGTGAATGTTCCATGTTAGCTTGAGAAGAATGTGTAATCTGTTGTTGTTGGATGAAGTAGGCTATAGATGTCAATTATACTCAGTTGATTAATGGTACTGTTGAGTTCAGCTCTATCCTTACAGGAAATCAGCCTGTTCGATCTGTGCATTTCTGATAGAGGAAGTGTTCAGTCTCCAGCTATAATAGTGGATTCATCTATTTCTTCTCACGTTCATCTACCAGTTTTGCCTCATGTAATTTGATGCTCTTTTGTTAGACACATGCACATTAAGGACAGTTGTCTTCTTGAAGTGTTGACCCTTTTATTATTATGTAATACCTTTCTTTATCCATGGTGACTTTCCTTGCTTTGAAGTCTGCTCTGTCTGAAATTAATATAGCTACATCCACTTTCTTTTGATTAGTGTTAGCATGGTCTAACTTTCTTATCCCTTTAGTTTTAATCTAGATGTGTCTTTATATTTAAAATGGGTTTGGTGTAGACAGCATATAGTTGGGCCTTATTTTTTGATCCACTCTGACAATTTTTGTCTTTTAATTAGTGTATTTAGACCATTGTTGTTTAAAATGATTATTGATGTAGTAGATTAATACCTACCACATTTGTCACTTTTTTATTTGTTGCCCTTGTTCTTTCTCCTTTTTTTGTCTTCCACATATTTTCTGCCTTTTGTAGTTTTAAATGAACATTTTATATAATTCTGCTTTCTTTCCTTTCTTAGCATATCAATTAAACTTATTTAAAATTTTTAGTGGTTACCCTAAAGTTTGCCATATATATTTCAACTAATCCACCTTTACTTTCTTTTTTTTTCTTTAATTGATTTTAGTTTTTACATAAAAAGTTCAGTAAAAAATGGATAAGGTGATTTTAAGAAGTAAATCAATCTTATCAACATAGCACAAGGCTGGCCAATCTTATCAGCATGGCACAAGGCAGCCTGCTTTGGAATATTTACATGATAACAAATTAAACCTTGTAGGAGAACTTAAACCATCCTTACAAAGTCTCCCTGTGATCCTAGCACGTACAGGCTAAAAGCAAAATAAAAAACAAACAAAAACCAGGAAAAAACATTATTTTCAATATGCTCACGTATACTTTAAAATGTAATACAGATCACCTTTACTTTCAAATTATACTCTATCTCTTCTCAGTTACTGTAAAAACCTTACAATAACTAAAAAAACCTATTCTCTTTGTCTCTTGGATCACACCTATCATTCATTTCACTTATACATGAGCATATATAGGCATATATAAGCATACAAGGACATTTGCATGCATAATTGATTATGTTGTTATTATTATTTTAAACAGATCTATTATCTGTTGGATCCATTAAGAATAAGAAAGATAAAAGTTGTTACTTTACATTCACTTTGCTCCAGTGTTCTTTCTCTTTATGCATATCTGAATTTCTGACTTAAACAATTTTCTTTCTCCCTGAAAAACTTTTAATTTTAACATTTGGCATATAGAGGAATGACGTCAGTACAATGCGGAATTAGGCTTAAACTTTTTTTTTCCCAAACCACTTCAAACACGTTAATGTTTTGGAATGATCAAGGGCAAGCTTTTTCACAACTAAAGAGAAAGCTTTAGTAGTATAAGAAAAACGCTGAAAATTCTGTGAAAGTATCTTTCTACATTACAATTGGTTACTGGTTTATTGGTCAAAAATTGCTGTATATTCCAGTATGCTGAAAGATCTGAGAAAGTTGCAGGTTTCGTTGAAGAAGCTGTAAAGACAGTACTTCTGTGTTAAAAAGAAATTGATTGATGAAGAAGGCTATCTCTGGATGATATTTTAAATTTTTATTAAACTGGTCTCTATTAGAAATGAATGTCTTCAAGGACCTACATCAAAGGAAGAAACACAAGTTCCAGGAAATGAAGCTTTAAAAGGATGGGCTGACTTATTCTTGATGCACATGCCAGTGGAAACTTAACTATACCAATATTTTTATAAGGATTTTTATTGTTTTGTTAGGACTTTGTAGTTCTAAATTCCATAGATTTTGAGTCATCTGGCTCTAATTCTATTTTTTTCCATAATTTCAGCTCTTTTTATTTTACAGGACATGGGGTTATTCAGGAATGCATATATGCTGTTATAGTCAAAATGCCTGTACTCAATTCTCGGTTAGTGGTAGTCAACTTTTTGAGTAACAAGGCAGTCTAATCCTGTTTTATCTTATTTCTTTTCAGTGCCCATCATAGTAACTAGCAGGACCATCACTAGCCCATTTATGTGCAGTAGGAAAAGATGCCCCTTCCTCTGGGTAGATTTAGATTTGTTATTGCAGGGCTTGGAGTGCAGAACTCTTGCTGGATTTTAGTCCTGCTTGTCCTTTAAGCTGCCCTTGTGCAGTGTATAGTTTGGAAACACTACACGGTAGCCTAGCTTCCTGAACAAAAGAAGTATGCACTCATATAAACACATGCATACACACACACACACATGCACACAGACAGTGCTTGTTGAACTGCTGAGGTGCAGGACTTCAGACTGATCCTTTAGCAAGTGTGTTTTGGTTAGTTTTTAAAAAATTCATTTATTTGTTTTATGTATATGTCCCTATTTATCAATGTTTGATACTATGCAAGGCTTTTAAAAGCACAATTAAGACTATTTAACAGACCATTAACTTTCAAAATTCTTCCCATATAAGAGAAAGGGGATGGTATTGATAGAATACATAAGTATTCCCTGACCTCTCCATTTTTGATTTCTCCTTTCCTTTCTTTGACTTGGTGGAGGGAGTGATAGATGGTAGGAGAGAACAAGAGTAAATATGCTGATCTGATGTGTGAATCCTTTTAAACTAATATTGAAAATTTCAGTTTAGATAGTTGACACAGTGGGTTTTGCCATAATTCTAGGCAGAATTGTACAATGTATTAAGATTATGACACAAAGCCACATTCAATGGGTGGAGTAAAGTCCTCTCTTTCAGATCCAGATGTGGTTCCTTATGTTGTGGTAACCTATAAACTGATAGACAAGTTTTCTAACCCTCTTGCCTTCTTGTTTCTTATAAGTATATTAGAGTAGAGATAGCTACAATAAAACTCCCACTGGGAAAAGAGAAGAATGGGATATACATGATAGTTCCTGGATCTTACAACGATTAATAAGACTTCCTGCTTTGAAAGTGGAGTAAGGTCTTGGTAGAATCTCAATTCTGCTTTCTGAGAAAAGTTCCCTTGTTTTCCATAGTCCCTGACTTTACACTTGGGGAATTATTCCTTATCCATCATCCTTTGTGTTTGTATCTGAAATGGGTGTTGGGAAGTACACCCTTATTGGAGGCTGCGCTGGATTCTCACCCGGTTTATTGTTGGAGCAGATTTGGGCTCCCCAGGTAGAACATGCTAGGCTTTATTTTTGTTGTTGTTGTTAACAGAATTGCCTCCAAAATGTAGGTTTCCATTGTATTTGCTTCCAGTCGGCTATATGTGAAAATACCATAGCCAGAGATCTCACCTGGTCACAGTTGGTTAAGCCTACAAACTAGCTAATTTACTAGTTATTTTCCTTAGACCATCTAGCTCTCTTTCAATTTAATGATTGCTACCTTGCGTCCACCTGAAACAGTACATTTGGGTAGCAGTCAATCTGACTTCTCCTCCTAGGCTGTCTCCCATTATGTGGCTTAGAATTCTTAAGAGACATTCTTTTTCTTTTTTTTAAACATTTTTTTTATTGAATTATAGTCATTTTACAATGTTGTGTCAAATTCCAGTGTAGAGCACAATTTTTCAGTTATACATGAACATACATAGATTCATTGTCACATTCTCTTTCTCTGTGAGCCACCACAAGATCCTGTATATATTTCCCTGTGCTACACAGTACAATCTTGTTTATCTGTTCTACATTTTGAAATCCCAGTCCCTTTCCACCCCCCATCCCCCTGGCAACCACAAGTTTGTATTCTATGTCTATGAGTCTGTTTCTGTTTTGTATTTATGTTTTTTTGTTTGTTTGTTTTTTAGATTCTGCATATGAGCGATCTCATATGGTATTTTTTTCTTTCTCTTTCTGGCTTACTTCACTTAGAATGACATTCTCCAGTAACATCCATGTTGCTGCAAATGGTGTTATGTTGTTGGTTTTTATGGCTGAATAGTATTCCATTGTATAAATATACCACATCTTTATCCAGTCATCTGTTGATGGACATTTAGGCTGTTTCCGTGTCTTGGCTATTGGTAAATAGTGCTGCTATGAACATTGGGGTGCAGGTGTCATCCTGAAGTAGGGTTCCTTCTGGATATATGCCCAGGAGTGGGATTCCTGGGTCATATGGTAAGTCTATTCCTAGTCTTTTGAGGAATCTCCATACTGTTTTCCACAGTGGCTGCACCAAACTGCATTCCCACCAGCAGTGTAGGAGGGTTCCCCTTTCTCCACAGCCTCTCCAGCATTTGTCATTTGTGGTTAAGAGACATTCTTGAAATACATTTTTTTGTTGTTGGTAGCAGTATCTAGAGAAGCAGTTGGCTTTTCTATTCCTTCAAGGCCCTGTGTTATTGGATTACCCATTTAAGTTAGAGGTAGGCTGTAATCAGAAAGAGCCTCCCTAAGAAGAGTTGTATTCTTTTTTTTTCTACTTGTGAATGAACTAATTCTTGCCTAAATTCATTTATATCAGGCTTAAAACAACAGGGAACAGCCAATGCATTACAACATTATGATTTTTTCTAGCTGCTTCTGCTAGAACTGTAGTCTTGATAGGTACTTGGTCTCTCTTTTAAATGATCATGTTTTGCTGGAATAGTCTATATAGTATAGTGTAATATAGAAAGGATCACCAACCTGTGTCTCTTTCCTGTCTGCTTTTTGCCTTACCTCTAAGTTAGTACCACATGTTTTGGGTTTGTCTTACGGTCCACTCTATTGGTTATAAGAAGTTTCTGTGTATAACATTTAGCATAAAGACTAAGTTGTAACGAAGAGCCTTAAAACTATAGTGACTCAAACATAATTTAACTTTTTTCTTACAGAACAGTTGAAAGGTAGATACATGTGTGACACAGGGTGGATAAAGAGCTCTGCTTCCGTGAAATAGTCGAGGAACACCCAAAACAGGAATCCATAAATCACTTTCAGGGTTTGTTTGTTTTTTTTTTTTTTTAAAGATTCTGGCCTTAAACTGCAACTCTAGTTTTGTTTTGTTTTGTTTTAAAGGCAATGAAATTCTGAGCATGAAATATTGGAAACAAAGTAGAAGTGTTTTAGAGCGAGCACATACACACATGTGTAAAAGTTCTTTGAGTTCTAGTCTTAATGGAGTGCGGTTACTGGTACTACACTTTCTCCTTGGCTGTAAATAACTAGAAAACTGGAGAAAATACATGGAACAGTCATTTACAGAAAATGGATATGAGGCAGCAGAGGTCAGAGATTCAGTGATTCCTGAGAAAAGAGAAACAGATGTGGTGAACCCTTTGTTTGTCCTGGTTTTCTGCCTGAGTTCTTTCAGATATCAAGGAGAGGAAAGTCAAGTGGTCTTGCTTGAATGAGATAAAGATTAGAGTTGGGGAGGCTGAGTTAGCTGGAATCAGAAGATTAGAATGCTAGAGAGGAAGGACCTATGTATGCAAAGAAAGACCATGTGAAATCTTCATGTGGTCCTCTTGAGATTTTTGTTAAATACTCCACTATTCACTACAGGAGAAACTCCATAAGGACACACAAAAAAACTGTTAGGAGATTGTAATCCGAACAATTTCCAGTGCTCATACAAGGTTGAGAGATGTTTGAGTTCTAAATAAGCAGAGTGGAGAGACTTTGTTGAACATCTACAGCATTCAATACAGACCCCCAAATGGTCACACTTCAAGAGTAAGGCTGAGTTTGCCCTTTTTTCTAATGGCTACTCTATACCTGCTCTAACAAGTCTTAAAGCTGAAAAGAATGAAGTTGAACAATAATTTAATAACCCGTTGAAACAAAATTCATTAGTCTGTAAAGAAAGACCAAAAAATCGAGAAATTTAACATTGTATTCATAGTGTCCATAGTAAATGTGTGTGTATTTATATACATATATATATGTATACACATGTATATATAACCAACTATTAGACATGCAAAAGAGGAGGAGAAAAATGCTCAATAGAGACAGACACAGAAATGACAGATACGATGAGATTAGTTGGCAGGGACTTTAAAATATCTAAAATATGGTAAGCATGCTCAAAGACTTAAAAGGAAAACACAAACTTCTGAGAGAAATTGAAGATACAATAAAGAACCACTTAGCTTTCAGGGGGAAAAATACAATATCTGAATTGAAAACTATTGTTTCAGTTTAACAAGAAGCTAAACATTAAGAAGAAGTGGTTAATAAAATTTAACATATAGCAACAAATTATCCAAATTGAAGCTCATAGAGTAAAAAGACCAAAAAGAAAATGAACTGAATGTTAGTGACCTGGACGCAAAAGTTCTAACGTATATGTAATTGGAATTTTAGATTTAAGGTGTGGGAGAGGCAAAAATATTAAGAAAGATAATGGCCAGAATTTTTCTAAATTTGCTGAAAATCATAAAGCCATAGATCTAAGAATCTCAATAGATCTCAAGCAGGATTAAAAACAAAACCATACCAACATGTATTATAGTCAAATCACCAAGTTCTAGTGATACAGAGAAAATCTGAAAAGCAGTAAGAGAAGGAAAAAAAGCCATTTTATATAGGGAAGCAAAGAAAAAAAACTCACTGCTGACTTCTCATCAGAAGGTAAGCAAGCCAAAAAAACAAAAACAAACAAACAAAAAAAACCCCAATAAGATGATATATTTAAAGTGCTGAAAGGAAAGAAAAAATCATTTTTTTGAAATTTAATTATTTCATAAATAAAGGTAAAACAATCCTTCCAAATAAGCAGAAAATTTCCTATCAGTATACCTACACTATGAGAAATCTTAAAATGATCTTTAGGCTGAAAGAAAATGATACTGAGTGAAAACTTAGTTCTATACAAAGGAAAGAAGACATGGTAAGAAATGCAAATATGTAGGTCTGAATATGGAAATTAAATTATACATTCCCAAATAAAGCATGGATCAAAGAAGAAATCATGAGAGTATAAAGTGTTTCAAATGTAATGATAATGAAAATGCAGCATGTCTAGTTTTGTGGGATGCCACTACTAGATTAGTAAAGCTGTGCTTAGATGAAAATTTGTGGTTATAAATGCTTATATTAGAAAAGAAGAAAGGTATACAGATTATAGTCTAAGCCTTCTGTTTAAGAAGCTGCAAAAACATGAGCAACTTAAACCCAAAGCAAGAAGGAAAAAATGATAGCATGAAATCAATGAAATATAAAACACAAAAGCAATAGAGAAAAATCAGTGAAACCAAAAGCTGGTTCTTTGAAAAGATTAATTGATAAACTAGCTCGATTGATTAGGAAAAAACTACCAATAGCAAGAAAGAAATAAAAGCATCACTGTAGATGTTTCAGGCATTAGTAGAATAATCAGGGAACAGTAGGGCATTTTCATGCCATTAGGGTCAACAACTTAGATGAAATGGACTAAGTACTTGAAAGACACAAATTACTAAAACTGACAGAAGAAGAAATAGATAACTTGAAAAACCGTATGTTAATAAGATAAATCAAATTAATAATTAAGAACCTTCCCTATAGGAATCTCCAGGCCCAGATTAATTTTATTGAAACTTAAGGAGTAAACAACTCCTTCAAAAAATAGAACACTTCTTGACTGATTTTATGAAGCTGGCATTAGCTTGATTTTAAAACCAGACAAAGACATTATAGGAAAATAGCACATCAATAACTCCTTTGACTGTAGGTGCAGAATATCTCTAATGAAAAAGCAAATAGAATCTAGCAAAATATTTTTTTAAATGCATCGTGACCAAAAGGGTGTGTAACAGGAAGCAAGGTTGATTTAACATTTAAAACCAATCATAGAAAAAAAAAGGAAAAACAACATATAATTTCCATAGATACCAAAAAATATTGATAGAATTCAAACCTCATGATAAAAACTCACTACAAACCCAGAGTCGACAGAAACTTCTTCAGTCTGATAAAGGACATTTACAGATAGTATACAGCAAACATTACATTTAATTATGAAAGACTGAATGCTTTCTCTGTAAGATTAGGAAGAAGATAAGGATATCCACTCACACAACTTATAATTAACATTATATTGGAATTCCTAGCCAGTGCAGTAAGATAAGAAAAATAATAAAAGGCATCCAGATTAAAAAGTAAATAAAACTATATCTGCCATTGACATGATAATATACACAGAAAATCCTAAAGACTCTAGGAAGAAGGTACTGAAACTCGTAAGTGAATTTAACAGGGTCAAAGGATGTAAGGTTACCATACAAAAATCAATTGTATTTTATATACTGGCATCCAAATAATTTATGAATGCTATATACTATCATCCATAAACATGAAATGGAGGTAAATTTTTTAAATACACAAAACATAGCTGAGAGAAATTAATAGTATGCAAATACAGAGAAATAATAGCATATTGATTGGAAGATTCAGTGTTGTTAAGATGTTAATTCTCCACCAATAAATCTATAGATGCAATGTAATCCTTATCAAAATGCTGTTAGTTTTTCTTTAATTTTAAAGAAATTGACAAGCTGATTTGTATTGGTTAAAACAATACTGAGAAAGACCAAAGCTGGAAAATTTACACTGCTGGATTTTAAGAATTACTTTAAACTACGATAATAGTGTGGTATTGGGTGGGTCAAGGTGTTGACATAGGTAGGTAGATAGATGATAGATATCAAGGGGTCTGTGTGTGTATGTAAGTGTATATACAACATATAGTATTCAATAGATAGTCTTTTATCTATTCAATTTTTTTTTCTATTAAAGGATTATAGAAGATTTTTGACAAATGGTTCAGGAACTAGGTATCCTATAGAAAATAATGAATCTGGACTCTTACCTCATACAATACACAGCTTAATTTGAATTGGATTATGAATTTAAAAGCTAAAACTCTAGTTTTTTTTTTTATAATTTAGAAACATGAATAAATCTTTATGACTTAGTATTAAACAAAGATTTCTTGGGACATAAAAACTATCCATAAAAGGAAAGTTTGATAAATTGGGCTTCATCAAAATTAGATGAATTAGAAAAACTTAGAATCTTTTGCTGCTCAAAAACACCATTAGGAAAATGAAAGGCAAGCTACAGATTGGAAGCTATAAATATTTCTGATACATGTGGTCTGACATAGGTCTTGTACCAATCAATAAGAAGATAACCTGATTAAATATGAGCAAAAGATTTGAAAAGACATTTCATTAAAGGAAGTCATAATCCCTTGGGAAGCATAGGAAGCGTACGAAAATACCCTCCATCTCAGGCCCGTGGACCAAATCTGGCCTGTTGGCTGATTTTATATAGAAAGTTTAATTGGAACATGGTTACACCCATTCATTTATGGCTGCTCTCATGCTATAACAGCAGAGTTGAATAGTTTATAAAAAGGCCATGTGATCCACAAAGCAAATATTTTCTGTCTACCTCTTTACAGGAAAAGTTTGCCATCCTCTGGTCTAAAGGAATCAAATTTTAAGGAAGGGTAAGCTCTCTAGGTGAGCAAACACCGATGGAGAAGTTTCGCCTAATTTAATGTTATTTTCCCTGGAACAGACATTACTTTTCTTGGGATTGTCACTTTTCATAATTAGATGTTCTTTTTTGATTTTTTATCATAGTTAACTCATTGTTATTAGTAAGCTAACAAGGTCTTTATATTAAAAGCAAAGTTAATTTATACAAGTTTTTCTCTAAGTCTTGGTAACTTAAGATGTAACATTAGAAAGTTCTGTCTTATTCTGAGGAACAAACTGCACTTCAAGGTCAAAACAGTGATGTAAGTTCATGATGTTGACCATAAGTTAGTACCAATAAAAATTGTACTCAAAACCACTTGGTTTAAACAGCTTGTACTTCCTTCCTTCCACAAGGTAAGTGCTGACTGCAAACAAGCAAGGATGGGGATTGAAGGCACACACTGCCTCTCTGGAGACTGACTAGTGTCATTGCCCAGGTGGTCTCCACTCACAGATGCCTTTGCCCTGACCTTCACTGGAAGTAGGAGCCCCCTGCTTCCAGTGAAGATCGGGGCATGCAGTACTCTGTGATCAGTTCAGCGCACTCCGGAGGGAGTGCAGGGAGTCAGTGTTCTTAGTGGCCTGGCATGTCAGGCTTACATGCTAACTTGGGAGTCTAGACAACTCTATGCCTCATATTCTTACTGGTTTGTTGTTGCATCAGCTGTGTTCTGATTGGTTACACTGTAAGTTATATAAGCCATTACATCATTGGTTATGTAAATTGTTTACATAAAACATGTTTTGACTTTGGGGTACAACAGGTGTTAATCTCCTTTGAATGAGACAGCCATATACTTATCTGTAACATGTTTACCACCATAAATATTTTTCAGAAAGACATATTTTCAAACAAGGGAGCATTTTTGGTGGAGAAGATGGGTTACCACTTCCAAGCATAGCAAACAGATTTTATTCACTCCTGTTAAAATGTAGGCTAAAGTATCCATTACAGAAAATTCATTTCACATACCACAAAGCCCCAGCATTATTTAGTTTACTTACATTTAATTTGATATTACTATTTTTCTATGGTAGTATAATTTAATGTCAGATATGAACATAAAACTTGTTTTTGTAAACTTAGTTTCAGTATCACAGTATTTTTACAAGAAGTACAGTAACATGAACTCCATAAATTTTTCTTTTTCTCTATTATATTCGACCACAAGCTAATCATCAGTTTGATAACCAAGGAAAATTACATGTTATAGGAAAATTTTCCAGCTGGATCAAAATTTAATGAAAGAATGTTTAAGATCATCTTTGATTTCTCCATGTTTACTCCCACACCATACTTCTGCAAGTCCTGTCAATTTTAAAATCAACCTTGAATACATCCTTTTATTTTTATTTCTTCTTTATCTCCTGCCCCATTTCTAGTCCAGGCCATTTTCATCTTTTATTGAGTATTTTAGTCAGAATAGGCCCTAGAGTAACAATCACCTAATCTCAGTAGTTTAACCCGGCAGAGGTTTGCTGCGGCTTACATAAAGTGCGGTGTGGTTTGAGCTGTGATCGTCTTCCATCTTGTAGCTATACTGTCTGCACTAGTGGCTTTGAAGGTGGTCAGGTGGACTGGAAATGACCGTGTCACTTTAGCCCACAGCCTGCTGTTCAGAACTAGTCACATGACTCCAACCTAAGTGCAGTGAGGGCTGGGAAATGTAGGACAGCACATGAAATATATTTAGAGATCACTATTATCTGTACCACACCCGGATGGTTATAGTTGCATCCTGATTGGTTTCCTTATTTACTCTTATGTCCCAGTACAATGCTACAATGCTTTCTCCACCTAGCAGTCAGACTGCTCAAAAAGTGTTTTTGTTACTGTCTCACCAATAACTTCCTTTTTGCATAAAATCCAATACTTTACCCTCACCTGTGCAACTACTGATGTGGCCCTTGCCCTCTTCACTAATTCTGTGATTGGCAGTTAATGTTATTCATATTATCTCTGAATAGTATATTTTGAATAGACATTTTTTTAAACATTTTTTGAGTTATAGTCATTTTACAATGTTGTGTCAAATTCCAGTGTAGAGCACAATTTTTCAGTTATACATGAAGATACATATATTCATTGTCACATTTTTTTCACTGTGAGCTACCACAAGGTCTTATATATATTTCCCTGTGCTATACAGTATCATCTTGTTTATCTACTTTGAATAGGCATTTTAAATTTTGTCCATAGTTTAAAAAGTGTTTTTTAAACATGTCACATTTACAAAATCACAATATCTATAAACTGATTAATAATACCAAGAAAAGTCCTAATTTCTGTGATGATCTCTGCAGTCACATTGCATGCAATTAGAATCTTTTTAAAAAGCAGCTTTTTGGAAACACTGATATAATGTAAAATCCTGTTATAATGAATACATTCTATATAGTAAGCTACAATAATTCTGTTTCTCTGACAACAAATGACCTCTTAGAACAAACTTTTTGGCTAAAGTTTATGTGAAAGTTACTTCATTATGGTTAAATGCATAAAACTTAATAGTTTATCTTTGAGAGCAATTTTAGGTATACAGAAAAATTGAGTGGAAAATACAGAGTTCCCATATACCCCCTGACTCCACACAGATATGATTTACCCCACTACCAATATATTGAACAAAGGTAGTGTATTTGTAACAATTTATGAACCTACATTGAAACATCATTATCACTCAAAGGCTATAGTTTCCATTAGGGTACACTTCTGATGTCCCCACATTCTATGGGGACAGTAAATGTGGTTTTTAGACAGGTTTTTCATGAAGTTTGTGTTTTGCCTTTAAGTAGTTACTACCCTTCAATTTCTTCAGTCATACCTTCTTCAGTTTCTTCCTTGGCAATCTGAAGCTCCTAATTATCTCTCACACACACACACACACACACTCTCTCTCTCTCTCTCTCTCTCTCTCTCTCTCTCTCTCTCTCTCTCTCTCTCCCCCCTCCCCCTCCCTCCCTCCCTCTCTCTCTTTCTCTTACTCCCAAGTGATTGTTTTCCAGTTGGTCTGGTTGGAACATTTTCATAACGTAATTAATTTGTAATCTCACAAACTATGGTTTAGAGCAGTGCCCTTGCCAAAAGATAGAGAAGCTAAGATTCTACTCTTATTTTCAAAGAATCATGAACGGCTTAATATAAATTCTTTGTCATCTCTAAGCTGTAAATTCTGGGAATCAGTTTTTTAACAAGCTGTTTATCTTAATAAACATCTCACATGTATAGTTGATATGCTTATTTGAAATGTAGCAAAGTGTTCATTTTGATAATTTTTGACATTTAAAAAACTTGATTGTAAGTATTTAATTAGCTAATAGTGATTTTTGTTTTAGCAAATGAAAATTACATATAGTAAAATTGAGTACTCTATGGTTTGTTACGTGAATTTAGATCTAGCACAGCTCAAATGGCTTGTCCGACACTTGATATCTACTTACATATGAAAGCCTCATGTAACAGTTTTTGCATGGTGTTAGTCTTGTCATTCTTTCTTTTCCTTTGTCGGCCCACTCCTATTTCAGAGCTTGAGCATTAATAAAATATTAAATATCAAGGAGATTATCCTACTACAGGATACACAGTATTGAATAAAAACAGGTGTTTGTGGGATAGAAAGATAAGGAAATCAAATTTTTGATGAGAAGTTGATATGCCATTCTTTTTCATGTAATTAGATGCTTTGTAAAGGAATCTGAGATTGCATGACAGAAGTCAAGGAAGTTATTACACAATCTCTGTGAAAACTTGATTGCCTTTGTGCTTTGACTAACAGTGTTTGTCTTGTTCACAGTAACTGTAGTACTGAATGGAAGTGGCTTGTAGACAGAGCAAGAGTTGGCAGCCGATGGACATGGCTTCAAGCCCAGATTTCAGAGCTAGAATACAAAATCCAACAACTAACGGATGTTCACAGGCAGATTCGTGCCTCCAAGGTATTGTCTGTGTCCTCTGTTTAAAAAAAAATTATTAGTTTCAGTTTGTCCTCATCTCTTCACACAAAATAATTGTTGTAAGTCTTTATAAAAGTGTAGTTAATGTTAAGCTTTTTGATATACTCTGTAAGTTGACACTATCTTTGTAATACCTTTGTATTTACCACTATCATTTTATCATATTGAACAATTCAGAACTTCTTTATTGGATTCCAGTTAATAGAAATGATATACATATAAAGCTCTACTTTGTTGGCATTTATTTGAGCATATGAGAGAAATTCTGAGTGTATCTTATTGGAATCTCTTTAGAGTTTTTTTGGTTGTTTTAAGGAAAACTATAAACACAAAAAGTTCTAGAGAGCATTGTAATGAATACCTATATACCCATCCCCAAATTGGTTAAATATTAAATTTTACTAGTTTGGGTTTAGTTTTCAGACTAATAAAGCATTGTCTGTACTACTGGAGTACTTGTATGGTCCTTCCTGATCCCATACCCTTTCCCCATGCCACTGTAACCACTATTGTGATTCCAACGTTTTTTGATAGCTGTTACTTTTATGTATATTCTATACTATTGGCACATAAATGTTTATCTGTATCTATAAAAAAAATTTATTTTTCCCTGCTTTTAAAGTCCAACCGAGTGATATTTACACTACAGACTCTTGCAACTTGCTTGTTTTTGCTCAGCATAATTTTTATATATTTTTATACTTCCTGTATGATGTTTAAATGTATGAATGGAATGGAATTGTGTGAATACAACGGATGTTTATCTGCTCTGTTTTCTGTTGGTAGGCATGTATGTCGTTTCAGTTTTTATACCAGTAAAAACAATACTGCAATACTGCAGTGACTGTCTTGTGTGTGTTTTTGATGGGCCTGTGGAGAGGTTTTCTTGGGGATAAACCTCAAAGTGGAAGTGCTGGAAGTTAGGCATGACTAACTTCAGCTTTCCTATACTCAGTGATGAGATTGGCTAATCAGTATTTTCACTGGCAGTGCACGAGAGCTCCTGGTTTCCCATGCCAACACTTTATATTTTTTGGTCTCTTAATTACGGTATAATGGGAGTGAAATATTTTATTACTGTTTTAATTTAATTGCTCATGAATATAGGGAAATTGATTCTTAGTGTAATTAACTATCAAATTTTGTCTAAGAATTAACTTATCTTTTTTCATTTTTTTGGTATATCTATTTTTGAACAGAGATTTTAATTTCAACATAATTGTATGCTGTTTCTCTTTATGGATTGTGTCTTTCTGTGTCTTCAAAAAGATCCTACCCCTGCTATTTATTTCTGTGTTTGTTGTGAGGTAATAATCTAACTTTCTATTTGGATGTGGATGGTCATTCCAGCACCTTTTTATAAATTACAGTAATTTATCTTTACTTTCTAGTTGAAATTATCACTTTTGTCATATATTGAGTTTTCATATGTGTATAAATTTGTTACTGGACTTACAAATCTATACATCTATCTTGATTATATAGTTTTATAAGTTTGCTTTTAATGCAAAAGTACCCTCACATTATTTTTCTTAAATTTTCAAAAATTTTGTGTCTGTGTTACTAGTTTTTTTATTCCAGAAAATTTGGGGGCTTATTGATCTTTCTCTTTTCTAACACATTATTTTTGGCTCTTTCAATTTTTTGTTTCATTTTTATTGGGTTTGCTATTTTACTGTTGTTTTAGCTTCTTGAATTTATCTGTTGATGGACATTTAGGTTGCTTCCATATCTTGGCTATTAAATAATCTGCTAAGAACATTGGGTTGCATGTATCTTTTTAAATTAGTGTTTTCATTTTCTTCGGATATATACCCAAGAGTGGAATTGTTCGGTCATATGGTAGTTCTATTTTTAGTTTTTTGGGAAATTTCTATACTTTTTCTACAGTGGCTACAGCAATTTACATTCCCACCAGCAGTGTACTATGGTTCCCTTTTTCTCCACATCCTTGCCTACATTTGTTATTTGTGTTCTTTTTGATGATAGTCATTCTGACAGGTGTGAGGTGATATGTGGTTTTAATTTACATTTCTCTGATGATTAACAATGTTGAGAATCTGTTCGTGTGCCTGTTGGCCATCTGTATGTCTTCTTTGGAAAAATGTCTGTTTAGGTCTTCTGCTATTTTTTGATTGGGTTATTTGGTTTTTTTGCTGTTGAGTTGTATGAGCTGTTTATAAATTTTGGATATTAACCCTTTAGTGGTCCTATCATTTGCAAATATTATCTTCCATTGAATAGGTTGTCTTTTCATTTTGTCAGTGATTTCCTTTGCCTTGCAAAAGCTTTTTTTAAGTTTAATTAGATCCCATTTGTTTATTTTTGCTTTTATTTCCTTTGCTTTTGGAGACAGATCCAAAAAAAATATTGCTATGATTTATGTCAAAGAGTGTTCTGCCTATGTTTTCTTTTAGGAATTTTATGGTTTCTGTTCTTACATTTAGGTCTTTAATCCATTTTGAGTTTACTTTTGTGTATGGTGTTAGAGAATGTTCTAATTTCATTCTTTTACATGTAGCTGTCCGGTTTTCCCAGCACCACTTATTGAAGAGATTGTCTTTTCTCCATTGTATATTCTTGCCTCCTTTGGTGTAGATTAATTGACCATAACTGCATGTATTTATTTGGAGGATCTCTATTGTGTTCCATTGATCTAAGTGTCGGTTTTTGTGTCAGTGCTGTATTGTTTTACTGTAGCTTTGTAGTATGTTACTGTAGCTTTGTAGTATAGTCTGAAGTCAGGGAGTGTGATTTCTCTAGCTCTATTCTTTCTCAAGGTTGTTTTGGCCATTTGGGGTCTTTTGTGTTTCCATACAAATTTTTAAATCATTTTTTCTGGCTCTGTGAAAAATGCCCTTGATATTTTGCATTGAGTCTTAGATGGCTTTGGGTAGTTTGGTCGTTTTAACAATATTAACGCTTCTAATCCATGAACACGGTATATCTTTCCATCTATTTGTGTTGTCTTCAATTTCTTTCATTAGTGTCTTATACTTTTCAAAGTACATGTCTTTTATGTCCTTAGGTTTATTCCTAGGTATTTTATTCTTTTTGAAGTCGTTGTAAATAGGATTGTTTTCTTAATTTCTCTTTTTGATAGTTTGTTGTTAGTGCAGAGAAATGCAACAGATTTCTATACATTTATTTTGTAACCCACAACTTTATGGAATTCATGATGAACTGTAGTAGTTTTTTGGTGGCATTTTTAGGATTTTCTAAGTATAATATCATGTCTTCTGCAAACAATCACAGTTTTACTTTTTTCTTTTTCATTTGGATTCCTTTTTTTCCCCTTGATTGCTTGCTGTGACTAAGACTTACAATATCATGTTGAATAAAAGTGAGATTGAGTGTCCTTGTCTTGTTCCTGATCTTAGAGGAAATGCTTTCAGCTTTTCACCATTGAGTGTGATGGGCTTGTTATATATGGCCTTTATTATGTTGAAGTAAATACCCTCTTTGCCCACTTTCTGGAGAGTATTTATCATAAATAGATTTTTTAAAACATTTTTTTGAATCATAAACAGATATTGAATTTTGTCAAAAGCTTTTTCTGCATCTGTTGAGATGACATTTGGTTTTTATTCTTCAGTTTGTTAATGTGGTTTATCACATTGTTTGATTTGCAGATATTGAAAAATCCTTGTATCCCTGAGAAAAATCCCATGTGGTCATGCAGTATGAGCCTTTAAATGTATTGTTGGAGTCAGTTTGCTAATATTTTGTTGAGATTTTTGGGTCTATGTTCATCAGTGATACTGGCCTGTAATTTTCTTTTTTGGGTGATACCTTTGTCTGGTTTTGGTATCAGAGTGATGCTGGCCTTGTAGAATGAGTTCGGAAGCATTTCTTCCTCTGCAATTTTTTGAAATAGTTTGAGAAGTGTAGCTGTTAACTCTTCTCTAAGTGTTTGATAGAATTCACATGTGAAGCCATCTGATCCTGGACTTTTGTTTGTTGGGATTTTTTAAAAAATGATTGATTCAGTCTCATTACTAGTAATTGGTCTGTTCATATTTTCTGTTTCTTTCTGACTCAGTCTTGGGAGATTGTCCATTTCTGGGAATTTGTCGATTTCTTCTAGGTTGTCCATTTTATTGACACATAGTTGTTCATCATAGTCTCTTATGATCCTTTATATTTTTGTGGTGTCAGTTGTAATGTTTCCTTTTTCATTTCTGATTTTAATGATTTGGGCCCTCTCTCCTTTTTTCTTGATGAGTTTGGCTAACAATTTATCAACTTGTTTATTCTTTCAAAGAACCAGTTTTTAGTTTCATTGATCTTTTCTATTCTTTTTCAGTCTCTATTTCATTTATTTCTGCACTAATCTTTGTGATTTCTTTCCATACTAACTGGGTTCTGTTTGTTCTTTTTCTAGCTCTTTTAGGTGTAAGGGTGGGTTGTTATTTGTGATTTTTCTTTTTTCCTGAAGTAATATATATATATTATATCTTTTATATATATATAAATATAAATATATATATTTATATATATATAAATAATATATATATATCTTTTAAGTTCATCTGGCATAAAGTGTCATTTAAGGCTGGTGTTTCCATATTGATTTTCTGTCTGGATGATCTGTCCATTGATGTAAGTGGGATGTTACAGTTCCCTCCTATTATTGTGTTACTGTTGATTTCTCCCTTTATGTCTGTTAATATTTACTTTATGTATTTAGGTGCTACTATATTGACTGCATATATATTTAGTTGTTAAATCTTCTTGGATTGATCCCTTAATCAATATGTAATGTCCTTCTTTGTCTCTTGTAACAGTCTTTATGTTAAAATCTATTTTGTGAGATATAAATATTGCTACTCTGGCTTTCTTTTGATTTCTATTTGCATGGGTTACCTTTTTCTATTCCCTCAATTTCAGTCTGTGTGTGTCTTTAAATATTAAGTAAGTCTCTTTTAGGCAACATATATACAGGTCTTGTTTTTGTATCTATTCAGCAACTCTGTATCTTTTGATTGACCTTATAACTCTTATCTTCAGCTCTAACTCAAATATTACTTTGCATACTACATATTTAACTATTTCATTGTTCATTCTGCTCTTAATATTTTTAAATTTCCAATGTGATTGCCTTTTTAACTTGAGTTATTTAATAGTACATCTTTATGTTTCTGAACTCAAAACTTTTTTTTTTAAGTATTTTATTATTTAATTACATTATAGCCTGTTGATTACCCTGTGTGGATTTCATTCTTTGTGACCAACTACTAATCAAATTTTTTAAATGCTCAGTGTATAATAGAAAAGAATGTATATTCTTTACTTGCTGATTTTAGAATTCTCTATTTATTAAAGTGGTTGACTTTGTTATATATATCTGTTACATCTTTATACATCTAGATCTTTCAATTTCCAATCATTGTTAACGTTTCAGTTTATCCTAGTAATTCTGTTAGCTTCTGTCTCTTACACTATGAAGTACTAATGCTATTTGGTATTAAAAGACTTTTTACTGTTTTAGGTGTTTGTTTTGTAAGCTACATATAGCTATTCTAAAAATCCACTCTGATTAGTTCAATTTTTATTTGTTTTTATTTTTCTCTCTTTGTATTTGTGTTTTGTTTTTCATTTGTCTTTCGTTGGATTGATAGAATTTGCTTTATTCTTATCTTTTCCCTCTGCTGGTTTAGAAGCTATGCATTGTAGTTTGATTCTTTGCCATTACTCCTAATTTTTAACATACTTCCTTAACTGCAAATAATTCTTACAATGATTAAAAGTGCTCAGTTTTTTATACTCTTTTTTTTTTTTTTACTTAAAATGTGGATCTTAATACTATTTAACTGTGCATTGAACATATCTACTCTAATCTAGTTACTTTTCTTTTTACTGTTAGTAATTAATTACATTTCTAACAGATTTCATTTAAAATGTGCTTACTGTTTTGTTTTTTTTTTTTGTATTCTACCTATAAAATTAGTTTATAGCATAAGCTGCTATAACAAAGATCTCCAAATATAGTTACTTTATAAAGGTACATAATGCTTCAAAAGTGAGAGGGTGAGTACAAACTGGTGGAGCATCTTGTTTGCTCAGGGTCATTCAGGGACTCAGACTCCTTCTATCTTGCTTCTGTGATATACTCTAGGGTGTGCTGACTGCACTGTTGAACAGGGTTGTAGACTTCTCCTTATTCGAGCTCTTGAGAAGTCTTTAAGTTGTGTGTGATTTGGAAGTTGCACTACTTTTCCTGACACTCCATTTTAGCTAAATTTAGACCCAACTTTAGCTGCATGGCTACAACTAGGTGCATAGGAGGAAAAGCTAAATAATACTGACTTTCACTGAGAAGTTGTATGCATAGGTAAAACTCCAGTAGGGGTGGGGTCTGGTAAAAAGAAGAGAGAAGAGGAAGATAGATACTGGGAATAATTTGCAGTATCTTTCTACATCACCTTTTCTCTCTTGGTTTACTTCTTGCTGAAGTAAATTCTTTAGTAGTTTTTAATGGTAAATTCTGAACACTTAAACTCTCTTTGTATTTGCATATTTCAAAATACTTTTACTTTACCCTACTCTTCAGTGATATTTTAGGTTGAGAGAAAATTCTAATTTGATACTTATATTCCCTTTGCCCTTTAAAGAATCCTAAGTCATTGTTTTCTTTATTCTGATGAGCAGCCTTGTTTTTCCTATGTAACTACTCTGTCTTTTCTATCTGGTAACTTTAAAAATTCTTGTTTATTTGATTTTCTATGCTTTTTTTTTTTTTAACTAACAGGTGTCTACTTATGGATTTATCTTTGTTTCTTTATCTTTTTCTCACACTATACCTTTTTAACTGTGCAGTTTGCTGAATTCTGACAAATATATAGTTGTGTAACCATCACCATCATCTCCCCTCTTAGTTATTGACCTGCTGTTTCCAGGAAAGGACAAAAGTGCTTGTTTTATAGGAAATTTTAACAAGAATAAGCTTACTTTCTCACATATTGATTTGCAAGTTCTGTCAGATATTCATGTTGAGATTCCTGAAAGAGTTAGAAATACGAGATTTAGAGAAGGCAAGTTTATAAAAAGATATAGATTTGGAGTTATTTCATAGAAATAGCAGTTAAAGCTATGCTGTTATATGGTAGCAATTTTAAAATAAAATTTATTTCTCTCTCTTTACTTCCTTATTTTCTGCCTTTTCTTAATTTTTTCCCTTCTTTCCTGTCACACACTTTCTAGGAGCCTAATATAGCACTTAGGGTATACAGTGGTGAACGAAACCTACAGAGTTCTTACATTTTTAGTTTTAGAGTTTAATGGGGTGGGGGGAATTAAGCCAATTATTACAGAAATACATGCTATTTTAATTCTAATCAGGGGAAATTTAACATGAGATTTCCTTAACTTAAAGATATATTGTTTTCCCCAAATTATAGGCTATTTGTTTAGAACTTGAAGTGTATTTTCCCATAGGAGCGATGATATAAAGAGTTCTCATGTAATTTGATGAGTCCTCTTTAATCTAAATATCTCTTTGTAACTTTGTTTTTGTGGGAAATTGTGGACATAATGGAAGTAATATTGTAAAATTGATGGTGATTGGTCTAAAAAGAAAAAGCTGAGATGAGAAGAAAGTAGAGTCCTTGAATCATGTAGTTAGCCTAACCCCATCTAGGGTCTACACATCAATAAAGATTAGTAAGTTTTAAACTGTGTCTATCATGAGTCTATATTCTGGTAGGTGAGATAGACCATGTAAATAGTTAATTGCAGTGTAATGCAGTATGTGCAGTGATATGTGTTTTTAACAAGATATAGATGTGGCATAGAGAGAGTACTCAACTCTGACTTTAGGAATGCAGGTTGGAGAAAACATCATTAAAGAGGTGATGCCTCAGTGCGACTTTGGAGGATAAATAGTAGTTTGTTTAATGAACCTGTGGAACTGGAAAAGGGCCTTCCTTAAATGTTTGAAGATATGAAACAACATGATCTGTTTTAGGAATGACAAAGTAGTACACTATTCAAAGGATCAGAAAGTATGAGTTGTGCAAGGATGGGAGAGGAATGTAGGAAGTCGTGAATATTGTTTGATATTAAGCCTTGGAGAATTTGATGGTGATGTGTGTAGGAAGGTGGATAGAAAGATAGACATAAAAGGCTTACTTGTTCTGTCTACTGGATTTGAAGCAACTGTGTTCAGGAATAGTTTTCTGATGGACGTGTCCTATTCAGTTACTCTTTCTCACTTTTAACAGTCTTCATCTGGGCCTTAAGTTGTAGTGATCTTGCAGTCTTTTCAAGATTACTAGATCAGTTCTCGCCTTTGATCATTTTCTTTGAAAGATACAATGTCACAAACATTTTTTTATAGCAAAGAGTTCTAAGAACAAGTCAAGTTTAAAACAATTTGGAAATCTCCAAGAAAGTGGGTTCCTAGCTGAACTGATAACTTAAGTTTTATGTTTGAATCTAGATAGTCTAGTTCATTTTACTTTGACTTGAGAAAGGGTTTTTTTTTTTTTTACATATTCTTTGTGTTCTTAGCAGTGCTTTATACTTGTTTAAATGTTTTTAGAAGTTTGATTATATGTTTCTATAACATGTATTTGTAATAAATTATTTTAAAGAAATAAATCAACATTTCCAGTAATAACTTTTATATGGCCTTTATATTTTTTCTTGGTTCAGGCTAAATGTGTGTCTGGCCCTTTGTTCCCTTAAGAATCACATTATGTTTATTTTATGGAAAATGTCATTACAGTTATGCTATCAAAATATAATATTTCTTTTATTTTGGTAGTTTTTCCACATGTTTCTTCTGATTTAATCAAAATGTTTAATTATTTATTTATATGCCGTTTAGTTGAGTTATTATTGTACTGAATAGGGAAAAGAGCACTTTGTTCTTGAATACCTCCTTGAATTATTGTAATTAAAAAATTGAGAAGAGTCGTTTAATGTATCTTGAGTGAAACGGAACTTTTAATTTCATGTATCTTGAAAGGAAAAGTAAAAGCCGTTCTCAGTTAAATTAGAATGAAAAGAAATTGAGATGCTCTTCTATAAATAGCCTGTTTAAATAAGTGCTGGTTTGTGTCTTTGGTCAGGAAACATACACTGAGTAGATCTACAAGTTTATGTAGTGTTGAAGAAGGGGCAGATAACCTAAAGTTTTGTTTGCCCCTTTTTTGACACAATCCCAGTCAGTGGTCTAAATTTTGCTTAAAGTTTTAGAGAGAAGAAAGCAGAGATTAGCAACATCCCTCCTTTGCTCTTGCAACAGCTTTATCAACACATTATAGCTTCCATATTTCTCCTTCTCTCTCTCTCCTTCCAGCTTTCACTAAGACAGCAGCTTCTTCTCACTCTCAGAAAAAAAAAAATTAAAATAGTTTATCTTGGTTGAGAGGCTGGCTATCCCATATTTAATGATTTCTCTTTTTATCCTATAGTAGAGTCTTCCATATCTTAAATTTACAGTGCTTTGAAATTTTCATTTAAATTTTTGCTTACAGTTGGTTTTGATGACTTTATATAAATAATAAGTATGTTGCTGAGGCAACTGTTTATTATTTCACACTGTGTCTTCTCTACGAGGACCCTGAGAGTGGGGCTGGAGAGCTCTCATGTTATTGTCAGGAATAGCTGTCTTCTCTGAGCAGCCAATTCGCTTTTATCTCATGTTAGAGTTTTCACTTGTCTCAGTTATCATGACTCATCCTTCTGAAAAATTGTTATGTCTTTGTTATTTACCTTATTTCATCTGTTGTTAGACTGTTCTTTTCCTGATTTTTTAAAATTCAGCTTTATTGAGTTATAACTAACAAACAAAATTGTAAGATACTTAAAGTATACATCATAGTGATCCAACACACGTATATTCTTTTCCTGATTTTTAAGAACAGGAGCTATTTCTGCAATGTCTCCAAAGGATTCAATCTTTTTTTCTTTCTTCTCTATTTTTGGCTGTGGCATAGAAAAATCATGGGCCATTCTTACACTGTGAGAGTTTTATCAAAGGCAACAGTTTAAGAGAAAAAAATAGATTACGAAGTGACTATGAATGTCTTCCCTGTTGAATTTTTAATATTATTCTCATTGAATTAACTACTGCAGGCCTCTTACTTATAAAAAGATAATAATCTAAAGATTTGGAAATTGGGCTTCTGAGATTCAAAATTGTTTTTTCTATATAAATAATGTTATAAGTAAGGATTATGAAATCAAGCCAACTCACAGCAGCCTGGCACATAATATAAACTGTAATCAAACCAAAGAGAATTGTAATTAATATAGTGAAAACTTGTGTTTCTTTTGTGTTTAGGTACTTTTGAAAAACCTTTGAGAGACTTGTTCAAATTTTGGATAGATGTTTCAGATACTTTTAAGAGCTTTTGAGATTGATGACACTATGTCTATTAAGTGTAATGTAATTTTTAAAATATCAAATGAAAGAAAAATTTTTTAATGTATTTCTTAAGGTTTCTTGACAGCCATATTTATGCATTCTAAGAAAATAGTCAGTGAGATGGGATCAACAATTTGGTCCCCTACTCTTTGTAAATGTTACTAGCACTGTTAAAAGTGTAGTTTAAAAAAAAATTTTTTTTTACTTTTACCAAGCAAATTTTTTACTTTTATCAGTGGTAATATATTATTATACAACTATAAAATGTATGTTTTATACTATTCCTGAATATGTTCATTCTAAACTGATATATTCTCTAACTTATAGTGTAAACTAAGGCAACTTATATATAACATAATCGATAGGTAATTTCCATCTTGTGTATAGCACTTATACATGATGTCAGCTGGCCCACAGCAATCATTTAATTTGTTCCATCTTTAAATACTATACTAGTATTAATGTTATAGTCTATTTTCACTATAAGAATATAATATTTTAGCCACATTAGACATTTAATACCTTTCCAACTAGCCTATTGGAGCTTATTGATATTTTGCAAAAAAAAATGTATATACACATACATACACATATAAATATATATTATTCTTTGCAGGGGAAAGTGTAACAGGAGGGGTAGGAAGGGAAGAAGTTTTATGGTGAGAACTATGAAACCATTAAAATCATGTCTGTACATTCCTTTTTCCTCTTTCTCTTCAGCCACTGAGGGACCTAAGGTTCAGGGCAGTTGGAGTGAAGCAGCTAGGGAATGTGGGGCAAGTTCAGCAAGCCAGCTGAGAAGAAGTACGGGTGTGCATGAACGGCAGGCAGGCAGGGAGTACAGAGGCAGCTAGATACCTACTCATTTCTCCAGCTCTTTACATTTCAGAAGGTACACCATCAAATTTGAAAACTTGTGTCTTTATTATTAACTTGTCTACCCTGTAAGGAAATGAGAATTTTGGTTGGCCTAGAGAACACTTTTCCTCAAAGTGCAGTCCTGCAGCAACCAGCAGGGCTGGGGCTCCTCAGAGTGCTCTGAAAAGAGTTAGTATGAAGTAATTGTTGTTTGGATGTTTGTAAGTTTGGTACTTTAATTAATGAAATTAGGAATACTCAAATACAATCTTGAATGGAAATGCTAGTGACCAAAATATCGAAAGATGTATGTCTGGAAATGTTCTACATTTTAGTCATAAATGTTCATATTTTATATATAAGCCTTTTACTTCATTCTAAATGTATCATGCTTTATGCTAATAACTAAAAGCAATATGAAAAATAACTGCATGCATAATTTATAACAGCATTTTAGAAGCCTGATCCATCAAATATATGTTATTTTAGTTCATGTTTTAAATCAGCAGCTTTTTTACAGAGTTAAACTGTACTTTCAAATGTCTATTGTCTGGTTTCCAAGGGATACTAAAAAGCATGGTTCAAGTGCATTGTAACATTAAAGCTGATTTAGCAGTCAGTTTGTTTTCATTGCAACTCTTTAATTGCTGTTTGCTTAGGGGATAGTGGTCCTAGAAGAATGTCAACTTCCAAAAGACATTTTGAAAAAACAAATACAATTTGCAGACCAAGCAGCTTCATTAAACACTACAGGGAAGCCCCAGATTTCTCAAAAGAGTCAAGATCCTTTACCAGAACAAGATTTTGAAATGTCACCAAGCAGCCCTACACTACTTCTTCGCAATATAGAAAAACAGGTAATGTTAAGTAAAAGTAAGGTGCGAGTGGCATGAAATGGCTTTAAATTGATTTTGTAAACTATTCAAATAAATGTAGTGTCTGCTTGAGAGGTTGGTTATTAAAGTTGGCCATTTGACATTAAATAAAATTAAAATATTGAATGTATGACTAACCTGTTATAATATTGATATAATTGAAATTATTTAAATATAATTTGTTAAGTATTGGTACGTAGCTTATAGGGTGATAACTCATTTATATTAGGGATAGAAAATCTTACTTTCTAATAAAATTACTTATCATTGGACTTTTTTCATGGAGAAAGAACAGTGGTACCACTTAATAGATCTGAATGGTTGTTTGATTAACTTACTGATACAGATTTTTAGTGAACGATAATATTAGAATATGGATTCTTTCTTTAAAATGATCATGAAAATAGAAAGTCTAATAAACTGTTAATAAATTACTTTGATTCCAGAACTTTCCCTGGTATTTAAATCCTTTCATGGATGACTCCAGAAGTTTAATTATTCTGTCCTATATTTATCTTTCAAAATTAAACCATTTATTTTAATTTAGACTTTGGTGGCTTTTGAATAAACCTGGCTTTATAGGACTTTGTTAATTTACAACCAGACTGAATCTTCTGGAATATACTCAGTTGGGACACAGCTGCATGACTACATTGTTCTAGTGGGTAACATAGATTTTCATGTCTTCCTACATTTGATTTTTCTGTTGTTTTTTTTTTTTTTTAAGACATTCGTTGTGAAATAGTTTGGTACCAGGTTACTACTGTCTTACTCCTGGTAATTCAGAATATGAGGTAACTCCTCCCGCCCCATATTTGTTAAATTTACAATTGTCTAGAGTTTTTGTTAATTGGAATGCATAATCAAAATACTATTATGACTATTTTATAATTCAGAAAGTTATTTTTAAATTATCTGTTGTTAAGTTGGAATGTTCTTTACCATATAAGTGGCGTTTTGAACTAGTGTTGATTATATTTCTCTTCCCTCTTTTTTTTTCCCCTCCCTCCATCCCGTAGGATCAGTACCATTTCAGTTTGACCCTAGTCATTTCATACCCCAGAATAATGTATTTACCTGATCAGTCAGCTCTTCTGCTTTCTTTACCTGTAGGTCACTATTAATCCTTCAGAGATTTCTTGTATTTTTTTTTCCTTCTTGCATAGCACCAGTTTGTTTGGTTGGACCTGGGTTAACATAGAACTGGCTAATTTGTGGGGCCCAGTACAAAATGAAATTACATAGCCCTTTGTTAAAAATAATTTTTAAGTTTTAAGCTGGTGACAACAGAGCATTAACCAAACGTGGGATCCTTCTGAGTGCAGCCCCATGCTACTTACTGGGCAAGTTGCTCACCCATGAAGGTGGCCCTGGTATCATGTTCATTTTGGGTCCCACTGCTGTCAGGAGTGTCAGAGACTTTGGGAAGGAAGGGAACCAGGAGTTGTGAGAACAGTAGCAATGGCTCTAGACGTAGGAGAAGGATGCAGCAAGGAGCAGCAGCAGTCACTTGTAGAGGTCATTGATAAATTGCCTATGTACAGGTAATGTGCTCTTGAAACATATGCTAATAATGTTTTTATAGGCCAACTGAAAATTAAGTTGTTTTCAAATACTTGTTGAAGAAGACAGTCTAAGGGTAAGTTAAATGGAAGGGGTGGCAATCCTGATATTACACATATTTTTCTTAACATAATCTATTGGTATATAACTGTTCACCAACCACAGAGGAATTTGCATATAGATAGATCAGGTAATCCGTTGATGTGATTAAATTAACTTTGTTAAGGAATGTTTTGCTTACCAAACTTATTAATATTTCTCAAAAGCAACTAAAGAATTAGCAGTTTCAAAGGACTTTTGACTTGTGGACTGACATCAGTTTAAAAAAATAACATTGATTCATGGTATTAATGCATACTTGCATTATTAGATAATGTATTTTCACAAATTGAAAGGTGACTTTATTTTAGAAATTCAGGTAATTTAACATAAATTTCATATTGGTATATTTGCATAGAAACCTTGTTATAAATAGCTAGTAAGTGTTTTGACTTTTAAAGTTGATTAAGTTTTGTTTTCAGAATTCAAATTATGCCTCTCCTAATTTTACTTTTGCCCTCATTTTTATTATGAATTTCCATCCCAAATATGGACTCAAGTATGAGATTTTATTGGGCTGGAGTGGGATGGTTATTAGGGTAAAGCTAGGGGTTAGTTGCAATGCTTTCCTTCTGGGCCAATTATTTACACATATCTGACTAGTAACCTCCAGTGGCTAAGAAGATTCTAGGTATTTTTGGAGGTGAAACAGTGAGAAGAGAGTGTCAGTGTTTTAGACTGGAAAATATGAGATACTCTGTAAATTGCTTTATATGACCAAGCTAATAAATACTTGATAGAAGGATAAATAATCTGTATTGGTGATTTTGAAAACTAGCTTTAATCTGAAAATGTGTAATTATCTAAAAAAAATAAAGTATTATTTTTCAAGAAAATAAATGGTGAAAACCTTTCAGGGTCTTTTACATGAAAGACTTCTTGAAGAAATCAAATATATTTAGTTTTGTCATATTCTTTAGTCTTATTTCTAATAACATTTGTTTCATACAAATGAAGAGTTTCAAAATATTTCATATACACTTCTATTTTATACTAGAATATCTTTTAGTTAAGAAAATTATAAAATAGATCTATATTTTTTTTAAATATAGTCACACTGTATTAAGTAAGAAAACCAGGTTTTAAGAAATTGATGTGTCATGATTTAATTGAAAGGGTGTGTGTGTGTGTGTGCATGTGCACACTTGCATATGTGTGTGTTGTGTATATACTCATGCTCACATGTATTCAGAAAATTTCTGGAGGGGTAGATATATACCAAGATATTAGCAATAGTTTTCTCCATAAAGTATAATTACAGATTATTATTTTTTTAAACCTCTTCATACTTTCCCTTTTTTCTACAATGAACATGGATTACATGTGTAGTGAAAAAAGCTGTCATTGTTTTGTAGCAATGTACTATTTCCATTAATGTGGCCTATGCTTGTTATAATTGTTGTAGGTGATTGTTTTGAGATATACTATTTATTACATATTACAAATATATCTAAGTTTGGGTTAAAGGTCAATGAAAATTTTGGGCACCTTAAAAAAAACTGATATATTTGAATTAGAAAAATACTGAGAAACAGTGTGGCATTGGATTCAAGCCTGAATTTGAACACCTTTGCTCCATTTCTTACCAACTTTTTAATCATTTTTTGAGCTGCTTTATCTGTCTTTGCTTCAATTTCTTCGTCTGTAATTGATTTTAATAATAGTAATATCAGTAGTTCTAGTATCTACTTCGCAGGTTAGTTGTAAACATTAGAAATATTCTGTTTTGTGCTTAGTAAAGTGCCTGGCACATAGTAGGCACTTAATAAATTGCAGCAATGGTCTTGTTATTATTAATTTGGCTATCTCAAAGGATATATTATGTAGATGCTATTAGCTGAGTTTAAATGTTTTAGAGGATAGGATGAGTAGATAAAGGAACTGAAACAAAAAGTTGTGGAAAAAGAGTACTAAGATGTAAATTACTTATAATAAATGGAAAAATCAGTAGTGGTGTAAATTGTCTCTGTAGATTAAAATATTTACTAAAATGTACTTGTTTCACGAGAATTTAAGCTGTAATAGGCACTAAACTTCTAAGATTTAACTCACATTTCTTGCTTAGCAGTAGTAAAAGCTTTATACTTTTCTTGCAGAGTGCACAGTTGACTGAGATCATCAACAGTTTGATCGCCCCTCTCAACTTGTCCCCAACTTCATCACCCCTCTCCTCTAAATCCTGCAGCCATAAATGTCTGGCTAATGGCATTTCCAGGAGGTAGGTATCAATGGGATAGTTGTGCCTCTAAATTTGATCTTTTAAGTTTTGTAAAGTAGCTGCTTTTTTCTTTTTATTGAAGCATTATTAGAGTACAGTCAATAAACCATGGATACATTTTAGATAATATCAGACTTTTATAACTAAGGGAGCTATATAAGCCTGAGAATGAGGGAGAAAGCTTTCCAGGAAGTTTTATAATGTTTCTAAAAAAGAAAAACAGTGATACCACTTGCTACAAAAATACTGCCTTATTTAATATAACTTCCATTTTGTGCATTTTATATTCTTTAGCTCCATACTGCCCTTGCAATACACGTTAAGGGAAAAAGACCCTATGTATAGTTTGGGCATGGAAGATTGGTAAATACCATCCATAAAGTTTAAGTAAAGTTTTACTCAATCATTTTGTATCTCAGCTTTTATAAGGAAAACTTTTTCCTGAATGTAATTAATACAATAATTCCTGTAATCCTTAGCAATTAATTATATCATGTCAGCAATATATATATATTGAATCCTAATCCTTTTTTGGGGAACAGCATTTGTTTTCTTTATTTTGCTTACTTTTCTCTTTGTTTGTTTGTTTTCTTGAGGGAGGAGGTAATTAGGTTTGTTTATTTACTTGCTTTTCTCTTTGAATCTTTCCTTTTAAAGATGCAGTTAGAATTAAAGTGCTAATAGAACATTATTTTGTGTGTTCATCTAATTTTTTTCTAAATAAAATTGTAATGTAGGCGTCTTTGTTTTAAGTACCAAAAAGGGCTAAGTGTAATTTAGTGTTGGAAAATATTTATATTCATAATTATATGATTTATTAACATTTTAAAAATATAGCATGAAAGGAAAATTTATACCATGGGGGAAATTATGCTAAATAGCCGTCACTTTCTTAATGGACTTAATGGATAAAAACTTAAGTCTTAAAATAAAAATGCCGTTATTTTATTTTTATTTCTAATTTGTTATTTTGAAAGTCTAATTTTTAATACTTTTGTTTGTGCAGAGTCATTTGTCCATTGTTCTGTTATAGAGACAGTTCTATTGGTTTTGCTTTATTTTTTGTTGACTTTATATTCATTCCTTATATCACTGATGACAAACTTTGAAAATAAATATTCTCTCATGTATAAAAATACTCTGATATCTTCATATATGAGAACATACCCTCATTAAGAAAGTCATAATTATAAGTTCAGCCATTAAACACCATCAGATTGGCATATGAACATTGTGATTTGGGGCTAAGTCCATTTTAGGTAATGTTTTGTTTACCTAACAAGGCATTACACTATTATACATATACTTATGCATGTGTGTGTACATATTTTCATTTTAATGTACCTCCTGTATTTTTGGTCATTCATTCACAAAGTATTTAATGCGTAACTATTTGCTGTGTGCCATAGAGACAAAGTTCTAGGGATACAGTTGTGAAGGAGACAACATCTCCACTTTTCAGTAACTTGCAGTCTAGCAGGTGAAACATGTAATTGTTTAAAATATCATATAACAATAATGGAATTGTGTGCAGTTGTTTGGATATTTGGATTTAATAGCTGTCTTAGTTGAAATAGATACGTAAATCCAAATGAAAGAAATGTAATGTTGGCTGTGTTTACTAAATCATAGTTTTTCACTTCCATCTGAAATGTAGTTCAAAGGTTCTTGTTGAAATTAGCTAAAAATTATCATCTTTCCTGATGTTAAGTAGTTGTTCTTACAAACTAATTGGAAAGTTTATTTTTGAAGGTTTATAATAGGTTCAAAATCTACTAAAATTCTTTGATAAATTTAAAAGCAGATAAAAATTTGTTCTCCAGCTTTTTGAAGTGTGCTGATATACGTAAATGTTTTAGTTAATTTTATCAATTTTATTTGTTTATTAATTTATTTTTGGCAACAAACAACATTTTTCCCAAATACTTTCTGTATAACATGAGTTTCTTTCAAAAAGCACTTATTTTCATATTTGTTATCAAAATATTGTATTTCCCTTGAAGGGAAGACTTATTTTTTAACATTTGGTAGAAAATGTAATACAACTAGTTTTCATCAACCCTCAAGGTGAGCAAATTTAGAATGTTAGAATTTTTGTTTAAAATGTATAATTGATCTTTAAGTTTAATAACTCTTTTAAAATGCTTTGTCACCGTTAATAAGCAAACTGCTGTGTGAAACAAAAGATTTGGGAGATACTCCAGGTCTCATTAAAATTTTTGCAACATTCTACTATTTATGATAGTATATATCATAATATACAAATGTATTTTACCAGGAACATAGAAATTAGAATATATTACAGATAAGAGAATAATAACATTGAAGGAAACACAGAAAATTTTGAGACTACGTGGTTGTTGTGTCAGATGTCAAAGAGAGGAACTGAAAAATGTCTCTTGATTTGGTCAGTTATAAGCTGAGGCCTTAGCAAGAACATTGCAGAGGCTTGATGGACACAGAGATTCAGAGCCGGTTAATAAGGAAGTGGGAGATGGAAGAGAGGAGTCAGGATTATATTTTCAAGGCTGCTGACTGTATAATGAAATGGATGTATAAGATCAAAGAAGGGTTTTTGTTTGTTTTTAAGATGGAAGAAACGTAAGCATCTTTATTAAAATAAAGAGAAGGAAAAGAGCTAGAGATGGGAAATGTAGAAATACAATAGAGTTATGGAGGGGCCTTATGACAGGAGAAAATACACTTGTTCTTTGAGAGTGGAATGAAAGAGATTAAGATGGGTGTAGCTGCAGTTATTTGTAAAGTGACTGTAGCCAAATTTAGGGTGGGAAGGGGGGCTGGAGGAGTTAAAGTTTGGATAGACTTTATAAAAGATGGCGCCTTCCCTTTGTTTTTCCTCCATTCCCCTCCTTTTTCTGTAGCAGAGCTACCCACCGTTGGAGAAGCATGTTATGTGGTTTCTAAGGTTTTTTTTTTTTTTTTTTTTTTTTTTGGCTCCTTAACTATATTGTTTAAAGTACTTAATTGATACTTGTAAAACCAGTTAAGGATTTACTTTAAAAGTATTAGTAATTGAACTTTTTATAAAATAAACAATTGTGTAGTAGTGAAATTCTAAAAATGTAACAGATTATTTTACATCATTCACATTTAAGAATATTATCATAGATTTTGAAAATTAATTGAATATACAATCTTATAGTAATATATGAAAAAGTTTTGATTTAGAGATATCTGTACTGAAGCAATGTGAAATTTATTTATGAGCCTTTTGACTCTGGGAGTAAAATGTCAAATGAAGACTGGTTCTATTTCTTGTATCTTTCTGTTTTTTGAATATTCTTATTTTTTTCTTCATATAGTTTTATATTAAGAAAATATCTTTCGGACTCAAAGCTTTTCAAGAATTAGGGCTTAGTCTATTTAATCTTACTCAAACTTGACACTTAACCACAAAGCGCTTTCTGAAAATAAGATTAGGCATATAAATACCATTTATTTTATGCCTTTATGTAGATGTGAAGGTAAGAAAATTCATTATTTAAGAATTTTTAAAATTCTAGTAAAATGTACATACTGTACAATTTACCATTTTAACCATTTTTAAGTTTAATGGCATTAAGTACGTTCACATTTTCGTGCAACAGTTTCTGAACCCCTATCCAGTTACTGAATTTATAAACTTCGCCCTTTTCCTTATCTGTTGAATCTGTCTTAATCTAGGATATCTGTTCTGTGTTCTCCAATGACAGCATTTATACATATTTGTGGAAAGCAAATGAAGAATGGCTGAAGAAAAGGACCAGTCACTGTAGTGTATTTTCAGTTGTCCCCTATGACCTGAAAAGTATTCTTATATTCAGTTGTGAATTGTGAGGTGCATACTCAGCTGAAAAGTGTAAATTAATACAAATGTCAGGCCTAATAATAGCAGTACAATGAAAGGAAGTTGCAGAATATTTGTAGATAGTGGCAAAATTACATTTAAAAGTAACAGGAAACTTGATGACTTACTATGATAAATGTGTTTTTGCCTTACATTTCCTTAAAACTCATTATGGTATCTAAATATTTATATTCTCTTCTAAAAATTTTATGAAGTCTTAACCAACATTTGGCCATCATTAATTTTCCACTCTAACCTGATTTCTACAATTGTATTATCTTTAAAAGTACATTTGGTTTATTAAAATGTAGTATACCACTCAATAGATCATTGACGAAGAGTTTAATGTATGTCGTGCAATAAACATGCCAGATGCTGGGAGACAGTATACAGTTGTGTTAGAAGTAAATGAGGTAGTATATATAAAACTCTTATAACAATGCCTGGCACGCAAGAAATAGCCTAATAATGTTAGTCATTGGTATTTTCTTGTAAGGACATAACATATATTAAAATTGTGGGTATGGTCTGTTATTTCTTTCATATCCTGGGCAGTGTACTGATCATTGATTTAGAACTATTCTTACTCTTTTAAAAAAGTATTTCAGAGTGGCCTGAGTTAGGTAAGGATTTGAGGGCATATACAAAGCCTTATAGACCAGTTATTACTCAAGACATTTTTCACACAGGTACTAGGAGTCACTGAGGCACCATTTATTTTTCCATCATATCTCGTGGGAAGATAGAAAGTTGCTGACTTGCCTTTGGTCTACACAATTTGTCTGCAACCCTGTAATTAAATTAAGTGCTCTTAAATTCAGGGTAAACACATTGCTGGATTTTATTCTTGTATTACATAAAACATACCTTCTCAAAAGACCATCTTGGGATATTAATCTCCTTCCCCAGCCAAAAAAAATTAAGGTTTTAACTTTTGTTTGTTCTTAATTATAATGATTTTGTAATTTAGTGGTTTGGGGTAACTTAAGGTTATGGGAGTAGACACTTTTTGCATATTCTTTTTGTTACAGACATTTTGTGACCTTGGGCAAGCCAGTTAATCTCTTTACATCTCATTCTTTAAAAATACTAGGACACAAATATTGTCTCAAGCAGTTCTCAGTAGTGCTAATATGCTCCATTTAAGTGTTTATTTTTAAGGAATTACATTTTTTTCAAACAAGGAAAAATAAAAACAAACAGGGCTCAATACAGCCTAAAATGCATGTGTTTTTGTAACATCACTACACTATTGTGCTTTGCTTTGCTTGCAATAATTTTATGTTAGCTTAAATCAAGAGATTCAGTGAGTAGAGAGAAATTACTCAACATATCTTAGTAACTTTAAACATAATCTACAAGTTATTATGTAAAGAAGTACCCATGCCAGTAGGAGGAGTGATAATTCTATCCAAGTGAAAAAAACTTAAATAAACAAGTAGGAAGAACTGTTTAAATCAAGTTTATTACACATTGCCTTTCTTGGATGAACCTAATTCAGTTTTTCTTTGATAATTCAGGCTCACCACTGTGACCACATCTTCAGGGACTACTGAGAGTAATAGTTCTATATCTGTAAAAGAATTCACTTAATAGTCAGCAAATACGTACTAAGTGATGACCGTGTGCCAGGCATTGCATTGGATTGGGGTGTGATGTTGAACAAAAACAGATGTGGTTTCTTACCTTAGGGTATAATAGAGTCTACATGCAGGAAAAAAATGACACCAACCAAAAAAATCACACAAATAAATGTATAATTTTAAATCCTGATCAAGTGCTATAAAGAAATTCATTGCATTGTTAAGAAAATCATTTTGGAATCAGATGTATCATTGTGATCTTGGGCAACTTTCTAAATCACAGTTAAAATGAAAATCGCTTGTTTCTTGGATTCTTATGAAGACCAAATGAGATGACAAGTGTGATACAATTTTTTTTTTTTTTTTTTTTTTTTACTTATAATCTGTCTTCCTGGATGAGAATGTAAGCTCTGTGAGAGTAGGAATTTGTTTGATCTGTCTTTTTAATAATACTATTTTCCTAGCATCTAGATCAGTGAGTCATAACATGGACACAAATAAATATTTGTTGAATGAATGAAATGTCTTTTAAGATTTCTTGCAGGTAATAAGCATTCAAAAAAAAAAAAAAACAATTTATACTTATTTGCGCTTTCTCCCCTACAGTCAGATTGATATTTTTGTTGTCTCCTACAGTTCTGCCTCCTCTCATCTAATTCAGCTCTGGACTGGAAAATCAGATGACCAAGGCTAGAGCAGTAGAAGTATCTGTACTAGAGTAAGAGACGTTCTGTAGTACGAGAGAAGTCCTCTCTTAACGGTAACAGGAGTGAGCTTTGGTGCCTGGACTTACTGATCTTTTTTTTTTCTTGGTTATTTAAAAGGCTTTCGCGATTTCAGCTGTATTCTGTATGCTTGGGCTTTTCAGATAAGTAATCGCATAAGTGCTTCTGATAAAGCATTCTTGTTCTAGCCTTATATTACATTATGTCATAGTTTTCGTATCTAGTTATATTAGAAGAAATATAAATTTTGAATTTTTAAAGTTTGGCTACCTATTCTCCATATTAATTTTTAGTGGACCACATAGAACTTATTTTTATATAATTTTTTAAAATATTTAAGGTAATTTGTATAATATCCTAATGATCTTTTCTTATAATGACTTAAGTAAATTCACCTGCTTAATTATTTTCCAGAGCAGCTGTTTTGCCCACTTTTTATTCATTGATTCCCAACCCCCATCTCTTATTTAATGGCAGAATCTCCCAGGAGTCAGAATTACTTTCTTAGTTTTATTAGTCTTGGCAGCAGGGTCCAAGATGAGTCAACAGGAACTGAGCAACTGAAAAGACTGAGGATTGAAACAAATGAAGCATTGCATTTTATCATCATAGAGATAGTTATTAGTCTTTAGATCTCATACTGTAAAATGAGATAAAATGTTGTAAATGAATCTTTGTTTATCCCATGGAGTATTGTCTCTGAGAAAGTGAGTTCCTACTTGAAATAATGTCTAGATTTTTGTTGTTGTTGTTTTTGCTTTAATGAGTCCCAGAATATGATATGAAATTAAATTCCAATGAATCATTGTCACCTTTTTCTTTTCACTAATGATAATTATCTTGTGAAAAGCAACAATTCTAACTAATTGGGTATCATAATTGAAAAACTGCAGTTAAACTGGCAGACTAATCACATATAAAGTAATTCTTTTAACCTCATCATATTTTCAGTAGTCACTTCTCAGTTATGAGAAAACATTGTTAGAGCAAATTCAAAGCTGAAGTTTTCAACATAATTTTGGGTTTCTGTGAATGACATTAATTATTGGATTAGCTTAGATGTATGGCATCAATAAGGAAATAAAACTTCTCCTGCTGTGTTTTTAAATTAATGCCAGTAAGAATTATTTTCTTTTGTAAAAACTTCACTTTTCCCTTTTTGCCTCTATTAACATAAGTCTAAAACCTAATGTTGTGGGGAATGTTTAAATAAATTGTGATACAACTACTGGAAGGAATATCATGTAACTTAAAAAATTATGTGTATAGAAAGTATGTAGTCATTTAGGAACATGCTTATTTTGGAATATTAGAAAAATCAGAATATCAAAATAACTGTACCGCAGGATTCCACAGGGAAAAAAGACCTGAAGGCTGAGAGTCAACATTTTTATTAAAGCTGTATTTGTGTTTATATGGTGGAATTTTGAAAAACATTTTAGCTTTTTTTTTCCAACTGTTTATTTGCAAAGTTTCCTTTAAAATGAAAAATAGTAATTAGTAAAATAGAAATTCTTAATTTCAGACTGTATCCCATATGTCAGAAAAATAGCCCAGAGCTTATACTGAAGAATCTGAACTGTACTCCCAAACTATAGATCAGCTAGACATGTTTGACAGTACGCAGAAAAATAGAGCTGTCACGCTGGCTTCCTGATCTTTTTGCCTTTATACTTTTAAAAAATCCCACTTGAAACTAAGAGCCAGAGATAAGAATGGCAGATAGTACTGCAGTAGTCAGTCCCTTTTTCTCTCTGCCTTTATTATGAAAAACTTTAACATGTAGAAAGCATAGTGAAGTGAATCCACTTATTCCCAGCTTTAATAGGTCTCAAGATTTTGCTACTCATTCCAGCTGTTTCACTTCCTGACAGTTTTTTTTTTCTATGTACTTTTAAAAAGCAAATTCTATTGATTGTTTAACTGTAAATATATCTGTATATTTCCTTGATAAGCTATTTTTCAACATACTCACCATGTTGTTATCATCTGCTTATTATTTTTATGTTAGTCATAATTTATAATTATCATGAAGTTCTCTATTCCTATTCATATTTCCCCAGTTGTCTCTAAATCATCTTTTTATGGATAATGTGTTAGAATCAGGACACAAACAAAGGCCGTATTACATTTGGTTGTTATGTTTCCTAAGTCTCTTTATTCTCAGATAGCCACTTTTAAATATATTAGAAGTCCCTAATACAAAAAAAAAAAAAGGACTGCAATTTTAGACGACATATAAAATTGTACTACAAGTTCATTGTAGGAAGATTGAAAAATTCACAAAATACTAAGAAGACAGTGGAAATCGCTTACATTGCTCAGAGTATGTTTTTTTCCTTTCATTTTTATACATTATTTTCATAGTTGAGATCTATTGAAAGCAGTTTTATATCTTATTTCAATAATATATTGGAGGTTTTTTATACTTAAAATATGTCTTTTTCATTTTAATGGCTACATTGATATATCATAATTTTTAAGAATAGGTTTGTACCTTAATTTTTTTTTAGAGGCCGCATCTAATTTAGACTGCCGTTTTACGGCATACTTCAACACATTTTCTTGTTGCTACAGCTGAAGAAACTTATATTTTTGACTAAGGGGTATCATTTTCCTACTTAATGTCCAGAATAGAAATAGCCTTGTAAAGGCACTGTTTTCTCTATACCTACCAGATAGTGCCTGGATCGTGATCCATTGGTCATTTGAAGGAGATGTTTACCTTTGCCATTTAGAGGACAAGTAATGCCCCTGGGGGCGATTTTAGTATTTTTATATAAAGTCCTATTTTACATAATTTCCTCAAAATTGGTGACTGCCATCCTAAGTATCATTGAGTTACCTGAGTACATGATGCATTCATTTCTCCAAATATTATCAAGGGAAAGAAAGATACTAAATTCAGCTAAAGGCGGGACTTTGGGCATTAGGGAAAGTTTGGAGAATGTGGCCACCTACCTTAGCTGCTATAGGATGAAAGTCATCAAAGAACTCCAACTGGTGAAAAGTACACTTGAAATAGAAATTATAAGTTATACAAGAACAGTGATTCTTAGGTGTGTGTTTTTATGGGTGTGTCAGTTTTCTAGGGCTATTGTAGCAAATCACCACTAACTGTGTGGCTTAAAATAACAGATGTTGATTCTTTCACAGTTCTGGATGCTAGCTGTTTAAAATTGAGGTGTCCGGCAGGACCATTGCCCTCTGAAGGTTCTAGGGAAGAATCCTTCCTTCCCTTTTCCTAGCTTCTGAGAGTTCCTGGCAGTCCTTGGCATTTTGTCTTGTAGACCTTTTCTCCTCTGTCTTCACATGGCATTATTCCCTGGGTGGGTCTCCTTAATTCTCTTCTTATAAGGACATCAGTGATTGAATTTATAGTCCACCCTAACCCAGTATGACCTCTTTTACCTAATTACATCAGCAAAGACAGTATTTCCAAGTAAGGTGACAATTTGAGGTTCCTGGTGGATATAAATTTTGTGAAGACCCTGTTCAACCCAGTACAGCAAGTGTGGGTATTTGTGTATGCGTATAATCTCTTACAGAATACTTAATTTAATTGTCTTCTCCATTGTTGATTTCTACTTTTTCTTAAGTGTGTTTGGTATAACAGTGGGTTAATGTGATAGAAATGTTGAAAACTACTGGCCTAAAACAGTGTTTTTAAATTCTGTTACTTACTTATTCTCTGCTGCTATTCCTTGAGAATAAAAGAGAAGAACAACTTCATTGAGTCTTTTATGGTTTTAGCATTCTTAATTTATAACCAGGCCCAAAAGTTTCTTATTTACTAAATACATTTGAGCAGAGTGTTATAACGATTATTCCAGTCTTCTAAGAACACAATTTGTTAGGCAAAATGTTATGAGATACTTGAATAATTTACTGTGAAAAATCCTAGACTATCTTTCACTGGGTTTATTAAAAACTAGATTGAAATGAGACTGTTCTTCCATATCCATTCACCATTACCACCACCACCAAGATGGCACCAAGAAATTAGCTAATATATGTCCCCATATACTGATATCTTTAGGTTGTTTTGTTTATTAATTATGATACAAGTACATAATATTTGCAAAAATTGACTTTGGTAGTGATTTATAATAAAATATCAGGTAAAAGATAATTGCCTCATTTCTGGGCAGTTAATCAGAGCATAGGAATCAGAGTATATTGAATATATTATTTAAAAGATTCACTTGAAGTTCTCCATTATACCCTATAAAAGCAAATTGAATGCCTATTGTTATCATCCATAAATATCTTAACTGCTAAGATTTTCTAGGATTGTAATAGAAAACCAATTATTTCAGAAAGTCATTAAGTAACTATTAGGGAAATTAAACAGTGTGAATAAAATGTGAGCACATGACTTTTGGATTAGTGTCTTAGATAAAACTCGTCATTTTGCACTTTTTAGATTAGAAGAAAAATTTTAAACTTTATCCATGACTTCTCTTTTATAAATCAAAACACCTTATAGCTCATCTGTTTATTATTTTTAAAAATTTATGATGGACATATTTGATTATAAGATAAAATATGACACACCATATCTTAACAGAAACTAACTTTTGTAAACCAAAGTTAGAGATTTAGAATGGAGCTCAAGGCAGTGTAAATGTATAACTTATTTTTCTAAAAACTCTCTTGTAGCCTTCTGTTTAGATCTTCTTTTGGCTCTTATGCTAAAATGTTCAGTGTTTACTCATTCACTAAACTAGTTCTTTAGTTGCAGTGTATGTTGTGCATGCACTGTACAAAGCGTAGGCTGGAATGATAAATCTGACAATGTACATGTATATATTTCTCCATTCAGTGAGTATTTGTTGAGCATCTGCTGTATGCAAGGTATAGTATCAAGAACTTCTGACACAGGGAAATAAAGCAGACACAGTCTCTGCACTGCCTGTAGTCTAGAAAAGGAGGAAAACAGTCAATGTTTGTACAAATCAGTGTAAAATCATCTCCATGAAAAATGCTTGAAGGAAAGATGAATGGTGCTCTCAGAGCTTGTAAAGGGATTTGACATGGGCTTTGGAGAGACTTTGTAAGAGCTCAGATGCTTATCTGAGGAGCTGACTTTTGAACTGAGAGCCAAATAATTATTGGGAATTATGTGTGTGAGAAAATTCCAGGAAGCAGAAGTGGTATAAACAGGTCTTGCACTGCAGTGAGTGTGAGTTATGTGAAATGAAAGGAGGCAGCATGGCTGGCACTTAGGGAACAAGAGGGAGAGTGATGCAAGATGAGGCCGGAGAGCAACAGTGGGGCGGGGCAGACCAACCAGGGTCTTTCACATTAAGGATTTAAGTCTTTTTCTTAAGAGCAGTGGGAAGGCTTTGAGAGATTTTAAACAGTGTGGGGATGCACGGAAAGGGTAAGACAGACCAGATTTGTTTTCCCAAAAGACTGGTGCAGGACGGACTGGCAGGAAAAAAGTGTGGATGAGGGGAGACCAGTTACAAGGCTATTGGAGTAATCCTGGCACAAAATAACTTGGATTAGGGGAGTGATACTGGAAATGGAGAAAGGTATAAACTTAAAACCCCACACTCATTGCTTCCCCCTCCTCTATTATTTAATTTATTTAAAGCTAAGTTGTGCCATGTGCCTATAACATGAACGATCTAGGCTATCCTATTGGATTTTTATTGTTCTCTGAGCAAAAGCTTCCAGTTAGAAATCTAAAGAAGTATAATTTGTTGCCTCACCTGGTACTGTCCCACTTCTAAGCATGCTATTTCAAAAGTCCAATGATAATTGTGTTTTGATACTTATTGATAATTGTCTTGATAATTATAAGGTGACAGTACTTGACAATGGCCCATTGCGTCCTTAATTTCTGGGGTCTCCTAGGTGAACCCACAACTCAGTGGGAAAACTAAGCCTTATCTCTTACTGAAATGTTTTCTCTCCTGCATTTTCTCCTCCTCCTCTTCGTCTTGCTTCTATTAAGATTTTTTTTTTAAAAGAGTGTCATGTAATGATGGTATCTTATATTGGTTTAGCAATGATATCTTTATTCCTGTTTTACTTAATAGTTAGTTACCTAGATATTGTATTATTATCTCCTGGGGAAAAAAAGTCTTAGATTATAGGGTCTTATGAGCAGGGTTGTGTTGTCTTCCAAGGAATTTCTTCATAATTTTCCTCTTGTTCTGCTTTTCAATAAGTTTCATTGGTTGACCCTCTGTTTAGTGTAAAACCTTGTGCAGAATAAGCGAACTTATCAGTGATTTGCAATAACCCTTTACAATAGCCTCATCAGTTACTTATAAAAGTGATTTATGAGCCAAATTAACCTTGGTTAGCTTTATCCTATGATAATGTGTCAGTCACCTTTGAAACTTGAAAATATTAGATTTAGTGAGACAAATGACAAGCTTTTCAGTTATCTTTAAGCCCTCCTGTGAGCCTCTCATTGGTTCAAAAGCTATGTGTTGTTATTCAGTGGGCAGATGGCGGCTCACCTTCTTTATGGCTGAACTTCCTGTGGGGAAGGGGAAACTAAGGGCCATTAACAATTAGAGTCCTGAATAGAGGGAAGAGCTAGTTAACTGTGCTTCAGGCTACTGGAATAAAAACTCTTTGTTTTCCCTAGACCTTACCCAAGCATCATCTCTTTTAAAGAGCCAGTATGGTCTGCCTAAAGTTGTTTCTAACTTGCTAGAAGGGCCTCCTTTTGTGCTAGATATACTCCTACCTTCCTGGATCCTAGCCCTCCTGATGTGATCTGCTCTAACACTAACTACCTACAGAAACCTGTCTTCCTCCTGACCTTGGTTCACTTCTGTGCCAGCCACCTGACCTGCTTACTACCTAATTTGATATTGGCTATTGTCTGTGCCTTCTGCTCACCCTTGACGTGACAGCCCAGGTCCATCGTTTGTTTCTCAAGCGTAGACTGTTATTTAGCACTCATACACTTCAGGTTTTTCATAGTAATATATATGATATGTCACAGAAAGTAACATCAGGATATGAGATTGGACCTGTTAATTTGAAAGTATCAGTATATCTTAAACATTTCTCAGATAGACTATCTTTAGAACGTTTATTAACTGAGAATTAAAACATCGGGGCTAGAGCTCTCTGGAGACTAAAGTTTGTATTTTAAAAGTGGAATAGTTGTCATCAGTTCCTTTCCCTATACTGATCTGGCCAATATTACATACTCAATTAGGTATTTGTAGTCACCAAATTCCATATTTTATTATTCTCTTGGTCTCACCAACATAAGCCATTCAGGTACTTTTATTTCTGGTTTCTTATTACTATCTAAAGCATTCTTGAATTACTTGCTTTATCTACAAAATGATAGAACATTTTATAGCAGCCATAAATATTCAAAACAAATAATACTCCTATGGAAAAACCATATGTTTACCATTAAACACTAATTCTAATTGAACCAAATGGCACATTTGGTATTTATATGTTGAATAGTAATAACACGTACAGCAGATTCACTTGTTGATCTTAGAATGCTAAGCTGACTAGCTTTTGTCTATATTAATAAAGTTGAAATTGGTATGTTATAGTGCCCAAAAACCTGAATTATTTTGTATATAATATACTGGCATAAATGAAGATTAAATTTAGGTGGCAGTAAGCATTAACTTCTTCCTGATGCTCTGAAGTTTTAAAATACTTAAATATGCTTAAAAATTAATATGAAGAATAATTATAAACTTATGCTTATTTTCATGTGTAGTTTGTGTGACCTGTTTTATTATTTTATAATTGTGGCTTCCATGTTGTCAGAAGTTTGAAAAACATTCTTAAAATATAATAGGATGGCATCTTTGTGTCAAAATTTACTGAAATGATATGTAATACTTATAAAAGAGCAACTAATGATGCAGTCATAAGACTTCAGCCCTTTTAAAACCTTCAGTCCTGTGTAATGTCACCCTTACGCAAAAAGAATTTGATGTAGTTTCAACAGTGTTGAATTTGTGAATTATTAATTTACAGCGAACATTTACACTGTACTAGTGAATTCATATGAGCATTTCTAACCTATGGGATATTTGGTTTGCAGGAGAAAATAGAAGTAGAAATTATTTTCATAACTTGAAATGGAATTTCCCACTAATACTGTTTCTTTCACCAATTGTTGCCACAACATTCGCTAAAATTAATACTCTTCTGATAATAGATCAAGGCAATTTACATTTAGTTTTCTTTGTCTTTTTGTTTGTTTGTTTGTTTTGTTTTATCTTATCCCCTCTACTCCCCAATTATTTCATGGCATTTCAGTGCTTCAGAGAATTTAGATGAGTTCTCCTCCTCCAGTAGCTGGTTACTTAACCAGAAGCACAGTAAGAAAAGGAGAAAAGACAGGACAAGATTGAAATCTCCATCCTTGACTATCATGAATACAGCAGCTCGAACAAGGCCACTTCAGAGTTTCCACAAACGAAAACTCTACAGACTGAGCCCTGCTTTTTATTGGACTCCTCAGGTAAGGTCATCTTTGGGAAAACATAAATAAAGATTTTACTGCCAATATAGTTCACAAATAAGAGGTTATGGATTATACACAGTTATTTAGAATAAGTGGGATTTAATAATTTTTTAAGCATAGCAGTGTGTTCTGAAGCTTAACATTTCCATTTTTTAAATCCATTATTATGCTTAAACTAATTTGAAAGAAAATTAGGTATCAAGTTGACTTTAAAATTTTACTGGTAAGGGTAATAAGGAAAACGTAAGTATATTATGTATTTGTCTTTTGCTTAGTAAAGAAAACAGTAAAGAATATCTGTAGGGCTCTCAGTTATTTTGGAGGAAATGATGTTGCTCTCCCTTTTAGATCTGGTATTTGTTAAACTTGGCAAGCACTCCTTTTTCTAGAATATGAGCAATGTAATTTTAGATGTCCATGCTTACACTTTTTACAAATAAAATATACTTCATTAAAAGTGTTCACCTTGGAAAGCATATTCTTCACTTATTAGCAACGTGTCAGCTGTACATCTTTCTGTACATAACTAAACAAACTGTGATGGAGGGCCGAATAAGTTGTCTCTAGCTCTCTTTGTATACATGCTTTTTTTCCCTATTGTATTTTAAAATAATACATCAGAGGAGAGAAATTGTCCTTGGTTTAAATATTGTTTTTGATTATTACTATATTACTGTTTAAAATATATTTCTATAAATGTCAAAATGCTTTGTTTCTTTAGAAACCAGTTTTAAATTTGGTTTTATAGAATCCTTTTATAAATAGGAATGTGAATTCTGACAAATTAATTTTTATTAATAGATTGATTTTTGCCATTTAGTATTTCAGCTATTATTAGTATGCTCCTCCAACTTGAAATTTGTTAAATTAACTTTTAGTTTAGAATTTTAAGAAATTTTACATAATTAATCAACCTAATAGGAAAATATTTTATGTAAAGTTTTTATATGTGAAATTGTATTTTATTTAATGATTTTTACTAAATAAGCAATAGGTAAATAATATTTTTGAAGTTGATTTTATAATTTCGTAGTTATAAATAAACTTGTCCATCAAAAATATTTTACATATGAATGAATATGCCTGACTGGAAGGAGTATGCTTGAATAGTTTAGGGGATTTGCTCAGTGTTCCTAAAATACTATATATGCCTTGAAAATGTAAAGATTGACCTGGAAAAGTGTGAAAAAATTTAAGACTTTTAGCAAACAAGGGAAGAAACAAGTCTAATATTATTGTTACTAGTGGATCATATAATTTATCATATTCTAGTTATAGTGCTAAGCATTTTCAGTACATTATTTAATCTTCAAACGTGTAACTATGAGGCATTATTAATCCCACCTTTAGATGCAGAAATTGAGGTTAGATTAAGTAACTTGCCCAAAGTCATATAGCTGGTAAGCAGTAAGTCTGATTCCAAAGCTCATATTTTTACCCATTCGTACATTGAGAACAACAAAAATAACCCAAATATTTTGTGTACTTAAAATCAGTAAAGATAGTATATTTGAGGGGCGGGGAAGGGGCTTTGTCTGGTTAGAGATATTAAGAAATGCATTGTAGAAGATGAGCTTTGAAAGATAAACAGACTTTTGAAAGGGTATGGGGGAAATAAAGAAAGCACTTTAGTAATTGAAACTAAGATAGAAAAATGATGGAGAACAGCAAATGTCCCAAACATAACCCCCAGATATCTAGGATAATATTTTTTTCTTTCTAAATTTAATAAATGTCATTTCTCTTAGGAAGCCATCCTTGATAATCTCCACTATGGGGTATATATTGATGTAGCACCCTGTATTATAATAATCCATTATTTTATAATAAGAATCCTTTCATTTTTCTGTCTTCTCATTACATTATAAGAAATTAGAGAACAGGAATTGTGTATTTCTGAACCTACAGGGCCTTGAACAGTAACTGTTCAATAGTATATGCTCAATAAATTATTATTTAATATGTGAAAAAATTAATGTAGTAGAATATAGGAGGATACTAGGCAATGGAGAGTGAGAACATATGAGGTTGTGTGTGTTTTCTTGATTTGCTTTATGAAAGGTTCTAGAACAGTAATGTCAAATAGAACTTGGAATGATATGTTCTGTAACTATCTGTGCTGTCCAATATGGTAGCTACTAAATACATGTAACTATTGAGCACATGAAGTGTAGCTAGTGCAACTGAGGAACTGAATTTTTAATTTACTTCATTTTTATTAATTTTGATTTGAATAGCCACATTTGGATAATGGCTACCAAACTGAATATGACAGATCTAGACTCAAACTTCCTGTGATAGCAGTGGGAACATGTGGCACTCATTCTTGTTTTCTAATACCAAACAGGGATCTTGGGAGAAATGGCTGATTTCTAGGGTTGGGGGAGGGAGGGTAGAAGATGTGGCTGGAATACTTTATTGTTACCAGAATGCAAGGAAGTGTTAATGATGGGGGCATGTCAAAAAACCCCAGGGGCTGGTTTGAAGAGGCTGCCGCTGGCCAAATCTGGGGCTCTTTGAGAATCAAACTAACGAAGGACAGTAATGAATGAAAAAATAGGAAGCCATGAATCCATCCTGATGATAGACAGACAGAAAGAGAGAGAGAGATGAAAAGGGGAAGCTGAAGACTTTTCCATAGAGTAGGATACTGATTAATAAATGCGAGTGAGCAGTGAAATTAGAGAATCATTGCAATAGTCATAGTAAAGATTGTTTAGGTAGGAATAATCAGTGGGTGAAAACTCTGGGGTCAGGACTGAAGAAAAGTTTGATGAGGAGCAGGTTATTTATATTGTCATAACTATGTGGTGGAGAACCTACAATGATCTTGCCTGAGTGATCAAAACTAACGTAGGAAGGATACAATATCACTATGTAGTATTCTGACCAGCGTTGCATAACCTGAATTTAATCATGAGGAAACATCAGACAAAGCCCGAATCAGAGACATGCTGTTAAAAAATGACAACTGGGCTGTATTCTTAAAAAACAAAACAAAACAAAACTCAATGTCATAAAGGCCCAGAAAGGCTGAGGAACTGTTTCAGATTGAAAGAGAGACTAAAAGGGTATATGGCAACTGAATGAATATACGATCCAGATCACAATTCTTTTGGTGGGAAAATATTATTGGGACAATTGAGAAAACTGGACTTTTGATGGTAGATTATATAAAAATACTGTATCAATGTTGAATTTCCTGAGTGTGATGTTTTGCAGTTATGTAAGAAAACACCCTAATTTTAGGAAATACAGATTGAAATATTAAGTGGTAAAATGGCTAAGGCATCCATTTTATGCAATAAATTAATTCCTGTGCCTCTAGAATGGTATAAGCTTTGTAGCATCCATTATTTTCTCTAGTGCTTAAGTCCCTGATAGAGTACTGGTTTGGAAAAGCTTGTACAAGGGCAATGGAGAGAGGTGGGAGTCTTCCACTACTAGGTAGCATACAGAAGACAGCTCACTGACCATCATTCTCATTGCAGCAAACATGTGTACAGATTACCAAAAAAAAAAAGAAAAGTCATCATACTATTAAAGACATTAGCAGAACTTCCGGTTTCAGCTCCATCATGTAAAGAGCTTACAAGTTGTCCGTGCTAACAATAAAAATGTGAACAAACTGAAATTCAGTGCCTTTTCACGAACCCATGAGAGAACTGAGGTTTCAGGGCAAACTGCCACCCTGAAATACAGAGAGATAGGCAGATCCAGAGAGTCATAGCCAAGATCTGCTTCCCTGGAGCAGAAGCCGTGGCAATTATAAACTAACTGGTAGGGACATTTAAATGGTAATTCTGATGAACTGCTTGAGACTGAGAGTGGAGAACTCCTGGAGACCACAGACTTAGGAAGCCCTACCCCTTCACATTTTCATGGACTTTACCTCCAGGCGCCGGTCACCTCACAGTGAGGAGCCAAGAAGGGTCCCTAGTGGCTCTGGCATAGAAGGGAAAGGGTAACCTTTATGAAATAAGCCCAGAGCATTGTCTGTTGTAAGGCTTACTCTTCAGAAAACAAAAGCAAAAAATAACTTTACCAGAGCCTTGTCCACCTGAGAGAGAAGCAGTTCTGCCCTATAGCCTTCTGTCTCACTTGTTAAAGTCACAGATCAGGGACACAGACCACCAAAAAACAGATTTAATCATAAGGTTATAGTATGTTACGCTACTACAGTAAATACACTTTCTCTCCCCCATACTTTACCACCACGCCAGCAGGACTCCAGTCCAGTAACAGTGGGTTACAGCTGCAAGATGTAGACTCTGTCTGAAGAGAAGTACTTAACAGGGGAGACAAAAACAAGGACACTGAAGGAATTTGGACTCTGGCACCTTTATTAACTATAGCTGACATTAAACACAGTCCCACTCAAACTCTTAGATTAACTTAACACCTCACAATAGAGGCCTGTTTACCTCAGGTTCTAAGACATCTGTTCAGCTTTCAACAGAAAATTACAGGGCATGTTAGGAAAAACAAAGTCTGCAGAGACAAAGAAATCATCAGAACCAGGCTCAAATACGGCAAAGATGTTGGAATTCTCTTAAATAACTAATATGTTAATGTCTTTTATGGATAAAGTAGAAAACATGCAAGAACAGATGGGTAATGTAAGCAGAGAGACGGAAATTCTTAAGAAGAGCTAAAAGTGAATGCTAGAAATCAGAAACACTGTAACCTAAATGAATCATGCTTTTCGTGGGCTCATAAGTAGACTGGACATGGCTGAGGAAAGAACCAGCAAGTGTAGGTAGGTCAATAGAAATTTTACAAACTGAAATGCAAGAGAAAAAGGAATGAATAAGACAGAACAGCACATCCAAGAACCTGGGGACAATTTCAGAGGCAATTTCAGATGGTGTATCAGATGTGTGATTGGAATATCAAGAGGAGAAAGAAAACAGAGCAGAAAAAAATATTTGAGGCAATAATACATGAGAATTTTCCAAAGTATTGACTCATTAGACAAGCACCAAAGCATAAATTCAGGAAACTCAAGCAGAAGGGCATCAAGCAGTATAAATACCAATAAATAAATACTTAGGCATAATATAGTCAAACTGCAGAAGACCAAAGATGGAAAGTATCTTAGAAAAACACCTCAGCTATAGAAGAACAAGGGTAAGAATTACAGCTAACTTCTCATCAGAAACCACGCAAGCAAAAAGAGTAGAATGAAATATTTAAAGTGTTGAAAGAAAAAAAAAAAAAACCAAACAACTATACTGGGCAAAGTTGTTTGTCCCCCCCTTGACCCTGCAGAAAAAGTTATGTCAATGTTGTAACTCCTGGTACCTATGAATGTGACTGTTATGAGTTGAATTGTGTTCCCAGGGACTCCTATGTTGAAATTCTAGCTACTAGTTCCCCAGAACGTGAGCTTATTTGGGTACAAGTTTGTTGTTGATGTAATTAGTGAAGATGAGGTGATTAGGGTAAGCCCTAATCCAGTATGGCTGGTGTCCTTATAAAAAGGGGAATTTGAACACAGTTGCATACATACAGAGTGAATGCCATGTGAAGATGAAGACTCAGATCAGAGTTACTCTTCTGTAGGCCAAGGAGCACTGAAGATTGGCAGCAAAACCCAGGAGCTAAGGGAAGAGGGGGGGGGGACAGATTATTCCTCACAGTCTCCCTCACAGGACAGAGGCAAAGATGAGTTATGGTACTGTGAGTCAGGGAACACCGGAAGCCACCAGAAACTGAAAGATGTAAGGAGTAAGTCTCTCCTGGAGCCTTCAAATGGAGTTTGGCCCTGCTAACACGTCAGTTTTGGATTTTGGGCCTCTAGAACTGTGAGAAAATTAATTTCTGTGATTTTTAAGCCGACCAATTTATGGCAGTTTGTTATGGCAGCCTTAAGAAACTAATAGAGTTTGGGACCAGGAAGTAGGGTACTATTTTAACAGTTACCTAAAACTGTGGAAGCGACTTTGGAATTGGGAAATAGGCTACCAGTTGGAAGAATTTTGAAGTATGTGATTAAAAAAAAAAAAAGAGCCTAGATTCTGGTGAAAGCCCAGAAGAAAGTGAGGAGGATCGAAGACAAAGATGCTGTCATTTTAGAGAATACATATATTGTCATGAACAGAATGTTACTAGAAAGCAATATGAATGTTAAAGATGCTCCTGGTAAGATTTCAGAAAGAAATGTTATTAGAAACTGGAAGAAAGGTGATCCTTGTTTTAAAGTGGTAGAAAAAGTTGGCTGAATCATATTCTACTGCTGAGTGGAGAATAGGACTTGTAAGCATTGAACTCTTAGATATTTAGCTGAGGAAATTATCAAGTGTGGAATTTTCAGTCTGGTTTTTCCTTAGTTTATAGTAAAATATGGGAGGAAAAAGATAAACTGAGGAAGGAATTGTTAAGCAAAAAGCGACCAGAACTTGATAATTTGGGAAATTATCATCCTACTCCAAAACATTATGTAGCATGCTCTGGGAAGAATCCAAGAGTGTGGCTGGACAAATGTTTTACAAAGAGATTAGGCAAGTGACTCAGGGATCTTAGCTGAAACCAGGAAAAGATCTCAGCAGAACTTCGTTGTCTAATGATACAGATCCTCTTGACATACCGGGGAGACCCACTATGTTTTTGAGAATGTTGTATCAACAGAACACTATCAGCCTAGACTGAAAGGGACAGAAACTGGACAAAATGAAAGAACGTTGTTGGACCCTAAAAATTTTACAGGCAGGAAGTGGGCTGGTAGAGCTGTTCACCTACAAACAAGTACTAACCCTCAAGAAAGAGGAAGGTGAATTATAGACATAAATGTGGAAGGAGAATAATAAAGCTAGAAGAAAACAGCTAGAAGATATAGGAGAATATCTTCATGTCTTTTGAGGTAGCTTCTTAAACAGAATACAAACTACACTAATCATAAAAGAAAATTATAAACCTATTTCCATTAAAGACAGCACTAAGAAAGTCAATAAAGTATAAACTGAGTGAAGACATTTGCTACATACGTGTGTATATATATTTCTCCAACAAAGATTTCATATCCTGACTGTATATATATTTCTTAAAAAAAAAAAAGAGACAATAACAAACCATCCAATTAAAACTAGGCATAACACAGAGTTGTACACTTTAAAATGGTTAAAATAGTAAATTTTATGTGTATTTTACCACAGTAAGAATTTCTTTTAAATGAAAAAAAACATAATATTTGAACAGATCTTTCGTAAAAGAGAATATCCAAATGGTCGGTTAGTATATGAAAACGTGTTTAAAGTTATTACTCATCAAGGAAATGCAACTAAAACTACAGTGAAATACCACTGCACACATCCATTCTTATAATTCAGCAGTTCCACTCTTAGGAACTTTCCCAGGAGAAATGAATACATCTGTACATAAAAAGTCTTATATAAGAATTATTATAACAGCTTTACTTATTAAAGTTCCAATCAGAAGTCAGTCTAAATGTCCATCAGCAGGAGCATTGTAGTATCTAATACAGCAATAAAAGAGATAGCTACTGATCCAATAACTTAGATAGATCTATCTCGCAGACATTATGTTGAGTGAAAGAAGAGAATACATACTCTGTGATAACTATTGACAAAACTTGGTGGTGACAGAAATTAGAATTGTGATTACTTCAGTGTAAGGCGTAGGAGTTGACCAGGAAGGGGTACAACCAAGGTTTCTGGGTTGTTGGAACTACTTCATATCTTGACCATGGTAATGGTGATGACCACATGTATGTAATATGCAAAGGTTCATGCTGTATATCTTTTTCATCATAGAAGTGGGCATGAGTATATGCTACACATTCAGTTAGCCTATCTTTCTTATTTTGGTCATGTATTTTTACATAATAAACCATCCCAAAATTTATTGGTTTAAAAATAGTTTATAATTATCATTCATGAGTCCATGAATTACCCTCAGTAGTTCTTCCAGGCTTGTCTAAGTTCTCTCATACAGTTGGAGTAAGATGGTGACTGGGGCTGGAGTCATCTGGGGTCTTGGGTGGGCTGGAATTTTGGGTTTCTTTCTCTCTCCATGTAGTGTCCTCAGCCTTTCTGTGTGGGGCATGATTTCTTTAGCAGGGTTGTTTTACATGGTGGCCCACACTGTCAAAAATGCAAATATGAAAGCTGCCAGTTCTTCTTCAGACTTAGATCTAGAATTCATGCAGTGCTTTTCGGTTGAGTTTATTGATTAAAGTGAATCAGTGTAGGATTTAATGTGGGAGGGACTATTCAAGGGCAAGAATACTGGGAGACATGATTCATTGGGAGCCATTACTGGGGACTACCTACCACAGTCCATCTTCTGATCCCAGTTATTGACATCTCTTTCATATGTAAAAACTACCTAACCCTTTCCCCTGAAGGCCTCTAAAGTCTCATCACATTACCTCATTAGGCTCAGGCTTAACATCTTGAATTTCATTATTTTAAACCATGTCCAGGTTCCTGAATTGAGACTTTTTATGTATGGCTTCTCAGGTGTGGTTCTTTGGGTGTAGCTCCTCAAGTATGGTTTCTCTGAATTGAAAGATTTGTGAACTAATGTTATAAATTATTTTCTCTATGCATACCCAACATATAATAGTCAGGCAGGAATACTGAGAATAAACACTGCTCAGACAGGGAGAAATGGGAGAAGTTTAGCAGTTCTGAAATACACAGTTAGGAGGGGAGGGTATAGCTCAAAGTGGGAGAGCACATGCTTAGCATGCACGAGGTCCTGGGTTCAATTCCCAGTACCTCCTCTAAAAAGTAAATAAATAAATAAACCTAAGTACTCCTTCCCACAAAAAAAAAAAAAAAAAAGAGAGAGAGAGAGAAATACACAATTAGACACATGTTGCAGGTTTGTTAATGTGGGCCTGTTCCTCTGGAAGTGGTTCTTTGTAGCTGTTAGCTCTGCCCTGTGGGCTCTTGGCTGCATTCCCGAGTCACCTTTTATTTTTCATTAAAAAAGGGCCCTTTTTGCATATGTGTTTGTTTTCTCAGCATGCTTCCTACCTATAAAAGACTGAAGGCCTAGAGGCCTTGTCATTTTGAGCTATTTCTGTGTTAGTCTAGGTTCAAGTCTAAAAACTTTGTGGAATATCTATGTATCACATTGAAATAAACTCCATTGGACAACAGTCATATCTATATAACTCTTCAACATAGGCCCTTCCTGATTTTAGACTTTGTGTGAGGCTGCTTTGGGACAATTTTCCTTAAGATACTTAATAGCACTTTTGTGTAATAGAGAAGATTATTGAAGCATGCCTTTAAGATTCTTAGAAGCCCTTTTGCCTAGACGTGAGTACCTACAAACATGTCTCAGACCTTTCTAAAGTTTTAACAAAGGGTCTTCCAGTCTTTCCCTCAAGATCTTGACACTGAGGTCACAGAGGATTTAAACTTTGTCTTGCTGTCTGGAGTGGCCAGAAATGAGAAACAGTCTTACTTTTGAACCTAGCAAGTCTTGGCTCTATATTTCCTCTAAATTCTACTTGAAAACTTATTTACCCTTTTTTGAAGCTCATTACTCCATCCATACTTCATCACAGGCAATTAAATGAACCAACTGGCACCTTAGACATTCTGCCTAGAAACCTCCTTAGCCAGATCTATGAGTTCACTACGTACCCTTTTTATCCGCCATATTTCTACAGGCAGCTGTTACACTACTTGTTCTGCCAGAGCAATGAGATGAAACAAATAGAAGTAAAAGGATTGGAATAATTACTTAGAATAATTATTTGCAGAGCTTATGATCCCTTTGCTGGGCAAAATTAATAAAAAGCATAAATTCGTATGCATCTTTACTTATTTTTACCCTTTTTAACAATACTAATCTTTAATAAGACTGTGAAATAATAGCAGCTAATATTTATTAGGCAATTATCATGTGCCAGGTACTGTTTCAACTTATGAATACATGTATTTCTTATTTAATATTCATGCCACATTTCCTGTGGGGAAACTGAAACACAAAGTGGGATGAAAAGATGCACTATTTACATAAATATAAGTATGAATTTACAGTTTTCTTTTAAGTGTTAATGCTAAGTCTTAACACTACTTCTTTCATGAGCTTGAGTAAAACATCTGATTTGAATGCTGTGTGAGTTGTTTCAGACTATTTCTCCCTATGAAATCTCAGCCAATATTAATAATTATTAAAACTTCACATAGTTTCTAAAGTTATTTTAATTTTTTTTGCTGCCTTATCTTCAAGCTGAATCATATCCTTTGATATTCATTATTATTCATACATACATTACTTACTTATTCTTTATTAAAATAACTTTAGTTTATTCCTGGAGAGTCTTATGTCTTTTTATACTTGGTATAACATTGCTTAATCTACCTGAATTATAGAGTTATCTTTAGAATCAGGAAAATGCATTGGCAAGCATAGATAAAGTATGAATATGTTTTCCAGAATAATACTCTTAAGTCTTAAAATGTAAGTTGTGGCTAATAGCTTTCTTTAAAGTTCAATTTTATTTGCAATTAAGAATTTAAGATCATATTAAGTAAGTCAGAGAAAGACAAATATCATGATATCACTTATTTGCAGAATTTGCAGATCTAAAAAAAAATGATACAAATGAACTTATTTATAAAACAGAAATAGATTCACAGACATAGAAAACAAACTATGGCTATCAAAGGGGAAAGATGGGGAAGGGTTAAATTAGGAATTTGGAATTAACATATACATACTACTATATATAAAATAGATAAACAATGAGAACCTACTGTATAGCACAGGGAACTATATTCAGTATCTTGTAATAACATATAATAAAATAGAACCTGAAAGAGTATATATATATATATATATATATATCTGAATGTGTGTGTGTATAACTGAATCACTTTGCTGTACACCTGTACTGATACATTGTAAATCAGCTATACTTCAATTAAAAAAAAAAAGAATTAAAGAAAAAAGTGGGTATTTGGCCATAATATACTTCTTCAGCTCTTGCTTGATAAGAGTATGAGTCACTATGCAACCTTAGGCCCTACCCTGCTGGTGTTTCAGCTTAGACAACAGAGGCCACCCTGACCACCTCCTGGCAGGGGGAGTCTCTGCCCCACTGGGACAAGAGGACAGAGGCTTCTGACACCCAAGGTTAGAATTCTGGATATAGTTTTCTAAAGAAACAGGATAAGTGAGTAAGAATAAGCCAAGAAATTTATTCAGTCATTCAGATCAAAGACCAGAATATTAAATGTTTTATATGAAATTGATAAAAGTATAGACAGTTTGGCTAGGAGTCGGGAAAGGCAGTAGGAAAAAGCCGAAAGTTTCATTTGGTCATGCTCCCAACTACCTTCCTCCATATTGGGGGGTGGCCATGGTGGTGATTATTTCTTCCCTATTAATATTTCAAAGCAGCCCCTGAATATAAGTTGTAAGTCACCATGCTATAAATATCAAGACTTGACTCAGGCCAAATTTTACTTAAGTGAAAGGACCCTTGCTTGTCCTTTACTGTCCTTCCCTCATGGTGTCTCCCATCCCCTATGGTGCCTAGTGTTCTTATGCAAGCTTCCTGCTTTCCCATAGGATTCTTTTAGGTTCCCTAACTTATTTTTTTTCTTTTCCTCTCCTTGCTTTTATGTAAACATAACTAACCCGTATTGTCTCTAGGAGACCCTGATAATCTCTGGTAAACTATTTACCAGTGATACTGTCACTCTGAAGAATGCTATTTGTACTTTGCAAAGTCCTACAGAAGTAGTAAATTAAATATAAAATAGTCAAGCTAGGACTATGGAATGAGGGGTGTGAAACTATTTTGAGCAGGAAAATTTTTTTATTCATAAATTTTAGCGTGTAATCCAAAAGCCATTTCATATATATTTATGATAACAGTTGTAGTAGATCTCACATATTTATAAATTGAAGTAAAACTTACAATTAAGAATAAATATTATAACCCTTACAAAATAAAGTAGAACAATTCCTGATTTAAATTCTGTTCTTCTGTGTTCTTTTTGTCTCTCAAGACAAATTTGTGAAAGTAGTGTTTCTTGGTATTCAATAGTCAATCTCATTGTTATTTCATAGATTATTAAATCATAAGACTGATTGTTTTAACAAAATAATCTAATTATGTAAGTTAAGGTATATACAATAAATATTCCATTTTAAGGTTTTCATTTACTTTTTAAAATGTGAAATGATTAGCTTTGTAACTTTATGTGCATGCAGGCTACTTTTGTGAGCAAATAGTTTAAGAATTTTAGAGAAAAATAAAGACATGGTTTTACAGAGATTTAAATTCCTGTTGGGGAAACAAGGCAGAAGCACATGTAGATTTAATTGCAAACAAGAGATGAATATTCCCTTCTACACTGAGGGAAAGGAGAAGAAAAATCTGAATTGAGGTAACAAACAGTGGCTCTGAAACAGAAAATAGGTTAGCTCCCTGGTGTAGGAGGCATCTGATTGAAAGAGGAGGAGGAGGTGACTTAGAGCCTATATATATGCTTGCTCTGTTGGGAAGCCGACTCTTCCTCTTCCATGCTGCACCAACTTCAGTTCCCCCTGTTGGAGCATCTGCTCTGGAAAGTAGAAGTATCTTGGTGGAGGATTTTCTCACATTACTGTAGCAATTCTGTACTACAGGGACTTTTATGGGTTGACTTGTAGAGACAAATTTATAGCATGTGTAACATTTCTTTGAGAAAATATACCTTCTGTAATTACAGGTAAATCTGGGGAGTCAGCACGTTTTAGTGGTTTCATGCATAGGTTCTAGAAGACATACTGGGTTGAAATCTTAGTTCTACTTCTTAACAATAGTGTGTAGCATTGTGCAGATCACTCACTGCCTTCTTTTCCTCGTGCATAAAAATAGGGCTACCTTTATGTGGCTACATTCAGCTAAAGAGTTAATTGAGCTGGAAAAAGTTAGCCTCACTTACTCATTCAGCAGGTAGTGCTGGCTGTTGACTAAGGAGACTTAGTTCTCCTTGTGGCCTCTCATTCTGCAGTAACTAGAATGGCTTCCTTACATGGCACTTCAGGACAGTGCTCCAGGATTGCAAGGGGAAACTACAAGCCTCTTGAGGCATAGGCCCTGGATCTCAATATCATCATTTCTGCTGCATTCTACAGGTCAGAGCAAGTCGCATGGCCAGGCCAGATTCCAGAGGGTGGAGAAATAGACTCCATCTGTACATAGGAGTTGCAACAAAGGGATATACTTACATACAGGGATGGGAGGAATTTGTGACCATTAAGCAGTTTTCCACTTGGGATCTGTTTTAGGGGAGTGGGTAACCCCAAATTAAGACAGCTGAATCAAGCAATGAAGGAAAGAAAAATAATGGTTGCCCTATAGAGTTGTGTTGATGTTAAAATAAGATAATACATTTGAAAGATATTTAGCCCAGTGCTTGGCATGTAAATCCTCATCAAATGTGAACAATGATGATGATTCAATTATATGACAACACTGGGGAAATCAGTGACAGTTGTGGTGTGGGAAAGCAAAATGATCCAAGTATTAGTTTGGAAAGAGTGACTTGGTACCTCTGAAAAGTACTGTTTGCACCAGGAAGAGATTAGAGAAACAGAGATCAGTTAAGGGCTATTGCAGTAGTCCATACGAACTACCAGGTACAAAGTAGACAAACTAGGTCCTACCGTACAGCACAGGGAGCTATGTTCAGTAGCTTGTAATAACCTGTAATGAAAAAGAATATAGGTATACCTGAGTCACCACGCTGTAGAGCAGAAACTAACAAAACATTGTAAATCAACTATACTTCAAAAAATAAAAAATAAAATCTACTTTTTGAGACTGTGAAGACTCACTAATAAAACTAATAATTACTTATTTTAATAAAAGAGGCTGTTACAGTAGTCCAGATGTAAGGCTTTAGAGGGGAATGAAATGGACAGGTATTAAAAAAAACATTTCAAGGAAGAAATGACTAGTATTCGTAACTGATTTGATGTGATCAAAGAAAGAGGAAGAAGAACTACAGCAAATCATGGTATTTGCTGAGTTCACTCTGTAAAATGCCCAAGTAAGTCATTTTTTTTAAACTTTTTTTTGAGTTATAGTCATTTTACAATGTTGTGTCAAATTCCAGTGTAGAGCACAATTTTTCAGTTATACATGAATGTACATACATTCATTGTCACATTTTTTTCTCTGTGAGCTACCATAAGATCTTGTATATATTTCCCTGTGCTATACAGTATAATCTTGTTTATCTATTCTACGTTTTGAAATCCCAGTCTGTCCCTTCCCATCCCCCGCCCCCTTGGCAACCACAAGTTTGTATTCTATGTCTATGAGTCTGTTTCTGTTTTGTATTTATGTTTTGTTTTGTTTTGTTTTTTAGATTCCACATATGAGTGATCTCATGTGGTATTTTTCTTTCTCTTTCTGGCTTACTTCACTTAGAATGACATTCTCCAGGAGCATCCATGTTGCTGCAAATGGCGTTATGTTGTCGATTTTTATGGCTGAATAGTATTCCATTGTATAAATATACCACATCTTCTTTATCCAGTCATCTGTTGATGGGCATTTAGGCTGTTTCCATGTCTTGGCTATTGTAAATAGTGCTGCTATGAACATTGGGGTGCAGGTGTCATTTTGAAATAGGGTTCCTTCTGGATATAGGCCCAGGAGCAGGATTCCTGGGTCATATGGTAAGTCTATTCCTAGTCTTTTGAGGAATCTCCATACTGTTTTCCACAGTGGCTGCACCAAACTGCATTCCCACCAGCAGTGTAGAAGGGTCCAAGTAAGTCTTAATAGTAACACTTATATCAGGGATTAAGTAGCAGCAGAACATGAGCCCAATCTGGCTCTCAATTTAATGTCATCTGGTTCATAATGCTCTAAACTCCATTGTGAAGCGGATGAGTAAAATGTACCTTTCAGAACACAAAGAAACAAACCTGACGTCATTTGCTTTAAACGTGTATAGTGCTTGATTATGTATTTTTTCTTTATAGTCCATTCTCTTTTACGTTGTGTATTAACTTATTTCAAGCCACTAAGGAAAGAACGCCGAATATTCTCCATTTCTCTTGCCTACTGCAGTTGACTTGAGTGGCTGTTGGCTCTCTGAAGCTCTGTTTGAGAAAGATTTTGGCATCTGGGCTTGGGAAAGGGGATTCCACAATTAATTATCAATCTTTGTTGCAAATTAGGCAAACAGACTGGTGGCAGACATGCTGTATTATTTGCCATTCCTGTACCAAGTTGTCATCGTATCAACATTAACATCTTAAAATGACTAATTCACTTGCCATATCACTTAGAATATATAAATGAATGCAGTGCTTTGTTGTTTACAGGCCACCTGCATGTGCAGTTCAGAAGGTGCTCAGTACATGGGGATAATGTACCTTTAGTTCCTTAAAAATCATATGGAAGCTGAGCCAGTGCTAGTTTGTGTGCTGCCTAATAATATTTATCCAAAAACATCTTTGTTAAAATGTTTAATCTTGTGGTAGCTGTGTTCACTTTTATGAAATTTTTGACAAAAGAACCTCAAAGTTTAAGTTAGCTGATTGTTTTTGACTCATTTAAGATGTTTCTAAGAAATGAAACATCTTATTCATTATTTCATTGGAAGTGGAAGGGTTTTTGGCCTACAACACACATTCTTATTGTTCCTAGTCTGCTTTATTAGTTACTCTCTTCTTTTTTGCCTTTCCTCTAGAAAGGCTATGCATATGCAGAATGTGGATCTGTAATCAGTCCTGCAGGTTTCTTTGAAGTTAAAAATAATTGTTCTTTTTCATGACCATACTTGGGTTCTTATGAAGGTCAAAATATTTAGATTATCTAATAAATAACAGATACCTTGAGTTTCAGGGACCATACAACTTAGAGTTTTGACCTTTAACAACAGAATACCTTCAGAATAAAAAGATACAGAAATCTTTTAATAGATTAAAAGATTTTAATTTTAGAGAAAGCCTGACTGTTAGGTATTCTGCCATGATTCTAGTGCTATGACACTATTGTACTCTGCAAGCTACATCAGTGCTCTGGCTGATAGACCTTAGAGCTAGTCATTTTCCAGCTCTTTTGCTCAGTCAGTACGGTTCTTATTGGATTCTGTTTATACCTCCCAGCTCCTTGCCCATGCAATATCAACTTTCCCTTTCTTCCTTAAAAATAGAACCCTAAATTATACACAGAATGGCAGTGTGTTCTGCTAAAAATATACATCTTTCTAAAAATAATACTAGAGGAAAAAAAGGACAATTTTATGTCCTTAAATTTGAAAATTTATATAAAATAGACAAAGTCCTTAAAAGTATGTAGCATATCAAAGTTGTATAAAAAAGAAATAGAAAACCTGAATAGTTTATAACTATTAAGGAAATTGAATCCATCATTAAAATTCTTTTCACAAGAAAACTTGAGATTCAGGTGACTTCACTGAACATCAAATGCTACTGAATAATCAAGGAAAATATAATTCCAACCTTATATAAACTCAAAGAAAAGAAATTGAGTCTACCATAATATCTATATGAACAAATAACAAGGGTGGTTTTTAAAAAAAGAAAAATGTTAGGCTTATCTCTGTTCTGGACAGAGATGCAGAAATTCTAAACAAAATGCTAACAGCTAAACCCAACAATGTATGTAAAGAAAATGACATCTTGACAAAATTGGCTTCATACTTGGAATTCATGATTGATTTAACATTAGAAAATAGTGTAATAGTTAGGTAAAAGAAATTATTTGATTATCTAAATAGAACGGAAAATAAGATTTTATAATGTTACTTGTCTCTTCATGGTAAAAACTAGGGAATAGAAGGTAACTTCCTTAATCTGATGTTTAAAAGGGTATCTACAGAAATGTACACTAAACATCATACTTAATCATGAAACCTGGAGCCTTTCATTCTGAGATTGGGAAGGACACAGGATGTCCACCATTGCCTTTTGTGTTCTGTCTTTTACTGAAAAGATCTTCCAGCACAGCTGAACAAACAGTAAAAGATACAAAATTTAGAATGGAAGACTCAAAATGTTCATTTGTAGACTGTTTTTGTAGAGAATCCAAAAGAATAAACAAACTATTTGAATTCATAATCAGTTTATAAAATTATTTTCCAGCAAAGAGTAAAATTAAAGGTACTATTTTATAATGATACTGAAAATTATCAAGTGCTTTGTAATCTATCTAGCCAAAGATGTACAAATCCATTACAGAAAAATTGACTCATAGTTTTAAGACAATGGCTATCAAAAATCTCATCTGTTTTATGTATTTTAGTATGGGATTTTGTTTGTTTATTTTGGAACTTGACAGTTTTATTTTAAAATTTGTACAGCAATACAACAGGTCAAGAATAAATATGACACTCTCAAAGAACACAGTGGGAGGACTTACTCTACCAGAAAACAAATAGTATTTTAAAGCTATAGGAATTAAGACAGTATGGTATTGGTGCATGTGTACAGGGCTAGACAGATAAACAACGAAACAGCAGAGAGCTCAGAGACAGACTGAGTGTATGTGTACACTTGACTTAAGATAGGTGGTACTGGAGAGCGGTCAGGAAAGGATAGTTTTTTAAGTTAATGGTGCCGGAGAAATTGCTTATTCATATGGGGAAAATGCAATTGGATCTCTTATTCCTTACTATGTATAAGTCATTCAGTGGTAAATTATAGAATTAAAAATAAAAGGAAATATTAAAAAGACATTTTAGAACCTACTATAGAATACATGATCTCAAAGTAGGAAAATATCCTAGTAAGCCTTAAAGTTGTGAAAGTAACTACATAAAAATGAAGAATTTCTGTTGAAAAGACAGTGAAGCACAAACAACCATGAGAGAAGATATTTTCTGTACATGTAACTATCATAGAACTCACAGTCAGAATATGAAACTACCGAAGGAAAAAGTGTCAACAAATTAAAAATGAGTAAAAGACTTGAACATGTCACTTAATAAAAGAGAGGTTCTACCAATCCAACAAATATAAAAAGTGGACACTTCATTAGTAATTTGAAAAAACACAGATTAAAACAATGAGATAGCACCTTATATCCACGACATTGGTTTAAGTCGACCAGTTTGTTATTTTTTTTTCTCCCATGTATTGTTTGTTCTTTTTTTTTCCCCTGCCTTTTTTCTTTCCCTGGAAATTACTTGTTCTTAGATTGGCCTCTTTTGTTTCGCTCTCTGCACATGTAGATTATTATTTGACAAAAGGTTGGAATGCACCCAGTGTGGATTTCTGCAGCCCTTTCTCTGCATAGCTTCCTCTTCTATGGCAGCACTTCTACAAGTTATAGCCAGCTTTTTCTCCCCAAAACTTAGCATCTGTCTCTTCAAGTCAGTTAGACTGTCATACTCTACTTGGATCCCCCTCCTTGTGCAAAAATCTGACAGATTTATAGGATCATCTCATTTGTTTTTCTTCTCTCAGGGATAAGTCATATGCTGCCTGTTGTCCAAGTTCTGAAAATAGTTGTTTAATATAAGCCCCATAGCTGTACTTTTTAAAATTGAAGTATAGTTAATTTTCAATATTGTATTAGTTTCAGGTATACAATATAATGATTCAATATTTGTATGGCTTATACTCATTTAAAATTACTACAAAACAATGGCTATATTTCCCTGTGCTGTACAAAATACCCTTGTAGCTTATTTACTTAATACATAGTAGTTTACATCTCTTAATCTCCTTCGCCTATCTTGTCCCCACTTCCTTCCCTCTACCCACTAGTTTGTTCTCTATATCTGTGAGTCTGTTTCTGCTTCGCTATATACATTTGTTTTATTTTTCAGATACCACATGTAAGTGATAACATAGAGTATTTGTCTTTCTCTGTCTGACTGATATCACTAAGCATAATACTCTCTAGGTTCAACCATGTTATTGCAAATGGTAGCATTTCATTCTTTTTTTATCCCATTGTGTATATATGTAACATCGTCTTTATCCATTCAGCTATTGATAGGCACTTAGGTTGCTTCCATATCTTTGTTACTGTAAATAGTGCTACTATGAACATTGGGGTGCATTTATCTTTTCAAATTAGTATTCTCATTTTCTTTGGATATATATCCAGCAGTGGAATTGCTGGATCATATGGTAGTTCTATTTTTAGTTTTTTGAGGAACCTCCATACTGTTTTCCATAGTGGCTGCGCCAATTTACATTCCCACCAACAGTATACCAAGGTCCCCCTTTTTCCATGTCCTTACCAACCCTTGTTATATATAGATTTTTGATGATAGCCATTTTGATAGGTGTGAGGTGATATCTCATTGTGGTTTTGTTTTGCATTTTTTTTGTTGATTAGTGATGTTGAGCACTTTTTCATGTGCCTGTTGGCCATCTGTAGGTCATCTTCAGAAAAATGTCTATTTAGGTCTTCTATTTTTTGATTGGATGTTTTTTTGTTTGTTTGTTTGTTTTGCTGTTGAGTTGTATAAGCTGTTCATAAATTTTGGATATTAAGCACTTATTGATCATATTGTGAATGTTTTCTCCTATTAAGTAGGTTGTCTTTCCGTTTTGTCAGTGGTTTCCTTTGCTGTGCAAAAGCTTTTACATTTAATTAGGTTCTACTTGTTTATTCATGGACAGAAATGGAATTGCCTTTTCTAGTTTCAAAACTGATTTCTTATTTTAAAAACTTTTTATTGAAATATAATCAGTTTATAATGTGTTAGTTTCTGGTGCACTGAAAACTGATTTCTTAATAACACATCCCGTTTAACTATTGTTTAATCTCTTTCCTCCACAACAAGTTTGAAAGTGTTTCTATTTATCTCTATCGTTTGTTGGGTTTCCTGAGAAGCACTGCTATGTCATTATTTTATTTCCCTCTTTACCCTGCTGTAGTATGGTGTCCAACAAAAGTATTTTATTGAAACAATTTTTAAAGGTCAGAGTGACCTTTCAATTGTCAGATCCAATATTGAACTTCTGATTCCAGTAATATGATGTGACAGTTATCTTAGGAAAGCCTTCAGATACAAAATATTAGAATATAAAATATGAAGAATATTTTTACAGTGCATGACTAATCTAGCTTGAAAATGGAAATCCTCGGAATTAAAAAGGAAAGAAGGAAAGGAAAATGAAATACAGAGAGGAAAAAGAGAATTGGAAGACATGAGAAGAAATTAATAAATATAAAATTTAGAGGAGAAGTTTTATTATATGACTTCAGAGAGGGAAACACCTAGAAGAGCTGGCTCCTGCAACCACTCTTGCCCTGGAACTTTGGCAAAAATTTTCAAATTTGGTGCAGATGCTAATAGATGATATGTTTTGGGCGATCCAAAACACACGGCCAGTTTTCATTTCAGAACATTTTTGACCAATGTTCTCTTCATAACATTTGCTAACTACTCGGGCTGCAGAGAGCAGGCTTAAAACATCAATGACAAAAGCCTCTTCAAAGCAGAGTGGCACTCTTCAGCATACTCTTAAGATTTTTTTTTTTTAAAAGGACTGAATAATCAGGGGAAACTCTGTAAAATATACCAAAACACTTAGCTGAAAACTTTGAAGGGCCAGGAGCAAATCAGGTATATAAAACATACTAGGGCTGCAACCTAGACTTAACGGAGCACACTCTGCAATATGATTAAAGGAGAGAAATCTGCACTTTATCTATGAGAAGTGGGGAAAGAGAACCCTCTCTAGAGAAACTATATCATTTGGAGACTTTGTGATTTTTAAAAAAAAATATCATCTGGCATTCAATCAAAAATTACTAGGCATCCCAGAAGACAGGACCACATGACCAAACTTCAAAAGAGAAAAAATAGACAAAAATGATAGACCATCGAGTGATTCTGATACTTAAGATTTAACAGCCAAGAACATTAAAATAGCTACAATTAATGTTGGAAAAATAGAGAACAAGTGGGAAAAAACAGATTATTTTATCAGATATTTGGAATCTGTGAATCAGTGAGGAAAAGTTACCCATGTATTTTATTGAACTCTAGAAGGAAGGAGAGAGAATAGGACAGAAGTAACATTTGAACAGATAATAATAGAGACTATTCCCCAAACTAAAACAGAACATCAACCCAAAGATTCAGGTAGTTCTGTGAGCCTCAAAAGAGTAAATACATAGAAATTATGTCAAGGCATATTATTACAAGCCTACTAAAAAGTGAAGACACAGAAAAATATTAAAAGCAGTCAGGGTAAAAAAGACACATTACCTTCAAATGAGGGCAGCAATAAGACAACTACTCAATAGAAACAATGAAAGCCAGAATATCCTTAAAATACTAAAAGAAAAAAAAAAAGCCAACCTAGAATTCTGTATCCACAAAAATATTCTTCAAATATGGTGATATACAAAGATATCAGATAAGTAAAAATGGAGAGAATTTGTTGACAGCAAATCTACACTATAATTATAGCAAAGGGAGAGAGAACATGATCCCAGGTGAAAACAGAATTGTAGGAAGATGCTAAGAACAATGGAAAGGATAAATATATGGATAATATAAATGTTGACAGCAAAAATAGTAATATGTTGTAGTGTTTTAAATATATATACAATTAAATAGCAAAGAAAGGGGAGATTAAGTGGAGTTAAAAAGTATTCTAATGTCCCATTGTTTTCAGGGAAGTCGTAAAAGGTATAATTTGTTTTATACTCTAAAAGCCATTAAGTTAAGGATGCACATTGTAATCTCCAGGAGAACCACTAAAAGAAAAGAATCTATAAGTTTAAGTTAACAGAGGGGCAAAAATATAACAAAATATTTTAATAATCCTAATAAGATAGGAATCAATGAAATATAAAAACAAACATACATATGCAATAAATTTCCATATACAGTATAGAAATTAAACAAACTCAGTTGCTGGTTCTTTAAAAAGAAATTGATAAACCACTAGCAAGATTCCTTGAGAAGAATCCAAGGTTGGTTTGACCCTTAAAAATCTGTTAATGTAATAGTCACATTATTAGATTAAAAAAGAAAAGCCATGTAATCATTTCACTAGAGTCACAAAAAGTATATGACTAAGTTCAACATTAACATATTAAAAAAAACACTTTTGGCAAAGTGGGAATATATTCCAATACAGAATATAAGAAAAAATTCTACAACCATTCTTAATCCACATCACTCTTAATCCTGAAAAATTAAAAGCATTTCCTTTATAATCAGGAACAAAAATAGTCTCCTTTGATAATTTCCATTTATTATTGAACTAGTGAGCCCATCTAGCATGCTTGCAACCTTATAAATAATAATGAATAAAGGTTTTAGGATTGAGTGAAAGAAACTAAATTGCCATTATTTGTAGACAGTCTGGTTAATAGAAAACTAAAAGAAACAAGAAGTAATATTCTTAGAATAAGAAAGGTTAGCAAAGTTGTGGGATATCTTCAATATATGTCAATTTTATTTTAAAATCCCTTTTACATGAAACAGTAAATATTATATAGTACCTAGGAATATATCTAACAAAATATGTGAAGACTTTAAAAGAAAAATTTTCTAAAATTTTATTGAAAGAAATTAAAGATGACCTAAATAAATGAAGAGATATGCCATATTTATGGATTGGATTGGATGATCTTTAATTATGATATCAAAATTCTTTAAATGTTAAAAATATTCCAATTGATTTATAAATTCAGTGCTTTTAAACAAAATTCTATAGGTTTTTGGTGGAAATTAAGCTATTTAAAAAATTATACAGAAGATAAAGTACAATCTTTAAAAGTGTGAATCACTAGGGTAAGGTTTCCTCATCAAAATACAAAAGATTTCCTCATCAAGATACAAAAAAGTACAAACTATATATAAAGGAAACATTAAGTTAAGAATAACTGTTGATTAAAAGACCAAAAAAGTGAAAAGAGAAGCTCAGACAGGGAGCAACATATTGAACCTGCAGAGGATTTGTAACTCTAGAGTATATTAAGAACTTAAAAAAAACAACAAGAAAAAGACGTCTCAATAGAAAAAATTATCAAAACATGTATTTCCCCAAAGAAGGAAAACTAACTGGCCAGTTACAGGTATGAAAAGGTGGTCAATTTAAACAGTAAAGAGAGCAATACAAATTTCAACCATGAGATACTATTTGTATGCTCTATGACTGGCCAAAATAAGAAGTCTGACAATACCCTTGCTGGATGGATCTGAAGCAGTGAGAACTACGATCTGCTCTGTTGGAGTATAAATTAGTTACAACTACTTAGTAACATATATCATCTAGTGAAGTTGAACATGTGCATTCATGCATTTGTAGAAGCAGCAGTTATATTTCTAGCAGTGTCTCTAGAGAATATCTTGCACCCATGTGCCAGGAGAAAAATATGATATTCCTACTAGCATTTTTTTAATGGTAAAACATTGGAAACAATCTAGATATTTGTAAACAGTAGAATGATAAATTGTGTGCCCATTATGCTGAGTACTAAAGCAGGAAAGTACATTAGTATTATTCTGTCTATATACATTTTTAAAGCATACAGACTTAAATAGTAAATTATATAGGAGTACATATACTTGTGTGGAAAAACTATAAAGAAAAAAACAAGGAAATGATAAAATTAGAATTAAGGATAGCAGTTACTCCTGGAAATGTGAGAGAAAAATATGATTAAGGAGGTACATTGTATTAGTTAAGATACTGGTTTAGCTCCATTTGACAGAAATTCCAATTAGTGAAACAAAGAAAGTTGTAAATTTATTTCTTTTTACAACAGATTGAAAATATTCTAGGCATCACAACCATGTCGTTCTCTAGGAACCAGGCTCCTCCTGCCTTTTTGTTTGATCTTTTGAGCATGACCCTCATCCACAAGGCTATGGTAGCCCGCCATCACAGGTGGGAGAATGGAGGGCTAAGGGACCTTTGTAAGGCCAGTTTCTAAAGATTGCACACATGACTTCTCTTCATGGTCTGCTGGCTAGGATTTAGTAATTTTTCAGTGCAAGGAAGTTTGAGAAATGTGCCCAGCTGAAAATCAGGAGTTTTAGAACAGGGGGAGAGGACAGATATTGGGAGGAAAGTAGCAATCTCTGCCACAGACTCATGGTGGTGGGACAGGAGGAAAAGTCTTCAAAGGTATTGGTATTGTTCTGTTTCTTAAAGTAGGATGGTGAGTAAAGGTGTTTTTTAAACATTACTTTATGCTTTCCTTACAAATTATATGCTCTCTTGTATATATGAAATGTTTCATTGTTAAAGTTAAAACATGTAGTGGATGCTTTTCAGGCTTTTTTTGCTTGAATCTTATGCAGCATATGGTATTGTTGATCACACCCTCTAGACATTTGAATTTTTATTGGCAGGAATCTCTAGACTTTTCTCTTATTTCTCCAACCATTCCTTTTCAGCCTCCTGGGCTTCACTTTCTCTGCAGGGGAAAAAAGGCCTTTTCCTAGATGCCCCTCACTTGTCTCCATAATTATTTAGGATAGTTTCAAATTGGCTAATGGGTTTCCTGGATTTGGAAAAATTGCAAGAGAAAACTAATTATATGGTAAATATTCAGATTTTATCACCTTTTATTCATAATGTTCTAGCCATACATGGAAAAGGGGAGGTTAGCACATTTTCTCTTTGTAATTTTAAATAATTGTTTCTTGTATCTTTTTGAATGACATCATAAAAGAACAAATAATTCTAGAGTGAGTCAAAAGTACCAGTGCATCTTGTAAAGGTAAGAAACAGGAACTGTTCCTATAGATATATACCTATAGCAGCATTAGAATAAATCTTGGACATGACTCACATCCTTATAACCATGTATCCACATGTTCTGTCTTCTTATAAAAATCAACAATTTACTTGACCATCCAGAATAATGACTGCATTTCTTAGCCTTTCTTGCAGCTAGGTATGACTAGCTGACCTAAGTCTTGGCCAGTGGATAATAAACAGAAGTCATTATGTGATAAATCTTAGCATATATTAACAGGGACTGTTGTTTCCCCCAATGAAATAGTGTCAGGCACACATGTATTTGAAAAGTTCTGTTCACTTAAATTTTTTTTTTAAAGCAAATAAAATAAAATTCATATGGTGAGCATTCAAGTTTCAACCATATGTCAGGGCCATTGTAGTCCCACCCTTCAAGGAGCTCACAGTCCAGAGGAAATCTGTTTGAATGCTGTGGCAGAGAATGCTATGCCCAAGATGCTATGGAAACACAGAAAATGCCAGTTAGACAGAAAACAAACTCAAGAACGTTGACAAACTTAATGTAAGCTTATAAAATAAAAAAAAATTTTAAAGGGCATCTAAATATTTCAGTTACTATAAGCATTTTAAATATCAATTCCATTAAAAAATGAGTCTTAACTGTTATTATAGGAGGTAGAGGTATGAGAGATGGAGTACAAGTGAACTCTATTAATTTTTAAAATATTTGCTCTATTTTATGGATATTTTTCATTGGTTGTATGCTAATTTTATAACCAGAAAGAATAATTTAAAGACCTAACATTTAACAGAATATGTATTTTTTAATGTAGCAACATAACTTTTTTGATTTAGCAACGTGATTTTCTTGAGATTTCTGGATTGAAATTTTTGTCTTAAGAAATTCAAATTCATGAAACATATTACATGTTTATATATATCTTTTTTAATGTTTTACTGTAAATTTAATTTTACTTAATGTAAATATGTGATACATATTACTTCATAGAACTTCACTGTTATTCCAGTGTAGATATTGTCTGGCATTTTAACTTAAGGCGGACTCTAATGTCACTCACTGGTTACAAGAGGCCGTAAGGAGAACAGACAGCTGACCCTTGAACAAGGCAGGGGTTAGTGGCGTCAACCCTAGTCAAATCTTATCACATTCACAGCCGTCAGTAACTTCTGTCACCTACTCCAGGTCATTGTAAAGCACCCCCTCCGAGGTGACTTTAGTAATGCAGGACTTCTTGCTGGTGTCAATCAGATACTGTACTATGTTACATTCTCTCTGATTCAGTTTTCAACAAAAATGTAGTCTTTTTTTTTTTTTTTTTCTTGCAGACTTTGCCTTCAAAAGAAACAAGGTTTTTAAATCCTACACAAATGCCTTGCCTGCAATCAGCTTCAACTTGGAGTAGCTGTGAGCACAATTCAAAGTCTCAAATACTGAGAGAACATGTATCAGAGTTAGATTCTTCTTTCCATTCTGTTCTATCATTGCCATCAGGTAAGCCTCCTTATAAAAATTTTCTAAGTAACTGAATATTTTTATGAAATATTAATGAAATTTAATCTTACAAATATGAGCCTAATAAGCTTTTATCAGTTATCACTGGATATTAGAACTAAAGCATTTTCATAGAGGAATTAATCTAGTCACATGCTGAGTTAATTTTCTGTCTTTGTAAGTTGATTCTTTAATTCCTTGGAAACCATTTTGATTTGCTTTGGGAAATACCTAGCTTTTAATCTCCCTTTGAGTGTTAAATTTTTAGCATTTTATTGATAACATGGCAATGCCATTGAAATGTTTCTCAGTAAGTCAGTGTTCTTTTCCTAATGTGTTGTTTTGCATGGAGTTTTCTCTGCCATATAGTATTCCTCCATTTATAATCAGCATTAAATTTCTCTGAGAGAAGAAAATTGTCCATCTTTAGGTATAGTCAACTTTTGAACCTCAGGAATCTCTATAATCTACAAGTGTACAAATGAGGCATTACATCCATGCATCCCTAAGGTGGCTTTAAGTTTCTTTAAAGTTCTTGGTTTCTGTTCAACTATTTCCAGTCTTATCTACACTGGAACTGAATGAATAGGGTTAAAAAGGAAACATTCTTCATACTGTCTCAGGTTCATCTCTTTATGGGGAGATATGTCAAATGGGCTTTTCTTTCCTTCAGCTTTCGGTTCTAATCATCCCAGCGACTGCTTGTCTTTGTAAAGCACCATTTTTTTTTACCTATTCCTGCCCTGAACCTTAGCTTGGTTTTTCCCAGTATTACAGTGGTTTCTTGTCTACACCATAACTTTGAAGTAAGTTCCTGGCAGGAACTATTTTATGCCATCTTTGAGGAAACTTTATTAATAGAAACAAAAATAATACACATAACAATAATGACACAGCTAACATTTGGTCTTAGCATACACTGGGTCCTATAAACACATTACATTTCCTTGTTTAATTCTTGCAGCAACCCCATGAGAATAGGTACTGTTGTCTTCTTTATCTTACATAGGAGAAAATTAAGGCTTAGAGATGTTAAATTATTCATTTGAGATTACACAGCTATTAAATGATGGAGACAGGATTTTACCTGAGGTAGTCCTTCTCCAGAGCCACACTCCTAGCCATATTCTTCAATGTGTTTCTGTATTCTTATTAGTAAATCTGTTTCTTCGATGACATATATCTGAGAGCTGGCATAAATATCTTTCATTCTATATGTCCCCTCTAATAAGATTGGCTTCCTCACCTACTAGTTAGGGTTATCTGTTTCTTCTTGTGTTCTTTTAATAAAAATCTAAATAGCTGCTGTATGCTAGGTACTAAGTAGGTGTCAGGAGTATTAATACAAATATATCCCTCAAGGTACTTGCATTCTAACTTGACAACTGAAATGTAAACTAAGTGCAATAAAATGTTATGAAATATTTTAATAAAGGTCACAATGTGGGTGCTAAGGAAAGTATATGGGTAGAACAGACACCTCCCTAGTTGCATCATGTTTTCCCACAACTCACAAAGAACAGTGGTAGAATTGGTGATACCCTTTATAAAAGTTAAGTGGTATTTCTTTAGAGAAACAAACTTCTGTTTTAGTAATTGGAAATATCACAATCCTGAAATATTCAAGCAGCATATTTAACCTGTCTTCTTATCGTTTCATCATATAGTTTTCATATGGTCATAGTAATCCATCCTACCTCTGCCCCTTGGGACAGCCTCCCTGATACTCATGAACCCATCTTTGTGTGTCATATTTTTCTACATTTGAGTATGGATCTGCCATTAAAATACACCATTTGACGGAGAGATACTTTTTTGTTAAAATCCAGACTCTCCTGGGTCTGTCCTGATTTATGCATTCATAATTAGTTTTCCTTAAAATAAATACCTTCTTTCAGTAGCAAAACTTAGTAAATCAACCACTTTATAAAATATTTATGTTTCTTAGGAAAAAGTTTAGGTGTCTCTCTTGAATTCTTTTTAATATGATTGTTTTCGCATTATTGATTGAAGAAAAACCACTTTAGTTAATAAATGTGAAGCACATCTATTTTATTTACTTAGCTTCTCTTTTGGTTGTGAGCATATGGAGTTTAAATGTAGTGAATTGAATGCCTCTCCTAACTATTTAAAAGAAGAAAATTAGTTTGTCAACATGTTTGGTATTTGTAAAAGTAGATATCATTTTGTGATTCAAAATACTAGTAAAACTAAGACAATGTGAAACCTGACATTTTCATAAAAGGTTGCATCTGAATTATAGTGGTTTTCCCTCAAGTAATTAAAACCGTATAATTATGTCTTTTGGAAACCTCATTATTTCAAATGCAGAGTTCACAAGGGTAGGGTGGAATGAACTTAGTCAGCCAGGTTTTGCTGTAAATTTTGTTAAAGATCTTTTGGGAGGATTTATTTCATGTACTATTTATCTAATGTACTATTTTAGTTTATGAAATTGTTCATCGTTAGTGTTTTTGTTTGTTCAGTACATATAATCAGTAATTTCCAAAACACTGCTAACAATACACTTAGAAAGAATATTTTGCCACTTCTGTTAGTTCTGACTTTTCAAGCTTTTGCTTATTTTTCTAACCTTATGTACTACTCATAGGAAGAAAGCAGTCTTTAATATTGGAGTCTGTAAAGAGTGATGTTCACTGAAAATACTTCTTTTTCCCTTTATCTTTCAGATGTGCCTCTTCATTTTCACTTTGAAACATTGTTAAAAAAGACTGAAATAAAAGGAGATCTTGCTGAAAATAAATTTGTAGGAGACTGTATCATATCTCCATCACCTGGTATGTCATTTACAAATCTTGTACTTTATATACCTTTTACATCTTTCATATACTTATTACTTTTGCTAAGGAAATAAAATTTGACAAAGGAATAAATGTAAATCCTTAATTTTTAATATTCGCTGTTCACAAATCACACACACACAAATAGAAAATGCACAGGAGTAATCCTTACAGGAAATGTGTGATAATGAAAATTATGAAATGTTATTGATAAGTATAAAAAGAAATTTAAACATGGGGAAACAGCAGTGCTGGTGACAAGAACAGTGATGATATCAGTTCTTCCTGTTGGTTTATGTTTAATGCAATGTAACTCAACGTTCTAATAGAATTCGGTTAACTTAACAAAATAATTGGAAGGCCCATTGGGAAGAACTAATGGGAAAATATAAAAAGAATTACTGGAAAAAATACTGAGAGAATCTAGCCCAACCACATATAAAAACATTAGCATAGATTCTATTTTGCTTACATTTAGGAGAGTAGATTCATGAAGTGGACTACATAGCTTATAGTTTATTATATAAGGGAAGGATTGTAAATCAATAAGTGGGGAACTATTCAATAAACAGCACTGTTAGTCTTTTGGGGGAAAGTTTGTTTATATACTCATTTCATACCATGTATCTGAATAAATTCTATTTGGTTCCAAGAATTGTAAATAAAACACTAAAATTTCAGAATAGAACTTGAAAAATTATAATGAAACTCTGAATAGGGGGTGGGGACATTGTCAGTGCTTGGAAGCAATCAGAGAAAGGAAGAAAACACATCAATGTGTTTTGACTCTCTACTAAGCTAAAATCTTCTCAACATCAAAAAAGTCACACAAACTTAGATTATTTCTGGATGAAATAATCATCTATCTCAAAAACTCAAGAATCAACTGAATGCCTATTAGAATTGGAGTTCTGAAAGGTAGCAGATTTTTAAATAAACCTATAAAAATCAGTAACCTTTATAAATACCAGTAATAACCAGTTAGAATTTATAGAAGAATAAATTATCTAGACACATTGACAATGAAAATATAAAATACCTAGGGTTAAACTTAACAAGGAATTACATGAAGAAAGCTTCAAATTTTACTGAGGAACACATTTTACCTGTTAGTTTATTCGAGATTCAAACTGACATATATGTACGTATGACCTCTGGGATGTGCTTTAAAATACTCTAGCAAAAAAAAGTTGGTGGGAGAGAGCTAAAACAAGATTGGTCACCAGCATTCTTTTTTTTTTTTTTAAGGATAATTACACAAATAATGAACCTTTTATAAACAGTGAAGCTGGAAGTAGAATACATTCACATCAGTGTCACACTTTACATTAAGCAATCTGTTTTGGTGAGGGGGAGGTAATTCAGTTTATTTATTACTATTGCTATTTTTAATGGAAGTACCAGGGATTGAACCCAGGACCTTGTGCATACTAAGCACTGCACTCTACCACTGAACTATACCCTCCCCCACACCAGCATTCTTGATGTTGAATGCTAGGTACAGGGGAGTTCATTATTGTTATTCCCATATGTGTTTCTTGAAATTTTTCCACAGTAAAAAGTTAGAGAAGAAAAAAAATAAAAGCACTAGGAACAAGGAACAATTGCCTGTGCTTAGGAAAAAAAGACTAAAGAAATATAGGGAAATACAGGTTATATTTACATGATGTAACTACTTCTTGGAATTTGCCCTGAGACTAACATTTTTTAATTGAAAAAAATATATGATGAAAAAAAGAAAAAAAATGTATGATGAAAATGATTATTTTAAGAGTGTCCATAATACTTGGAGATCATCATATTAAGTGAAGTAAGCCAGAAAGAGAAAGAAAAATACCATATGATATCACTTATATGTAGAATTTTAAAAAATGACACAAATGAACTTATTTACAAAACAGAAACAGACTCACAGACATAGAAAACAAACTTCTGGTTACCCGGGGGGACAGGGAGGGTGGAGGGCTAGATCGAGAGTTTGGGATTTGCAGATACTAACTACTATATATAAAATAGATAAACAAGGTCTTCCTGTATAGCACAAGGAACTATATTCAATACTTTGTAATAGCCTATAATGAAAAAGAACATGAAAAGGAATATATATATGTATAACTGAAATACTCTGCTATACATCAGAAATTAGCACAACATTATTGTAAACCAACTATACTTCAATAAAAATAAAAAAGGAATGTCCACAATAGAAATAATACCAACAGCTAGCTAATAGTGAAGTGATACTGTCTCTAATCAGAGGAATGTTGGGCGGACATCTGAAACAATAACGAGTTATCAGATTTAAAAAATACAGTAATACATATATGCAAATAAAAATTATTACATTTGAAATATGAAATATATGTATTTGAGAGGGAATATGCAAAAAATGAGGTTAGGTGATTATATTTCTTATGTTTTATTATTTATCTGACTTTTAAATATAGGGCAGTGTAAATGTTAGGCACAAAATTATTAGTAATGTATCAATAATGTAATGACATGTTGGTAATGGGAAATTAAAAGCTAAGAATGGAAGACATTTGAATTGAATGCTGCAATAACATTAGGCAAATCAATGTATTCTTTTGTATACTGATCTCTCCTTCCCTGTTTTCCTCATTCCCTTCCAAATAACTAAGCCTTAATTAGGTTTCATCCTATGTGTTTGTCTTATATGGCTGGTCATTAATTTTTCTTTTGTACAGAATTAAGTAAAACTGGAGTCCAACATTTATTGAGCAACTGCTCTGGGACAGATAGACTATTAGGTGCTGAGAAATCAAAGGTGAATCATAGGAAATCAAAGAAATTATAATGTAATGGGGGAAGCAGACACACACATGACTATTAAATAATGTTATGGGTACAGTCATGATAAAAAACATTCTAAAAAGAGGAGGGAGTGTATAACTCTGCCTAGGGGAAGGCAGAGGAAGAGAGGTTAAGGGTGATGGGAAAAAGAGAAAGTCCACAAAGATGGTGATGCCAAATACTTCACTGGAATTTGGAGGAAGAGTGAAGTGTTCCAGATCACTGTTTCTCAGACTTTAGTGTGCAGATTACTTGGTGGATATCTTACAGTGCAGATTCTGATTCAGCAAGTTTCGAATGGTTTCTAAGATTCAACATTTCAACAAGGTTCCAGGTAGTTCAAATCCTGTTGGCTTTGAAAATGGAAACAATCCCATACCTCATCATGGAGAAATGAAACAATGTGCTATGTTCACGTATATTCAAATGGCCAGGGGTTCTTGTAGGGTAGATTGTGTTAGGGTAGCTTTGCTCCAGAGCTTGGATTTACCCTGTACTTGTCCATCCGAGTTGGCAACTGTGACAGAACTGCTGACTTCAGGTAACAATAAAGCAGGGAAAAGTAAGCTGAAGAACTGATTAGTTAATTGCCAATTGTGAGAACAAACCAAAGCCAACTTAAGGGCCTGTTCTCATCAGTATGTTCCAAGTCATGAAAGACAAAACAATGGAATTATCTGAGATATGACAGAACTTTAAAGAGACCTGTCAACTGAATGCAGAGTCATCAGTATTTTCTATAAGGAACATTATAGGAGTAATTGGTGAAATTTGAATAAGGTCTCTGTGTAGGTAATAGTGTTAACTTCTTGCTTTTGACCATGGTGTGACTATATAAGAGAATGTTCTTGTTTTTGAAAAAAAATATATTGACATATTTAGAGAGGCATCATGTCAATAACTTAATTTCATTGGAGTTCAGAAAGATAAAGCAAATGTGCTAAAATGTTAACATCTGAGGACTCTGAGGAAAAGGTATATGGGACTTCTTTGTATTATTTCAAGTTTTCTCAAAGTCTGAAATTATGTCAAAACAGGAAGTTTGTTATTTTTTAGAGTGGACAGATGAGAGAGGAACCAACAGCATCACAACCCACACAAGCGAGCCAGCACCTAGGGCTCAGCCTTCTCCCCCAGCACTTCCTCATAGCCAACCCCACTGTCAGTGTGGTCTTACGCTTCAAACCTGCTTCTGTATCTTTATTTCTACCACTTTCAGTCCAACCTAATGATGATCCCTTCTCTTTACTGTTGAAATAGCCCAATGTTTACTTCCCTTCAATCACTGTAGCAAGTAATATTTTCAATCTAATTACATCACATATGCTTCCCAGCAGATCTTTTAAAATACATGACAAGAGGGAATATTATTTAATATAGGGCCCTGAAAGCCCTGCCTAGATAGCTTGTCTACAACCTGTTCGTGGTTCTTTTTCACCACGCTTCCTTATGCTGCATTACTTGGCTGCTGTTCAGTTCCCAAATTTGTCCTGCTTCCTGGAGCCTTGGGCCTTTCTACCATTCTCTCTTCCTTCCCCTTACATTCATCAGCTATTTCTGTTCATATTTGAAATCTTATCACTCTATCTGGGGAAGCCTTTGCTAGAGCTCTCTTACTATCTAGATACACTCATTATCTTCTATCAGTAGTACTTCTTTTTCCTATCACACATTACTTGCAGTCTCTCAGAGTGCCTGTAAGCTACAGCACATGCAGAGACCATGCCTGTTTTTTGCTCACATTGTATCCCCAAGGTATAACACTGCCTGGCACAAAACTGGCTCTCCAGAGTTACTGATTATATAAATGAAAGGGAAGGGAAGGCAGGAGACAGGAGAGATCTTGGATCAAGATGTATTTTAGGATGGAATTTAGGGGAGGATTTGGGTAAGCAAGAACTGAAAGGCTGAGAGTGTTATTATAATTAGAACAGGTGAAGAGAATGTGTGGCGCTAGACTCTAGATTGCCATGTATTTCCTGCTATTTCAGGAGTCCACTGAAACCTTAAAAACACTGAAGAGTAAGAGGGGAAACATGTAAAGAAAACTTTTAAGTAGAATTCAATAAAAAGCATCAACTTAGAGAAGGTTAAAGTTTCTTCAAAATTTGTTGTGCTTTTAAGACAAGGAAGGTGGTGAGTTCTTTTTAGAACAGATGGGTTGAATTGCCTGGGATTTGCTTTAAAATACTCTAGAAATATTTCCATTGAAATGAGTGGATACAATTGGAACACCAACATGTGACAGACACATATATGTTATAAAACCTAACTCTCACAATTCTAGTTACCCCTTTTTAGAAATGAGTTTGGAATCATGCCTGCCATGCTATTGTACTTTGACTTCTTTCTCTGCATTCTTCCTTTGATGATGGTAAGAAATCTTGGGGGTCATCTTAGAATTGTTTACCCTTTTCCCTGAGTGCTTTAAAAAGTTGCTGTTTTCTCCTGCATCTGATTATGCTTTATGTCAATCTGATTCTCATTCCTTTGCAGTAATTTTTTTTTATACCTTCACTGGTACTTTTAGGATGTCTTCATAGTGATATGCTGTATGATTTTTTTTTTTTTGACACAAGTATTACTGAAATCTTAGGGTTCATAACATTGACTGTGGAAAAATTTTGACAATTGTCTCTTCAAATATTGCCTCCCATTCATTCTACTCTCTCCTCTGTTACCCTGTTTTGGTTTATCCTCCTTTATTTTTTTATTTTTTGTATTTCCATCACTCTATTTCCTTGAGTTGTGGAATTACTCTTCCAACCCACTCATTCTGATTTTTAGCTATGTCCGTTCTGTTATTCCAGCGGTGAGTGATCATCTTGTTTTTAAATATGAACAATTATACCTTCTACTTATGAAGTCTCTCCAGAGACTTCTGCCTGTTTCTCTTGGCAATATTAGTTATTTTGAAGACCCGTTAACTCTGTATTCTGTATATATATTAACTATTTCTTGAGATGGTTCTCCCATTTGTTGTTCCTACTTCCTTGATCTATGCTGTTAGTATTGAGAGTTTCGGAGTCTTGATTGTGTTCTCATCTTTTTGATATTCACTGTTGAGACTGTTCTGCCACTGCTTTTTATAGGATCCTTTTCATGGAAGAGGTAGAAATTTGCACTCTATACTATTTTCAGAGGCAGTTAAGGATGAGCAGGACATTGTTTCAAAGTGGGGCATTTATACATTGCCGTACTATCCACTCATCCATTTCTGTGCTCAGGCCTCATCCAGGACCCTGGCTGAGGTGTTGGCATGCGTAGTCATTCTGTCAGTTGCTCCAGGTAATATTCCTGCCCAGTTTTTCTTCCAGGTCTAGAGCCCCTTTGATTTTGATCACATTTTTTGTGGCAGTAATTTCCCACATGCTTTTACAGTTTGCTCTTCGAATTTCACAAGGTATTAGTCTTTCAGAGAGTCCTCACAAATTCTGCTCTACTTACAAGTTTCTTCTTTTGTCTGCTAGGGTGTTTGTAAATGTGCAGACCTGTGCATGGTTTATGTATACAAATGCTGCCTATCATTTCTAGGGTGCTTTGTCATCTTGAAATCTCGGTCACTTTTGGTAGGCCATACTTTTTTTCAGTGTTGGTGAGAAATTGGCACTTCAGCCTACATTATTTCTTTCTCTGTTCCTTTCCATATTGCACAGCATTTCAAAAAGAAGCCAATTTGGTTATTAATCCAGTACTGGAAATATGAGGTTCAGATAGAAACAGTAATCACAATGAAACTAACATGTACTGCATACTTATGTGAGATAGCCTTCTAGTGACTATTACAGGAATTAACTCACTTAATCCTCATAATCCCACAATAGCTTTTATTATTCCTATCTTATAAATAAGGCAACTGAGGGACAGATATTAAGTGGCTTAAAGTTTTAAAAAAGTAATTGCTTTAAAAAAGTCAAAGACAAATATCCTATGATGTCACATATATATGGAATCTAAAAAAAATGATACAAATGAACTTATTTACAAAACAGAAATAGACTCAAACATAGAAAACGAATTTACGGATACTAAGAGGGAGAGGGGGAGGGATAAATTAGGAGTTTGGAGTTAACAGATACACAGTACTATATATGAAATAGATAATCAAGCATCTACTGTATAGCACAGGGAACTGTACTCAGTATCTTATAATAATCTGTAATTTCCATAATCTGAAAAATCTGAATCACTATGCTGTACACTTGAAATTAACCCAATATTGGAAATCAATTATACTTCAGTTTAAAAACAAAGAATGGTGTTGGCAGTCAAGAGGCTGATGAAACTGGTTCTTGCTCTCAAGAGATCCCAGTCTATTGTGATTCTGTAATGTTACTTAGTCCTGAATTATTCCCAGATTTAAGGGATTTAAGAACTAAGGATTCAGATCCTATTCAGCCAAGATTTACAGATCTGAACAAGTCTTCTCCACAAAATTTGGTAATTTAGAAAAATGAGATCTCCTTTCCTCTTCATCCTCCTCAAAATAATGGAGCAACTATAGGAAACTGGGCACTTACTGAAGATGTTTTTAATGAATCTTATTCTGGGTATTTTCAGTTTAGGAGTATTTCATCTTGGTATGTACTTATTTCATTATATGTAATTTTGGACTGGTATATTAATATTCTGCAGTATTACAAAGTAAAAACAGATAAACATGTTCATTATCTGTTTGTGTTAAGGAACTAAAACTTCACATTTCCTTTCTTTTCCATTTGTTTTAGTCCATAATACTTCTCTGAATCAGTGGAGAAATGGATATTCTCCTATATGCAAGCCTCAAATAAGGTCAGACCCTTCTGCACAGCTGTTACAGGGAAGAAAGAAAAGACACTTGAGTGAAACAGCACTAGGTAGGTTAAAATGAGGACATGAGCTCTAGCACTAAAAACTGAAAATAAAAAATTCTCATCTCCATATGCTGCCTCATGGGAGTTCATAATCCAAGTCACTAATTACACAAAATATCCATGGTTTATGAACGTGGTAACAGCATATTCAAGAAGTCAGTTCAGAATTATTTGTGGACTGGGAATCCATCCACTTCATGGCAATTATGGATTTCCTTCCTATGTTTCCTAATTATTTTCTACTAACTGTCCTTCTGGACAAGACTTAGTCTCCAACCTTGTATTCTAGATTCAAAATATGTCAGGACAGGTTGCCTTTTAGAAATTCATTAATTACCATTTCTGGTACCTATTGTGGAGATGTTGATTCACTGATGCTCCCTCAGAATTTTGAGAAATTGGATGAGATTCATCTAAAATAACTCAACCACCTAGTTCAGTTCCCCTGAGGAGCTTACAGTCACTACGGATATCTCTGAAACCAGAACTCTGCAAATAATGCAAAGTGAGTTGGTTATGGGGACTTGTGACAAGATAGTGTCAATAATTATTGCAAATGATAAAATTAAAATGTAACTGGAAAGATATATATTAAATAACATGTTATCTGTAGACCCTACCAGTTCTTGTTCATTGTCCTAGTGAAAATAGCAATATATACGTTCATCAAGTATTACCTAGGTGTAGTACATCAGTACACCCAATAAATTAGAAACTATTTATACCCAAGATGTACTGGACTGTAATTATACATGAGGGATTTAACATATTTATCACTATTGCCTCTAGAAATCCCACCATAACAGACCAAGTCACTACCTGATACCACTACCTGATCAACTAGTGTGGCACAAAATGAACAAACTCCCACCCACATCCAGAGATTTCATTATGCTTTTTGGTACCTTAATCTTAAGACAGCCAAGAGTCACCTAGCTTTCGAAGAACTTTCATTCATGTTTACTGAACTATAGGGAAATTTGTATCTTAACATAAAAATACATTATAAATGTAAAGTGTTTCCCTTGAATTGACAGACCTAACTTTGAGTTTGATGGAAATACAGGGATAGAAGAAAAAGCAAATGCTATACTACAAAGAACTAGACAACTCTTGAAAGTGCAGGACACCTGCTCTAGTCTTTAACAAGTCAATGTCATAAGAAATGAACTCTAGTTCTAAATTATAATAAACCTAGGAGACAACCAATTTCAATATGTAGATAATGATTTGAATAAACTACCAGCCAGAAATGACATCTTCAAACAACTGAAGCAATATGGACTGTATATTAAATTTTATGTTCCACAGAAAATGATTAATATCTGTGCTAAAGCAAAACAAATAAGGGCTGTACATAAACTTATACTCACAAATAGGAAAGCAGAACAAGTGGAAAAAAGGAACATGGAAGAAACAGAAAATAACAAAGTTGGAAGTAAACTTCTAATCAATATCCTGAGAAAAGAGAAATTTCGTTCCTGAAATAGGATCCTATAAAAAAAATGAATAAAAGAGAAAAAGAACTTTTAGAATAAGTACTTCAATAGGAGAAAGTTTCAAAAATCAGTAGAACAGTCATAAGATCCAGATAAGGAAATCTCCCAAAAAGTAGAACAAAAGGTCAAAGATAACAAAAATATGAGAGAATAAAGAAGAAAATTAAGAGGTAAGTTTTAGAGGTTCAACTTCAGAAGAATTACAGAAAACACGAAGAGAGTAAAAGGAAATGAGGTTAAAGAAATGTAAGATGCATTGAATAAAAACTGTCACGACCCCAGAAAATGTAAATTGTGGCAAGGATTATGGGTAAGATTCTTTTCATTTCCTTTTTTTCTTTTTGATACATGAATTTAAAAAATAAGGAATAGCATGTTACCTAACTAGGAAAATAGAAATTCTAATACCTTCCAGTTACATTTAATGTATGACATTCTCAATGGTTCTTTCCATGGCAGGAGAAAGAACTAGATTTGAAGAATATGCTTTTCAACGCACAGAACCAGGATCTCATAGCAATTTTACTGCAGTTACTAATGTCAATGTACTATCAAGAACCCAGAATTCATCATCACAAGTAGGTTTTTTTGTACAGTGAACTTTAAAAGATGCGTTATAGCCTTTTAAAAATCAGCTGACTGATGTTAAAAAAAACTTACAATGTATTCTAATCTATAACAGCCATATTTACTAGCACATAATTAGCATATTTAGAATTATTAGGAAGCAATAAATTTGATTAAGCTTTTTTTTTACTAGGGAGCTAATTGTTCATTAATCCTTGGTTATGGCTTTTTTTGTGTTAAAAACTTCATAACCATCCTTACTCCTTAACATGAAGCTAAACATAATCTTGCTACTAAGAATCTAGCATTTGTGTTGTTCTTACATTGTTTTGTTATTTGGTCAGGGTGTAGAGGTCAAAAAGTGGGAGAATTTAGAAAAAACAGCATGAAATTCAGGGACCAGGAACACATAAATGAAGACTGTAAAAATGATCTTTATTAAATGGCTTAAACTATTTAATTTTATAGCCTTTCCTAATTAGCAAGTTTGTTAAAAGATCATTTCATTGACATTTAGGGTCCTTTATGGTACTCCCTTCTGATAAGTTTTGCATCTTAAGGCATTCATATTTTTTATGGTCTTAAAAACAGGCTTGTATGTGTGTACACACAAATGTACACTGTATACTTGCCAAAATGGATTCTATTAGTTTATAGAAAATAGGTATGCCTTGGTTTTCAGATGCACTGTCATACTGTCTTATATAATTTGTGGAAGGATCATCACAGGTAACCAAGTACTACTGTAAACCTACTGTAATCCTATTTTGCAGAATACTGCACGGAGGAGATTGCGAAGCGAGAGCTCTTATGACATAGATAATATTGTAATTCCCATGTCATTAGTGGCCCCAGCTAAGTTAGAGAAACTCCAATATAAGGAAATACTCACTCCAAGGTATGTATACTTCTTTTTTATTAAGAATTGGGAATTACTAAGGCTTACTTTGGCACTTTTTTCATTCAATATTTAGTTATCTATTATGTACACAGCACTAAAAGCTATGTTAGGGGTGTAAATAATTATAGTAACAAATAGTCCTTGCTGTTTAAAATGGAGGTTTGCACAAGGTTGCAAAAGTTTTCAAAGAAAGCAATTATCTGCATAGGGTATTCACTGTAAGACAATAAACACCTGTGACAACAAAAATAGCATTTTGATGTATTTCCAGATCAGAAATAAACACATCAAAAAGCAAGATGAATGGGAAGACTGGGAAGACATCATGAAGGAGGGGAAGGTAGAGTGTATTCACATAGGGAGAGCACAACACAGGCACAGAGACAGACAAGTGTGGAAGGATAAGCCGGAGACTGGTTTTGTAGTGCGATAAAGGAAACACAGGCTCAAAAAGAACCAGATCGTGGAGGTTCTTGAATGCCATACACAGATGCTTCCTGCTGGCAGTGAAGTTAAGCCAGCAATGAAGAAAGCAGTTTTTATAAATCTGGCACCATAAGCAAGAGACAGAAAAGGATGGAAAGAGATACATGAGCTGGGTGACAACTATATTAATTCCTCCCCATCTGTATTCTAGCTAATTTCTAATTCTCTTATTCATAATTACTTTGAGGTATGTAGAGAACTCTTAATACTTTAGGAAGCATTATGAGAGTTCCTACAGAGAACCTGCTGATATATTCCACGTAAGTAAGGAATACTTTCTGTGGTTATGATGTTCTGTAGCAACAGTGTTTTTCAATGGCAGTGGCAGGCTGGAGCTAGCTGGTTGAGCTGGTTGTTTACTACATAGGAATCTGATCCAGTTGTTCAACCCACCAAAGGCCATGATGGAAGTCTTCACACAAAGAAATTGGCAACTACTACAAGTCAGAGCTTTTCCCCTCTTTTTTGAGCCAGTTTATCAGCATACCACGGACTTATTTCAAAATTAGTACATTCTAAGGTATAAAAAGCAGCTACGCAGAAGAGACTGTTGTAAGGCCAAAAGTAAGGCCTTATCTTCTGTCTTCTTTCTCATAACACAAATATTTTATCTTTCTAAAAAATGTACTAAAATAAAACCATTTGAATTATGGAAGTCCCAAGGAAAGAAAACATTACTGCATTAGCTGTGCTTAGAGAATAAAATTGCTACATTTAGATACACAAAAGCATTTGAAATTGGTTTCTATCTCTTCAACAGTTGGCGGATGGTTGTTCTTCAGCCTTTGGATGAATATAACTTAGGTGAAGAGGTAAGCTGCCTTTCACTTATGGGGTAATTGCACTTTACAATATTATGAAGCCTCCTTAATTTAGTATTTAAGGAAAAGGGAAATATAAGCCCTTTAACAGACACTGATTTTCACTTATGAAAAGTGCCTCATTAAGGGTATCAATGTGATAAGAAATGGTTTTGTGCAGGTTTGACTGCTTACATGAATCGTTGAATTTATGAATATCTGTATTCATTCCCAATATTAGATTTAGTCTTCATAGTCAAGCCTACAATGCCATATTCAAAATCTTGGGAACAAACTGCTTTTGGATTTGGAAAATTTTAGACTTTAGAAAATTAATGTGCATACATCATGTAATACATGCAGGCAGTCTAAGACAGCTCTCATAATCAAATATTCAGGTTTCTATAGTGAAATATTTATAGGAAATGGAATAGCTTCACATCTTTTCAGATCAGGCTGTCACCAAATGATTTATGAACACTTGTTTTTTTTCAGATTTTTGTAACTGCAGGAAAGAGATTGTGGACCTGTATGGATAAAACTTACAATTAAGAAAAATTACAAGGAAAAATACTATAGAACCAAACTAATTCCAAAGTGGTAGTCTGACTGAATTACTGCATTCTGTTCTTATTTTGTAGTTGGCTTTATTCCTTTGATAACTATGTAAGTTTAAAAAGCTAAAGCTCTGTTCTTAGAAACAATGAACAGTACATACATGTAAACTTTTAAAAACTTAAAAAACAAAAAAAAAAAAACTTGAAAAAAACCCCCCAAAAACCAGTGATAGTCTTTAGGAGCAGTATTATATAAGACATTGTTTCCAATAGTCTTTCTGTGCCAACTGATCATGTTTTTCAGCAACCAAAATTTATGTCTCTTTGATGCAGTTCCCTCTTTTAATGCACTCTTCCCTAGTTCAGAATGATCCTAGCCAGAAAACCCAAATTCAAAAACACAACCAACGCCTTAGAACTCCAGATAAGTAACTCAAATTCTCACTTATCTCAGACCGTTTTACTTTTGACATTACTATATCAAAGTTTTGAACAAAGCATTAAGAATATTTTATGTAAATGGGAAGAAGCACTGTGAACCTATATTTAGTCTAGGCAGCTATTCATACTCTAGATAAGTCTTCAAATGTGACCCAATAGTGAAAAGTTTTTAACTCCCTCTTCAATTTGTAACATTTGTTCTCATGACTTATACTGCATTTATTTTAGTTTTCTTCCTATTGTTCTCTTGATGAGGAACTTTGACACTTGTTTTCATATTTCAAAATGTTCCTGATAAAAGCAAAACTTTAATTTCTTATTTTTAATTCCAGATAGAAGATCTCTCTGATGAAGTCTTCTCCCTAAGACACAAAAAATATGAAGAGAGAGAGCAAGCCAGATGGTCACTGTGGGAGCAAAGCAAATGGCACAGAAGAAACAGCAGGCAGGTGTTGTCAATTGAAACCCAAACCGTCAGCTCCACGTGGACTCTACAGAAGTTCTGTATGAATGAGGGAGACCATTATAAAGGCAGGAAACACACATGTATAAACATATAACATCAGCTGTCTGTGCACTAGAAGTGAAGCACTGCATATACTGAGCTTACATTTAAAACATATTCGGGCTAATTACATAAATGAGGAGGAGTTTTTCTATTTTATTCCACTGTTTCTCATGCTTATCGTCAGCTTCAGGAATAGAGTTAACTGAGCAAATAATGTGAAAACTGCCCCTAGATAAAGCAGATCAGTTCAGTGTACTGTAATAGTGGACCTAACACTAGGGGTTAAAATCTATAACGTAACCACTTCAAAATGTTTTCCTTAGAAAGAAACAAAAACTTCAAGAAAACTATCCAGTCTAAAAAGTAAATTGTCTAAAGTACTTTGAACATGACTTTGAGGGAAGGTGGGATAAATCCTAAAAACATGATTAGTAATTATGTAGTTGAGAAAATCCCTGGTATTTTATATTGTAACATTGGATGATTTTTTAATATACAGCCAGAACTCAAAACGCAAGAGCACATTGAAATCTGATAGTCACTTAAGTGTGGGGTGTCTCCAATTTATTCAGTAATATTATCCCAACATGCATCAGATTCCATTCTCATCTTTTTCCACATTCCAGGGATATCACTTTCCAGAAGTATAGAAGAAAATGTAAATTTAGTCCTTCATGGATGACATTATAATAATAGAATACTCTTTGGAACTCAGACTGTAAGGGTCAATTAACTGTCTTTTTTTGCTTTCTGGAAAATAAAAAACACCTCAAACTTGTAACAAAACCACTATTATAATTTGCCTAAAGATTTCATAAAATACTGTGTAAGTCTTTGAGCTGTGAAGGTATTTAAATGATGAAATTGTAAAAATCTTTTCTGCAGAACTGTTTAAAGACAAGCTACCAAGTTAAATTGACTTAGTGACATCTTGGGTTGTTTCTAAAATGTTAAGACCTCAACAAATTATCTTGATTTTCTTGCTAGAGCTTACAGTAAAAATGTTGAAGGACAAGACTTGCTTTTGAAAGAATACCCTAATGACTTCAGTGGTGGGCAGCACTGTGCTGCCGGGAGTCCCGCCGAGCCTCCGCCGTCAGAGAGCCAGGAGCCGAGTGCGCATGGCTCCCCCTCACTAAATGAAAGTCAAGAAATCAAGGTAAGTGTAATACACATAACTGGCTAAACCGCTTTTTAATTGACTTTTAACTTTGACAAACTTGTTTATAGAATTGCTTGTTGCTAATTAAGGATTCATCGTTATGTAACACATTCAGTAGACAATCCAGTACAGAATGCTGGGAATCAGAGGATCTGCATTCCAGCATTCTAGTTCCATCACTAACTACACTTTCCTGTCTTTGTAACATGTCATTACTAATTCCACCGATTCACTCATGTGTTAAAAAACGGGGATTCTATCAAAGTATCATTACAAACCAAATCAGATTAAAGAGAACAGCACCTGGCACATTGTAAATGTTATTAGGTATTTCTCTTCCCCTTATAAAAGATTTTTGTTTCCCCATACGTCCAGTTCTAACCTCAACGGCAGTGTTTTCTAACACTACACCTATAAAGTGTACTTCTTGCCCTCTTCTTCATAAGTAGGTGTTGGAAAAGAAGAACCACATCTAGAGAGAGCGGAGACTACAGAAATTAATAGGCAAGTCACAGAAAGCTCGGGGAAGGAAAGGTCAAAGGTGTCTGTAATAACGATGGGGTGAAAATGGAGATGCTGAAGTAGAAGATGCAAACACTGTTAAAAGGCCTACCCAAAGTACTCCTGGGCTGAAAATGAAGACCAGTGTCCTAATGACAGCGGTCTTCTCTTCGTGGCAGAGGCAAAGTGAAAAACTTAACTCCCAAAGGTCCCTAAGTAATCCTCAGTATGTACCATTTTGAGTTGCTAAATACATATGACCAAATGAAAATGTGTACATTTATGTGCTAAAGAATAGAACAATGGTCATGACAAAATTAACATCTATAGATTACTTGAGACAGGAATTTAAAAATAAATTAGTTAAAACTTAACTTGAAAATGTTTTGTCTTTCAGTCTTTGTGGTGGGAACGACGGGCTTTTCCACTGAAGGATGAAGACACACAAGCCTTATTATGCCAAGATGAAAAAAACGATCAGATTGAAAGATCGAGCCCAGCTTTCCATGGTGTAGCCTTCTGTACTAGTGCAGCAGAGAATGGCCATCATCCGAAAAGGCAGGCGGATGGAATGGAAGTGTACAAAACCTTTGGTCTAGGACTTACTCATGTTAAAAAAAATAGGTGACAGGGAACAGGTTAAGAAAACTATGTAACTGAATGGAAAACAGGAGAAAAAAATGAGCCCTGTTCTTCACCCTCCACCCCACCACAGCCACAATTCCAGAGTAAGAGCATGTAGTGCATGTATTAGCTTTTATGCTGTCCGTGAAACAGGCAAGTTATGTCTCATTTTCCTTCTTGAACCATAGGAATATCTAGCTTCTCACCCACAGACAAGTGCTAGTCATTTGTGTTTATGATACAAATCACAAGCACCAAAAAATTAACTGCTGCAATTTGTTATCAGATCACATTACTGGGTAAATAATACTTTTTAAAACGACCTTATACCCACACATACCTGTGCATCACTGACAGATCTTTTTTCTATACACATGGTAATTCTTTAAACTGTCTCAGAAGTATATTAAGAATATACAAATGCATGTGTATAGACTATACATGCATACATATACACACATATGTAGTTTTAAAAAACACTGGCAGTGACCACTCTACTTGAAAATGCATGTATGAACTACCCCATGAAATATAAACTGCACTATAAATAAGGAAGCACAAGTTTCCAATGGTAATGGACATCTAAAAGTCCTGACTAAGGAAAAGAATTCTTTAAAAAAAAAACATGTTTAACCAATAGAAGTTATTTATGGAAATTTCTTTACCAAATAACAAATCTGAAATCACTGATGATACCTATTGGATTAAATGTAAGTTATTTTCTATTCACTCCTAACAGAATAAGACAAGCAAAGTAGAGTTAAATATTGGTGTATTTTAAATACTATCATATCTTTTAAAACTCACCTTGAGTTTATCTATTTTCTGTATCTCATGAAGAGAAGACACCAACTTAAAATGAGCAACAAACAGGAAATTCCTGTTAGTTAGTATACTGTTGTACTTCTAGTTAATTTGGTCATTCCTTACCATAGTTTATCCAAATAAGCATCTGTTCTTACTTGTATCCTAGAAAGAGGATTAAAATTTTTAAAAGGATAACGCTTCAATACTGGATATTGGAGTATCCATTAAGTAAAATTCCTTTTGAAGCTATTACATCATTTTTTCTATGTAAAAGTTGAGAACAATTTATATGAATTGCTTTTGCTCATGTAATAAAAGGTTATTCAAGTTGTAGTACCCATATAACTGACAATCCTAGCCATTTGGCCTAATCTGGGGTATTTGACACCAAGTTTTTGTTAGGGATTAGAAATTATATTGGTCCCTGTAAAGAAGAAAAAAGAATTTCCGGTTCAATACTGACAAATTTTTGCTTGTAGTTTTACTGTACATTTATTTTTTAAAAAAGAAAACAAAAGCCAGAACAGATCCAAGTTGTCCAGGCAAATAAACTCATATCTTTTTGTCATGTCTGATATTATAATCGTCTATGTAAGTTTTTTAATTAAAGTTATTTCTATATGCCTTGTGTTGTCTGATTTGATTAAATGCCATCCATCTATGGCACAAGCTTTTCCTAAGCCAAAATAAAAAAAGTAAGAAACAAATTTTTACCTCACAACATAGAAGAAACCAAGCAAGCTCTGTTCTGTGCTTTAAGTGCTAACATTCTTATTTTTCAAACCTTATTTTCCAAAACTCGTAGCAGCCTGAAAAAGCTTAATGACAGTGCGCCTGTTATTTCCTGCCATGTGTTTTACACAGCAAGAGCATTTACAACAATAAAGTGGCTAATATATATCCACTGTCAAAATGTAATCTGGGACACAATTATAAATATTTAGTTTATGGATTAACTCTGTACCTTGTTATACCTTAGCCTACCTGGTCCTTCTTGGATTAATGAAATATATATCCTTGGGGTCAAAATCCATAGTTGCAGAATATTCTCAGTCATCTGGTTCTGCTACAGGGTAAAGTTAGACTGAAAATAAGACAATGTTAAGTACAAGAAGCTTCCTTGTGTAATCCACCTCACAAGGGCTCCATCTGTAAAGAGTACAGACCAGAAATTCTATGCTCTACTGGGTCCTTTCCATGGTACCAGCCTGCTGACAAGCTTTAGCATCTTCATTTTTAAAATGGGGACAAAAATACCTGTCCTACCACTCATAGGACAGATTTGTAGGACTGATGAGATTGTATCAATGTACTTTATGATCTACAAAACAAATTCATATGATAGCTATACTTCATATTGCACATTCTCAAGTCTACTAGCCTACAATTCTAGGACTAGTAGTGGAAGCTTTACATATAAAATGCTCTCTTAATCCTCAATACAACCCTACATTGTTATTGTAATTATATTCAATCTATAAATCAGTTAAGAGAAACTCAAAGAGGTTGATTAGTTTGATGTGCGAAGGTCAAATAATTGGAAAGGGGAAAGAGTCAGGATTCAACTTACTATTACCTCCAAAAAGGCTTCCATTCTTTTCAGTCCAGAGTAGCAAAACATTTTATGTCCCTTAGAATACTGGGTGTGATTAAGAGAAAGTGGGAATGGGGTGGAGGTGAGACAAGGAAGAGGATGGAACCACTGCATAACCTGCCCCTCCAGCAAAGCTAACAACCCTGGGAAGGCTTGTGCTTGTATTTCAGAACAGACCACGTGAGAATCCCTGGGCTTCACACTTTGTTTTTATATATCAAACATAAGGTGCAAAGTAAAAAATAGATGTTTTAGGATTTAGAAGAATAAGGTATGCCAACCCAGCCAGATCCAAACTTAGTTGTCACGCACACACACAAATCAAAAATGACATGAAACAGGAAAAACATAGGGACTTCCTTTGCTTTTGGGGAACAGCCAGGACACAACAGAAAATTCTTTTTTAGAAATTCAGAAAAAAACTTTTTTTCATAGTAGCTAATATGCCTTCCTTGGGCATTAAAACATTTCTGTTCATAACCTTAATACAGCCATATTTTTACTCTATAAAAATCAAGTCTCCCAGTAAAAATGGTATTTTACCACACTAATCTTTAAATTCCATCACTAAAAAATGTAGTTTATACACACCAATTTCTAACGTCTTGGAACATTCTGCACAGTGGATTTTAGTCACTGGAATGAATAATTGCTCAGAAAAGCAGCACTGCCTGAATTATGGTACGATTTGGTAGTTAATAGCTTGTTTTCCAGTAAAAAGGAGATCTCATGAGCAGAAAGACTGGACTCCTTGTGGTTTCATCGATCAAGAGAACGTTTCTGAGCAGCTTCTGAGCAAACGTTTCTTAACAGGTTGATCACAGATCTGGGGTCTTCACTCCTCATAATGGCACTGCCAGACACAATCATGTTAGCTCCTGCCTGGAAGAAGTAAACACTTAGATTATGCCTCAAAGGAAGATGCAGAAAAGCCTAAAACAGAATTCCTGGACTAGAGTTTATTTTTTACCTTTGCAGCTGGTAGTTAGCACTGTAATTGTACAAAAGTAACTTCAACGAAGAAAGAAGTTAAAATGCTTAAATGAGGATATAAAATTATTTTTAAATATGTCTGAAAAATCACTGACTTTTTGGTAACCACCTCTAAAAAAAGCTAGACTGCATCTCTGCTAATACTTAGATAAGGTTTAAAAACCTTTCATCTTCAACTCTATTAAGGCTTTTCCTATACAACTCCTAAAAGATTCTCTTCATCTTTGACTTATGTATAGGAATTGGTAGGGAGTTTAAAAGGACAATTATTGCTAAAATGTGCAAGGACTCATAAAGCAAGGCAACATTAAATTTAACTAATTTCTCATTTTGAAGCCAGAAGCACCTTTTTATGTATACTTCACTGCATTCCAGATAGTTCTGAGGTGGCTTAAAAAAAGATTTTTAAGATTTTTTTCAATGTGAAAGCAAAGAAATGCAAGAGAAAAGCAAGTGAGATGAAGCCAAATTTATCTCTGAGCGTCCTAGGATGTGACTCCAGCCTGTTATGTGATACATGGCTAGAAGAAAGGGTGGACTATTGGGAGAACTGCTGAAGCTGAGGAAAACCCCTCCCTGAGACACTGTCACTCTAGGAGGCAGAGTACCACACTCTAACAGTCCCCCACAAAACAAAAGAAGAAAAAATTGGTTTTATAGGGTTACAACTTAACATGTCTCATAATGTAAGCAGGAAGAGCACTGATGACAAAGCACAGTTCAGTAAAAAGGAATTCCACAAGGAGTCAAAGGATATATGCTCACTAACCATCTGGCCAGCAACTCTTCCATTTTGATCACAGCCAAGCTTTTGATAATCATCAAGCTTTTGATGATTATCAAGCAGTGTGGCATCTACACGAAACACTGGAAGGGCAAATTAGACCATGCTACTTAATTAAAGCAGGCCACATAAACTTGAATCACCTGCAGGGCTGCCGCAGGGAGGGCTGGCATCCTCTTATGATGCTCAGGAGCCTAACTCAGCTTGGCTAGCTACGTGGAAAAAAAAACACCCCACCTCTACAGGGAGGGCCAGAGGTCAGATCTAGATTTTCATCAGAAGTGGCTCTAGTCAGTTTTTGCAAGGCACAGATTGGTAGCTAATACACCTAAATTCTACAGAATAACAATGTTTTCCCTTTATGAGCAGGTATGTTTTCTTTCCCTATCTCTCACTCCACGGCCTGGGAACTTAATGATCTTCCACAGGCTGGCATTCTTTTTCAAAGAATTTTTTCATCATTACTATTTAATGATTATGTGATTTTAGAGTATTTACTTACTGCTCTTTATTCTCCTAGTTTTACATTTGAACCAAAAAGTACTTTTCCAAGAAAGAAAGGCTATTTAGGAAAGGTAGGAAAAGTCTCCAGCAGACAAGTCCTGCCCTGGTATTACATTTGATAGGAAACCGGTCTAGGTCACATACAAGGAGCAGTCTCACCTCTGCACATTTATGGATGGTGTCAGGACCTACTCCACCATCAACCTCTATGTCCAAAGACGGGAACTGGGTCCTCAACCAGTGAACCTAGACATATACAAGGAATAAGTGACTACTAAAGTGATGTGTGAGGGGAAAACACCAAACAGACAAAAAAATCAGAGCTAGTGTTAGCCACTAAAACAGGACTCCAAATGTCTCACACATAACTTTATACCAATACAAATTATGACTGCAGAAAACCTTTTAAATCATGGCTCTGCAGAAAATACACTTCATGGAAACAAGACAAAGACAAAACTCTCAATATTCAATGAAAACTCCCAAGAGATCTAGAAGTTAGAGATAATGGTTTTGAAAGAAAATTTCAGGACTAAGGTATAGCATCTTTTCTGACTTCCAAATGTAAATGTCTCATGGCACTTCTCACGCCGGGTTCCAATGATGTATAAGCACCCGCTTCTTCCCTTCAGACAGGATGTGTCTAAACATACAAGTAATTCAATATATGCTTACTGAAGGAACACACACAATAAAAGCCTCACCCCAGAACCAAATACTCCTTTTACCTTTGGCATCATATCTTCCATGAATTTCTGCCCTCCAAACCCAGGTTCCACTGTCATAACCAAGGCCATATCTATCTGATTAGCCCATGGTGCCAAATACTCAACTGTAGTTCCTGGTTTGATAGCAAGGCCAACCTGTAACAAGAGACAGATTTGCTATATCACATCAATAATTATTTCCATATTATATTATCATGGCAAATCAGGCCCAGGAGAAAGGTCTATTCTTAAAGATCTTAGATGTAAATAGAATACATAAACTGTTTAGACTATAATTATTTTTTTAAAAGTCAACAAGGCCACCAAAAGTAAATGTTTCTAAAAGGAAGTAACTCTCAGAAAAGTCTCAAACTATATTATCTTATCTGACAAACAAGTCACACTTAAACTCTAGCTTCAAAGCTGAAGAATAGCTACCTAAGTCTGTCTTCTCTACCTATCATTTCCCATTTTCCACCAAATCTTCCCCAACTCTGAAAATGAATAGTGTAAAACACTACGTGTCACTGCTGACCTCTCACCTTCATTCCATTCTCCCGGATGTCTTTAATCAAAGCCCCTGGGTTCTCAGTGGCCTCAAGATGAAAGGTATACTGATTGGCTCCTGCTACAGCCATCGGCTTTACCCACTGTTCCGGCCTGGACACCATCATGTGCATGTCTAGAAAGAAAACACAGATGTCCTAAGTATTACTAGAAAGGAAACAGCTGGCTCATATTATCGAAGCCAGCTTGTAGTTTTTGCTATGTCAGATATGAACTCTTTCGGCATCACAATAATTGTTAACAGCTACACTTGGGTATAGCTAGCCTCCCTTTATCCCTAAGATAAGGTTTTGGTTAAACTCATTTACCAAAAAAACATTTTCCCACAAAAAGCCTACAGTGCTGTTTATGAAAATAGCCAGAAACCAGGAAACCTAAGCCCAGGTCCAGGAAATGCCATTCTAAAAAACTTACAGAAGTCATAGTATCTATGTGGATTTGCTTCCTCATTTAAAAAATAAGGAAGCTAAATTAAGCAATTCTCTCCACCAGTATTTAATTGAGCACGTGCCGCACCATTAACCACTCTAGGCCCTAGGGACAGAGCAAAAAGCAGCCAGACAAAAATCTCTGCTGTCACAGCGATTACATTCGTAGCAGGGGAGACGAACCATAGAGAAAATGAGTAAATTAGGCTGGGAGGGAGGGAGGCCAGCGTGGCTGGGGCGGGAGGAGACAGCAGGGTTGCGGGCCGTCAGGTCTCTCCGCACAACACGGGGCCAACACTGCAGGATTTCAAGCAGAGATGTGACAAGATCGGACTCAAAAGGCTAAGGCAATGACCTGGGTGAAAAGTGACAATGGCAGCAACTGAGTATGGCGAGCAGCGTGGGGAATCTGAGGGTGTCCCGATGTTTGGAAGGCAGAGCCAACGGGGCTGCTGTGGGTCAGGTGTGGAGAGTGACAGTAGAGTCAGGATGGGGCAAGGACTCGGGCCTCATGGGCTGGAACAGAACTGCCATCAACTGAGAGGCAGGCAACTGCAGAGGAGGAACAGACTCAGAGGGAAGGGCGTGTTAACCAGAGGAAGCCTGACTTGCGTCCCAATTCTAAAGATTGAATCACAGAAATATGTTTGGGAAGAAATGGGCATGGCCTTCTTAAAGATCTTGATCTAAAACTTAATAGCATTTCATGAGTGGGTAGCTTAAAAGAAGCAGGATCAAGAAGGTATTAAGCCTGACTAATGAAGCCAGGATTAATATTTATATTGCTAAACTAATAAAAGTAGCAAAAATAGAACATATTTTAACAGGCAAAACTTTGTTTTGCAAAGATAAACTCAATTTGGTGGGGGGTTTTCTCTCCTTTGTATTATAAACAAGGAAAATTCAATCCGGTTTAAAAGATCAAGTTTACTCATTCCTTAAGTTACTAGTCTGCTAAGTCATCCCTATTCAATCTCCAGCACGCAGTCACCACTGGCAGCCCTGGCTAGATGATCTCCTGTGCTCAGAGAGTCAGTGGTTCAGCAAATCTGTCTGTAAGTAAAACACCAAGATCAGCAGGTCTCCAGTGTTCTATTATCAGACTCCCTTTATGCTCTTAAAAATTACTAAGATCCCCAAAACCACTGTTGATGTGGGTTATATGTATCAATATTTAATACAATAGAAACTCAAGCTGAAAAAAATTTAAAGTGTCTACTTGTTAAAAATAATAATTATTACATGTTAATGTAAGAGTGGCATTATTTTACATTGTTGTAAGTCTCTAATGTCTGGCTTAACAAAAGACATCTGTATTCTCACATCTGCTCTGCATTCAACCTGTTGTTTTAGATGGAGGGGAAAGAAAAAGTGCATAGAAAAGGGAAGAGTACCTACATTCACAGTCTTTTCACACAAGTGTGGATATTTTTATTTCTTCCCAAATCTCGACAAGTGGTGCTTTCATTAGGTTAATGGCAACGTGGAATCTGTAATCCCTACCAGTGACCTTTTTGTACTTTGTTACACTAAAACCATTAGCCTATCTTACACTTTGAATGGATCTTTTAAGTACTGTTGGTTCACTCAGCTACACAGATCTTCCAAATACTGACACATTTCATTATGTAGCACCCCAAACTCACATTTGTTAATGTCGCTACAGATCTTATCAGAAAAGTTGTAAGTACTGGGAAGCTGTCAAGCTCATAGTAGCAGACACAAGTTTTCCAAAATTCTAATTTTCACATGTAAGCTCCAACTTTATTAGGGCAATGAAAACTAATGAGTTATTTTCCTTAAAGTGACAGGCTTGTCTATTAGTTAATTTTAAAGAAAACGCCAGTAAAATATCCAAGCCTGATGACCACAGCCCATCTGTCATTTTCAAGGGAAAATAGAGTTCATGAAAAGAGCAGCAGCACTCACAGCTCAACCCAAACAGCGCAAGAGGTTTTCTTTGACAAGACCATCACCCTCCAGTACAAGGCAGAAGCATTTGTGTGTACTTCCCACTTTGACGTGCAAAATACTAAAAAGACACGCACTGGAGGTCAAGGTCCACTAAATCAATCATCTATACCGACTCATCGAGGACACTTGCTATGGATGCAAGGTGATGAAGAACATGACAGCCACCTGTGTCACCAGGTTAAGGCACCAACAGACTAACTGACCATTGCTTGTGCACCATCAGGACAAATAAGGGCAATGTCCTTACAAATAAAACCATCATCAGTTTTCAAGGAGGGGAGGGTATAGCTCAGTGGTAAAGCATACACAAGGTCCTGGGTTCAATCCCCTGTACCTCCTCTAAAAATAAACAAACACAATTACCTCCCCCCACCAAAAAAAAAAAATCAGTTTTGACGTCAGGGACCGTCTGAAAAAGATTCCCATGGGTCCTCAGACACTACTTGAAGACCACTGATTTAGTAAAAACAATTTTTCCTGCCACTTTACTTCTTAGGTGGTTACCTCTACCCAATACTGAGACTGGATAGTTAAGAACTTTAGCAGTCAGACATACAACTTGTGATCTAACTCCTAGGAAACAGTCATGTATCAAGTATTCAACAACCAATACCCAAGAATTAAACAAACAAAAACATGTCTCTTAATATAAAAATAAAAGGTCACAAAACCCAAACGTTAAAGCATATGGAGTCCATTCATCTTTACCCAAGACTCATGTCTAGAAAGACTGATTAGCATGCTGAACAGTAAAAAACAAACTAAAAACAGGAAAAAAGAAAATAGGCAGACTGTGGGGTAGAGTGCAGACAGGTGCAGCAGAACTGGTAGAAGAGGCTCAGTTAGAAGAAAAGAAAAAAAAATTTTTTTTTAATCCACACAAAGCCAGAGTGGAGGACTCTGGCCATTGTACAAGCAGGGGCAACAACACTATTTATTTCATCCATTTCTGATAGCCGTAAGAACAAATATAGCCTGGAAAGTTCATTTTCCAAAATGTAGTTTTAAAAAAAGTTCAGATAATCAGAGGATTATATTTCATTATTTGCAAATTTCAAAATGGCAACCATGTCATTCCCGGAACAGCTTCCCTTATGTCACATAAATCAGGTAATAATGTACATGTTCTTTGGTGCATTCTAAGTGGATGGAGCTACACAGAGGCTCTACCAGAACCTCCTGCAATGACAGCTGTGGTCCTTAGCTGCACCATGCCACATGGCTGCACATGGCTATCAAGACCTTGTGACGTGGTTAATGCCTCTAAGAAACAATTTTTAATTTTATGTAATTTTTACTAGTTTGAATAGCTACACATGGCTACCATACTGAACAGCACAGCTAGAGTCCTTCATAAAAACTAGTTCACAATATGCCAATAAAAAAAAAATCTAAATTTTACTAAATTCCAAGAGTCATATAAAAACACATATTTATAAAAACTCATTAAATTTCTCAAATACCAGAGACGTGGCAAACGAGGCATCGTTAACTTAGTTTAAAACAGCAGCAGCAACAACTTGTGGGCTGAATCTATGTTCCATAAGAATTAACTAGGTCATTGTGTGATCTTAGAAATCTTAATCCGTATTATCCTACAACATTGGAGTGGAGCACACAGAGGCCCATCTGTAGAAAGCTCCAATTTCCATGAAATAATTGGCTTTGCATCTAGACTATAAACCAACCTATTCATTGATTCATTTAACAATTACACTGAGCTCCAACTGTGTGTCTATGCTCAAATCTAGGAAAACCTCAGTAAACAAAGTGGATGAAATCCTACCCCTAAGGAGTTTAGAGTCTGGTAAAAGTAAAACTCAGATTGAAGGAAGCTCTAAGAACATGAACAAGGCGATATGAGAACCGGAAGAAGGTTAATTCAGGGGAGGGTGCTTAGAGGCTCTATGAAAAAATGACAAATGATCTGAGGCAGAGAGATGAGGCAGCACTGGCCGGGTGACCAGCCTTCCAGGCAGAGATTAGCCAAAGTGCCCAGGTCCTGAAGTGGAAAGAGTCTGGCTTCTTACAGGCAGCCAATGAAGCCCCAGCACAGTGAGGAGGGAAAAAGGGTAGAGATGAAACTGGAGGTTGAGAAATCAACCAGCCACTTTTCCTTTGCTTGAGCAACACACCCAGCTTCAGATGGCATCACACCCACTTACCAAAGAAAGGGTCCTGGCCTAGCTGCTTTCGGAGGCTTTCTACCACAGGGTGACCAAAGGTGATGTTGGGAACAAAATGCCTACAAGACAAACAAAATCTTACTCTGAAAATGTTTTCAATTCAGTTTCTGTATTTTTCTCAATATGTATTCTGATGCGGGTGGAGGAGATTGCCTGTGACTGCAAGTTGTTCAGTTTACTATTTAACATCATAAGTTCAATACTCAAAATATCTGGGTAATTTTGGTCTTACAAAGCTGTGTCTCCTTGATATTTCAACAAATCATAATAATGTCATGTGATTTACTCTGTAATTCATAATCCCTGACAGGTAGAAATGGGAATATGAAAAAATCAAAACCCCAAAAGTTATATGACTTGCCCAAGTCACACACTAGTTAGGAAGTTCAGGACTCTGATACGGGTCTTTCAAATCTTAGCCTATCACAGGCCACTTGTGCCTACTTCTAATCCACCTCTACTACAGGGCACGAAATGACAATTTATTTAAACTTTTTAAAAGATCATCAATAATCTGATGTGTATTAATCACCACCACTTACTGAGGCTTTACAACATACCAGGTATTGTTGGTTACTTCATTTCATCTTCACAACAGCCCTAAGAAGTAGATGCTGTTATTACCTCCATTTTATGATCTCAGGATATAAAACTTCCTTAAGTCACTCAGTTCATGATTTGTTGGCGCAGGATTCAAATGAAGTCTTCCTGATATCAGAGCCAAAGCAGTCAACCATTATCCCACTCCAGCCAGTCCTTTTGTTCTATTACCACCTCACTTCAATATTTAACAAAACCTCCTCTATGTAAGTACCAGGCTGGGTGTTTCAGAGAATACTGTATTTTATAAAGAAATATGTGAGAGTTCCTGCTCACCCCAGAAAAGTTTACAATCTCACAGGCAAGAGATGGCTAACGACTCACCAGAATTCACGACCTACTGTTACAGCAGAGTTGTTGGCAGGAAGTCAGCTCAGCCAGGAAGCACATATCCCAACTGCCTTCACATCCAGGTGGCTCAGGTGACTCGTTCTCACTAGTGGACAGTGAATGTAGGTGAGGTGGGCCACTGCAGAGCCCAGGAGGTTAAGCAGTATGCCTGTTCTGCTCTCACTTCACCCCTCTGCCAGGAAAGAAGCCCTTAAGGAATGGCAGAGCCACGGGATGGAAGGAGGCCATGTCCCTGCATTTCTGCACGGGAGGACAGTCACACCGAACTATCACATGAATGAGAAATAAACTTGATAACATTAAGCCACTGAAATCTGGGCTTTATTTATTGAAGTAGTAGGTATGACCATATATGAGGATTGTAAGAAAAGCTAAACAAGAACAAGGGAAAACAGTCTAGGGGCAAGTAGTATAGCTTTAAAAGAGGGGAAGATCATGAATTTACAGAACAAACACAAACGAAATGAAGCAAAGGCAGAAAAAACTAAGTTATGCCCAAAGAAGAGGGGAGATGGTATGGCCCACCTTAGCTAATGTGGAAAGGCAGGAGGTAGACTGTGTCACATTAAGGGTATCAAATGCCAGGACTTTATCCTATTGTAAATATTAAGTGAGGTTTTAAAGAAAGAAGCAAATAAGAAACAAGATGTAAGTAATAAAGTAGGAAGATGGACTGTAAACTGGAAGGAGGAAGGTAAGAGGTGTTGTTAATGGGAAGAAGCAATAAGAATGGAAACAAGGACAGGCAGACAGGCAAGTGACAGGATCTGCTAACTGATGAGATGGGGGGGATGGAAGAGAAAGAACAAACCTTGACTAAAGTCTTGAGCTTAGATGACAGGCAGAATGAATGTTAGTAAAAAAAAATAAAACAGGCCAGGCACCATTCTGAACACTTTCAATATATTAACTTATTAAAATCTCACAAAAATCCAGTGAGATAGGTACCACTATTATCTGTATTTTACAGGTGAGAAAAGAGGCCCAAGATCACACAGGAGGTAAGGGCTGGAGGCAGGAGTTAAACACAGGCAATCTAGTTCCAAAGTTCAAGCTCTTAACTACTATGCTTATCTTCCCCTCCACCAACAACTAATAACTAACAGAAGTCGAAGTGGGGAGGAGAGCCTTAAGAGAGAGAGGTCAGGATTCAGGACACACGTGAGAGGGATGGGTGAGGTGGATGGGTTCAAACACATTTACTCTCCAGCACCGTGGTCCTTGGAGGCTGGATTTCCAGTATCTTGGAAACCATTCTATCATTTGCCTAAAAGCAGTGACTAATTGCCAGGGTTATGGATAAGATGTTTACTATGTTTACTCAGAACCTGAGGTAAGAGTCACATAAGCAGGCAGTAAGGCCTACTGGGTATTCCACAACTCTGGGATTTCATTCACTGTTCTTTCAATTTGCTGGTAGCCTTGGAAGTACTTTTGTTGTCTTACATTTCATTTATCATGAAAATAAACATAATAACCACATCTTGAGAACATATGAGAATAAAACAAATACACTTTTACTTCATTGGGAAATAGAAGCTATAATGGCATTTTGCAGTATATTGCCAAAAATAAAACACAATAAAAATGCTCCCAAAGAACTTCTCAAGATTAAACTATAGTTGTCTAGAACACAGGGATAAGGGATACAATTATTTTGATCTCCTATCACATTCCACCATCAATCCCAAGCTTTGTTTATAATTGTCATACAAAGCAAACCTTTATTACATCTCCCAACAGGGCAAAGACAGTTAAAAGGAGGATCAAGGCTGATATGTAACTAGAACACACTTCCTGTGAACCAGGAGTCACACCCTCATAAGCCTATACAGGGGTTGGCAGATAACATGGAGGAGCGAACCAGGCCAGATGGAGACAGGAAACAAAAGGGGAGCACGTGGCCAGGCTGATGGTGGCTGTCGTTTAGCTCCTCCCCCATTGTGGCCTGTGAGACTGTGGGACCAGTACTGGAAATCTTTGGAAGTTCAAATCTAGCGCTAACGTGAAATCTCCCTGGTTTTTAAATCCTTGTAACTAATTTAGAATTTGCTTATTTGCTCTGTTCCTACACTTAGGACCAACACGTTGCCAGTCAACAGCCTGTCATGACGTGTTTATGTTCACATGCTTTCAGTTTTTCTTTTCCAGAAAATCCACTTGTCCTTTATTTCAAATATCCAACCATACTAGTGCCCCCCTACCCGCCCCCCTGCAGTGTTCCCAGAACTCGGTCCTGACTTACAAGATGAAGACGGTCAGTTTTAATCATAGTGGGGGCCTCAGTGGGGGACAGGGAGACTAGAAAATGACAAGTGTATCCACACTCAGTGTGACAGTGGAATTCTGAAGGGGGCCAGGAAAAGGAGAAGTGTGGAGGCAGTACCTGGAGGGAAGGTCAGTTGTGGCTGGCCGCCTTGGGAAAGGGTGTTCATAGCCCCTCTTTCAAACCCCGGCCTAGGAGACACTGCAGCTCAGCCAGGCTCTGCCTCTTCCAGTGGGACACTGGGGAAAGGGCTGAACCTCCCTAAAATGGTTTCCTCCTTTGCAAAAGGGGAATGAAAATGGCTCTTAGGTTAGAAAACTGTGAAGCCTAAAAGGGAAAGGTTTTAAAATGGTGTATGCAGAATTTAGTTTTTTTCAAAGCAAAATGTTCCTGGCACGGGGGAGAGAAGTCATTTTAAAACTAATACTTATATCTTAATAAGCTCAGAGTCTGCCACAGGGCTGGGAGGGGCAAAAGGGATTCCTCAGAGATCCCTCCACTGTGATAAAGCCATTCATCCAACCAATAGTAACTAAGCTTGCCATCGTGCTTTTCCTGCAGATAATTCAGAGACGAGCCAAAGAGATACACCCAGCTTTCAGGAAGCTTACAGTGCAGCAGAAGAGACAGGAAATAAATTTAAAATGTAAATTAGTTACTCTTTGAAGACAGAGAATGTCTTGATCATTCTCTGTAAGCCGGGTACCAAGAGAAAACATTAATTTCTGAGACAAAACAGGCTTTGCATACTTCCAACCTGGACTCCACCATTTCCTAGCTATGAGGTGACTCGCGGAACCTCTCTTTATGTCTGGCTCCTTATTGTCAACAGCACTGAGCTCATAAGGTTGTGTGAGATACTTCATAAAAAGTATCAGAACAAAAGTAGTTAAGTGCTCATAGATACTACCTGTTGTTGTTGTTACTGGTATTTCTGATTGGTGAACTGAAACAATGCTTTCTCCATTCATTCACTTAAATGTGGCACAAAACCAAATTACTCTCTGGGTCAAACAGGCTACACACATATACATAGTCCATTCTATCCTGAAACGCCAAGTGTTTCAGACACAAAATTTTCCCACTTTGTGTCTCAGACACAAAAATGTAGCTACTCATCTCTGAGAAACACGTTCCAGTAATATTATCCGAAAGTTTAGGGCTTTCAAGTAAAGATGTCATAAAACAGTATGTAAGCAGAATTACATATGACAGCAAACTAAACAAACAAAAAAAGCCATCATCCCCCCACCAAGTTTTTGTAAGAGGTCATATTTACCAACCTTCTTCCACACTTAGACTAGAGTTCATAGCACTCTAAGGTCAAGATTTTGCCATTATCGGTTGGGCAGTGTTGAGTGGAATGCAAAAGAGAAACAACAGATTTAACCAGACAGAACAAAGGAAGACAAAACTCTCATAAGAGGAGTGACATTAAAAAGAAAGGGAAGTGACCAATCATCTTTTGTAAAACAACAAACAAACAAAAAAACTTGCAAACTTGCTTAAGAGCACACAGAGATCAAACCTATTTAAAATAAATGTATTTTTCTACCCTGAACCAAGGTAATGGCTCTTACGATTTTATGACCTGTTATCAGTGGGGCTCAGAGAACCACTTGGCAAACCCAAGAGACACACGTTGCAACACCGTCACAATGTGTGTAACCTTGAAGGAGTCAACTGTTTTCTCTAGGTTTGTTTCCTCATTTTATAACCAATTTAAGAAACTAGCACCACTCTTACTTCAAACAATATTAATTACGGGCGATAACTACAGTGCTTAAAAATTACTTACAAAAAACTGACCTCCCTGAAGAGCAGGGTGCCTGAAGAGAAAATAGACAGGAAAATCAAAATTCGAACAATGATACAACAACTAACAACTATAGCGTTTATTATATGCCAGGCACTGTAAACTTCACGCGTACTAGCTCATTTTATTTTCCAGAAATGCCGAAGCGGTAGGGCCTGTTATTACTCCCATTTCTCACAGAATGAAACTGAAGCTCAATGAGGTTAAATGGCTTGTCCCAAGTAATCCAGCAAGTGGCAGAACTCGGCGTTTTCATGCCAGGTGCCAAGCTCGTCATCGTTACACACGTCTGTCTCCCCAGCTTTGCCACTAACTAGCTATATGAGCTTGGGCAAGTCATGCCTATCCCCTTGGGCCTCAGTTTCTCTAACTGAAAATGAGAGACGAGTCCTAGAGATTTAAGGTCGCTTCCGGGCTCTAAGTGCTAGAAGACCACTCGTTACGTGGGGGGAGGGGGAGGTTTGGGACGCGGCCGCAGCCCCGGGTGCCGCCTCAGGTCGGCTCCAGGCAGGGCTTCCAGAGCTCCCACCCCAGGGCTCCCACCCCAGGCCCCTCCTGAGAACCGCGTTCGGAGTGAGGCGCTCCGCGGTACTGAGACGCCGTGCACCCAACAGGCTCTCAGTGAAGGTGCGCCCATCCCGCCCCGCGCGCGCGGCAACCCTGACCCGTGCCCCGCGGAGTTACCCGTCCATTACATCCAGGTGCAGATAATCGGCCCCAGAGTCCAGCATCCGGAGGCACTCGGCCCCTAAATTGGCCAGGTCACTGTTGAGGATGGATGGGCCAATCTTGCAGCCGGACGCCATGGTGCTGGTTCTCTAGAGCAAGTTACCCCACGAGAGCCCTGGCAAACGAAGGCTTCCTCCCGATTGGTCGTCCAGTTTTGGCCCCGCCTCTTCCCCGTAGCATCTTCCGGACTCCGCCGGAAGCTGCTTCCCTGAGGGGAGGAAGTCCCGCCTTCCCCTGAGGAGAGGGACCGCCACTCCGAGAGCCTAGGGGCGGGGCCTCACAGAGAGGCCCCTTCCTCCTTCCTCTGACCTTGGTTGTTAAAAGAGGGCTTTCAAGGCTCCGGGCCCCTCCGAGGAGTTTCTTAATCTTTTTTTAGCTTTACTTCTGCCGTTCCCTTGAGACTCTTGCCAGCTCTTTACTTTTTTGTTTCTCCATTGTTTGCATGTGCGATCCTTCCCTCTTCACTCCTGGACTTGTCTATTAAAAAATTCTTTGTTCTTATTTCACTCTTTGAATTCTTAAGAGCCGTGGGAGTCAGATTTAGGACGAGTCCTGGCCATACCAGATACTAGCTGGGTGACCTACAAGTCACTTCTCATTGCCTCCAGTTTTCTCACCTGTTAAGACAGTGGCCAGTGTTTGGGTTTTGGGAATCCAAGGTTGTGTCCAGCACATGATGCCTGGTGCTCAGTCTAGAATGCTGGTTGTCATTATTATTACTCTGCTCTGTTCTGGCCCGCATCCCTCTTCTCTTTGTTTCTGCTCTCACAGGAATGCTTATTGACAAGTTACACGTATATTTACTGTTCAGACAAAATTCCGAAACGATGTAAGAGTGGCTGTTCATCTGCCAAATGTGTCTAGGGTTGTTGGGTCAGGAAAAGAAAGGTAGTAAAACTAATCAGATAAGGTAGGGGGTTCTCTGGAGAAAGAAAACCAAGTATGGCTTTCTTAATATAAGATAAGCCTAAGCCATTTTGTAATCTAAGCCTGGCCATAATGCTTTCACTTCAACAGGTCTTAGTAATTAATGATCTTAAGGGGACACAAGAATGCAGGGGAAAAAATGACTGTTACCAGTTGGGCAAGAGAAGTAAATATAGCAAAGATAATGTATCAGTTGTCAGCTCCCAGTTCTATCTCAGTATTTCAGATTAGCCTGAAGTGCTCAACCACTACATCGACAGGAACCTGAGGGATAATGATGTTGACCTTTTCTGACCCTCGTGACTTCAGTCAACTAAAGCTTGGACTCTGTCCTCCACCCAAGCCCCCTAACTTAAAACTTCCCCAGTTTTGCTATTTGGGGACACACTGCTTTTGGAAAGATCCCTTGTGTTCTCCTTACTTGCTGCAAATAATAACTCCTTCCTTCTCCTGATCTTTGGCTTTGTTGTATCTTTTGGCTTGACACCCATCAAGAGGCAAACCTAATTTTTCAGGTAACAAATTCACATGAGGAAAAAAAATGGATTTAGCAGGAGCATACCTTACAGGGTAAGGATGGGACACTTTGCATAAAAGATAGGACTGGTGGTAACTTGGATCCCATGGTGATCCTGGTTACATTCAGAGAATAACTGGGTCCTTAACATTCCTCCTAGGAAACCTACCAGTCATAATGTTAGGTAGTTTAGATAGAAATGAACACTGGGCAGGGGGAAAGGAACAACCCAGAAAATGGCAGTGTGTCCGCATTCAGGAAAAGGGACTCCAGAAATTTTTTACTTTCTCTAAATGAGGGCCAGTAAAAGAAGCCAGTTAAAATCAAAGTGATGCAGCTGCGTATGAGAGGGGGCCCTGGTATAACTTGACCCAATGAACCTGCCCAAAAGGGGATGGGCATTCTAGAGCGCAGGGAACCTGAGTTGTCAATCAATCAATCAATCAATCACGAAACCAGGATATAAAAACAGGAAAAACAAAGGAACAGTGCCATTTTTCCTCTCTGGGATTGGCCAGCTCCCAATTCTCGGGAGTGTACTATCTTTTACTATTTTTTTACTTCACTAATAAAAATCTTCCTTATATCACACTTTCTGTCTCTCATCAAAAATTCTTTTTATTTGGGTGACTAAGAACCGAGGTAATTCTTATTTTCCTTTTCCCAGTAACAATTCCAGTAGGTCATAACCTGAGCGGAGAAGTCAAACTGGGGTACTTGTCTCCCAATAGGCCCATTCTACTTTATTTTCCAAGTTAGGTGTGGAGAGCATGAGTAGAATGGAGCTCATCTGGGGTTGGAGGGAGGAATTGGGGGTGTCCAACTAAAGGGTAACCTCACGCCAGACTATGAAGGTTGTGGACAGATATCAAGGCATGTTCCAAGGACCCAAAACAAGAGCAGACCCCAAGGATCTAAAATGAACATGTTCCTGAATGAGTGAAAACTATTCCCTGTGAAGAAAAATGAGAACTGAAAGTCAATCAGGCATCTTAATGTTTTTAGATTTATTTTATTATATGTGCATATTCAAACACAGAAGTCTAATCTTTCATAAATATCTTTCATAAACGTTTCAGTATTTATTCATATGCATTTTTTCCATGCTCTTTGGTCATTCAGTATTCATAACAAACTTCATAGTCATCTGAGGGAAGTTGGCTGTGTAGTCAATCTTTTGTTTTTAACCTATAAAATGGCTAATAAAGGATTTTCATCCTGCAGTCACAGTGACTATTGAAAAATATGGAGGTACATTGATCTGTAATCCTAAAAGATCCTAAAACAACATAAGTAAATTTGTCTTAAGTTTTTCCAAACACATTCTGCCCTAAAGTTGTTTTTATTCTCCTGAGTGTCAAACCAAACGTTGTTTCTGAAATGCTGCAGTTGAGACCCACTAAAATAAATGAGGAGGTGGGACTTTCTATTCACTGCCAAGACAAGGCCATGGAATTAGAAGTGTGAGGTCACGGGGCATGACTCAGTGTGATAGCAGCAAATTCCGGAGACTATTCAAGTCTCCTGTTCAATTTGAGGAAGGGTATTTAATTTCTGTTTTGGACTGTCATTCTGTTTATGACCCTTTCTTCCCTGTAGGTCCCTGTATACACTCTTTTCCTGTCTCAGATACTCTTGGAGCCAGACAGCAGAGTGAGAATGTTTTTAATTGACTAAAGGGACAGCTACTAAAGAAGGAAGGAGATATCCTGCCTAAGGTAAGCTTGGAGGCTTGAAATAGCAAACCAGCTACTCCCAGCCAGACCCCTAAACTCCACAGATTTTTTTCCCCCAGCATTGCTAAGCCCATTTATGCCTTTTGACACTATAGTTCTCAGTGCCTTGTCGCAATGCACTCAATAACTCAGTGTCCTTTTTGGGGAAAAAAAAAACCATAATTAATCTAATAGAATTATAGAAAGCAGCAAATACTGAAAAATGAAAGTAAAATGTTTTGCTATATAAAGTACTGTATCCAGAATTTGAACTGCTTGAATTGGATCTGAGTAGCATAAATCTCCACCCACTATCATGGATATACACGCTTATTCTAAGATCTCTCAAAAGTTAATTTCAGAAGAAGCAGCCTCTTGGTGGAGCTCAATTTTTTATATATGGGAAGTGAGTGTCTGTTTTAATTTTCCTCTGAACAAGATAAATATTATTAAATATCATAGCTTAAGAAATGATCTAGTATTACCAGTACTGTATTTATCATATGTGATAATTAACTTTCAGTTATCTATGCAATAATATTTGAATTACAAAAAATTGTAACTTATCTTGAACTTTTTCTAATCTTCCCCGACTTTTTTTTTTTTTAATAATTATTCCTTCAAACTCCAGGTAACAGTATTCCTGAGAATACATCTTGTAACAATCTTATGCACATACATGTATTTTATCAATTACACATAAACATTTAACACATTACATTCAACACATTTAAGGGCACCTTAAATGGAACAGATGCACACATCTGCAAAATCTCCACAGTCCCAGTATGAAAACATTTCCACTCTATAAGGCCCTGTTTGTCAGAGTGGAGGCTTTTTTGCAAGGTACAACATTACTTATTAGCTTATTGAAAAAGTTTCCAACAGAATTACATAACACTAGAGTGAAGGAGTCAGGCTAAAAGGCAAATGGGCCAGCATAGTCATGTTCAAAACAGCCCAATACTTTTAAAACACATAGAAAGGTATATAGGATTCTGATTGGATATTTAACAATCTTCTTCGACCCTTTTATTTTAAAATATTTGATACGACTATACACAGAGAATCTGAATCAAGAATCAAGAAACTGGAACAAAGCACACACATATATAGAGACTCATATAGCCCAGACACTGGTAATTACCAAACATAAGGCCTCTAAGCACTAATGGAGCAGCATAATTTTTAACAGGCGAAATATATAGCTTAGAAAAAAATCACAAAACCACTCATATATGTATATTTTTGCACTTGAGAATTAATTCAGCATTAAGTGTAAATGTCCTGAAAATATTGTGAAACATAGAAGAGGTCATTTACCACCTCTATTTTCTGAAGTTTTAGATTTGAAATTTTTAGTTTTGTCCTTTAATCTTTAACACAGAGATAACTTTCATTCTATCAGTGAATGAGACCAAAACCTCAACTTATATTTGAACGTGTAGATCACAGTAAAAACAAGGCCTACTTAATAAGCAATTCTAACAGAAAAATCATTTTCCTTTGTGATTTGGGTGGGTTTAATAGGTCTCCTTTATATGTACATATACATTTCATAGCCAATGTAGTCAGAGTTTAAATGTATAGGTTTTAAATTCACTGCAATGTAATCAATGTCTGAACTTCAACTTGAGGACTAGAAACCACACACACCACCACCACCATTCCAATTTTGGTATGTGTATGCGTTTTTGTATGCTTAGAAGTTATGTAACAGGTTTCGAATATAAACTGTTAAAGTTTTGAAATTTAATTTTGAACTGTATGAGGCCAAGCCCCACTGTAGGATCAATAACACTAGATATGGCCTCACAAACCTTCTAAGTTTCATACTTTTCTTGAAGTAATTGAACTTCAAGTTAAAGTAAAATAAACAAGCTGACTGTGTCTATAAAGAAATTGCTCACTTTGTATTTTCTCCTCATAAACTTTGATGACTAAAGGATCATATGAATATTCTTAACACTAAGAAAAAGTTATTTTATCGAACCAATTCTAGTAACACTAACCTTAATATCTGAAAATACGCCCTCAAGGGCAGGCACAGGATGCAGTGAGGGAACGTAGTCACAGTTCCCAATATCTCCCAGTCTTGGCATTGATGTAGTCAGGGCTAGAAGGAGGAATGCCATCTCTTTCTAGCTATTATATTTACATTTAATTTTTGTCATAGTATAGGCTGTTTAGGTTCTTCTTAATTCAGAATTATGTCTGATAATTTCTAGAATATTCTCTACTGTGACTAATTATGAAATGGAATTATCTTATATGGTATGAGCATTTTGATTTACAATATGCAATGAAAATAACAATTAAAAAATAAATATTGAAAAGTCCACAGCTCTAAAAATAGTATTTTTTTCTTCTAAATAGCTGCATTGTTGATCAAAACAAAAATGGCTGCAAGCTTACTTACTATTTAGTTTCCCCAAACTAATATTTCCTTATTATTTTTATGTAAATTTCTACTTGTATAGCCACCTGATTTAATATTCTTGAAATTATAAAAATAAACATTTGCATGAGATGTATAATGTAACCTCAAAAATTGCATTCTCCTTTTAAAAGACATTATCCGTTAATATTTCTAAGTAAGCAGCTCTGTAATAGTATATATTTTTAACTGCTCAAGGCTTCTTGAATCATAAACAATGTGCAGTGAAATGGCTCTTTCCCTTTATTCCTCCCTGGTTTTTATAGTCTTCACACAACCAGACCATCTTAGCCATTGATTTTTAAAGATGTTTATGAAACAATATGCACACTGGCAGCAAAATCTACTGGGATCTGTGCTACCCACTGGGTGTAAAGTGCTGTGTTTTCATCTTTTCCAAGCAAAGGTTTTTCAACTTTTAGCCACATGAGCCCTTGCACATCCTGTCTACACCTTCAACTCTTAAAAGGTGCAGAGTTAAACGTGAGACTCATCTAGGTCTACATCAGTCTCCCCCAGCCCCAGCCCAGTGGGTGCAAAAGGGAACTGGCTGGCCAGCAGGGGGTTCTCCATGCCATTTTCCTCACTGATGTGAAGGACAGTGTCTCCGTGCTGAAGGAGGATGGATGTCTCAAGGCCTGTGAAGTCATCAGGGTCTGAGAGTTGAGTAGAGAGGGGGCTGTGCGCTGCAGCACCTTGTACTTCTGTGTCCTCCTTCTTTTCTCCTTCTTCAGCTGGGAGGGTCTCACCCTGAGATTGAAAGGATCGTAACAGCATGGAAAGACAGGGAGTAGCATCAGTGTTGTTGTCTAGCTGTAACTAGACAAGGAATCACAAGGCTGGACCCAGTTTTAGCCTCTGTTATATATGAGATCTTATATTGGCCCTTCCAACTTTCTAAGCCTCAGTTTTCTAACCTGTAGCATGAGCATCAGTTTTTGCCCCGCTTACCTTGTAGACTGTGAGTATACAAATGAGATAATGGTATTACAATGCTTTTTAACCATTAAAGATTTTATAAATGTATATAGCATATTGTCCCTTAGCTTTCTTTAAATACCACGAGAAGAATGTGGGGCCTATATGAACTTATTTCTAAAAATCAATAGCAGAAAAAAAAATCAAAACAAGAAAAATATTAAAACCATAAGGAAAAAGAACCAAACGTTCCTCTCACAGGATACAGAAGGCTCTATGTTTAAAGGCTTCATCTAAATTGATAACATTTTTTTCAATTGAACTGTCTTTCAACTATGTATTATATATTAGTTTTCAATGGTTATTTTAGCTATGAAATGTTTCCTCCGGTTTTTCATAACAAAGAGCATGAAGACTTCTCTCATTCCTTCTTAAGTAGATGTAGTCTTGGCCATGTACTTTATATAGATTTTCTTTTTCCAGGGTCTGTCTGGCTAACAAAGCTTTACAAACTCAGACTTAATTTATATGGGATACATATGCATACCCTACTGGTTTCCAGACAAAGGTGCGCCGGGAGCAAGGCATGCCTGTTTCTCTAGCGCCCTCACCTGTTTGGGAGACAGGCTGTGAAGATCAGCGATGACAGTGGTGGGGGAAGACGTGAGGACCGGTTTGTCCATCCCTTCTGGTTTCCTGGACGGGGCTGGGCTGCAGCCCTGTGGCTGGACTGTAGCAGGAAGTGTGTCTGCTGGGGCACCTGCTGGCTCCGGCTGAGCCTCAGTGAAGGTCACAGATCGTTTCTGATCCGCTGTAGGTCAGAAATAAAGCAGTAAATAGGAATAGTGGGGGGAAGTATGTTGTTGGTGCTTAATTAGCTTTCATCAGTGTCTCCTGACTCTTCTTAGTAAAGACATTGCTAGTTTATCAATAAATGAGAGCATATTTGACTATTATGTACATGTTTTGATTTTACCTTCTTACAAACAGTACGACTTGGGTAGAAAAATCATTTTTACATAAATAGCCTTTTCACCTAAGTAGTTTTTACATAAAAACAAGATTGGCAAAGAGCATTAAGTGAACTTGGTCATCGCTCAGAATGACTGCCAACAGCATTTAAAAGTCCCTACTCTTCATCGTTCCTCTTTCTTCAGTGAGACATATGACAATCCTAGTTCCTGGCCTGGGTAAGGAAAACACAACCCTTACATTCAAATTTCATAGCATTTGCGCTTTCCATTTTCCTAGGTTCAGGAGGGGAGGGATGGGGTTGGGGAAGGTGAGAAAAATAAAGGCACTCCAGTTTCCTGGTAAACTTCTTCCCTTTTCCTAGTGGCTCTCCAAAGTTGTGCTTATTTGCATGAGCTCAGTCTCGGCTGTGTGGCATGTCAGCGTGTCAATGGTGCGTCAGAAGGGACACAGGAGGCCTCACCAGATGGCTTCGTTTTAGGCTGAATGCTCCTGCGAGTGGTGGACAGCCGAGCCCCGTGGCGGTTTCTGGGTTCAGTTTGAGTCTTCTGACGTGACAGTAGAGGACGTCTTAGCTAAAGAGAAGAGACAGAAGAAGGGTAGCGCGAACAATCCAACTACCTGGGAGGAAAAGCTGAGCTCAGAGGATTCTGCCTGTGGTTTGTCCCTTTCTTTGTGGGTTTCTGTAGAGTCCTATGGTTGTTCCTCACATTGATCGCTAATGAAATAAACTTCTTTCTGCACATCTAAATGCAAGTACGTATTTGGCATCCCCTTTAACCAATCCTGTCTTCTGATTATTACTCCTTTATATATCCTAAGAACATTAACCATAATTTAAAACAGTCAATGTGAGAATTTCAGTGAATTTTAGGATACAAAACTAGTAATTCTTGCTTAGCAATCAGCCTTTGCTCATCTAAAAGCTGTCACTGAGCTTAAGCTAACTCTCAGGGGGAGGCTGATGAAAAAAAAACTCAGATGCTGGGAAAATGTCTGGTCTCCAAATCAGTGTTGGGACGCTCCCATCAAAGCAGCAATGCAAGGCCTCATTTAGATTTTTATTTAGACAGTAATGTAAAGGAATCGCACCCAAGGAAATTTGTACAGGTGATCTTTACTTCGATTTCAGTTTGAAATTGAATCATTAATCTTGAAATGAGGAAGAAAGGATGACTGTGTCTCTGCTTCTGGAAGGGATAACTGTACCTCTGCCTCTAAGCAGAAATAGACTTTAAATCAACTTTATAACAAATCTTGCACAGTCAGTGGTTTGGCTGGCAAAGGTTTCCGGATAGGGGGCAAATAAAAGCATAGGCTCATTTATTCTACTAAGCAATCAGCTTGGTTAATAAGAAACTTCAGAGCTAAAATAGAAGCCCCAAACTCTCAGCTTGCCTAAGCACTTACCATGTTTTAAAGTTGTTCTGTCCTGCTTATTTCAGGTGGGGAGAAGGCAAATTATAGCCTTAATATACATCTGAATTCAAAATTGAATACAGCTTCCATTTCCTAAGAGGACTCTCCTGCCCTTGCAGGGTCGGCTTACCTGCCTCAGGCCCCTCTTTCTCCCCAGCGGCTGCTGAATGAGGAGGTTCTGCTGGCCAGGTTCACTCTGTACACTTGCCACCCTGCCAAGCATCAACAGTGTTAGTGTCCCCAGGAGGGAGTACAGAAGACCTTCCTCTGGTGGGCGTTAGCCAAAACCACGTATGTCCAACAGTCACTTCAAAGATGCCATAATCTTTGAAGGAAGGTTGAGAAAGAATCCCTGGGATGGGACTTTTCAAAGGTTTGGGAGGAAGGACGAGGCTTTGTAGCCCCAAGCTGCCAAAATTGAGATTCTGTTTTCAATGACTGATGCTGGATCTACTATTCAGCAAAACATCAATTTGATCACACCCCTGGATTGGAAGCCACCAAAAAGGCTTAAGACGCCATATTCTAATCTCAATTTTTTTTTTCCCGAGGGTAAGGGAAAAGGTGGTGACGAACAAACACGAACAACTCTATCACATGGATGGGAACACCTCTTTTAAAATTTCAATTTAAATGAAAATAAGATGGACGAATATCAAACACATCAGACACAGAATCCATTTGGGTGAAGGGTCACATTCAACACATGTTTGCAGCCGGAAGTCTCTGTGACTACTGAGTACATGAATAGTCACACGGGTAGACAATTAAATGTCTTGGGAGAGTGATTTTAGACTTAAAAGGCTGGCAAAGTAATTAAGCTACCATTACAACTTAGAAGTTTAATTAATTAATATCGAATTGCTGCACCCAAACATAGTACGTAATTTATAAAAGCAACAACCTGCTCCCCCCAAATTTACTGTGTATGTGTGTCTTTTATATGCAAAAATGACTACGGGCAGTGGTCCCTATTTTAGTGTTGGGTGAAGCTGAAAACACGGTCATGGGCCCCATGATCCTTTTTCATTCTGCATGCATGTGTAACAGGTATTTATAATGGGAGTGGAGGTGAAAAAAGGAAATGTATTGTGCCCCAGAGAACACTGTAATCCTGTGGATGATGCCAATGTGATTATTTGGTTAATGGGTAATTATTTTCTGCTTTGCCTTTGCAAAAGGAGAGTCATCTACAAATAGTTTTTACAGTAAAACATTCCACAGAGGAATGCAGAGTCAGCAACTGTCCATGAAAAGGAAAGACTGTATTCATTCATTGCCATTTTTAGAAAAAAGAGCTACCTAAATACAGTCTCCCTGCAGTTGTAGGGAGAGAAATTGGTGGCAAGACAATCAAATGTTTCCCCTGTTGTATTAACAACTAGTCTATCATCGCCATGGCTGGCACAACCACATCTGTCATTTTTTTTAGTTTTAAAGTCTTACTTCTATTTCCACTAGAAGAAAATGAATGATTCCCAAATGGAGTTCATCACAGTTTTTCTGAAATAAAGATGGAATTATACCATAATGTATTACACCATTTGGGATGCACGATACAAAATTCCAGACAGAGTCTCAAAAACAGATGTTTTTACACTTTCTTGTCCTCCTGAATATCAAGTTCAAAAAAATCGATGTTCATTATTTTTATACATATATGACCTTGTTCCATATACGACTTTTCTATGAAGACGGAAAAATATCCCAAAGGAACAATGCAATAAATTCTGATAAGCAATCTAAACTAAGTTGCTGGCATGTTTGAAATGACATCTCCTTATTAATTATACATTTTAACATGTGTCTTAAATTGGAAAGATGTTCAATTATCATATGCACAAAAGTAGAAACAAGTTTCTCCCAAATACTTAGCAAAGCTTTCACTAGAACAGATTCTTCATTGACATCTAAGTGTTACCTCAGTTCCCTTGGCTGTAAAGGGAGGTTAATACTTACCACCTACCTCCCATTAAGGTAGAGAAAAGAAGTTAGTTGATGTAAAATGGTTTGAACATGAAGAGTGATGTAATATAGCATGCTTCCTTGTTTTACTTTGTAATGAGTTTACTGCTTCTAGAACACTAGAAGGAAGTAGGCAATAAAATGTCTTAAGAATAATTGGGCAGAGAAAATGAAATAGAGGCAGTCCATTTGTCTCATTTTTATTCAGTAATCAGAGATTGTGAGGAAAAAAAATGGTGCAAGAAACGAAAAGAAATACACGCCACTCAGGGAGTTAAATGTCAAAACATAATGGTAATTTCACGATGATTATTCCAAGGGAGGATCATAAGCATCAAAATTTTCTCTATGGATAGAGAGGCTTATCTCTAAGAAATGGATCAAGTTTACAGCCTTAGTAATTATCTGTTCTATGTAAGTGATATAGCATTTCATCAATGGAATGCACATATCAGCGATGAAATTCTAGAACATGTCCTTGGAAATACAGTCCAGCTAATATATTATATTCTCCCTAAAAATGTGATGCTAACTTGCTTATATTTGGAACATCAAAGTCTAGCTTTACTGTGTGCAGAAGACATGTTAATAAAAAACAGAGAAATTAAAAATGGAAGTAACACACAGAACGTGTTTCTTTTTCTCAGGTCTGTATTAAACTGGAGTTGCGTATAAAAAGTGATTTCAATTTAGCTTCTCCCCATGTCATGTAATATTTCCATCACGTGTAGGATTTGTGATGTGTGACCATCAGGTGTGCAATACTAACACCAACCAGAAGACCATGGTGCTTGCCCTAAGCACCTCTCAGAAAAACTGATTTCCTAAAAATTTAATCTTGGGGATGAGAAATGACTGATTTCCACTGTTTTGCCAAATAAAAGAGTATACAATAAGTATAAAAGCAATACAACTTTCTGAATTGAAGCTAAAATCATCCTTTGTATTTTTACATCACTGAACAACATTACTATGGCAAATGATCTAGATTTTAGGGAAGTAAATGTACTTGCGTCTTGGCAGAACCACTGTGACTCAACTGTATGCAAAAACCAAAAACACCTATCTCAAAATACAAGGAAGTCATTGATAAGCTAGAGAAACTTAGACAACTTTAGAAGACAATTCTGGCACAAATTACCTCTTTTCCCTTACTTCAGCACGAAGGCCTGTTTTGTAGAGTATAAATACGTATGTATCTCCTGATGGAATATATGTTTAATGGTATTTCTTATAGGATAGGGGAACAAAGGGCCATTCAGTAACGCAATAAAAATTTGTATCATTCATTTCAATTACCAAAAAAAAAAAAGATTTCAATCTAGAAATAGATTTCATAAATAAAAATTATGAGTAGAAGCACTGGGTGAGACTAGCACACAGAAAATGAATTTGTATTTTCATTGCTTTTATCTGTAGTTTTAGTTTCAATTTTAATATAGTTAGAGAATCTCGAGGTGTAGTGCCAGACCACGAGCAGAGCCACTTTCCCTGAGGGATGGCCTTGTGCTGGGAGTGCATGAAGCCAGCACTAAAGGAGCCATAAAGCATTTATAGAGAAGAGGGATATAGGGATATAAACAGACAAAATCCTACTCTTCCCTTTCCCAGTAGAAGATTACTGTTTAAAATTTACTTAGCCTCCACAACAACGAAGAAAATGTATCTTTCAAATGCCACGGAATTTTGATATTAGAGGCTGGAATCAGATTTAAAAGCTGGAGGGGGTGGGGATAATCTGGATCTTTGCTCTCCTGGAAGAACTGACTTAGCATGGGCAGAATATCCTTATCCTGTATCACAACACACGTTTTCTTAACTATTAATTCTCAGCTACACAAAAAGCTTGCTTTAACTTTTCTCTTGTACTTTAGAGTACTTGCCAAGTTTTCATACTTTGAAAAATATGGATGATCATGAGATGGACAGGTTATTTTTATTTTGTCTTACCCAGACTGCATGTCTTGTTCAAACTTGAGCCACATTTTTATTTGCCAGGTGATTAAAATTACCCTTGCAGAATCAAATAACATTGTAATCACTCTCTTCTTCTTAAGGTTAGAGTTGATTGTCAATTCCTTCCTTTCAAAATGTCCTAACATGTCCAAAGAAAATTTAATCCTCAAGTATAAACTTCCAGGCTTATGTGCTTGGATAACTTTCTGTGTCTATATTCTTCTGGAGAGAAAATATGGTCCCTAGTGTGTGTATTTGGGGGCGGGCACTGGGAGGGAACATTTACAATGAGTTTCTGTACTTCTAAGGGCAACAATCTCAAAGCAGAGAATTCTTCCATGGAACATTATTGTAATTTATTAATTTCCAAAAGAAAGAATCTTTTCTCCATAGCATAGTGCTTCCAACAAGCTTATATTCCTTGTCACGAATGTTTATAAGAAACCAGTTAGCACAGGTTAAAAAAAATCCTGGAAGAAATTTTCTAAAGGTCTGCAAGAATTGTGTTAATTTCCATCTATTCATCAGATTATCCGATTATCCTAGTTTTTTCCTTTCTTTTTTTAGTCCTCAGACCAACTTGCCCACTTTGCCTAAAACAAGTGCTTTTTCAAAAGCAAATTCTCAGAAAGTTTATCAAAATATGGGGTTGGCTGGAGGAGTCAAGTTTATTACTTTCCATTAGGCATGCTTCCTGATATTCTTTAAGCTTTGGTGCCAGATTTTCCTTACGACTCCTTTGGATGGATTTGAGGTCCTGAGTACTCGGGTGTGTGCTAAATGTAACTTACATGGTTCATGCCTTACTGCTTTCTTGAGGATTTTAAGAGCCTGCAGCATAAAGAAGTTTCATGCCCCAAAGAAGAAAGCCCAGAAACCAAATATAAAAAGTATATAGCCTATTTTATAAACCCACCTCTTAGTAAATGCCAAAAGTTCCTCTCCTCCAAAGAGAACTTGGTGACATGATGCAGTTCAAGAGATATGATTTGCAGTGTATGGCAAAGGTGGATGTGCTACTGGCCGGTGGAATGCCTCTGCATTACTAGAATTATTTAGAATCCAAAGTAAACACCTCACCTTCTGGTTTCTTAATGACCGTAACTGAATCTGGGTGACTGACACCCAGAACTGAAACACCCCAGTTACAGGAACAACAAACCAACAACAGTTGATTTAAAACAGTCATCAAAGCCCTCACAGGAATGACTAGTTCAACTGCAGATAAAACCTACAGGTTTGGCTCTGAACTACTGTCATACAGCAAGAATTTTGGGTTTATTCCCATTGACACTGGACCCAGGGCAGACTGAATTGGCTTAGATAACTCCAGATCAGAGTCATCTGAACCCTAAGCCTGCCAGAGAAGGCCAAGTCCCTGGGAGAATTTATAAAAATCAACACAAACTCCTTCCTTCTCCCACCAACCCCAGACTGGTATTTACTCAGCAAGAGTAGAACATGGCCTAATTAGAAGAGCTGGCCAAATGAAAGTCTGATTTAATAGTTTCTACCCTCAGTAGGACATTGAAATTATCTTTCTGATCCAGCTTCTCCTGTTTCGTATGTTAATATTAAACTTTAAACAAATGCATGCCTTAAAGCCAGTGGTCACAGTGCTAAACTTGGTTCAAAGCTCTTCAAATACTACAAACAATGAAGGGAAAACATCTAGAGGACTGTTTTGTACTTCTGTCCCCAAAACCCTCAGTAATGGTACTAAAGCCTTCACTCTACGGCACTTCCACATTTACCACCAGTAAGAGACTGATCTGTCATGGCAAGGGCTCGCAAACACAAATGAATGTCATGAATTATGAGGCCAGTGAAAAAAAAAAAGATACACCTGATGATGGAATAAGTTTCCCATTTTCAATGGCAGAAGAAAATGTGAAATCTGAACGAGATGCAAAGAAAACAAAGGACAGCCTTTCACAGGAGCGGCCTCTCAACATTTCCTCATCTTTGTGATAGAGCAATAAACATGGGTGTATGGCACTCACTCTATAATGCAAACCTGAAAGGGAATGTTTTCTCTTGAGATGGAACAAAGGCACTCTTAGAATGAACAAGAAGCATTGCCCCTAATGAGGATTAGTTGAGAGGTGTGAATCAACAGCACAAGATTAGGAATGTTTGACGTGGTTTATCTGAGTGTTAAAGGTGCAGTCCCCCTTTCTGAAGCCTTAAGCCAGAAGCCAAACCATTATATTGTTTGCAGCATAAGGCTTCTCTTAACAAGAAAGGTTTGTGTCTGATATTTCATGGCAAATTTGGGAGTCCTCTTTGTACTGGGACAGGCATTCTTTATACAAGTGTCGTTTGAACAGGCTACTACGATAGCCTGCCACAAAGCATGCATTAGAGAGGGGATGACATAAATTGTATCAACACTTATTACAGCATCACTGTTTGTTTTCTTACCATCCATGCAATTAGCTAAAAGGCCTGTCTGGAATTAGTAAGGGGCTTCCCAATGATGGAGAGTTGTATTAAAAGGCTTCTGAAAGAACATTTCTTAAGGAATATCAAGGGATATTGGGGGGGAAATGATTAGATGGGATAAATTTAACATTTGGCATGTTAAACTCTTTAGATGGTCCATGGGATAAGCCCTAAAAGAACTCCAGGGATTTTTTTTTTTTAAAGTAAGCTTTTTAGGCCATTTTTGATTGAGCTCTGAAGCTGAAAATGAAGGAGGCTACACCTTTGACTTCCAGGGTCGTGTGTTCATGAGCAACAAAGGGCAAGAAATGAAAATCGTTATTGCGACGGGACGAGAGGAGACAGAGAGACAGAGAGACAGAGGAGACAGGGAACAGCTAGTTCCTCAGCACAGACACCAATAGACAGGTAGCGTTGACACTGTACCTAGAGAGGCTGCCCTCGGCGGCCAGGCCCTGGGAGTCATCGAGGACATTAGGTTCACTGCAGGAGGGGTAGGGAGATGAAGCATTTAGGGAAAGAAAATGCAAACAAATAAAAGAAAAAGAAAAAAGGCATGCGATTTTCTGCTTCCAAGAGCCAAAAAAAAAAAAAATCAATTTAACAGAACAAGGAAGGAAAAGGAGACAGTCAACCATTTCACCTTGTGCTGGGTCTGTCAAGACATAGGACTCAAGGCAATGGGGGAGGAGTGACTCTGGGGGGACACGACTCTCAGTGGAGTGATCTATTTATTGGTCAAGAGTTGGGACTTAAAATGAGCTCTGAATGGACACATGAGCTCTGAAACGCATCGCAGAATGAATCTGGAGAAGACGAAACTGTCATTCCTCTGGTAACTATTTGGTTGGGTGGTGATGATTTTCACCTATTTCATGGACATGACGCTTCACTGACCAGGATCCTGCTTCTTTCTGGTGTATTGTGACATTATCACACAGAAACCACTTACCATGAACTGCTACAACCCAACTCTTGGAACAGATGCCATTAAGAAAAGCAAAGAAAGAACCCAACTTCACTTGCTAATTTTGCAATGAAAATGCAAGTACACGAATGGAAGGAAGATAACCCTGGGAAATTCACCCGGAACTCGCATTTACCTCCTCACTCCATCCTCTAGTGACTGAATTGTAAATGCCAAAAGAAAAAAAGCCTATCAGGTTGGTGAGAGAATAATTAAATAGTTTATTGATATATTTGGATGCTGCTGATTTGGGGATTTGTGAACAGAAAATGTCACACTTTTTCTCCTTCCCTCAGTGCCCAGCATTGAGCAAAGCACCTACAAGGCACTCAATAAATAGTTGCTAAATTGGATGGAATTAAACTATTCAGAAAACTGGAGTGCCTGCCCCCAAAGAATTGTGGTTCACCTGTTTACTGTAAAAATAGCGTCTGTCCTCAGGAGGCTTTCCCTACACACATAGACATCATTATCTTCGCTAGCCTTCCAAAGTATGACTTAAGCCCAAAGGGGTCACCTATATTATTTTTCTGGGTTTCTAGTATATCCATAATAGAACAAATTTTCTCCCCAGAAATGAGATAACCTCTGAAAGGATATGGACAAGGGGAATTGATGGCCAAGTTGTTTTAGGTAAATAACAAAAAGATCCTCCATTTAAAATTCCTAAAATTCTCTAATTTAAATAAAACTTTCAAGTAGATGGCTAGATAGTTTTTATTCATTCTTGAGAGAAGTTTACACATTACTAGCAATTAAAAATAAATCACTAAAAAAATCACTAGTCGCCAATGTTAACTGCTTGTATGATTTTACATATTTTTTGGACATTTTATAGTTTGGCCCTGATTTTGTTCATATATTTTATTTATAAGACTTCCTTTTCAAAGATAAAAATTATCAAATGGTGGGTAAAACAATTTCTTACAATGATAGTTACCCTTATATATTATCAATTTTTGTAATAACTAAATAGTACATAAATACTGCTTTCTGTATAAGCATGTAATTTACTTATTAATCTTTTATAATCTCCCCCTTTTAAAAATATTCTCCAAAGTTTGGCTTTATTTCACAAATTTTATTTCATCCATGCAGGTCAGGAATGATTTGCTAAAGGATTTGGGTACAAGGTAATTATTTCTGCATGTAAATTAATTTTATCTGAACATTAGAATGTGCTCTGATCGTTATTATTTTCCATGTGTAAATTATAACACAATGGTTCTATAGGTAATAAAAGTAAAAAAGGCCATATTCTTTGAAATAATTCAGTTCCTGAAGTAAAAATTTTATTGACTCTGGAATAGAAAAAATTTTTATTGAAGTATAGTTGATTTACAATGTGTTAATTCTCTTATGTCAGACCATTTTCTATACTACCATATATATGGCAAACTATATGTATATAAAGTTTTTAATCAATATTCTGAGAGGGCAGAGAACATCAAAGAAAATGTCTTAAAGGATTTAGTTATGGAATCATAGAACTATAGATTGAGAAGTTACCTTGAAGACCAACTTTAGCTAATCTTCTCATTTCACAGAGGAGAAAACTGTGGGCTCTTGTTAAATGATTGCCCAAGGTCAGACATAGTGGCATAGGTCCTTTTCTGCTTGGTTCAGTATCACTACTGACCACTAAATACTGATCACATACCAGAGGTCTAAACTTTACCAAATATATCAAGCAAGTCTTATACACTTGCGAGACACTAATTATTAGCTTAGCTGATGATGTATCTGAAATTCAAGAATATCATTTGAAAGAAGACCATGAACAAAGATCCTATATATATTTATAGAAAAATTCTGAAGAGAAATAATGCTAGGATCAGAAACTGAGATCCCTTCTACTGGCCTGGCTTAGAAAACTCTCTGCAAATTGTTGCCTGTGGAACCCTGGTTGAAAAATCGCTTGAATGGTCTACTTCAAAACATTGTTTGCTTCTTTTTAGCTTTTTAGAATAACAGGAGTGAATTCTCAGAATTTCTGCCTTTGCCCTCAAGTACAGAGTATAACATACCCGGGGCTCTTTACCTTTGGCTGGGTAACATGCCCACCTCAGCCTGAGGTGCAGACATGCTGGAGACGTGGCTGGAGAACCGTCTCCTTCCAATGGCGCTCAGGAGGTAAGCTTCCTGTTCACTTACCACACTGGGCATGCTGACAGAGTCATCTGAAAGGGCCAGAGAAGGGAGCGTTACCCAACTATGACGTGGATCAGAAAACCCAAACCAACTTTGTGCTTGGGTTCCGTCCTTGGCTTAAATACAATCTTAGGGCAGTCTCTAAAGCTAAATTATCATTTATCACTTTGTACAGATTCAAAACTAAGACCTCTGGGGTCTGAAGAAACATCTTCACTATTTGTACAAAAATGGAGAATTTGACAGCTGAGCCAGAGTTAATGAACATTGTCATTTTGAGAATATGAACAGAACTTCGAGTTAAAGTGACCAGTTACATAATTTGGGTGAGGGAAACAGCCTCAATAAATCTTCATGACTGTAACTCCATCTTGGAAAAAAAAAAAAGACCTTTGGGGGCTTAGTTTTTAATCTGTAAACAAAGGGATGAAGGATAATTCTTCACATCTACACATCTCCCACCCTTGAACAGCCTTCATGAAATAAATGTAAACTCCTTGTCCATTACTACAAGTAGGTTATTTGTAGAAGTCAAGGGGCATCTGCAAATTAAAGATTTCAGAAAAGCTGGACTATACACTTTTAAACCTTCCAGCAGTAGTCCAATAAGGGACTTTGTTATTAAACAAGTCAAGCATGTTTGTTTGACATTCAAACACTACATTCAGTACATTTTATTAAGATTTTTAGACTGCTGAGGGAAAGATTATTTCAAGCATTTTTTGGAAAAATATTTAAAAACCTATAAATTCGTTAACAAATGCTTATTTTAACCTAAAGTTAAAGTTTGATGCATGCAGTCTTGTTTTCTTCATAGAAGCAGAAATGAATGTATCCAAATGCATATGAAAATTAACATTAGTACAATATTTATGATGAGGTGACCTCATTCTAAGTGAGCTAGTATTGTTTCTTACTGAACAGGAAACATATTCTGATTAACATTAGAGTTTTGGTGAAACGTTACCATATAAGGTCATCTAACAGCATTTATTTAAAATATCTCCAAGTAGTCCTATTTCGAGTGAAATTTATTTCAAACCAAACAGGTGAAGAGAAAAAGTGCTAAACATTTTAATTTGCTATATAATGACTGGCTGGAAGTTGATTCTTGGTATAGAATGGTATTTTCTTTTTAGGTGTGTTCATAGAGAAGAGAATAACCAGATGTGCCTTAAAAAACATGAAAACACGGTCAGGTAGATTGAGCTATTCCTACTGAGAACTTTCTGGGATTCCACTAATTTTTTTCACTCTGTTCAAACTCGTATATCACTGAACACTTACTCCTTCAATGTTTGTTTGGTGATTAATTGTGTGTTGCCTTCCATTCACTCTTTTGTTAAGTGTTCTTTATCATAAATGTCCGTCATCTCCTCTGCAGGACTATATCGAAGATTTTAGAGAGCACAGAACATATCTTTCTCATACTTTCTTGTTCCTGCTAGGTCTTGATACAGGTTTGACGACTGAATAGGAAGATTGTTTAATTCAAAGATGTCAACCTTCTAGCTTTCATACCCCACCTAGTAAATGAATACACACCCACATCACAATCACACCACACCATGTGTTAGCAACCTTTCGTTCATTGGGACGGTTGTAATGTCTGAGAGCAGAGATAAGAGCAAAAACTTGCATGTGTCAGTGTGTGTGTGCATGTGTGTGTGTTGGCATTTGGTCAATGATATCTCTGTTTATTTCTTCTGCACTTTTCTTCCCTAGCTCTTTCTACTGGCTAGGTCATCTACGTATTTATAAAGTTACCTGCAAAATATATTTAGCTCTATTAAAGAGAGGTTGTTATCATTTGTCATCATTTAAAAAAATTGCTAGGAGAGATTACTTGAAGCATTAAAGGAAAATGGATATTACTTTAAGTTCTAGATTATTACGAGGACTTAATAAATATTCTAACTGCTGATCCTTGTCTCTCTCATTTTGTTTTTCTTTTGGTCAAGATTTTTCAAGATTTTCCAAATTACAATTTTAGGATTATTTCCATGAGCAATGACCAGGGTGATTTAGAAACAAGTGTGTCTGTAAGTCAGGTGCAGAACAATATGATTATCACTTTGTTATCTACTTAGTTCTGAAGCTAAATCCGGAAATATAACTGATGTGCATTTTGACAAAGCAGTTATTTCTTTCCCTCTCCTACACATCCAACTGCAGTAGGGTGTTAAAATACTTTCATTCATCCTAGTTAATTAAAATTCTAACCTCAACTCTATTTAATTTAGTTCAGAGTGGGGCTTTTTGTTGTTATTTCATATGGAGAAGCTCTGAGTGAAGATCCAGATTTTGTTTTCATAAGGCATTGACAGCACACTTTGCTATAAATCTTATACCAGAGTGTCCTTAATTAGGTCTTTAAAAATTTTTTTAAATAAAATATTTTAAAAACACAATTGGAAAATAATTGATACAGTTAAGAAAACATTCTACGAGAGTGGTGTTTAATGGACACTTTCTTTTAAAACTATTATGCATATATATGGAAGTGTGTTCTTGACAGGATTTCCCCTCATTTCATTACACCAAATCTTAAGCATATGCATTAGAAGCTCCTGGGCTGTTACTGGGGACATTTTAAACTCAAACTGGGTTATATGCCCCTGAGACAGTCTTCTGGCTTACATTCTAGATAATACAGCTGACTAGTCTTTTCCGAGTCATGAGCATACGCATTGCTCACTTTTCTTGCCCAACTGGGTCATTAAGTGTTGACTGACCTAAGCAAGATGGTCTACCCAACTCCTACCAAATGACCAAGGATATCAAAGAATTTATAGAAAAGCAGGCATTAGAAATCATGGGATCTGTCACAATTCCATTTTAAATCCTTTTTGTAAAAATGACTGGGGGGGATCAGAACTGAAAAAGGTCACAAAAGCAGAAATCCTTCCCAAGTCCTCATTCACATGGCCAGCCTGTATCACACACGACCTCCCCAGCCCCTAACCATCCCTCCCTGCCCCCGCCAAATTCTGCAGGATGACCTACTTTCCTCATCTTCTTCATCAGTTCGACTCAGGGTGTCCTGTGAAGCCTGCTGGGACGGCTCACTGTCCTGCTCCCAGACAGTGCCGGTGCCCGTGTTGGAGCGGGACATGGTGGCCAGGCTCAGGCGGTAAGCGGAGGTGGAGGTGCCCACAGTGCTGATGGATGTCTTCCCTTGGTAGGCTAGCAGGATGGAGAGGCCAAAGGAAATCTATGGTGAGGATCTTGACAGAAAACAAGTGCAAACTTCAAACTTCTCTCTGACTTGTATTTTTTTTAAGGAAAGGTCAGCAAAACAGTGTGTCCCACATAGATGATCTTCAGAACAAAATAGCAGATAGAAGTGAAAACGTTAAAAAAAAAAATTGGCCACTAATGTACTTATAATTGAATAGTTTTATTGCAAGGAGCGTATCTCTAACAATGTAAAATGCTTGGATGTTGCT